>NC_060138.1:407832459-409032459 GCF_021461385.2 Schistocerca piceifrons | reverse complement strand
CTTACATAATGAACTCACAATTAGTTAGAAAACTGTTTTGACCACTAGTGCACTTGCAACATTTTGAGGGCGTTGCACAGGTGCCGCTCATGGTCAAATACAACAGCGCAACCTGCAGGCGTGGCTAGCATCTGCATGTATGTTCATGGAAGCAAGCATTTCTCACGGTGTTTACATGTTTTTGCCTTACACCTGTAGGTGGCACGATAGTAAGACACTGGACACATGTAAGACACTGGACACATGTCCGGTAGGACGGCGGTTCAAATCAAAGAGCGATCACTGAAATTCATATTTTAGCTAGGGACCGTTTGCCTTAAGCAATTTAGGGGAATCCCGAGAAACCTAAATCTGTGTGATTGGACGGGGATTTGAACCGCACTTTCCCCTAGAACGAATTAAGGGTCTTCTGCGCCATCTCGCTCGGTTTTTAGCTTAGCCTCTAATTTATGAAATTCGTACAGTGCAGCATTCATTAGGGAACTTATCTGGCGAATTTCCGTAATACTCAAAGAACCGTAAGCGTTGTCAAACGGCAGTTTCAGATATTTAAAAAAAAAAAAAAAAAAAAAAAAAAAAAAATGGTTCAAATGGCTCTGAGCACTATGGGACTTAACATCTTAGGTCATCAGTCCCCTAGAGCTTAGAACTACTTAAACCTAACTAACCTAAGGACATCACACACATCCATGCCCGAGGCAGGATTCGAACCTGCGAACGTAGCAGTCGCGCGGTTCCGGACTGAGCGTCTAGAACCGCGAGACCACCGCGGCCGGCAGTTTCAGATATTCATTGACAGTGACTTCCACTCTGACAACATTGCAATTTTGTTGAGGTTGCAAAAAACTTGTATTCGGTGAGTTTGTGGAAGTCTATTTCGTTTTCCTCTGAATATCTAAGGCAGCGGGTGCCTTAGAACTTTGTTACTTTTGTATGCGAGAATAATGCCAGTGGTTGAATACGAGACGAAGGACAATGAGTGGTAGGGCAACTGACAGCACTGAGTAATGCGTGTTCGTCGTGCTTAGTTATTAGCGAATGCAGTACACAAGAGTGTGCGTATTGTGAGGACTAAGCCGGCCGAAGTGGCCGAGAGTTCTAGGCGCTACAGTCTGGAACCGCGCGACTACTACGGTCGCAGGTTCGAATCCTGCCTCGGGCATGGAGGTGTGTGATGTCCTTAGGTTAGTTAGGTTTAAGTAGTTCTAAGTTCTAGGGGACTGATGACCTCAGAAGTTAAGTCCCATAGTGCTCAGAGCCATTTGAACCATTTTGTGAGGACTAACATGTTGGTGATGCTACCTCCAAGGTTAAGCGTACACAAGATACACGGCGTGTCTCAGCGGTGGTCATCATTTCAGGTGAGCGGAAACTGTCGGAAGGATGCTGAGAACATAGTCTTCATCTTACTCGATCTAGCACAAGCTCGCTTAACGAGGGTTCTGGAGAGAAACTGCTTGTGGCATTCGTATCAGTTGATATCGGTTACAAAGAAAGATTAGGCCTCAGCTTCTAGTTAGTAAAAGGTTATTATAGGAGGTGACAATCTCCGGTGGGGAGGTATGAGGAGGGAAATCGGCCGTGACCTATTCGAGAAGACTATCTTGGCATTCTCCGTGAAAGATTAGGTACGGAATGTCTGGGCCGGAAGTGCCGGACGTTATTTGGAAGCCGTGTCCTCCCGAATGCAATTCCATTGTCTTAACCATTTCGATATTTTGCAGTGAAGACGCGTAAAATCTGTATCACAGGGATTTGAATTAAGCGCGTAAACTACGGGAGATGTGCGATCTCGTCTAAAACTATAGCTCAGGAAATCATAGCGATGCCTGAGCATGAGAAACAGAAGTTACACGCGGTATGTGGGAAGGCAGCAAAGAGAAAAGGAGCCTGTGTCTGTCACTACTCCTTGACGCACGAAAGGAAGCCTGGTGGCTTGAGGAAGGCGAGACGCAGCCATGCGAACGGCTCCAGCATTTCGTTGACAATAAACAAGAGCTTATAGTTTATTTCAGTCAATGCTCACTAAATTGTTCAATAACTATACCGGTTTCAAATCACTAGTAATTATCAATAGTCCATTAACATTTCTCAGTCGAAGTTATGTCAAAGCAAGCTAGGAATCATAATCTCCATGAGACGGAGTCCTCTACTAGGAGCTTCGCGTGAAATAAACGTTACAATTAAAAAATAATTTACTCACCGAAATATATATCTGCGTATCTGAACGGGGAGCTGAATTGCAACATGTATCTTACGACTTCTTTAATAAAACAGTTTCCATGCCAGCACGGCGAAACAAGGCACACGTCAGTGTAGAGTATGAGGGAAATTCCCCCTCCCCCTTTTTCCCTGGACCTAACCGATAGAGTTTCTCGTGTCTTATACGGTGCGTCAGTGAAGTACCCACTTGATTGTTAATTGTTTTTCTGCATCTAACAGTCTTTCCACAAGCACATCACATAATTTACTACATGATTTTTTTCTACAGAGTTGTAACGGCACCGTGAACTGAACTACGCCTGTTAGTATAGATTAACCGTTTTGCGTCCATAAATACACGACCTACTGCCCACGTGAAAATTAACATTAATGGATTGCTTGTGCCAAGTTTACTTGGAGGTACTAACCAACCTAGAAACATACTACTCGCAATTGCTTTAATTATTAGTTTGCTAGTGAAGAAAATACAGGTGTACTGTTGTTAAGTACACTGTCTGCACTTATACCCCCAACACCCTGTATTTAGAGAGGAGAGATCAATCGGATGATGAGCGATACAACCTAAGATGGAAGCGAAAGCCGAAAAAGAAACTATTCTAATAATGACAAAAGTACTTCATTCAACGCTGTCCTCGCCCTCTGTCTGGCAGAAGGACTCTTAAAATCGCATGTATTTTAGCTCTACATAAGACTGTCAGACAAATTTATTATTCGCTCTGATATATTTATCGAGCGATTTATTCTGCTGTCTCAAACATACGGCACAGATTTACAGTGACGCCAAGTTACAGTTGAGGTTCGCCTTCCTCAGCATACACAATATATCTTTATTTCGCTCAACAGTAAAATCCTAAAAGATGTTCAATGTTTTATGGCTTTCGCACTTGACTATAGAGGCTACACTATTATGAATAGCATGCAAGTTAAAGCCGGTAGCTGCGGTAGTAAGCAAATAAATTTTCAGACTGTTGGCACAAATTCAGTATTCAAGCTGCCGCAAGTGGAAGTGTAAACTGAAAGGCATTATTTACGTCCCGGTGTAACCGCGGCAGAGAATACTTCTGGAAGGCAGTGACAAATCCGTTTCAAAGTGATATAATGGCTCCCATTTTCTTTTGGTGAAAGGTAACGGAAGTAAAGTATTCCATGAGAGACACGTCAATAGAAGAGTATACCATGACAACGTTCTACTACCCACAATTTCGTCAACTGAATGAACTACATTCCGGCGCCTCTGTAGCTGAGGTCGCTAAAGCATGCTTGTGCAGTGGTACTTAGCTCTACCGAAGCCGGATGGAATCTTGGGGCCAGAAGAAATTTTCAGCGGCAGTGTCATACAGGCAAGGACAGGAGGTGTGGTGGTACAAAGTTTCTGATCACCAGACTTGGCGGCCGAAGGTCCTCGATTAAATCCCAGTCTTCAGTGTTATGTCTTGCCAAGTGAGTGCATGTAACACCATCGATGGTCGACCGTTTATTGGATGCGACCTTAAGTCGACGGCCTCGTTTGTACTCTTACTATTCGAGAAGAGCCTAGCTTCGTGCCGGCACCATGTCTCACATTTATGCTTCTTTTCATACGTAACAACACAATACTGCACTGAATCGTCCATGTGTTTATCTCGGTCATTAGGCGGCGCGAGGGAATTAGACTGGGAAATGAGGCTCTAAAAATATTAGGTGAATTTTGCTATTTGACAAAAATATATCTGGCAGTGGCTCAAGACCAGAGGGTATAAAATTCAGACTGGCAATAGCAAGAAAAGTGTTTCTGATAAAAGAGAAATATGGCAACACTAAGTATAAATTTAATTTTTAGGAAGTGAAACGTGGACAATAAACAGTTCAGACAGGAAGAGAATAAAAGTTTTTGAAACATGGTGCCACAAACGAATGCTAAAAATTATACGGATCGTGTAACTAGTAAAAGAGTTCTGAATCAAATCGGGGAGAAAAGAGTTTTAGGGCATAACTTGAATCAAAGAAAGGGTCGGTTGATAGCACACATCCTGAGATGTCAAGGAATCCTGAGACTGGTAGTGGTGGGGAGTGTGGGGGGTACAAACTGTTAGGGGTCTATAGTAAGCAGCTTCAAATGGGAATACTTATGCAGAGATGAAGAGGCTGACACAGAATAAAATTGCGTTGAGAACCGTTCTTCAAGAGGCTGACACAGAACAGAATAGCGTTGAGAGCTGTTCTTCAGCTAAGCCTACATAATTACTCTGCAATTCACAATTAATTGCCTGCCAGCCCGTGCTATCTCATTTCTCTCACTTTGTTATGAAGAGCATTTTTCTCTGTGTAGAAGGGCGCCAACAAAATATTGTTACAGTCTCAGGAAAAAGTTGGTGAATAAAATTTCATGAGCAGGTCCTGCCGCAGCGCAGAATGCCACCCCAATTCGTGTATCATATCCGTGGCATTCTCTCCCCTAATTCCCGATAATACAAAACGAGCTGCGTCCTTCATTGAACTTTGTCGATGCCCTCCGTCAATCCCGTCTGATGTGGATCCCACACTGCACAATAATATTGCAGAAGAGGAGGGACATGCCTGCTGTAAGCAGTCTCTTTCGTAGACTTTTTACATCTTTTAAGTGTTTTGCCAAGAAACCGTGGTCTTTGGTTTGCTTACTCCACAAAATTATCTATGTGATCGTTCCAATTTAAGTTATTCTAAGTTATTCGTAATTGCAGTCCCTAAGCATTTAGTTAAGTTTACAGCTTTTAGATTTGTATGTGCTATCGTGTAACTGAAATTCAACAAATTCTTTTTAGTGCTCGTGTGGATGACTTCACACTTTTCATGACTTAAGAGTGAATTGGCCCTTTTATATCATACGGATATCTTGTCTAAATCTTTAGCAATTCGTTTTGATCATCTGATGAATTTGGACTGAAGAACACCACCACCACCACAACAACAACAACCACGCTGCAATATTCCAAAACAGTAGCAATGCTTTAACTACCTCGGCTACAGAGACGGGGGAATATGGTCGCTGACAACTAAATCATTGCTTTCCTGTTCCTGCGCTCGTTAAACAGACCACAGTTCGTGATTAATGGTATGCTTGCGCATTGATCTCTACAGGTGTGACAGGAGGAAAGCAAAGGCACACTTTTACTGTAGAGCAGTTATAGCTCTAATGCTAACATTCTAGAAGAAACTACGCAGTTCAGGGCCTCGTTCTTCGTGGTTCATTACCAGCATTTTCAAGCAGTTAGGGTCCCTACTTTACATGTTCTATACGTACGTCACTGTCGTGACATACATCACGTGAGTAGCAATGTCGCGATGCAGAAACGCTCCTTGCCGCTGGCCTATACTCGTCGGTGGTTACATTCGGTTTAGCGTTGACAAGGCGTAATGACCCCCCCGTGAAGAGACTGCAGCTGTCAACGATATATTACTTGTCTGCCGCCTCAAGAGCCTCCAGCGTAACAGAGCTCACGCAGCCATCCGGCGTGGGTTATCAAAACCAGGCACACGAATTCATTCTGCATTTACAGTCCTATGTACTTCTTGACGAAATCTTTCTTTCAGCAGCGGGGTGTATTGTACTATCTAATTGTAATGTATGCCGGAATGGGAATCTAACCCAGTCGTTGCAATTCGCGGGCACTGTTCTTGCAGCATGAGCTGTATAGCCACATCTGGCAGATTGATGGCTCAAAGCAAAGCTGAGACGTGTGCCTGGGTAGCACAGTCAGTAACCACATATCCTCGAAGCTCAAACGTCCAGGTTCGAAACACGATACAGCACACAACTGTAGAGTCATTCGTACTGCTTACTACGTTATGCATTTACTGTAAGCATCCTTTTCTTTTGCTGATACCTCCATGGAGTTATAGTTAGTACAAATAGAAATGTATGTAAAACGTTCAAGCGTCATGGATGACTGTACAATCAGACCTGCACTATCAAAGAATGTTAATTATTGAATTGTCAGTTATGACTGTCGCGAACAGCAATAAGTTAATTACAATACCACACAACGTCCTTCATATTAGGTTCATATGGTTCATATGGCTCTAAGGACTATAGGACTCAACATCTGAGGTCATCAGTCCCCTCACATTGGGTTCCACAAAATTATTATTTTAGTTCTACCTATGTTTAGAGTTATGCTGTGGTACTATAAAATGCCCTACTTACTGGAAATCTTGGTGTTTTGAAAATAAACATTTTGTGGGAAATAGACTTCATTCGAAAAGTGTGCCAAGTCATTTGGCAGTGTTTCGGAAAATACTTTTTAATCTTCACTGCTAAAACTAGTAACTTATAACCTTCTACAACAAGAAAACAACTTTCTTGGAGCAAATCCTCTTTCTGAATAGCCTACCCCAGGCGATTTGTTTATTGCAAATCTGTTCCAGAATAGACAGAGTTATATCTTCGACTGTAAACTACTGGTTTTTATTTACTGTCTGTGCTTCGGTTTTTCATTGAACCAATAGGTATTCCAGATCACACACTCTATCTTCAGGGTCCACAGATTTAATCGACATTGTGCATCACAGCATGGTGAAGCGGCAACACCTGTACATTATAAAAAAATCTGCTTCGCTATTTTTCTATGATGTATTTTCTCTACATTGTTTTATCTCAAGTTTACGTATACTGTCACAACAAAATTATTTGTTCAATTTATATTAACAACAGCGATCTGATGTCTCTCTGTGTGTCGGAAATTAAGCAAGAAAAGAAGTTACGCAAGAAAGGAAATGTGAAAGACGTAGCTGGTGTAACGGTGTAACTGTAGGCTCTAGATTCAATGATTACCTCGTGCTCCAGTTTGTAAAAACAGGTGACAAGCTTAGTAGACATCTTCTATTCGATGAACGGCGGAGGCATGCGATTACAGGGCTGGAGTAGCGGAAGATCTTGCAATGTGATTAAATGTTCGTCGTATCGATTTACCTGTATACGTGAGAGAGGTTCCATGTCAATATTAAACGGCTCACAAAGCTACTGCTGAGGCCAGCCGTATGTAATACAAGCTAGTACTGTCAGAGTTTTGACCAATGGCGGGTAATCGAAGCGAGTAATGTAGATCAAGTGCGGTTGCCACTCATCCAGATCTGCATTCCCGAGTTCCTCCTGCGGGTCCACCGGTTCCGCCTGAGGTATTCCTGCCTGTCGTAAGAGGTGACTAGGAGTCTCCCACCTTTTGGTCCTAGAAGTTCAAGTCCCATTTTATGGTTTGACCTTCCGCTTTTCAAATTATACAGAACTGCGGGCCATTTGGGGAAGGACGCCTTACGTGAAGCTTCAGTTATGCATAGTGCAATTAGATTAAATCTCCTACACCTCTTTTTGTCATGGATTTGCATCCCCAGCTGCAATTCAACTATCTGGGCGACGACACCTTCCGGGGTACGTCATCCTCTTCTATTGTCTCCTGTACTCTTGCGCCCCCATGACAGTACTGGATTTCTTGGCACCCAACATCCAGCATGGTAGCCAGTCTGTTGTGCTGGGGCCATCATGTACCCATTTGGTGGTAGCCCCTAACAACACTCGGATCACACTGCTGATCCCTGAGCTGTAAACTCCTCACATATGCCGAGGAGTAGATACCCATCTTCTAGGGGCATCGGTACTCCTGGCAACGGCCATCGTGCTAGGTGGTCTTTGGGGTGGCGCCCGTGGGGAGAGCCCCTGATCAGAGTGGGTGGCTTCAGGGCGGATGACCCGCAATGAAGCGGACAAAGCTATCTTTTGCTAGGGATCGAATGGCCCCAG
The DNA here is from genome assembly GCF_021461385.2 of Schistocerca piceifrons. Lineage (NCBI taxonomy): Eukaryota > Metazoa > Arthropoda > Insecta > Orthoptera > Acrididae > Schistocerca > Schistocerca piceifrons. The sequence goes on along the minus strand of NC_060138.1, from coordinate 409,024,484 downwards.
CAGCCGCTAAAAAAGGAAAAGTTCAGTTTAACGCTGAGAGATACGACCCCAAATCGTTTCCCTTCCAAGCCACACCACTCTATGAATGTAGTAGATCTATGGACAAGAGAGAGACTTATTCGCCAAGGTATTTAGTCTGCAGCAGAACGGATGGCGCCTCCTTCCTAGCTATGAAGTCTCATTTTTTTTTTTTTTGTTGAATGCCTCGAGAATAAGTTTAGAGAAGTGGCTGCGCTGTCAAAAATGAGAAGTGGGGCTGTCCTCATACAGACAGCATCACCCACACAGCAGGGATGATATTCCCATTTCTGTCACTCCCCATAAAAGCCACTCCCCATAAAAGCCTCAACATGTTCCAGGGGATTATTTTCCATCGCGACCTCCTCTTGCAGTCTGATGACGAGCTTCGCGCCAATTTAGAGTGGTGGGGTTATCATTTCATCCGGCGCGTCTCCAGGGGACCAAAGACAATAGCGTTGCTACTGGTGCCTTCATCTTTGACTTTGAGAGTGATTCATTGCCTGAAAAGGTCAAAATTATGGTTTACCACTGTGACATCAAACCTTACGTCCCTTCCCTACACAGTGCTTTTAAGTGCTGGAAGTTCGGGCACATGTCTTCCCACTACAATTCCAGCGCCACATGTAGAGACTGCGGATGTACACTGCGTCCAAATACTCCATGTGTGCCACCTCCCACTTGCATCAGCTGAGGAGAGCACCATTCCCCCTGCCTGCCAGACTACACAGTACTCCAATAGGAGTGGAAAATTAAGTGGTAAAAGACCCTGCAATGGCTGGATTACCAATAGGCTAAACGTAAATTTGAACGATTGCATCCCATTCGGCTGATATCCACATATGCTGGGCTGATATCCACATATGCTGCAGCGATGTCGACATCACCCTCTCTTATGCCAGTAGTTCCACACTCCCTGCCACATACAGTGGACCCTCTGGGTCACCCAAATACATCTGCTCCCTTGGTGGTAGGGGGCACATCTTCTGTTGCTCCCAAAGCACCTACTTCGGGCCCTCATCTCGTGGTCGTGCGGTAGCGTTCTCGCTTCCCACGCCCGGGTTCCCGGGTTCGATTTCCGGCGGGGTCAGGGATTTTCTCTGCCTCGTGATGGCTGGGTGTTGTGTGCTGTCCTTAGGTTAGTTAGGTTTAAGTAGTTCTAAGTTCTAGGGGACTGATGACCATAGATGTTAAGTCCCATAGTGCTCAGAGCCATTTGAACCTACTTCGGAAGCAATACCCCCTCAAACTCCCAAACGCCCTCCCCTCAGCTGGAAACACAACAGCCTTCTCCGGCCCCTCTTGTGCCGAATGCGTCCCTTGAGACCCTCCCTTTGAATGTCTCTACTAATGCCACAGTGGACACTCGCCAGTGGCTAAAGGAGCCACAAGCTGCTCTTCATCCATTCCTGAAGCTACTTCGGAGATGCACACCCAGCAAGCCCCTACAGAGAAGCGAGAGAACAAGCAAATGAAGAAGAAGTCTACTAAGAAACAGGACCCTCTGGTGGCACCAACACCACCACTCCCTACCAGTTATGCATCGGAGGACGAGGTGGAGATTTTACCATCCCCTGAGGACCTGGCTCTCACCGACGCCTCATCTGCACTGGCGACGGATGCAAATACTGGCGGCGGGTGATTATACGACATAAACTGCCTCCTTGGTCACTACATGTCTTCCCCGATTCCAGAACGCGTCATTCTCCCATGGAACTGCGGCGGTTTTTTCTCCCACCTGTATGAGTTACGTCAACTCATGAGTGTTACACTTGCTTTTTGCATTGTCCTGCAATGTGGGCCCCCACCCTTCGTGGCTGCTGTCGGAGGTACTAAAAATACCGTCCCGCCTGTGACAGACTGTCAGATGGAGTTTGCATCTTTGTCCTTACCTTTGTGTGTAGCGAACCTGTGCCCCTTCAAACATCTTTAGAAGCTGTGGCTGTCACGGTGAGGACAACGCAGGAAATTATAATATGTAACGTCTATATCCCTCCAAACAGTGATGCACTGCCCCATATATTGGCTGCACTCATTTTGATGTTAACGCCCATAACCCTGTGTGGGGTGGAACCAAGGTTACTGGCAATGGCAAAGATGTTGAGGACCTACTAACTCAACTCGACCTTTGTCTCCTAAATGCAAGAGGCCCGACACATTTCCGGGTGGCACATGGCACATATTTGGCCATTGATCTCTCGGTTTGCAGTCCTGGCCTTCTCCCATCTATCCACTGGAGAGCACATGACGATTTGTGTGTTAGTGACCACTTTCCACTCTTCCTGTCCCTACCCCAGCGCCCCTCATGTCGCCGCTTGCCCAGGTGGGCTCTTCCCAAGGCTGACTGGGACACTTTTACATCCACTACCACCACTGAATCTCTGTTGCATGCCACAGAGACCTTAGGTGGGCTCTCCAATGTCATAAGCGTCACCCATCCCTGGAGAATCTCGTTGCCTTCAAACGGCTCCGTACCCAGGTTCGTCTATTCATCAAATGAAGGAATCAGGAGTGTTGGGAATGCTATGTCTCCACCATTGAAACACGAACCTCCCCTTCCCATGTTCTGACAAAGCTCCGCCGACTTTACAGCTATCATATCCCTGCAGGTGTCCCTGAAATTTCCACAAATGGAGCTGTATCTGCTGATCCAGATGTAATTGCAGAGCATCTTGCTGAGCATTATGCTCGCATCTCTGCGTCTGAGAATTATCACTCCCACCTTTCGTATCCTCAAACAGAGGGTGGAACAACAACACCTCTCTTTTGCTCCACACCGCCCTGAGCCATATAATGTTCCTCCAGTGCGTGGGAATTTCTCAGTGCTCTTGCCGACTGTCCTGCACATTCCCTGGCCCAGACCGCATCCATTCGCAAATGCAGAAACATTTGTCAGAGGATTCCGAATTCCTGTCGCATTGCACACTGCAAGGACACGTGTTGCCATCTTATAGGCCGCACTACACGGTAGGCAAGTACATTGTCTCTGCAGTCCAGTACGAGTCTTATGTCACGTGTTTGTTGTTAGTTTGTTATTACAATAGTGCTGAGTGCTCTTCCTCAGTTCAACGCAGTATTTCAATTCCTAGTGTGTGGGGTAGTTTCCGCTGTCGTCCTTTGATATCAGTTGTATTCCAGAATGGTACGACCCTAGTTTGGAAGTAGCTTGCTCAATTTGATTTAAAAAATTAAAAGCGGGACAAGGCACACCACTACAATATTCCTTGTAAGAGAAAGTAAATTTGATTGATATGCCTTTAATTTTGTTGAAGTGCTATAGCTTGGGATAAAGACTAAATCCCTAATTCTGTGGTTGCTTCAGGGTGAAAAATTGATACTGTCCAGAAGCGACTATGCTGGGAAGTCAACTTGTCATCTTTCGCTCTCGCTGTCGCCACACCCGTCTCTTTCGTATTCGTCATCTTTGATGTAGACTACGAGACCGATTTCTGCTTCAGCCTCAAGCCCACATTAATCACGATCTCCTTCTCCTTCACCTTCATTAGAATTTTTCAATCTTTGTTCGAAATCTACTTTTATTACTGGAAGTAACAGTAGTACAAAACCCAAACTCGATTATTTTAGAAACACATTATTTTGAGCGGTTTTAACAGTCAGGTTAAACTGTGGACCAAAGGAACAGGTGCGACCCAAAACCGCTTATTTCAGCAATAACCGACTCCGCAGCAGGAGACAGAGCAGAACACTACCAGTTGTAAAATGATTACGGGAAGGATTATGAAGGCATGATGCAGACTGTGCAGGTATAGTCGTCCAGTTTTTTTTCTTTTTTGTTTCGCTGTTTGCTAGGTTTCTCTGGTAAGTGTACACGTCCACGACCTTAAAGATGTGCACACATGGCTACTTCTCCGATACCACCGGCTTTCTTCACTTGCGAGATCAGTGTTCTTTTCATTTTCATAATACTCGCAAGTCTGACGGTTTAATTCGTCTCAAGCGTACCAACAGTCATTCCATGTTCGTAATAATCGAGTGACGCCTTGCCCTGGAATGTAATAACTATTATTCCTCTTAAGCAGCGGTATTACCCTTCACCTGCCAATCGCTTTTATAGTCTTCTGGGATCGTGGTGTACATAGTGCTTGGAGAAGGTTTGCTTGATAAGTGAACTCCGGTAGACGTGTAGTTTGCATCGTTAGAAAAGGCAGTTTCTTCTTACTCACTGCGATCGTGTTAATGCAGATAAATATGTAATTCGCAAGTAAACATCGATGTATCGAAATGTTTTATTGTTGCACAGTAACTGACAATCAGTTCAACTACTAACAGTAAAAAGTGGTTCACTTAGCGCTGACTGGCACAATCTCAAAATATCTTCCTCCATCATCTACATTTTCTTGTGATAAGTCATCTGGAAAATGGAACGAGGATCACGGTCCGTATAAGACGCGACAAGCCGTTCATAGTAATGACGCATGTATCATGCTTTTTTCCCCTAAAAACAAGCTTATAACTTCAGTTGATCCTAATTTTTTCATTAATCCATTAATCGGTGTTGAAAGTCGTCACCCCACCTCGATTATCCTTCTTGCAGAATAAACGAGAGGTATCTCCGGCAAAAGGCTTCAAAAAAGGCCAGTGCACAGACAGTTTTTCGACTCCGTTTGCGTTTCCTTCAAACAGTACCATCAGTGAAAATTTGCTGTTTTAATATCGCGTATATTTCTCGTATTATGTTATTATTACTATTATTATTTATGTTTGTGCACTATTGGATTATGCACTCAGAATCGACTGTCTTCCGCCAATCAAATCACGTTGCTCCGCTCTCTGCCAAGCCAGCTGTCAAATGATGAATTTGCAGCGTAAAAATGTTTCAGACTGGTCATTCAAGTTGTGTCGTTCCTGCCTCATTTAAGTGACATTTTATTACACTGATACAGATTATTTTTCAAGTTTTAACTTTACAGCGACTTTCGTAGACTCTCGTACCTCAGATTATGTAAGTTTTAGTGTTTCACTAACAACTGCAGTGGATTTGAGGTAAAGACACTGTTCTCTGAGAATCTGGAGGTTAGGTATACTGAGACATAAGCTTTTTCAAAATCATTAAAGGTACAAACTACTTTCTTATTATAATTTTGATGTCTGAGAATTAGTTTCAGACCTAAAATTTGCTTTTGGGCAACATCTGATTGCTCTGAAAGCTGCTTGATATATGCCTATTTTTCAAGCTGTTGTTGTGCTTCATCGAGGAGACAATAATATTTAGTAAGGATCAGAAAGAAGAGAAATCTCTGTATAGAATTAACATCAGTTCTGTTTCCTTTCTTATAAAGTAGATTACCAATGCAATTTTCCAGTAATCTGGAATTTTATCAACTCACCAAATTTTTTGCATGAACAATGTAATATCTTTCAAGGTATCCGCGTCAGCTCACTTCAGAACTTCTACAACTATTCGATCTTAGCCAGGTGCTTTGTCATTTATACCTTTTTAATTCGCGTATCAATTTCCTCTTCATCTAGAGCTTCTGAATCTGGGTTGGTTTATGAATCTCTAGTGCAAACTTGTGTGTACTCAGGACAATATAGCTGGGCAATAAATACGCCTTTTTTTCTAAATTATCTGCGAAGTTCTGTGTAGACTTCTTGATTGTTAAGTGGCAGTTGTCTATTTCCCTACTTGAAGTAGAGATATTGGGTTTGGTACCCATTTAGATTCGTTTTAATGTTTTATAAGAAGTGTCTCTGTTTCATATATATTTTGTGTTGTTCAGTTTCAGGAACTGACTGTTCTCATATTTTGTTCCAGTTTAATTAATTTCATCCATTAAGCTTCTTTTATAATTGCCATGAACGTGTCATGTGCATTTTTTATTTGTCATAATTCCATCTCCTGAATGCCTTGTGTCGAGATTTACTACCTGTTCACAATCTTCATTCCATCAAGTGTGGTTTTTTTCTACTTTCGTAAAGAAAGTTTGTTCTTAGCAGTTTCGATTAACTTTTTAATTGTTCTCAGTTTTTTGCTTGGGGTTTATCAAGTTTGTTTGCTAATATTAGTGATTTGTTTTCATTAATGTTGAATTAAGGAATTATTGCCGTCCCTTTTCTGAATTTTTGGGACATTAAATTTAGTTTCACTCAGGTTAGGTGGTAGTCTATACCAATATTTGCTCCTTTGCGATCAGAAACGTTTGAAATCTCGTTGTGATGTACATATGTGATCGTATTATCGTTAATAGTTTTATCTTACCATCCAACCTTATGTCAACAGCGAGGTCATTCAAGACTGAAGACGTGCGTGGACTAGTTGGGATGGAAGAAGGCCCAGCCATATATTTCCGACATGAACCGCGAGGCAACCGTAAGACGAACTCGGATAGCTGTATTTTTATCCGTGCTCAAGTTCAACGTCGCTTTATGTTACCCAAGATTATTGTTCTGTACCATACCAGTTTATGTTACTGAAGAAATTTCATTTTCATTCATGATGATAACAGGAGTTTCTTTATGATACTTACTGCATCGGAGATAGAAATGAAGCGCTACACGAGGCTGAATATGAGGCTCAACAGCTGTGACGAATGATGGACGCCTTGGTTAAGACGCTAGTCTCATGATTCTCAGGAGATGGGCCCACATGCCTGTTCAGCCGCCAGGATTTGGCTTCTCTGTAACTTGACTATATCGTTTCAGGTATGCTGCGAAATGTTTAACGCCGATCTAAGCCCTACCCCCTCCTCCAGCTCATCTAGTGTTCCATCTCTAAAATCTTCAGTGCAGATGGAATGTCCAACTCTGACTCCAGGCACGCATTTTGATCTGTAACACATGCTCTCGCTTCTGCATCCACGGCCGTTATACCGTCAGAAATGATAAATACACTCTATGATCAAAAGTGTCCAGACACCCATATGTAACGCGGAATTGACCGCTATATATCACGAGAGTTGGATCCGGTAGTACAAAAGGAGGCGTTGTCACTTGAGAAGCAGAATACCAGAACGGGTTGGTCATGAGAGCTCAGTGACTTCGAACGTCGACTAGTCTCTGGCTGTCACCTGAATATCAAATCAATCGGACATTTCAGTACTTATAAACGTGCCCAAGTTAACTGTTAGTGACAGACTGGGGAGTTGAAACGCGAAGGAACAACCACAACTAACCCAAGACCAGACCGACCTCATGTACTGACGGAAAGGGGCAGTCGAACATTGCGGAGGGCGAGTGTAAAAAAATCACATGAAATTTGTCTAGCTAGCACAATGGCTGCGCAAAGGGAGTTTAAAAGGAATGGCATACATTGGTCAGGCAGCACCTCATAATCCACACACTTCTGTAGCCAATGCTAAGCGACACTTGAGGTGGTGTAAAGCCACGCTATTGGACAATGGATGACTGTAAAAGAGTTGTTTGGAGTGATGAATCGCGCTTATATACTGTGGCAACCCGATGGAAGGGTTTGGGTTTGGCGTTCTGGGAAAACATTACCTGCCAATATACACTACTGGCCATTAAAATTGCTACACCACGAAGATGACGTGCTACAGACGCGAAATTTAACCGACAGGAAGAAGATGCTGTGATATGCAAATGATTAGCTTTTCAGAGCATTCACACTAAGTTTGCGACGGTGGCGACACCTACAACGTGCTGACATGAGGAAACTTTCCAACCGATTTCTCATACACAAACAGCAGATGACCGGCGTTGCCTGGCGAAACGTTGTTTGTGATGCCTCGTGAAAGGAGGAAAAATGCGTACCATCACGTTTCCGATTTTGATAAAGGTCGGATTGTAGCCTATCACGATTGCGGTTTATCGTATGGCGACATTGCTGCTCGCGTTGGTCGAGATCCAATGACTGTTAGCAGAATATGGAATCGGTAGGTTCAGGAGGGTAATACGGAACGCCGTGCTGGATCCCAACGGCCTCGTATCACTAGCAGTTGAGATGACACGCATCTTACCCGCATGGCTGAACGGATCGTGCAGCCACGTCTTGATCCCTGAGTCAACAGATGGGGACGTTTGCAAGACAACAATCATCTGCATGAACAGTTCGACGACGTTTGCAGCAGCATGGGCTATCAGCTCGGAGACCATGGCTGCGGTTACCCTTGACGCTGCATCACAGACAGGAGCGCCTGCGATGGTGTACTCAACGACGAACCTGGATGCACGAATGGCAAAACGTCATTGTTTCGGACGAATCCAGCTTCCGTTTACAGCATCATGATGGTCGCATGGTCGCATCCCTGTTTGGCGTCATTGCGGTGAACGCACATTGGAAGCATGTATTCGCCACCGCCATACTGGCGTATCACCCGGCGTGATGGTATGGGGTGCCATTGGTTACCTCTTGTTCGCATTGACGGCACTTTGACCAGTGGACGTTACCTTTCAGATGTGTTACGACTCGTCGTTCTACCCTTCATTCGATCCCTGCGAAACCCTACATTTCAGCAGGATAATGCACGACCGCATCTTGCAGGTGCTGTACGATCCTTTCTGGATACAGAAAATGTTCGACTGCTGACCTGGCCAGCACATTCTCCAGATCTCTCACCAATTGAAAACGTCTGGTCAATGGTGGCCGAACAACTGGCTCGTCACAATACGCCAGTCAATATTCTTGATGAACTGTGGTATCGTGTTGAAGCTGCATGGGCAGCTGTACCTGTACACGCCATCCAAGCTCTGTTTGAGTTAATGCCAAGGCGTATCAAGGCCGTTATTACGGCCAGAGGTGGTCGTTCTGGGTACTGATTTCTCAGGATCTATGCAACCCAAATTGCGTGAAAATTTAATTACATGTCAGTTCTAGTATAAAATATTTTTCCGATGAATACCCGCTAATCATCTGTATTTCTTCTTGATGTAGCAATTTTAATGGCCAGTAGTGCTCATACCGTCAGCAGAGAAGTATTGAGGAGGTGGTGTTACAGTACGTGGCTTTTTCCGTGTTTAGGCTGTGGTCTCCTTACTGCACTTAAGAAAACGTTACGTAAGGAAGGTTATGAACACAATTTACAGTGCTGTGTATGGTCCACAGTGGAGAAAAAGTTCGAAGACGATAACTGTTCGTATCAGCGTGGCAGTGCATCTGGCCATAAAGCAGCATCTGTGAATGGTTTGTGTGCAGTAAGATTCCTGAAGTAGAATGGCCTGCCCAGAGCCCCGATCTGGACTTAATGGAATACCTTTTGCACGAATTAGAAAGTTGACTTCGCTCCAGATTCCAGCGCCCAACATCACTACCTCGTCATGAAGAAGATGCAAGATAGGAATGGCCGGTGTTGTTCACGAGTCAATTGATGATGAGCAAGCAGAGATCCACATATGGCAACCCACTGGTTTTTGTGATTTTGTCGTAAAGCATGCTGTACCCATACATCCGACTTCTGAAACTTCCCCATTGCATGCAAATGTCTCACGATGGTGGAACGACCATGGTTCATCACATCTACCTGTTCTCGAGCACACTGACATTGATGGTAGTGGATTTATGCGTTTAAATGTTCTTCGTCAAACCTGATGATCGTCCTGAATGTGGAGAGTCACTAATGTCAAAACGATTCTTCTTAAAAAGAGAAAACCATTTTCTTGCCGTGCTCTGTCCAGTGGCATTATCGCCATACAAGGGACAAATGATTCTGGCTGTCACCCCTCTATTATACTCCAGCAGAAGAATACGTCGGAAATGTCCCGCTTTCTCCACTTAGTACTCCGTTTTCTAGCGTCCACAGCTCCACTCACAATCTCTAGATGACGAGATAACTATATGTGAACTCAAATAGCAACAGTCAATTACAAATAAATATGACAATCGATAAATAAACCCATAGCAACCGGAATACCAACATGCAAAACAAAAACGGTACGAACTTATGCACCGACCTAATATAAGCTGAGAATATGTATATACATCCGGGAAGGCTTCCCAGGTCCCTTGACTGAATTGAACCAAATTTGATACACTTAACTTCTTACCTCGAGAGGACCAACAAATGGGTGTTTATAACGCTATAGCTCTAATATTTACAGAGATAAAGACGTGTGAATTATTTGCTAGGCCCCTTACGGGCAATCAAGTAGGCAACCCGCCAGTGAGGCAGCCTATACGTCATGGGAGAGACTGGGTTTCCGAGCCCTTCATATTTAGGCTGTGCTGCATGGGAGGCGTGTTGTGGAAGTAGCACCAGCCTGCTTTATCGACATCCTTTGAAGGGGCTAAACGTGCGGATTTGCATACCTGGGGTGGGTTGGCATGGATAGAGGAAGAGATGGAGAGAGAGGGGGCCAGGACGGAATGGATAGGAAGGGACGGGGGCAGGACGGAATGGAAAGGGAGAGAGGAGGCAGGAGGGGATGGACAGAGATGGAGGGGAGGAGCAAATGGACAGACAGAGAAGGTAGGAGGATCAGATAAACAGCGCGAAGGGAGGAGATGGACAGAGATGGCGTGGAGAGGAATGAGATGGGCAGACAAAGGGGGTTGGAGAGAAGGACAGAGAGAGGGGCGAGGGGGAGATGTACAGATAGAGGGGGAGGAGTAAATGTTCAGTGAGAGGGGGTGACGGGGATGGACAGGGAGGGGTAGAGGGAGAGGGGGGAAGGCAAATATGATCGTAGAAATTGGGTGGAAGAGATGGACAGAGAGAGAGAGACAGAGAGACAGAACGGTGAGTACCAGGTGGAGAGATGAAGGTGGTAGGATCAGATGGACAGAGAGACGGGGGAATTTGAGATTTGCGTGATACATGTGTCGAACGCGTAAGCGACTGACGCTGCTGAGAAGAGGCTAGTAATAAAACAATTTAGCGTCATGCTCTTCCTAATCTTTTTAGATATCGATTGAAAACATTCTTTCTCTAATAAAGACGACACTGATAAGAGGTATAACGCTTCTGAGACTTTTTTTCAAAAAGTCCATCATTCGAACATGAACACACACGATGGTCGTGCGGTAGCGATCTCGCTTCCCACGCCCGGGTTCCCGGGTTCGATTCCCGGCGGGGTCAGGGATTTTCTCTGCCTCGTGATGACTGGGTGTTGTGTGATGTCCTTAGGTTAGTTAGGTTTAAGTGGTTCTAAGTTCTAGGGGACTCATGACCATAGATGTTAAGTCCCATAGTGCTCAGAGCCATTTGACAAGCCAACATGTCTCACAGTACGCCATGAGTATTATAATGCTTTCAGTGAACACACAGATATTTTAATAATGATAATTTCAATATTATGCTTCCATTTGGAATGACCGAACAATGCCTTCCACATTGCTTATGCCAAGACCTAAAAATAATTCACTATATTATATGTTCAGGATTGAAATTGGTAAATTTCAGAAATTTTTATGACTTTGTGTTATACGCTGTCGTATAAGAATTTCATTAAAGAAGGGTATGTCTATTTACTTATTTATTTATCCATTTATCCAGCCACCTCCCCCCTCCCCTCTTTTCCAGATCTAATTACTGCGTCGTTCCACGAAACAGAGGGTCAACAACTGACAGTATTACAGACTGTTGGAGGTAAAATTTTAAGAGTCACAGCCACTCAAGTCACTGGCTTAGTAATCTCTGGTGGAGTAATACTTATTAGTTTCATTGCGCTATACGAGAAGCAAAACAAGAATCTCTTTTAAAAATTCTCGCTGTATGTTACTAGTTTCTCAATACTAGTTCTGGCACTAGCATTAAAGCTATATGGATCGTTATTCGAACCTGAAGAGAGTTTGAGAAACGTACATCACTAATATATTTTACGAGCCTGCCTTTTCCCCGTCAGGGAAGGTTTAATGAAGCCCTATGCAACCTGCCAGCATATTATATTTTTTAGAGGAGTGGGCGATGGTTGTGCACAGATACAAGTGAGTGTCGTTCCAAAAAGTATCTGTAAAGTGGGTATATTCGAGAGAATTGAGGGAGCTCTTAGGCGAATCATTGACATTTGACAGCGTTCATAAAAGTCACAGAATCTGTGTGTGAAGGCTACCTCTTTATCCAACGAACTAATATCATTCGTCAGAATGAATATTGCGAATAAAATTCTGCATTTACACGAAAATCTAGTCACACCGACGGTTTCTCAATTGTGATTACTTGTTAAAATTTACACATGATAATAAAAAAAATATTTTGTTTATGTAGACAGTGATCGTTGTGTGGTATTATTGTCTTCCTGTGTGCTGTGGAATGTCTAGGGAGAAACAGAAACACAGAATTGTGGAAAAAGAATTACCCAGTTTACTGCCTGAATACGAGCATTAAAGAACTTAAATTTATTCATAAGACTTCGATTTCTTCTTGTTTTATGTTAATCTGCTTCATCGCACGGGAGATGATTGAAATTTGGTTATTTCTGCGTGAAGTCTAGTGTGATTCATCAGCAGTAATACCCTGCGAAAATGTAATTAGACAAAATATGTTCGTATTATAGTTGCCTGACGATGCCTCGAAGCAAGCATCCTACATAACAATCGCGGAAACGTGATTGCCCTCGATTCAGATGTAACTATTTTGTATGCCAGTGGTGAAAAAGAAATGATCGATGAATGCGACCCGACCTAAAATGGACGGAGTGATCCTAGCCATCAGACTGTGTGCCATTGTCATAAACTGAAATCCAAATGTCTTTGCAGTTTCGTGTGCAAAGAACTCAAAGTGGTGAGGGCTGCTTCATATATCGAGTACCTTCATCTGCATTTTCATCCATAACAACAAGAGTGAGATCAGCAGTAGTCATTAGACTCATTTATAATTACGCAGCTGCCACACCACAATCAGCGCACAGAAATGAAAGGCAGAACTACATCTACGGAGACTCTGGCGAAAGATCAGTGCAATTGTTCGTAAGTTCTCACCACTTTTCATCACTGAGAACATGTAATGCATCTCGAATATGAATATACACTACTGGCCATTAAAATTGATACAACACGAAGATGACGTGCTACAGACGTGAAATTTAATCGACAGGAAGAAGATGCTGCGATACGCAAATGATTAGCTTTTCAGAGCATTCACACTAGGTGCTTACATGAAGAAAGTTTCCTACCGATTTCTCATATACAAACAGCAGTTGATTGCCTGGTGAAACGTTGTTGTGATGTCTCGTGTAAGGAGGAGAAATGCGTACCATCACGTTTCCGAATTTGATAAAGGTCGGATTGTAGCCTATCGCGATTGCGGTTTGTCGTATCGCGACATTGCTGCTCGCATTGGTCGAGATCCAATGACTGTTAGCAGAATATGGAATCGGTGGGTTCAGGAGGGTAATACGGAACGCCGTGATGGATCCCAACGGCCTCGTATCACTAGCAGTCGAGATGAGAGGCATCTTATCTGCATGGCTGTAATGGATCATGCAGCCACGTCTCGATCCCTGAGTCCACAGATGGGGACGTTTGCAGGACAACAACCATCTGCACGAACAGGTCGGCGACGTTTGCAGCAGCATGGACTATCAGCTCGGAGACCATGGCTGCGGTTACCCTTGACGCTGCATCACAGACAGGAGCGCCTGCGATGGTGTACTCAACAACGAACCTGGGTGCACGAATGGCAAAATGTCATTTTTTCGGATGAATCCGGGTTCTGTTTACAGCATCATGATGGTCACATCCGTGTTTGGCGACATCGCGGTGAACGCACTTTGGAAGCGTGTATTCGTGACCTTCATACTGGCGTATCACCCGGCGTGATCGTATGGCGTGCCATTGGCGGCACTTTGAACAGTGGACGTTACATTTCAGATGTGTTACGACCCGTGGCTCTACCCTTCATTCGATCCCTGCGAAACCCTACATTTCAGCAGGATAATGCACGACCGCATCCTGCAGGTCCTGTACGGGCCTTTCTGGATACGGAAAATGTTCGACAGCTGGCCTGGCCAGCACATTGTTCAGATCTCTCACCAAATGAAAACGTCTGGTCAATGGTGGCCGAGCAACTGGCTTGTCACAACACGCCAGTCACTACTCTTGATGAACTCACAGTTCGTGTTGAAGCTGCATGGGCGGCTGTACCTGTACACGCCATCCAAGCTCTGTTTGACTCCATGCCCAGGCGTATCAAGGCCGTTATTACGGCCAGAGGTGGTTGTTGTGGGTACTGATTTCTCAGGATCTATGCACCCAAATTGCGTGAAAATGTAATCACATGTCAGTTCTTCTATAATATATTTGTCCAATGAATATCCATTATCATCTGCATTTCTTCTTGGTGTAGCAATTTTAATGGCCAGTAGTGTATGATCAGTTGGCTTTTGGACCAAAGTAGATCAAAGCAGTGCACTGTAATAACGTAAGAGATGAAGCACTAAAAGGCTTCGGAAATTGAGCAGTATCTAGACTGACTAATCTTATCAATAATATACAGGTGTTTCGAGAAGACTTTACAAACTTTGGGCACACGTTTCTCACACCAAAACAAGAGTAAAACTTCATATAAACATATGTCCCAACATACTTTATTTTCAAGTTCTTGATGAAAGTTCACGTTCGACGGCTTTCCACGTACAACCCAACAACTTCACTTATCTGTGCTACCGTTTAACTCATAGTATCCCAAACGGCGTTGTGACGCCAGGGACGCCTATTTACATTCGTCATTCGTCTGCCTTCAATGTGCTCATTGTGTACATGTACTACATATAATGAGTTGATTGAAAGTCCTCCGCTTGTATATGGCAGGATATTCACTTTGTGAGGTGGCAGACAGGAGTTTCGTGTAGGGCTGCTCGAATGGTAGTGGACACGATGCTGCATCGCTGTATCAACCAGCGTTTCCCGACCGTAGACAGATGACCGAGTCATCCAGCGTGTGGTGCTACTGTCGTCTTGTTGTCCAGACTGTATCCGTAGTACCACAGACTATAGATCAAGGAAGGCCATCTTCTACGAGCTGTCGAAGAAGAGCCAGATATCACCGCAAGACAGGCGGCCCAGGCATTGGGTACCTCTCCAAGTTCAGCTTGGAGGACACATCATGAGCAACTCATGTATCCGTAACATCTCAACGTGTGCAGGGGCCTACGTCTGGCGGCACCCAACACGCGAGTCTTTTGCCGATGATTTGTTGCACAGAATGACAATCCGTTGTTTTTAACTTCAGTTTTGTTTACAGACGAGGCAACGTTTGGAAGGATTCGATAGCTATTCCTTATGCTACAGTACAGGCTGACATCAGCACGAGAGAAGATTACTGTGTGGGCTGGAATTGTAGGTGACTGACTGGTAGGGCCATATGTTCGCCCCAGCGCGTCTTACAGGTGCTGTCTACAGGGATTTTTATCAGATCACCCTGAAAAAAAGAAGAAACAAGTTGTTCATGCATGATGGAACCCCAGGTCATATCAGTCTTAGTGTTCGAGTTGCGCTATCTGCTGTCTACCTTGACAAATGGATACGGAGAGGAGGACCAGTACTAAGGTCTGCACGGTCCTCCGATCTCTCAATCCTTTGGATTATTATCTATTGGGGCACTCTTCATCGAATATCGTGGAAGCCTGCGACACCATTTGAAACCGTCGGGGAGTATTTGAAAGGAGGAAACAGTCTATAATTCAACAAGTGCATGCCTATTTAGAAGCAAGAGAAGGGCATTTCGAGTATTTATTATTAGTTTATGCATTGATGAGCTCTCGTCACCTAAATTGTAAACTTTCATTAATAACATGATTTTCGGACATATGATTATAAGATCTTTTTCGTTGTTTTGGTATAAGGAACCTGTCCCCAAATTTTGCAAAAGTGCTTGTGAAACACCCTTTATATGACTGGTACATTTTATATGAAGATTTATTCAAACCATTCTACTCCCTTTATCAAAGAAACGTGATGCAAAAATGTAAAGATTATAGAACAATTAGTTGTATATGTCCTATTACCTAGGTTGTGTGAAGTCTTGTACTACGAAGATATGAAAGAAAAGTTGCTGAAAACACGCGATAGGACCAATAGGGATTCATGAATGGAAAAGAAACGCGAGACGCCATTGGATGTTTCACGATCAGAGGATACAGAAAGCTAGAAATTAGCAAGGATTTCCTTGAAGAACAGAAACCTGATAGAGGAATTGCAAACGAAACAAAGATTGGTTGTAATGATTGGTGAAGAGGAAAATAGGGGAGTCAAATATTGGAATAGTGTTTTTTGTCAATATTTTTGCTGAAATGAGACAAAGATTAATTATAGTGATTGGTGAAGAGGAAAAGACGGGAGTCAAATATTCGAAGAGGTGTTAGACAAGAGAATTTTTTGTCAATATTTATGCTGAGAAATTGGTAAAGCATGAGAAAGAGCAAAAGATATATACAGTTAAGATAGTCAAGTATCCAGATGATACGGCAGCGTTAGCGGATTCAGAAGAAGAGGGTTGTAAAACTGGGGAAATTCAGTGAAGATAAATGTAGGACAAAACCAAAGTGGTGACAATTAGCAAAACATACAGGTTGCGTCAAGGTGTCAGTAGAAGAAATGCCCTTGAGATAAGTAAAATAGTTTATGGTAGTTATGAAATTCGATAATGAACAATGGAAAGTGTGTGAAGGAGATAAAAAGTAGCTAGATAAGAAGTACCAAGCAGTAGGTCAGGATAGGGTAGAGGACGTCGAATCGAGTAAAATATTCCAGAGAATCACAGATGAAAAATGTACTGTAGTGGAGCTACGACCATAAAACGGCAGCAAACCAGCAAAGAACACGCATTTAAAATAACTTGCACGCTATAATGCTTGTAATACTGAAGAGCGCAGCTGCTTACTAAATTTGTTGAAGATAATGCCTAAACATTCAGCTAGGCATATTTGAAATTCCTTTCTACAGATTGTCGCGTTAGAGCGAATTTTTACTGGACAACACTTGAACTTTAAATCAACAGCGCTAATTGTACCGGAAAACTACTAATTAGTGATACAAAAAACAGCAGTGCATTAAGATAGATAACTTCTGACACCCTAAATTGCAGTATTAATAATAATTAACTGTAAAGGCAACTTACTGTAATGTCTGGTAATTTAGAGAGAGAGCGGGGATTAACTTTTCTTCTTATAAGAACAGCAGATGTATGTACTGAAGCATATTAACCAAATAAACAAAGTACAGTAGATCAGTAAGTGTGAAATAAGACAACAACGAAGAAGAAAACAGAAATTAAATTTTAAGTACTCTTTCTTTCTCAGTCCCATTTTTTTACAGCCAATGTTCGAAATTTCTGCCTGCAGCATCGCCCCAAGTTGTTATTAGAAAAGAAGAGATTGGCGCGCCGGCCGTTGTGGCCGAGCGGTTCTACGCGCTTCAGTCTGGAACCACGGGACCGCTAAGGTCGCAGGTTCGAATCCTGCCTCCGTCATGGATGTGTGTGATGCCCTTAGGTTAGTTAGGTTTAAGTAGTTCTAGGGCACTGATGACCTTAAAAATTAAGTCCCATAGTGCTCAGAGCCATCTGAACCATTTTTTTGAGATTGGCGCACGCAGTTTACTCGGACAAAATCACACCGCTACCCACACCTAGAGACAAACGTTTGCGTGCTCGTTGCTGTTTGGCTTTCATTTTATGGCCATAGCTCCACAACAGTGCATGTCTGACTTACCGTTATCTGGAAATGTTTGCTTGATTCCACGATCCTGTCCTGCTCTGTCCTTACTATAGCTTTATTTTCCTTCACCGTGTGTCGTTGGTAAGAAAGCTGTTGGAACGATGAATGGTTTGTGGACAGCAAAAGAATTTCGATGTAACTAACAAATATTTTCGCGAAATGTTGTTCAAATGGCTGAAATGGCTCTGAGCACTATCGGACTTAACTGCTGTGGTCATCAGTCCCCTAGAACTTAGAACTACTTAAACCTAACTAACCTAAGGACATCAGACACATCCATGCCCGAGGTAGGATTCGAACCTGCGACCGTAGCGGTCGCGCGGTTCAGACTGTAGCGCCTAGAATCGCTCGGCCACTCCAGCCGGCGCGAAATGTTGTACCTGAGTTTAGTATTACATGGTAAAGAATAGTGGAAAGTCAAAACAAATAAGAAAATTGTTGAATAGCGTAAAATATGCTTGTTGAGAAAATATTTAGAGATAAATGGTCCGATACAATGAGGACAGAAAAATTAATTTAAAAATTAGGAAAGAATACAACTGGAAACGCTAATAACGAGGTAAACATCTTGGGTGGGACATAAATTTCAAAAAGTTTACTTGAACGAAGAATGATAGAGAAAGAAAGCTGCTGAAATGGCGAAAGGTTTGTTGACAGCAAAAGAGTTTCTACAGAACTAATATTATAAGAAAGATTTTCGGGAATTGTTTCACCTGGAGTGTTACTGCATAATAATGAATCGTGAAAAAACCAAAGAAAGAAGAAAAATACTCGGAGGGTTTTAAACGAAACTGCGTAGAAAACGCTTAGAGGAAATGGATTGCTTTAATGTGGAACGAGGAATACTAAAAGAAAAGGTGAGAAAGAATACATGCGCAAATGATAAGAATGAAGCCGGCCGGTGTGGCTGAGCGGTTCTAGGCGCTTTAGTCCGGAACCTCGCGACTGCTACGGTCGCAGGTTCGAATCCTGCCTCGGGCATGGATGTCTGTGAGCTCTGAGGACAATGGGACTTAACTTCTGAGGTCATCAGTCCCCTAGAACTTAGAACTACTTAAATCTAACTAACCTAAGGACATCACACACATCCATGCCCGAGGCAGGATTCGAACCTGCGATCGTAGCGGTCAGAAGTTGAGTCCCATAGTGCTCAGAGCCATTTGACCCATTTTTTAAGGAAGAGACGCGGGGCAGGAGAAGTCATGAGCCTCCAGTCGAGACCTGACGTAAGATCTACCAAATACGAGAAGGCTATCGATCTGTCTCAATTTTATTTCAGCAAGCAGCAAAGGTAATTTGAATTGAAACTTCGAGATACTGTACCGACCCAAGTGTCGCCAAATGCAGGTGAACGAGTGCTTGTGGGCTCTGTGTACGAGTCTAGTGTATTTGTACAGATACTACGGTGCAGTTGTTTAGGCTGCTTCGATAGAAAGAAAAGGGAGCGGAAATGCTTGCAGTAGGCCTAATAGAAGTGTAGCGGCGGCGACGAGTGTGCGATATTTACGGCGTGTGGGGCGTCCTGCGGTGGCGGTTGCGGCTGCGGTACTCACGTCGCCGGGCAGCGCCGTCGTGGTGCACGGCGAGTAGAGGCTGCCTCCGCTGTTGGACGGCGAGCACAGCGGTTCCACCTCCTCCTTGACGCGGCCCTCCGCCCGCGACATCATCGTCACCTGCAACACACACCTCACGCTCACTTCTGTCTCTCTTCATCGCAGTTTACGGCAAATGGCGAGTCGGAGCGCGACATAGTCAGGTGTATGTGACAAAAAACACTCTGTCGAGAACTCGCAAGTGGAGGACGCATTCTTAAAGTTAATGGACCGTATCCTCTTACAAGAAGTCACGCCAGGTCAAGGATTTGGCAGCACATACTGGAGAAAACATGAAAACATGAGCCTTTTATGTTCCGTGAATGGCAACATGAAGGGATGCGAAACAGGTCAAGTTGAACATTAACAGGCAGAAGCAGCCACTATTCGTTATCTATATAGGGTAAACTAACAACAAATTATGACTAATGATATACTACTCAGTGTGATGATAATTATAGTAATTACTTCCAGATTACTTCATTATATATTTTGAAGTCCCTCGCCAGGTTTTTCTGTCAGTGTGATCTCAGGAACTATTGTAGGGATTTTGATGCGGTTTTCATCAATAAAATCTACACTGAAGGGCCAAAGAAAGTAGTACACCTGCCTAATGTCGTGTAGGGCTCCCGCGAGCACACAGAAGTACCGCAACACGACGTGGCATGGACTCGACTAATATCTGAAGTAGTGTTGGAGGGAACTGACACAATCAATCCTGCAGGGCTGTCCATAAATCCGTAAGAGTACGAGGGGGTCGAAATCTCTTCTGAACAACACGTTGCAGGGCATCCCAGATATGCTCAGTAATGTTCATATCTGTGGAGTTTGGTGGTCAACGGGAGTTTTTAAACTCAGAAGACTATTCCTTGAGGCACTCTACAGCAATTCTGGACGTGTGGGGTGTCGCACTGCTCTGCTGGAATTGCCCAAGTCCGTGGGAATGCACAATGAGCATGAATGGACGCAGGTAATCAGAAAGGATGCTTACGCACATGTCACCTGTTATAGATGTATCTAGACGTTTCACGAGTCCCATATCATTCCAACTGCACGTGCTCCACACCGTTACAGAGCCTCAACCAGCTTGAATGGTCTCCTGCTGACATGCAGGATCCATGGATTCATGAGATCGTTTCCATACCCGTACACGTCCATCTGCTCGATAGAATTTGAAACGCGACTCGTCAGACCAGGCAACATGTTTCCAGTCATCGACTGTTCAATGTCCGTGTTGACGGGCCCAGACGAGGCGTAAAGCTTTGTGTCGTGCAGTCAAGGGTATACGAGTGGGCCTTCGGCTCCGAACGCCCATATCGATGATGTTTTGTGGAAAGTTTCGCACGCTGACACTTACTGATGACCCAGCATTGACATCTGCAGGAATTTGCGGAAGGGTTGCACTTCTGTCACCTTGAACGATACTCTTCAGTCGTCATTGGTCCCGTTCTTGCAGGATCTTTTTCCGGCCGCAGCGATGGACATTTGATGTTTTATCGGATTCCTGATATTCACGGTATACTCGTGAAATAGTCGTACGGGAAAATCCCCACTTCATCGCTATCTCGGAGGTGCTGTGTCCCATCGCTCGTGCGCCGACTATAACATCACGTCCAAACTTACTTAAATCTTGATAACCTGCCATTGTCGCAGCAGTATTTGAATACGTACGTCTATACCAGTTACTTTGGCGCTTCAGTGTAAGACATTAAAGCGATCCACCACGGAGGAAATATCCGAATGGGAGAAAATCGGTAGATGCGGTGTGCGTATTCGGACAAACAAATGATAACAACTTTAGAAAAATTGAATCACTTATTCAAGAGAAAGAGCTTCACAAACTGAACACGTCAATATGCATTGGTCCACCTCGGGCCTTACCCAAGCATTGCGTTGTTGGAGACCTTGCCCATAATGGCCAAAACGCCCTCAGTTCGGGAGAGATCCGGCGACCTTGCTTACCAAGGCAGGGTTTGGCAAGTTCGGAGACAAGCTGTACAAACTCTCGCCGTGTAGTGCGGGCATTACGTTCTTGAAATGTAAGCCCATGACAGCTTGCAATGAAAGGCAACACAATGGGGCGTAGAATATAGTACCGCTGTGTTGTAAGGGTCCCGCGGATGACAACCACAGGCGTCTAGCTATGAAAAGAAATGTCAACCTAGACTATCACTCCTGGTTGTTGGTCCGTATGGCGGTCGAAAGCCAGGTTCGTATCCCACCACTGTCCAAGGCACCTCCAGACACGTCTTCGTTGGTCATCAGGGCTCAGTTCGAAACGAGACTCATCACTGAAGAGAATTCTACTCCAGTAATGAGATAATAGGTGAAGTCAATTCTACTCTGGTATTGAAAGTCCAGGGCGAAGCCTTGTTACTCCACGATAAACGATAAACGCCCCCCCCCCCCCCCCCCCCCCCGCATTCTGCTACTAGACTGACAAAAAGCACTATACAGGAGTAGGGTTGAGAGCCATTCCACACCCAACTTATTCAACTGATCTTGCGCCGACAGATTTTCAGCTTTTCCTCTCTCTATCGAACAGCCTTAGGTACTTCCTCTCCGGGTGAAAATGCGCTCCGAACATAGCTCGACAAGTTCTTCGCCTCAAAACCACGTGATTTCTACACTCGCGGATTCGAAAAGTTGTCCCAGCGTCGGCAGACTGTTGTAAACAGTGAATGAGAATATATTATTCATGAGTAAAGTCTGTATTATGTGTATATGTTCTGTTTATTAAACTTACGGAAAAATGCTGCAAAGATAGACATTAACTTAATATTTTAGTTTCCCTACTAGGATTTTATTATTTACACAATCAAACGTCAGATCAAGAAAGAAAATTTTTCTTCTTTAGATATGTCAGAAACCAAATTTTTACATAATATATTGCTCTCGCAGTAGAGAAGCCTTTACAGTAACCGAAGTCAGCTGTTCTTAAAAGTCATTTTCAGAAAGATGGCCTAATATTCTCTTGTAAGCTACGTTGTCAGGATATTCATATTGTATACTTCAGTTTTGAAGCCAAACTTGTGGGGTTTGTTCTGACTGTGCTAAGGTAGATATCCAGCACCCCTATTATCTTTATAAGAAACCATAATTTCATCAATTGGATACTCATTTTCTGCATCAAATTTTCGACACCTGCTTACTACAACATTCAGACAGGTTTAATTTTCACCAGCTTGCCCCTAGACTGGCAGAATTATTCGAAACGTAAAGGTATCTGCGGAGTTTCTCGAATCGGTTCGGACTCGTAACACTGGAGTTTTTTCTATAGTTGTAGAGTGAGTCCAGTAATAGCTATACGAAGGCAAATTTATTATATCCATGCAAATTAGCGTGGAAACGAATTTCTCCCTTTCATTTATACTTATATTCAATGATGACGATGTCTGATGCACAGAATATAGATTTCCCTCTTCATAATCAGCTTTATTGCCTCAGAGTCAAATAGTTCTCCGAAATATTGTGAAGGAGCTTCACTACATGATTCACGTAACTCATAAGACAAATCTGAAACCACAATCATAAGTTCTTGGTTCACCCATTAGAACTGACTTGCTGGGTGAGCTCTGTTTTGGTGGAAGGTTCTGGTATCTCACTAATGTTACATAGCTAATGCGGTATACTTCGTCTGTTGTTACTTCATCGTCTTTAGAATAAGTGTCTGGTTATTTTGAATGACATCTGAGGCTAGTAATCCGGATCTTTACTAGTACTTCATTCAGGTGCTTGATAAAAAATTTCGACGCAGCTAGATTGGGCACTCTCCAGAACATCTCCAGCCTCAATAAAATGGCCACGACGAGGCTCGGACTTCATCACTTCCTTTATCACTTCAGACAATTCATTATAAGGAACAATCAAGTCCCATGTCGCTCAACGTCGCTACAAGACTAATGAAGAAGTTTACAAAATTATCGACGAAGCAATCCGAATCATAACTCCTCCCTTAAATTGTCGCACGAACGTATTCTACTGAAATCACTCAACAGGGGAAAAACCACTGGACTTCGTGTGATACCTACACGATTCTACATAGAGTATGCGAAAGAGTTCTCCCCTGTTGTAGTAACAGTAGTGGTTGGTCGTAAGTTGCTAAAGAAGCACGGCATTCTTAGTGATTAGGAAAAAAATGCAGGTCATTCCCTTTTTAAGAAGGGTTGTCGGACAGATCCGCAAAACTATAGGCCTATGTTCCTGGCGTCAGTATGTTGTATACAGTTGATGCCATGTTCCTTAACTTCCAGAAGACTATCGCGACAGTTCCACACTGCCGCCTAAAGAACGAATTACGAGCGTGCTCAATATCACACCAACTGAGTGAATGGTTTGAAGAGCTCCTACGAAACAGAACGATTCTACATAGAGTATGCGAAAGAGTTCTCCCCTGTTGTAGTAACAGTAGTGGTTGGTCGTAAGTTGCTAAAGAAGCACGGCATTCTTAGTGATAAGGAAAAAAATGCAGGTCATTCCCTTTTTAAGAAGGGTTGTCGGACAGATCCGCAAAACTATAGGCCTATGTTCCTGGCGTCAGTATGTTGTATACAGTTGATGCCATGTTCCTTGACTTCCAGAAGACTATCGCGACAGTTCCACACTGCCGCCTAAAGAACGAATTACGAGCGTGCGCAATATCACACCAACTAAGTGAATGGTTTGAAGAGCTCCTACGAAACAGAACACACAATGTCATCCTTAACTGGGAGTAACTTTCACACGCAAAAGCAATTTCGAACGTGCCCCAGGCGAGCGTTATAGGGCCATTGCTTTTCATGATATACATATAAATGACCTAGTAGATAACGTCTCAAGTACCACGAGGCTTTTCGCGGATGATGCTTTTGTATATAGAAAAGTTGCAAATTCAGAAAATTGCAGCGAAATAATAAATAAAATGTTCCGGGCTATTATGCCGCGGTCGAACGGATTTCTGCGAACAAAAATCAAAATATTTGGTTCCGGTACGTGGATGATACGTTTGTTTTGTGGCGACATGGCAGGGAGGAACTGGATCGTTTCCACAGACTTCTCAACGGGATCAATCCGAAGATTCAGTTAACCACGGAGAAGGAGGCAAGCGGGAGATTGAATTTTCTTACGTGCTAGTTTTCAACAAAGAAGATGGTAGCTTGCTCCACACGATTTACCGAAAACACACGCACACAGATCATTACCCACACCGGGATTCGAACCACAACCCACAACAAAATCGAGGCATCATGAAAACGTTGGCGAATAGGACAAGGAAAATCTGCTAACCAGGACTGCTTAACGCAGAATTAAAACATCTCACTAATGCATTGCTCAATAACGGTTATTCGTTCGCTGTATGTTGTTCTTAGCTTAAGTTAGATTAAGTAGTGCGTAAGCCTATGGACCGATGACCTCAGGAGTTTAGTCCCATAGGAACTTACCAAAAATTTCCAATTGTTCACTGAAGCGAAAAAAGCGCTAAGACCACCGCGTAGAAATCATGGCGATGGTCATTACGGACGTTACTGATCGCGTAGGAAAACTCGTGAAAATGAGAAACATCGCAATAATCGACACACCCACGCAGAAGATAAAAGATCACCTAAAATCGGCCAAGGATGCTCGCCAACCTCTGGAGAAAGCTGGAATTTATAGAATTCCTGTAGGTGTGTGGAGGTGTACGTGGGTACTAAGAAAAGAATGGTCAAAATACGGCACTCAGAGCACAAGGTCAATTACAGAAGAGGGGAGACTGACGGATCAGCTGTTGGCGGAACATGCTTTGCAGCCAGGAGACCATCGCATTTATTTTGTCAGCCGGGGGGGGGGGGGGGGGGCGGGAGGGGGGGGGCTGGTCTAGGCGCCTTGCCAAGGGTCGCGCGGCTCCCCCCGTCGGAGATTCCAGTCTTCCCTCGGACATGAGTGTGTGTGTTGTCTTTAGCGTAAGTCAGATTAAGTAGTGTGTAAGCCTAGGGACCGATGACCTCAGCAGTTTGGTCCCATAGGAATTTACCACAAATATCAATTCATTTTGACAGGACCCAACTATTGGCAGCCACAAGTGGATATCATGAAAGGTTTTACAGAGAGGCCAAGAAATTTTGAAACACCCCAGCAATTTCAATACGAAGGACGAGGGTGTGAAACTGAATGACATTTGGATTCCAGAGCTGAAAAAGAGGTATATTAGTCTTCCACCACACAGAAATAATCGCAGATAAAGCTGATGCCAGACAGATTCATTGAAAGAATCCTCAGGAAGTGTAGTCCATCGAAAAAGAAAGTACCGTAGAAAACTCTCGTTCGACCAGTACTGTAACATCGTTCGTCAGACGGATAGAGGAAATTAAGAAGATCCAAAGAAGAATAGCGCATTTCGTATAACAGTTTCGTTTAGTAAACTCAGCCAACTTCAGTGGCACATGCTATATTGCATTTCCTACAACTCCAGTGGCACACGCTATACAGCTTTTCCTACATACATCTCGCAAGAAGACCATGAAGGTGAAGTTAGAGAGATTCGGGTTCACGCGGAGGCTTACCAACAATCGCTCTTCCTACAGATCATTCGCGTCTGGAACAGGAAAGGGGGGAAGTGAAAGTGGTACGAAGATTATCCTCCACCAAACACTTTAAGGTGGCTTGCGGAGTACAGATGTAGATGCTCCGCAAGATGTCAAGAACGACATGGACACGTATAGACGTCTGTGTTATGCACGATCGTGCTCATACAGAGCAGGTGGATACAGGTCTAAGTAATTGAAAATATTCTATTTTGACGCAGGGGTACGGAAACTTCTCAGACACGCTGTGTAGTAGTCTTATACTATTGTTACCCATTACAGCAGTACTGACTTCCACACAGTTATCGACACGCACCACTTGGGTGTCTAATGGCGAGTGTGAGGCGCTTGTCCAATAATAAGATTTTACTACAGGGAGCTGGACGGTTTGATCCCTGGGGATCTGTTGTATATCCTATATCACCACGCAATAGCATCAATTCCTATAATGATATTCTGTATGCCACCGGCGGAGGGCCATACACTTACTAGGGCACGCAACATTTTACACTCTAAGACACAAAAACGACCACACGAAGGAATTATCCGAATGGGGCGGAAGTCGGTAGATATACACTGATCAGCCAGAACATTATGACCACCGACGTACTATCGACGTAAATTCGTCATGGCTATAGCAGCGTCACCTGGCGAAGAATGAATGCTTGTCAGGCTCGCGTCGGTGGGTGTAGTGTCAGTGAGCTTGCTGTCCGTGTGTAGAACGGGGAAGGCGCACCATCTACCTGAGTTTGGTCGAGGGGAGGTTGTGATGGCTCGGAGGCTCTGCACGACTATTTCGGAAACTGCACGTCTTGTCGGTTGTTCGAGGAATGCTGTGGTGTCTTCAACATGTGACAAAACCAACGTGAAAACGCATCCAGACGTCATGGTGTTGGCTGATCACACCTCGTTACAGATGTCGGACGTCGTAGGCTGGACAGGCGGCGAAATGTGGCGGAATTAACATCAGACTTAAATGCTGGGCAGAATACAAGTGTGTCTGAACAAACAGTGCACCGAACACTCCTAAAGATCGGCCTCTGTAGCTGACGACCCATGCATGTGCAAAAGTTAACATCACGACATCGACAACTACGAGGGCGGCGGCTCCGTTATGCTCTGGGGAACATAGACGTGGGCATTCACGGATCCAGTGGCGCCCGTGAAAGGCACCAGGAGTATCCTGCACTGGTTGCAGACTACGTACATCCCTTCATGACGATTATGTTTCCCGACGGCAGCGACATTTTTCAGCAAGATAAAGCGGCAAGTCACAAGGCCTGGAGTGTGATGCAGTGGTTCAAGGAATACAGCGGCGAGTTGCAGTTGATGTGCTGGCCCCCAACTCGTCCGATCTGAAACCGATCAAACTCATCTGGGATGTGATAGAATGTGGCGTTAGAGTGCATCGCCCCCTACCCAGAATTTATGGGAATTGAGTAACTTGTGCGCGCAGGTGACTTGTGTGCGACCCACCAAGGCCTCATGGCTTCCATGCCACGACATACCGGCTTTAAGATAGGTGGTCATAACATTCTGGCTGATCAGCGTAAATGTGGCAGCAAACAAATGATTACAATTTTAGAAAAATTGTACGATTTATTCAAGAAAAAGGGCTTCACAAATTGAGGAAGCCAATACCGCGTTGGTGCACCTCTGGCCCTTATGCCAGCAGTTATTCGACTTGGCACTGATTGATAGTGTTGTTGGATGTCCTCCTGAGAGATATCGTGCCAAAGTGTTGCCAATTGGCGATTTAGATCGTCAAAATCCTGAGCTTGTTGGAGGTTTCTGCCCATAAAAAGTTCTCAACTGGGGAGAGGTGTGGCTACCTTGCTGGCCGATGTAGGGTTCAGCAAGCACGAAGACAAGCAGTAGAAACTCTCGCCATGTGGGGGCGGATATTATGCCGAAATTTAAATCCAGGATTGCTTGTCACAAAGGAGAACAAAATGGGGCTTAAAATATCGTCGACGTACCGCTATGCTCTTACATCTTACGGTGCCGCAGATGACAACCAAAGCGGTCCTGCTATGATACGAAAAGTCGCTGTAAACCATCACTACCGATTGTCGGGCTGTATAGCGGGTGACAGTCAGGCTGGTATCCCACCACTGTCCGACGCATCGTCTCCAGATGCGTCTTTGCCAATTCTACTTCAGTCAATCAGATTCCAGGCCGAAGGCCTGCTTGAAGAAGCCTCAAACAACGGTGGCATACCAACCTGACTGTCGCCGCCATACGGCCAGACGAATAGGAATGACGTTCTGGTGTGCCATTCCTTTTCAAAGCTGGATCCCTTTGGTAGTCATCTGCGGTACCCTTGCAGCACAGCGGTCTGTCGACAATATTCTACGCCCCGTCTTGTTGCCGTTCTTAGCAAGCCATCCTGGGCTGACATATCAGCAAGATAATGCCTTCTGGCACACAGCGAGAGTTTCTGCTGCTTGTCTTCCAGACCCTACCTTGGGCAGCAAGGTCGCCAAATCTATCTCCGGTTGGGAACGTTTGGAGCCTTCCAACTAGCTCAGGATTTTCATGATCTAACAATTCAGTTGGACAGAATTTGGCACGATATCACTCAGGAGGACATCCAACAGCCGGCCGAAGTGGCCGAGCAGTTCTAGGCGCTTCAGTCTGGAACCGCGCGACCGCTACGGTCGCAGGTTCGAATCCTGCCTCGGGCATGGATGTGTATGATGTCCTTAGGTTAGTTAGGTTTAAGTAGTTCTAAGTTCTAGGGGACTGATGACCTCAGATGTTAAGTCCCATAGTGCTCAGAGCCATCTGAACCATTTGACATCCAACAACTCTATCAGTACATCTACATCTACATTTATACTCCGCAAGCCACCCAACGGTGTGTGGCGGAGGGCACTTTACGTGCCACTGTCATTACCTCCCTTTCCTGTTCCAGTCGCGTATGTTTCGCGGAAAGAACGACTGCCGGAAAGCCTCCGTGCGCGCTCGAAAGTCTCTAATTTTACACTCGTCATCTCTTCGGGAGGTATAGGTAGGGGGAAGCAATATATTCGATACCTCATCCAGAAACGCACCCTCTCGAAACCTGGACAGCAAGCTACAACGCGATGCAGAGCGCCTCTCTTGCAGAGTCTGCCACTTGAGTTTGCTAAACATCTCCGTAACGCTGTCACGCTTACCAAATAACCCTGTGACGAAACGCGCCGCTCTTCTTTGGATCTTCTCTATCTCCTCCGCCAACCCGACCTGGTACGGATCCCACACTGATGAGCAATACTCAAGTATAGGTCGAACGAGTGTTTTGTAAGCCATCTCCTTTGTTGATGGACTACATTTTCTAAGGACTTTCCCAATGAATCTCAACCTGGTGCCGGCCTTACCAACAATTAATTTTATATGACCATTCCACTTCAAATCGATTCGCACGCATAATCCCAGGTATTTTACAGAAGTAACTGCTACCAGTGTTTGTTCCGCTATCATATAATCATACAATAAAGGATATAATTGATTGCATAAGGGTCAGAGGTGGACCAACGCATTATTGGCTTGCAAATTCGTGATGTTCCTTCTTTTGAATAAATCAATTTTTAAATTGTAATCATTTGTTTGTCTGTACATGTACGCCACATCTACCGATTTCCGTTCCATTCGGATAATTCCTTCGTGGTTCGTCCTTCTTTGTCTTAAGAGTTAGGCCGTATACCTCATTGTTGCGTGGATCCCTTAAGGTTCTAGAACTCACGGAGAGTGCACGTTCGTTTCACTGGAGACGTGAGGTGGCACGGTGACACAGAGTGGTGAGCGCTGCGAGCTCTGTGGCCTGGCAGGCAGCGCAGCACGCTACCGCCTCAGTCGCGGCCTGCCCGCGGCCAAGGCCAAGGCCGTTCGCCTTCCTCCTGCCAGCCGGTTTCACGCGAGCAACACGCTCAGCCCACGATATACGAGCAGCTATCGGGCTTCACTCCACGTTACCCACTTCGGCGGCGACGATCCAAAACTAAGCTCTGCAGAAATTTCTTGCATATAAACGTCCAATAACGACCTTTCGTAACTATTAATTAGAACTTTAGATTCTAATACCTAGTATTTGTACACTTGCTTCTGTATCCAAGGTCGCTAATTCACGCTAGTGCAGTGCAGGTTGAAACCGGGGAAGGTCGGTGCGAATCCTGGTAGTGGGTGGAATTTCCATCAGTAAGATTTGGCCGGGAGGAGGTAGCGTGGAATTTCTGAGCTGTAGGAGGTGCGTCAGTGTCCTCGGATAGCTCCCAAATCTAGTTGCATGTTTCATAGTTAGAGCATGTGCCACTGTTGGTGTTGATCCATCTGTCGGGCGAAGACGTTAACTCGGCGGCTCCCTTGATTTTATCGTGAGGATGAAGTTAATTCGTAACAACAGGAACAGAACTACAACCATACATCATAGTCATCCATTCGATGCAACAGATTGAAAATCTCTTTATTATTCGTCTACGAGTAGGTGGCTATACGGCAAGCTACTGTAGCAGTTTTCTAATTTCCTGTGCTCAATTGTTATGCAGCCTATGTGTCTCAGCTGAGGTGTTACTGAGAACACTAGAACTGATTCTGCCAATTATGTTAAAGCTCAACCAATCGATTAAATCTTCTGAAGTAAGAGAGTAAAGAAATGGAAAGCCATCCTTCGACATTTTCTGTTCTAGAATGCGTGAGACGGCACTTTTGGAAGGCAGTATCAACTTCGGATTTGCCTAATGGCGAAATGATTTTCTGCTTGTCGAAGACGTACGTTTTCTTAAGATGGTAGACCAGAGTGACGCTCGGTTTTGGAACCGGTATTAACGATTTGTCCAATAAAATAACAAACATATTACAACATTGACTTTCGTTAGACCTTCATTGCACACCTTTGAGGTTGTTTAATGGATTTTTTTAAAGTAAAAAACTTGCACGCACTGGACACTATACGGCATCGACGAATGGCCTTCGCGGAGTGCGAGGGCAGTTGGTGGGAGCTCTGAACACCACAATTTTCAATCTAAATCAAAACCTCAAAAACTGCTTTGAAAGTGATGACACTGTCTAACGTAGAACGTAGGGATATTTAAAAAAAAGTTTTTAAACAAAATGACGACATGGTGAAATAAGTCAGTTTTTCGACAAAAAAAGTCGTTTTAAAAACGGTGCTTCAAAAATTGAAATTAAAATATGTCGCAAAGATTCTACGTACTACAGTAGATAAAACGCGCCGACTCACAAGTTTGGCTCTGAGCACTATGGGACTTAACATCTATGGTCATCAGTCCCTAGAACTTAGAACTACTTAAATCTAACTAACCTAAGGACATCACACAACACCCAGTCATCACGAGGCAGAGAAAATCCCTGACCCCGCCGGGAATCGAACCCGGGAACCCGTGCGTGGGAAGCGAGAACGCTGCCGCACGACCACGAGTTGCGGACACTCACAAGTTACAAGAAGGTATAGTGTGATTGCATCTATATTTCCATGAGTTATAGCTCCAACTTGAAAAACATTGGTTTGAAAACACAAGCGTTTAAAGTTTCAACTTGTATTTTTTAATCTTGAAATTAAACAAATCTTTAATTGGTAATGCAAGCACCGTATATTTGACCTTTTTTTCGCCCATGTCGGAACACTCTCCTTTTGACGATATTATATCGATTAATATGTTTCCGTTTGCTAATGAAAGCGTGTTTTGCACGATTGGGATTACGTTTCGAACCTTTTCTATCGGTATAAATAGACTTGTTTGTCGTTTTCAAGCACTCATGTTTGAGTTCGTATAAAAAACAAGCAAAGTGACAAGTTAACCAGACGCAAGACGAGCACATGCTTTTACCAAAAGAGTGATGCTATGAAGAGAAGCCTTGTTGAGAATAGTACTTTAGTTGGTACTAGACAGTACTTAACACAACAGTCTTTCATCAGCCTGCACCAATAATCAGTGGGCTCTCTCCTGCTATGATAGACTGACAGATTTTGTAAGATACTGATCACTTTATCTTGGAATATATCTTTGTAAAATGAAAACACAGACGCAGAGATCCAAAATAATCTCAGATGCAGCAGTGCTGCCTTCATACAACTTGTATAAATATTAAAAGCGTTCAAATGAAGTAGTATATCTAGACAGCCACGGAGACACTTAACAACTTCAAGGTTCTGAGACTTGGACCACTTAGAGAAAGCATATGATGAATACTATGCAAATATTGATTCATGTTATACAAGAGGCATTCGAAGGTATCCTATCCTCTTTTTGGGTGTACCTGCACAACCTGGATATTACTAATTACGACTGGTTCTAACATGGCTCAAATGATATTTGTGCTTACTAATTCTTGCTAAATACGAAGTGTCATGCATTCTACTCATCCAGGCTAAAGGCGAAAAACTAAACATCATTGAAACACTCCAAATATACAAACGCCGAAGACAACAAACGGAGTCCATTCGAAATGATAACACACACACACACACACACACACACACACACACACTTCGTGACATAATTATTTCATATGCTATGTGTTTTGTTTTGCAATGTGTTTTTCGCAGGTATTACATTTTACATGCCACCCTTGATCCTTTCAGTGTTTACAAAGTGTGATGTTGATATGTGATATAACATGACAGGAAAAGCAGCTTGTGGACGCTGGAGCTGGAGTTATTTTTATTTTTGCTTTCACATTTATATATTCGTTTAAGCTTTCAGTGCAAGACCTCCACGTAACTAATTATAAGCTATGTTCATTCTACAAGACAGTGTCGTCAGAACTTAAACCAAAGTCATAATACAACACATACATGCTGTAATAATCCACATAAATCTACTTGATAATGTAGATTTCAACTACTGAAACGCGTCGTGGAAATTAATAAATAGTGATGGGTAACAGTAAACTAGTTGTTTCATGCGATCGCGTTATTGCTAAATATATCTGGTCTAACAATAACTAAATATTATTATTAAGTGCTAGGCGTCCTGCTTGCTCACATTATTCGCTTCTTTTCTGTTCTCATTTTGTCGTATAGGTACTCTGTGTTAAGCCTTATTTAAAAACTAGCGACCTGCTCTGGCTTGCACGGATAGCACTAAGTGTCTATGGCCGGACGACTTTCCGTCGTAGGGGTAGTATATTATATACACAAAACTTCCCCCTGAATCAGTCTGTCTATTAGTGAAAATCTTATCAAAATTTATAGTGCTTCCTGAAATTAAGGCTTCACTGAAAAACGCGGCGGGGTACTTTAATTCATATAACATATACCGAAAACGCATACGAGTATTTGAAAAAAATTGATTGATTAATAAAGACAGTTGTCTTCCCGATATTTGCGGGCATTGGTTTTCTTCCTAGATTATTTCTTTCCATTTCGTACGGGGTTTATTGTTTTCGTAATTTGACAAATTTATTTTGTCTTTGTCTCTGGATGTCAGTGGTCTTTCAATCCAATGGAGGCAAGTCTTGTGCACCATCTGTCGTCTGTGAATCACGTAAACTTTGTTACGTGTGTCATCGTTTTTTAACTGTTTGTCATTATATTTTAACTGTTTGCGTATCATATTTTCTAAGGCGCCAGCCGTTTGCCGAAACTAGACAATATAAGGCTGCCTGAAACCCATCCTCAGCGGCAGATGTACCAGACCAACGGACACTACCCACCGCTAGGATTCACGATTCTTGCCGCGGAAGATTCACGGTTTCTGTAATGGAAGCCAGCGCGCAGCGAAGTGGGCTATGCGGCCAGTCAGGATTTCGCCTACATTATGCATTCCTAAACTGGAAATTTATTACGATCTCACTGTAAGCTATTTAGATTTCTGCACAACATTTTGTATTATGTTGTAAGAGAGGCAAAAACAGGTTGTGTGCACTTACCGTGCACGCAGCAATACAAAGGTTTTACTCAGTCGCCATCAGGGTGAACGTGAACAGCAGAAAAACATGGCTCCCACTATCGGCACTCACTTTTCTCAGAACCACAAGTTTCCGTAGCAAGAACCGCATTGTCGGTAGATCCCACTCCGAAACACAGCGGAAACTGTACTCAAAAAGACTGGCCCCCGGCACCATGCACGCAGCACATGTCAGTTGTTTATCAAGCTGTTCTGCCAGCCAAGTGACGCCCGCGCGACTCAGCGTTGATAGAACGTAATCAGCTGACCCGATAGCTTCCGACGACTGCCCACTCCGCACAAGGCCATGTCTGACTGGTTGATCATATTTATGTAGTTTACTTCTCCACAGGGTGCATTTTATGAGTGAAATACACAAGGTATCCTCCTGGATTCGAATGGAACGATAAAGACATCGAAGTTGACATTATAAACTAGCTAGTCAGAAAATGATATGGCCGTAGGTCAGTCTTCGACAAGGTTTCTTATAGTACAAGTACTCAACCTGCACCACCGGTAAAAAGTTATCAAACTAGGAGTAACAATATTTGAGTATATGAAACGATAACAAGATGGGGAGACGATATTCTTTGCAGAATATATAGCGGGTTTCAAACCTCTAGGGTCATAGCTACGCTACCCAGTTACCCAAACTGAGTATTTTGAGATACGGAACAGATTCAGAAGTAATATTTCAGACGGTATGTGGTCCATAATGAGTAATGCGTGTAAGGCAGATGTTTTTAAGCCTCGTATGTTTCCTTATACACGACTGCTTGCCGCAGCAGTGTTGGTGGCGCTACCTTTAAAATCAATACACTATCGTCTGCGATGCCTCTGTCTGTGGTGAAATTTGCCGCCGTTTACCGTTTATGGCTTTCTGTCGAAGTAGGACATTCATCGTTGCAGAAATTTGTATACATACATTTAATGCATGGTGCAACACGATGCACGGCCAGGAAAGACGAAAAAATGGCCGCGCGGGCTTAGCCGAGCGGTCTTGGGCGCTGCATTCATGGACTGTGAGGCTGGTGCCGGCGCAGGTTCGAGTCCTCCCTCGGGCATGGGCGTGTGTTTGTCCTTAGGATAATTTAGGTTAAGTAGTGTGTAAGCTTAGGGACTGATGACCTTAGCAGTTAAGTCCCATAAGATTTCACAACATTTGAACATTTTTTTGAACGAAAAAATGTACAGAGAAAAGTTTCGCAACAGGCGTAATCCTAGCTGGAAGGAATGTATCACCGTGGATATAAACGTACAAGAAACTGCGCCGTTCAAGTTTCAGAGATCTGGTCAAGGTTATTGAAAAAGAATTATTTGCAAAGTAGAATCTGTCTTGGAAGCTGAACTTTATTCAACACAACTAGTTTTGGGTATGGCCCATTTTCACTATCTATAACAGATGTGGACACATCGTTCTCACCTCATCACACATGCGACTTTTGCATGACAAGACGAAAACGCTGTATCCACACCTGTTACAGATATACTTGAAAATGAACTATGCCCAAAATTAGTTTTGCTGAATAAAGTTCAGTTTTAAACTACAGCCCGGTGGAAAAATGTCTTTCCTGAAATTTATCAAGACTGTGCTGCCCACACAGAAGAAAATCGCAAGTAATTTTGAATCTAGAATTCAGTTCCGTCTACGGATTTCGTTGTGGTGCGTGGATTATGGCTGGCAGTCATCACTTTGAACATTTGCTACGAACTTAACTTTTCGTTATGAGATTTAAATCAGTAATGGGACCAAAACTACTAAATATTGCGTTCCGGCTCTTGGCTCCTTATCTCAGAGTAATTACAATCATCTGTGAGCTCTGTAATTTTGATCTTAAAGGCTTGGGACACGCTGCATGTTGTATTGATCATTCGTGAGCAGTCAAACATCAACAGCTGTCTTTTCTGGCGGTTGCTATTCCCAATGAGGCAGCAGAATACAACAGACGGACCGACTCATTTTAACTTAACTCGGGAGGAACGGGGACAAATTAGTGCCTTTCGGTCTCTCTAGACTGTTCTCTGATGAAACAATACGAAGTATCTGTTCGCAAAACGCATATCTCTGGGTTCGGCCTGCAGTGTGGAACAGAGTTAACCTGTCACAAACTACCAATACTTGCAGAGATTCGGTCATGAATAACCCAGTTGTGACACTTCTTTACACAGACATTACAGCATGTCTACTAAACAGTTGTACTATCTGGATTGGGATAGGATGCGCACTTGAAGAGGTGAGGCAGGGGCGTAAAACACTGGACTCGCATTCGGGATGGCAGCAAACCGAATCGGCGTCGAGCCATCCAGATTTAGGTTTTTTTCGTGTTTGCCCTAAATAGCTCACCGTAAATGGTCCCTTTGAAAATGCGATCGGTTTGTTTCCCAACAGCTCTCCAATCTGATCTTGTGCTCCGTTTCTAGTAGGCTTTTCGTTGACGGGATGTCAAAAAAATGTTCAAATGTGTGTGAGTTCTTAAGGGACCAAACTGCAGAGGTCATCGGTCCCTAGACTTACACAATACTTAAACTAACCTATGCTAAGAACAACACACACACCCATGCCCACGGGATGTCATATAGCAATATTTTTTTCCTTCCTCCTGTGAGGAGCACATTACGTCCTACCAACGGGGATACTTAATGCAAACAAAAACAGGGAAACATCATTGGCTCAATTTTATTTGGTTCGCGGTTGTATGTTACAGAAAAAAAGCCAATTACACTTCGAAAATCATTTACAAAATTTCAGGCGTTAGCTTTCCAAATTCCCATACGTATTTCTTTCGTAGCGATCGCTTAGGCAATAATTACTACAGAGACACACAAATATCGGCGTTGTTATTCTGTCATCTTCCAACATGAATGAAACGGGAAGAATACTCGCAATACGGAACTGGTCAGTTAGGCAAGACAAATATCGTCGTCAGTGTCTGTTGTTCCAGATTTAAGTTTTCAGTGGTTTTTATAAATCATTCCAAGATATTTCCGAAATGGTTGCTAAAACAAAATATGCGACCCTTCTTTATTTTTCTCGTCGATAACTGATAGGATATGTAAGATTTTGGCATACACTAACTACTTAGGGAATATGTCATGCGTTTTTGTTAGAAGTTCTGCCATATCTTATGAAAAGCTCGTATTGAGCAGAACATTTAACTACAGAACAAGTATTAATTTCGCGTAACATTATCTGGCTTATTTCCATGAGCTGACATCGTATTTATCTATTATCACCAGGATTCGGGAGGACGACGTTTCAAATCCGTGCCGGCCATGCATATTTAGGTTTTCCGTGGTCCGTAAATCGCTCCTGTCAAGAACTAGAATGTTTCCTTTGAAAGGGCACGGCCGATATCCTTCCCCATCCTTGAAACAATCCGATGTCTAACATTCATTAGCTCGACTTCTAACAACAGAGCACATCAGTGTCGGCTTGTGCGAGGGAGGGAGAGAGAGAGAGAGAGAGAGAGAGAGAGAGAGAGAGAGAGGTACACAGATCGGGTTTCATACAACGCAGACAGATCGTGACCCGAAAGCATGCGCCATTTGTCACATTGGCATACGCAAATAATGCACAAATGTTTTCTGGAAAAGGCAACTCATAGTTCTGTAGAACATTAATGCACCAATCCCTGTTCAGTGCTGTTCACGGGGCACGCTTTTTATCATTATACATAACGGGGCTCATTGCAACAGATCTAAAACGTCGTGCGAGAATATAATGAAACCATCCGTGAAGAACATGTGCATCCTAGTCCAGGTAACAGGACTCAAGTCAAAGCATGGAAAATCACGCAATGTTCTCTGACTTGGAGAACGCCTGGAAAACAGCCCATACATTCCATACACAGATATAATACAGATGTACGAGCGTTGGTGACGAATCTTACGAGTATAAAAGGAAGATATAGTCATCGGACGATACACTACATTTCCAGTCCTCTAAGAGTCCATTTATAGCAATAGTTAGTGTCAGAAAACCTTCACTTGCGTTCTATTGATGATTAGATTTAGAGATGTTGCAAGGGCTTTTAGAAAGTTTTCCTGTCTACAGTGGTAACTTGTGCGCCACAGGACTAGTTAAGTTATGCAGAGAAGAAATAAGAAATTGGCTGTTCGAGAGAGAAAGTTGCCACAGAATTCAATGAGACCTAAATCAGATTACTAAGGAAAGCAAGGAGCAATATCAGAATTCAAGAACGGGCAACGTGGTGCAGCTGTAAGGCGCTGGACTCGCATTCGGAAAGACGGTAGTTTAAATCCACTTCTGGCCATCCACACTTAGATTTTGCATGATACACACAAATCTTTTAGGCAAATACCAATATGATTTCTCTGTAGGGGCACAGCCGGTTTCCTCCCCTAATCTGAACTTGTCTACAAAGACCTCGTCGTCAACGGGATGTTGCAATCTAACCGACCTCTTTTTACGTCCACTCACACAGACGTGGCATTAGTTCAGAAGGACACAGACGCGGCACCAGCTCAGAATGACTAGTCTGGAGAGGATATTGATCGCGATCTTTCCAAAAGAACCATCTCGGGATTTTCCTTAAGTGAGTCAGAAATACCGTGTAAAATCATACATAGGGATGGTCGGATAGGGATTCGAATCCAGCTCTCCCGAAAGCGAGTCAAGAGCCTTATCCACTGAGCTACCTTGCGCGATTAAATAAACAACGCCATGTCAGCGTTTCAGCGCAGTTTCTCCCACACACTATTCAAATGAATTGCCTCTACTGTTGCTCGCTTGTGACGATAAAACGTGTTACTGTTATCACGATTACTATTAACACTACACACCTAAAGTACACACACATATATTTGACACCTCAAACCAAACACCGCCAAATGCTTAAAACAATTATTCTGTAATAACGTTGTTATGATGTAATTCTTTGCACTTTGCGATTATGTCTTCTGCGATTATGTCTTCTCTTCTGCTATACGAACCTTACACCCAGCTGATTCCAGACGCCATATTTGTTTACAAATGTGGCAGTATACATGTGATGTGTTACGACAGCAAAAGGAACCTGTGACCACTGAAGGTACTCCAGTTTACTTATTTAATGTTTACCATTAGATATCAGTTTAATTTTTTGTCAAAAGTAATCCTAAACCATATCCTGGAATAGTGTCTTGTTTCTCCACTAGGCAGTGCCACAAGTTCCTCCAAAATCGTAACACAACACACACACAAATGTAATACTTACTAATGTAAATCCACCCGATGATGGAGGTTTAAACCTTCTAAACGCGTCGTGGAAATAAATAAAACGGTGACTGGTAACAGTGAACTTGTTGTTTCATTTAACTACACACTATGTGATCAAAAGTATACGGACACTCCCAAAAACATACGTTTTTCATATTAGGTGCATTGTGCTGCTACCTACTGTCATGTACTCCATATCAGCAACCTCAGTAGTCATTAGACATCGTGAGAGAGCAGAACGGGTTGCTCCGCGGAACTCACGGACTTCGAACGTGGTCAGGTGATTGGGTGTTGAATCACTTTTGAACCATGGTCGAGCTCATAAGCCACACATCACGCCGGTAAATGCCAAACGACGCCTCGCTTTGTGTAAGGAGCGTAAACATTGGACGATTAAACAGTGGAAAAACGTTGTATGGAGTGACGAATCACGGTACACAATGTGGCGATCCGATAGCAGGGTGTGGGTATGGCGAATGCCCGGTGAACGTCATCAGCCTGCGTGAGTAGTGCCAACAGTAAAATTCGGAGGCGGTGGTGTTATGGTGTGGTCGTGTTTTTCATGGAGGGGGCTTGTACCCCTTGTTGTTTTGCGTGGCAGTATCACAGGACAGGCCTACAATGATGTTTTAAGCACCTTCTTGCTTCCCACTGTGAAGAGCAATTCGGGGATGGCGACTGCATCTTTCAACACGATCAAGCACTTGTTCGTATTGCACGGCCTGTGGCGGAGTGGTTACACGACAATAACATCCCTGTAATGCACTGGCCTGCATAGAGTCCTGACCTGATTCTTATAGAACACCTTTGGGATGTTTTGGAACGCCGGCCGGGGTGGCCGAGCGGTTAAAGGCGCTACAGTCTGGAACCGCATGAACGCTGCGGTCGCAGGTTCGAATCCTGCCTCGGGCATGGATGTGTGTGATGTCCTTAGGTTAGTTAGGTTTAAGTAGTTCTAAGTTCTAGGGGACTTATGACCACAGCAGTTGAGTCCCATAGTGCTCCGAGCCATTTGAACCATTTGTTTTGGAACGCCGACTTCGTGCTAGGCCTCACCGGCCGACATCGATACCTCTCCTCAGTGCAGCACTCCGTGAAGAATGGGCTGCCATTCCCCTAAGAAACCTTCCAGCACCTGTATGAACATGCCTGCGAAAGTAGAAGCTGTCATCAAGGCTAACTGTGGGCCACCACGATATTCAAATTCCAGCATTACCGATGGAGGGCGCCACAACTTGTAAGTCATTTTACGCCAGGTACCCGGATACTTTTGATCACATAGTGTATCTCCGTAATGAATGCTTGGAAAACCAGTTGTTTATCCACGAAAACCCTTGTATGTTCAGACGTTTGAGAAAATATTGCGATATTCCATTAAAGTTCTGTTTTCTAAATAATAATAACTATTACACCAAAGGAAATTACTACATATTGTTTAGTCGCATGAAAATGTTCTTTTCTATTGTTGCATAGAAACTGCGTACGAAAATAAAATACGAAGTATGCAACATTTTCATTAGCTATATGAATGTTAAAAAACTCATATCTAAAAGTAAATACGGTAATTTTTGTACATGAAGGTGTGAACTGAGCTACCTTGAGAGGACTTAACACCGAGTAGCACCTCAGTCCTTACAGTCTTCCTGATCAAAAAAAGTGAAGCAGCCAGAAGGCATGGTCCGATGTCAATGTAATCTAGTGCACGTACTTACCATCAGAGGGTATGTAAATGATTAGAACGGTAATGCTCTACGTGAGGTAGTTCGGCCACCAGAGTGCATTAATGTTGTTCGTATTCAGTGTTCTTACCAGGCTTGATATGTACACAAGGGGCTTGAACAGTTTGAGACGTTGACTATGCACTGTGAAGGACACGGAGATTTCGTGTACTCGTATGAGACATCGTTATCAACTCCTGACAGAGTTCAAAAGAGGGCTCATTGTGGTCCTCCATTTGGCCGGCTTGTCGAAACGTACAATATCCAGATTTTATGAGGCATTCTGATGAGA
The DNA here is from genome assembly GCF_021461385.2 of Schistocerca piceifrons. Taxonomy (NCBI): domain Eukaryota; kingdom Metazoa; phylum Arthropoda; class Insecta; order Orthoptera; family Acrididae; genus Schistocerca; species Schistocerca piceifrons. The sequence continues at coordinate 408,983,647 of NC_060138.1, read as the reverse complement.
CACCGGGAACGTGGAGGTAGGACAACTTGTCGTCAAGGTTACGGTCGACCACGCCTGACCAACACAAGGGAGGATCGCCGTATGCAGCACCGAGCGCGTCGTGACCCGTTCACACCCGCGCATGCTATCCGGGAACAAGTAATAGCCACCCTGCAACATTCGTTGCCTTTCTGCACCATTGGTTATACACTAGCAGCAGCCGCATTAGGGAATTACTGTTCCAGGCATAGGCTGCCGTTAACATCACAACACAAAAGGCTGCATTTGGAGTGGTACCATGACAGGAAACATGACTATTGATAAATAGTTGTCGCATTGTGTTCAGTAATGAACCGCGTCAAGAACATCCTGAGTTCTCGTGTCTTACCTCTTATGCGACAGTATCTTGGTATCACTTGTAAACAGAACAATACTCGTCCGTCCACACATGGCATGTATCTCTATGAACTGTCTGCATGGTGATGAGTTGTTCCATGGTCAGCAGGAACTCCAGATCTGTGCCCGATAGAACCTGCGAGGAACTAGCTCGGACGTCAACCCCATCCAGGATATCGAGGACCAATTACAGTGTGTTAACTGTAAGACGGTAGAGTTGTGCGGGGAGTGCGGGGAGAGGAGGAAGCAAGCATTGGCTGGCAAGAGGACAGGAGCCGTTGGGGGGGGGGGGGGGGGGGGGTGTACAAGGCACGCCTACCAGTTGCAGTGCCGGCACTACAAATTGCGCGTCATGCTTACACGAAAGCAGACGAAAGGCTTGGAAGTAAAACTCGCTTTAAATGTTGTGCGTAAACGAAACTGAAATCGTCATGTACATTAAAATATTCCCATTCGCAGCATTCAATCACACGCAATATAATTTTGCGAGCATCGCTACGTAATACTAGTTTCCTTCTAACCGTAGGCCTACCGGTAGGGGTTGTTGGTGACTCCCGAGATGGGCCAGAAACTGCCTCTTCACTCATTTTGATAATGTTTAGCACACTGCACAATAAAAACACGCAGAACAGTACAGCGCAAAACAATAACGAAGCAGACGACAACGGCTACCTTGTACAACACAGTCAGCTATATAATGTTGGCAGCAGTCGAAACTGCGTGCCTACCGAAGCCTCCCGACGTTTACCGACTTCTACCGATTCAGGACTAGGGAGAGGTCTGCCATCTAAAAGTTTACACACTGTACAACACCTGGGGGCCAGCTTGCGTCAGGAGAGGATACAATGGCTTTACGACACCCTTCCTAAGTGGCCAGTGGGGGCGTAACGTCACACTGATAAGTTGGCTCTCACTGCCAAGTTCTTTGTAAATTCGACTCGATATTCTAAATCACTGAAATAACACCACATCTCAATACGCTAACTTTCACTTCGTGTCCTCCTTCTGTCAGGGAATTCACCTTTTTTGTCACACAGTGTATAGCACATCACATAATGTATAACGGAGTACGGTAACTTAATACAAAAACCAAAACCTAACGCAGACATTATGGACAATAGAACAGCTTATTTTTCTAATGTCTAAGTCTTCTGGCGCAACGATGTTGTTATTTGAACGTAAAACATGATCCAAGTGCATCAACAAATAAAGTAAATAAATATCAAACTTTGCAGTAGCATCCCAGCTCGAGCTTAGCAAACTATAAGCCATAGTAGAGGATGACTTCGAACTGTCCAGTTGTTCAGTGTTGCCGGTGGACACGTGTTTTGTTCTTGTAACTGGTGACGTTTAATTATCTACTGCTTTCAACTTGTGACTGAAAAAATTTAAAATATATATTTTTACCCGCAACTTAAGTTACGCGCATTTAAGAACAGTGTATCTATCTGAATGCAGAGATTACTTTGTTTACATCCAAATGCATATTCACTTTTTCAAGCACATGTTCCATATGATCATTTGGTGAATCTCAAAAGAAGATAAATCATCAGTTATCAGCACCATCATTATATCTGAACTACTGTTCGCGTATTCCCATCTTATACAATTTTTATGTTACGACATAACTATTTACCGCTTTCGCGTTGTTAGATTTTCGATCGTGTATACATGTCGCAACGCCGCACGCAGTTTGACCGCTCGTCTTAATGCGATGCCATGTAAGAGGACCACTGATACGGTATGGTAATTGTATACAGCGTATAAAATATTCCACTGCGTGTTATAAACGACGGCCATCTTAGAATACTGATGTCTTGACGCTCTTAACTATTATAAGCGTAGTCAGCTTCGCGGATTGGCAGATGTTATCAGCTAGTGCGCTCGCTTCTTCCTGCAGATACACAATTATAAAACTATCGGCATTCCAGAATCACCGAAACAAAACATATGAAAAAGTTGAATACATACTAACGCAGACAGACTGTGTTATAATGCAGCCGAGTGTACGACCGTTGGAAGCTACCAACAACGAAGACGTAACAAACAGAATCTATACCGTTACGTAGCTGGCATCAGATTTCATTCTTCTTATATATGTATTGTCAGACATTTCACAAGTCTGCATATATGTAGTTGTAAGATAAACGTATTTTCGTGAACGCTTGATCCTGGATCGATCAGACAACAGTTTCCCTACACAATAACGTAGTCTTCACTGTTAAAATGTAGTATCTAGGTAGAAAGTTCTTCACGGAACATAAGAATAAATCTCCAGGAAACTGGAATCCTCTACCGTTTTTTTTTCGTTTATGTATTCGTAATTTGTGATTTCGAAGCAATTCCTGGAAAGATCATAAAGGAATCACCTATTTGGAAAAAAGGCTCTTCCAAAGCAGAGTCTTGTTTATTAGAAAAACAAGTTTTTTTTCCATTTTATTCTACTTTTGTTTGTGAAGGATTTTCCCGATCCACGTATGTCTAAGCATAACTGGTTTCAAGGAAAAATGGAAAAAAAAGTTTCCTCGATGAACCACGAAGCTCTGATTCCAATAATCCAGGTGGCTGCAGTTTAAAGATTACAAAATCAATTAGATATGCTGATCAGTTTCACGCAACACAAGGCGTTTTCCTCTCCTCCGTCTTCATGTTACTGCAATAACGTGTTCGGGAATCTATGGCAAACATATCTCCTAGTGGGCAGCCCATCAACAAGTACTAAGATAGAGTAATAATTTAATTCGTAAGAAGACTGAAGACTAGTCTCAGTTCGCTATAACAACACAGTATCGCCGGAAACAACACCATCTGTACAACGTAGTACAAGGGCCGTTCACTAAGTAATGCAACACATTTTTTTTTTCCTCTGCCAATTTCGGAATTCGTTGTGGGACACTGTGGAATACCCCAGCTTCAACCCCTTTAGTTTCACGAAGTTCCGACAGATGTCGGCGCAATACACAGCCTTCAAAATGGCGTCTGTAACGTAGCCATCGAGCCAGAGAGCTGTCATTGACTTTCTTTTGGGGGAAGACCAGAGCATCGCAACCGCTCATAGGCGCTTGTGGAGTGTCTGCGCACACCTTGTAGTGAATAAAAGCACGGTCAGTCGTTGGGCGAAGCGTCTGTCATCATCGCAACAATGTCGGGCAGAGATGTCCGATACCCACATGTGTGATTCCTGCAATGGTGGAACGTGCGGACACACTTATTCGAGATGATCGAAGGATCACAATTAGACACTCCGCTGCACAAATGGTCGTCTGTGTTGGTAATGCTGACAAACTCGCCCGCCAATTGGGTTACTCAAAGGAGCGTTCCCGCTTGGTTCCTCGCCGCGTAACAGAAGACGCATAAAGAGCAACGAGTTTGGCCCAATAGAGGATGCACTCCGCGGGAAGCAGTACGCGGATGATGGGGAGGATACTGATGCAGCAAGACGTTGGCCCCGGCGTCGACCAGCAGAGTGGTACCATGTGAGCATATGTGGCACTGAACGGAGATTATGTTGAACAATAGGGTTTTACGGCAAGAGTGGGGAATAATATAGTGTATTGGAATCCTGAATAAAATCAACCTGCTTTCAGAAAAGAACGTATTAAATGCCCTTCGTACTCGTAGTAACCAAAATGCGAGATCAACACAAAAGTGAATCACGTTTCAAAACTTCATTAAAATGTAACTGATAAAAATGGAAAGTACCCTAGGCTTAACAACCTACGTTTTGGTCAAGCAGTCAAGTGTGAGCCTCAAAGTCACATAACAATGACCAACAAAGCCGCGCCGTATAGGCCCGGGACTCCTTCAGCATTGCTAGTTAAAGGGCAGGTGACCATTTCTTCTAGAAATGAATGTTTCAGTGAATGCGCTCAAAACGGCTACTGCTCAAAAACGACAGCAGTAAGCTTCTCTGGAGACCTGTCGTGGTTACGAATACCAAGCGCTTCATATTTGTCCACAATTAGAATTCCATTGGCGCTAAGTCCCAACATATTGTTGGTAGTCAGTACAGCGCCGGTGAAAAATATAATTTACACGGTTCCTAAGCAGCGATGAAATGCTCTAGTGTTGAGAACAATTGCAACACTGACAGTTCTGTAACAGTCAGCGGGATATTGTGCTATAACTCTGGTAACACTGTATATAGAAAAACAAGATAATTTTGTTCAAAGAGCGTGTTGTACAAAAGGTAACGCCCCGCGGGTGGTACTTACCAAGTACCCCTAGCAGGTAAATGATGCATGTGATCTGTCAATGTTGAAATGTTTTACATGTCTTTTATTCACACCGCTATAGTATCTAAATAGAATTTCAGCACACAAACAGATGAACAGTGCGTAATTTTGCATCGCATTTACTACACACAGCCGTCTCCAGTTCTGTTCTGATGTGGTTCACGCACATGTCTCACAGTCGCTTTCATTTCCAGTTCTTCCCATCCACAAAACTACATTAACTCTGTTCAACGTCAACAATTTTTCCAACTGTTTGCGTCCCCATCGTAGGTGTTACATAATCGTGCTATTACACAGTTCTGTTCTGCATACTACCACTGATAAATATTTGCTAAGACTGTAACTTTCTCAATCTCTTGGCTTATTACAGTTTTATGCCACGATGTCTTTTTGAATGCTGTGTTTAGTCTCTCTCCCTTGGCAGCTCGGTTTTTCCGTATAAACAACGAACAGCAACAAAGCCAAAAATCATCAAACGAAATCTCTTATTTATGTTCCGAACAAAAAAATTGTTCTCTGTTTGTGATTGACATGATGTTCTCGGAGCAACAAATAGTTCTATTAATTTTAAATATTAACAATTTATGTCTGAATTAAGCAAGTACTGCACAAATCCTACTAGTCGTCACGAATTCCTGATGCTACATTTGATTAGATTTTAGGGCATTTAGAAACACTGTGACTTGAATTTTCTGTTCTCAGATCATTTCTAATCTCTTATCCACGTAGCAGTAGAAAATTAATTTCTGAATGTACGTAGTCCTACATAGTCCACAATCCTTTCATTTGCTGTCTTGCGAAGAACACATTAAACACCAGAATATCCAGTCAGTCTCGCGTACAGTCCTTTGTGATTAATTTCTGGCCACATGTGTTTCCTTTAAAGATGTACAGATTATTTTTTGAGATGCTTTATGTCTTCACGAAAACGGAATCCTGTCAGGCCACTGAACGTAGTACACAAAATCAGGGCAATCACGCTGGCCGGTCCCATAGTGCTCAGAGCCATTTGAACCAGGGCAATCACAACGAGAAATTCTGTATAATCTCAGTCACACCGAAAATGACCTCCTTCCAACTTGCAAATTATTGCCCACCACATTAGAGCGTGTGTCACTCACGCAGAATTTCGTTTGGTTTATTTCCAAGTTAACAGTATAAACAATTCTGTATAATTTAACTTTCCATATTCTTTTGCCTGAAAAATATCGCCAGAATTTACTCCCATGTTAATACAAGTTATGTCAATAGAGACTCTGAAATCAAAGCTACTATCTCTCATTTGGCTCTAGTTTTATGGTTCTCTTAGCAGAGGTGGTAGGCAAGATTCTGACTAGATTATTTAATGAACCAGTGGCGGGATAAAATGATACTAAATAACCCACGTCTGTTTTAAAAAGATGATGAGGAATACACAATAATTACAACTTGTTAGCCCTTATTGGGGGGTCAACAGTCGTAGCTAATTATTCATGATAGTATTTTCAAACGAATGTTCCTAAAAGCGAATCTTTTTAGAGAAACAGCAAAGCAACAACACCGGATCTTTGTCAAAGGGCATCTTTCTACATAAACAGAGAAGCTGTCAAGTGATCTTCCTGAAAGTGGATGTTTTCAGACAAATATCACAGTAACTATAAGTTGCTCAGCAGTTGCATGAACACCGAAAGTACTGGTCAAGGCGCTGAACTAGCTGTCGGAAGCAGCGAGGTCAGATCCGCGTGAGACGATCCTGATGCGTCAGACGATCCTGATGTACGTTTTTCGTAGTTCCATCAAACTATTATAGCAAATGGCGGAATGGTCCTTTTAAAGACTCCACCGACTTCTTTTCCCCTCCCTCTCCTCTCTCAGCTTGCCGTGCTAATGCCTCTGAGGAACGCATTTCCGATAGATTTGGATCACGTCGAGAAGAGTATCATGGCGTTTGTAACCATCATGGTATCCAGTTTCATTTCGTATTTGTGAATGTACACACATCCACAGATATATAAATAACAAGAGTCCTTCATAAAATTTATTGGATTCCAGTGGACAATATGCTCAGTAAACTTACCACAAATTCATCTAACTGAATGTGGTGAACACGTCATTCGAGATGACTGTTACATTTTCGATCTCTGGCAAATGTATTCATACATACGACGCGGACGAGAAAAATAGCGGGCTAGAATGTACACCGTCGGTTTGAGCAGCATCGGTCATCTGCTTTAATTTCTGAACAGAAGTCTGTGAATGGTATTGCATATGGACCAATAGAAATAATACGAAAAATTAAGGTGGCTATAAAAGAAAGAAGTGAAAGTATTCTCAATCTTCTTGAGGAAGGAAACTCTTATTGTAAGAGTCGCAAGACTGCCGAGGAGGCAGGAAATAGGTGAATGCTTTGTCAGACTTACTTCTTAACAGGAGAACAGAGTTACCTGGTAAACATTATCCAGACACTCCAGAAAACTTCGAAAACATAAAGTAGTGGGCCACTGGGGAAGTATTACAATTTGGGAATCTCGTATTGGTCCGTGAGGAAAGTAGTGTGAGACATAATTCAAGTGTTTCTACACATAAACGACACATTAGTAAGTTTAATTGCATTTTACCACGGAGCGCTTCAGCAAATGTACTGTTTCTTTGGATCAAGTTCTATTTACAGATGACTGTAAGTCTAACACGTTCCATAAAGAGGCAGATTAATAGTGCGTAGAAAGCTAAACAGTAATTCGTTGGATGAGAAGAATAAGTAAAACATGGGGATGGCAGTGTAATTCTATGCAGTACGAGACGGCCTCGTTGCATCCACAGGTGGCAGTACGATACATGTCAAAGTATAAGGAAACAGTAAAAGAAACCGCAAAACAATACCGAAAATTCTGGGATTGTGAAGACAATGATCCGAAGCACATAGGAGAAAGCGTCATTCCTGGCAGCTGCCAGGACGAGTGACAAATGTGTTGGTCACATGCGCAAAAGAGGTTAAGCATGTCGCATTAACGAAGACCTGTCAGATATTTTGGGGTTTTTGTGGATTTATATTCAAGAGTATATGATCCCGTTAGTAGAGTCGCTTTTCAGTGTTCTTGTGGTGTCCTGCCCACTCATCTCTTATAGTGTGCCTAAAGAATGCTGCTTTCTCGGATAGCTAAACAACAATTGAAGCAAATTACATTATTACATTTATTACAATAAACTAAACTGACAATCTTTAACTCTGAGTCGCAAGCAGTTGCCGATATGTAAATAATCAGTGTCCTTCGCTGTATAAAATGCCCATATAAGTGATTCACACAAGTTCATAGAGATCACAAATCACGGCTCTTCTAGTGCTCTCTTCTAGTCCCGGTCTAGTAGTGTCTGTCTTGCTAATGTACGACCGAGGCTGGCAGGAGCGGCGCTTATATTCTCTTCAGAAAGAGGCCGCTCCTGTCGTGGTTCGGTCCTAGACAGCGTGCTAGTGGCTGACGTCGTCCCACAGCCTTCTCTGCTCTTGCGTTCTTCATCTTCGTGCCGGCGCTTGTCGTTACGCCGGAACAGTCCTCCTGGCTTTTTTCTGAGCGTCCGCTTATCATCACTGTAATGTAGTATACAGTGTGATGAAGTAACATTTATTTAATTCAGCGATCGGTTTCGGACGTCCAAGCGTCAGGAGTATTTGCGGCGCCCTGAAACTGTGTCGTAATACTAGCTTCATTTCCAATGACAATACTCCGGCCGTTGTGGCCGAGTGGCTCTAGGCGCTTCAGTCCGGAACCGCGCTGCTGCTACTGTCCGAGGTTCGAATCCTGCCTCGGGCATGGATGTGTGTCATGTCCTTAGGTTAGTTAGGTTTAAGTAGTTCTAAGTCTAGGGCATTGATGACCTCAGATGTTAAGTCCCATGGTGCTTAGAGCCATTTGAACCATTTTTTTTTTCAATGACAATACGCTTTGGTAAACAAACGAGACTGTATACTACATTACTAAACTCTAACCACTTGCTGCTGTTCCGTGTCACCAAGGAAAGCGTAATACAGTTGTTGTTGCTGAAAAAAGCACCTGTAATCCATTCTTCTATCAAATGCTACCGAGGTTAGGTCAGTGTTTATGTCTGCGGTATTACGAGCACGTGAAGCGGTAAGGAAAGTATGTAAGCAGAGGAGAGACAAACAGGAAATGATTCTAGCGACGAGACGGGCCGCAAATGGGGGAAAACCTGTGACGTAAGTAACAAAAGTGTTATGACGGAAACGAGAAAGCTGGTTGGCTGTTCGCGTGCTACCATCGTGAGCATCTATGTAAAGTGGTTGAAAGACACTGAAACCACGTGTAGGCGACAAGGTGATGCTCGTCGACGCCTCACCAAAGGATGTAGAGGTCAAAGAATTGCCCGCTCTGTAAAGAAAGATAGCCCGCGATCTGTGGTAGATCTAATGCCGAGTGTAATGATAGGGCTAGTGTTTCGGAGCACACCATTCAGCGTGCGTTATTGAAGATTGGGCTTTGCAGTAGACGCGACAATCGGTATCTTTTCCCTTGTTCACTCAACGCCATTGTCAATTACGACTGCGAAGACTACGAGGTCGTGGGGATTGGACCGTGGAGCAATGGGAACGTATCGCCTGGTCGAATGAAGTTTCTTGTTACAGCAGGTCGAAGGTACTGTCCGAATATAAATCCACAAAAAACCCAAAATACCTTACAGTTCTTCGTGAATGTGACATGCTTTACCTCTTTTGCGCATATGACAATTACATTTGTCACTCGTCCTGGCCAGTATTCCTCCATTCTTGACGAGTTGCTTTTTTTGTGCAACTGCCAGGAACGGACGCTTTCCCCTATGTGCTTCGGATCATTGTCTTCACAATCCCAGAAGTTTCGGTATTGTTTTGCGGGTTCTATCATTGTCCCGTTATACACTGATGTGTATCGTACTGCCACCTGTGGATGCAACAAGGCCGTCTTGCACTCCATAGAATTACACTAGAATTGTATCTCACGCTACTTTCTTCACCGGGCCTCGGCTGAACGGCTGCTCGAAGGCTGCACCGCGTCACGGACGCAGGCCGGTGGAGCAAGTATTATACTGTGAGGGACATTCGTCTGGACTTTCATGCGACCTTTGGTAGTAATTGAAGGCACCATGACAGTTGTATACTACGTAACGCTACTGAGGACCCCCCGCACCCCTCATACTTGATGTCTTCTTGGACGACGATGACATTGAGGAGCGTGATAGTGAATTCGGGATGGTGTCTTGGCCGCCAAATTCGCCTGATCTGAACCCAATGGAACACATCTGGGACGCTATCAGGCCCCATCACCGCGGCCACAAACCACCGGCCCACAATTACGGTAACGGGAATTGAGTGACCGTGCGGAAACATCTAGTGTGACATATCTCCGAAAATCTACCAACGACTTGTCAAAATCGCTGCTGTATTGCGTTCCAGAGGTGGAACAACATTCTATTAAGCAGGTAGTAATAATTTTTTGGCTTATCGGTGTAGTTTGCTGCATATATCTGGCTCTTTGGAACCGCTACGAACTGCGGGGCATAGGATTTCGTGCAAGAAAGAAAATGTTCAAATGTGTGTGAATTTCTAAGGGACAAAACTGCTGAGGTCATCGGTCCCTAGACACACACACTACTTAAACTAACTCATGCTAAGAACAACACACACCCATGCCCGAGGGAGGACTTGAACCTCCGACGGGAGTGGCCACGCAGTCAGTGAAATGGTGCCTCTAACCGCGCGGCTTTGTGCAAGAGATGAGGTGATCAACGACAATGAGCGCCCATATACAATGAAAAGAACAAAATAACGCTGCGAGGTGTCTGTTGATCGTATAATACTGATCATTCTCCCGGTGAGTGCCTCATTACTTTTCAGAAAGATATTTTTCGGTCAGCACATACAAGGTGACGAAAAGGCGCTTCGTGGTAAAATGTAGTTAAACTTACTAATGTGTCGTTTATGTGTAGAGACACTAGAATTGCATCTCACACTACTTTCCTCACTGGGCCTCGGCTGAACGGCTGCCATAGGCTCGTTTTAATGCCGACAGCAATATTCGACGCACAGGGATACAAAAGACGACCCGCCCGGCGTTACGAGTGCTCCAGTACTGGAGGCAAATTTGTTGCCATGTAGTTGACCGATTGCTGTATCCGTTCCGACAAACATTTCTGTGAAACCTTTCTTTCTGTTTCTAGTCTGAGGGTTAACTTACTTTCTGGATGATCCTAATAATTTCTAGAGCACAACATTTTGTTCGACTACAGTGAGAGTTACTTTTCCGAGGTAATGGGCACTGATGGGCAATGATCTCGCGAAACTGATTCTGTGGCGTAGCTACAGTGTCGCTTGTAATGTGGTATAATGAGCGTAGCGCCTCGTGATGCAACACGCCGCCCGCCGGGCTCGTAGCGTCACCGGCGGCCTGTCCGTCTTATACAGTGGCGGCTCCACAGCTCTTATCTACACGCAGCGCAGAATGGCCGATTCACTTTACATCGAATCACATGGCACGCTAGCCCTTCTTTCGCAACAGGTCAGGCGCCGTTCAGTTCGCATTGTTAAACAGGGCGCTTCGAAAAGATTCTTCCGATTTCATCGAAAAGATTCTTCCGATTTCACCTCCTGTACTCGAGGAACATTTCAACCTACACATGGAAACTAAAAATTTTCTTCGCACCAGATGTAATTTATCGCTTTTATGTGGTTGCCGGTAGGGATATTCCTGGTGTAGCTCCCTCGCTCGCTCGTTAATCATACAAAGTGCGTCGAATCGAGATGGCGATAGGACAGCAGTTAAAGGCGATTTGCGTTCTCTGTTCCAACAGCTACCATTTCGTTACGACTGGGCAGCGTCGTTATCGCCTGGAGCACGGCACTGCACCTCCTACAGCTCAAGGCATTCGACAACGGAACCAGCAGTTGCAAGGTACTCCATCTTTATGTAAGGGGAAGTCCACAGGTCTCCCCCGTGTGCTCGGCCATGAACGTGATCAACGGAGGTTTTTTGTTCTTTTTTCCCCACGCTCAGTCCACAGAGGTCTGCTCACCATGCCAGCCGAGAGTTCGCCATTCGTCATGTGTCTACATGGCATATTTTGTGGCGTTTTTATTTCAGATCACACAGGATTCAGTCGCTGTAAGCCCTTTATGATTGTGGTAAACAGTCACATGTGGAGTTTTGTTGCTTCGTTGTGGACTTGGAGAAAGGTGACCATAAAATTTTCCTTCCTTAGTGATGTGGCTTCTATTTATGTGCGCCGGCCGCTATGGCCGAGCGGTTCTAGGTGTTTCAGTCCGGAACCGCGCTGCTGCTACGATCGCAGGTTCGAATCCTGCCTCGGGCTTTGATGTGTGTGATGTCCGTAGGATAGTTAGGTTTAAGCAGTTCTAAGTCTACGGGACTGATTACCTCAGATGTTAAGTCCCATAGTGCTTAGAGCCATTTGAACCATTTGAATCTATTTATGTGCAAAAGTGAACCGCTGCAACATATGAACGTACGTAACACACACCATAGTCGATCACGAGAAAGACTCTCGAAAACTTCATGTTTCTGCGCCGTAACCGAGAAAGATTTTGCATCCTATTCTTACTGTGAAAAGACGGTAACTGGAATCACGTACCTGGATATGTTGGAGATCTGGCATTTACCACAATTATGGGAACGTATCGCAAATTTCATTTTTCAACAGAACCGAGCACCACCGCACTGGAACCTACATGTAAGAGCATTTCTTAGAAAGACGTCGTCTCAACGATGAATCGTCCGTAAAGGGTGTACTGGTCATGCATTGCAGTATGGACCTTCAAGGTCGCCTGGTCTCACATGACATTTCTGTGAAGGCTTATTCCCTCCATGTGCCTCTCCCTTAAAATAACTTCGGATGAAGCACGACGATGCAGACAGGCTCATAAATATGAAGCGATAACGATTTAGTCACAAAATATTAAAATACAAGACGTAGAAGGTAGGACACTAAGGGCTGCATCACATGTCGAGCTGTGGTACCATCAGACTGAGGCGCCCGCGTTAGCAATTGCGGCCAGGTGAACGTTACACCAAAAGTGCCATCTAGTGGCCGCAAATACAAACCGGCTACTTAACATTCGAAATACAGACAGGTGAAATGTTTAATACATGAAGTAAGAGGCAATATTTTATCTGACAGCAGCAGCCATGCTAACAATTTGTCTACATAAGAGCTTAGAAGTACAGTTTAAAGGCTGGAAAACGCCATTATAGAATTACAAAGGGAGCTGAATAACTCAGCAGCTAGTAGAAAAACGGTATAACATGAAATGTAGTTAATATAAACCATTTAATGAACAAACAATTATGAATCGACTTAGATAGAAGAAATACTTCGGTAACTGCACGAGGGAACGTGAAATCAAATATCAAGTAGCGGCTTTATAGCGCTGAAGAAGCTTTTATTACGTAATTGTAGCAGCTCATTAAGAATGAGGCCATCAGTTCGAGAAAGATGTTTAAAAATTTCTATTTCCTCGAGAACATCTAATCTACGCTCTTTCTTCTCAGTGTGCAAAATGTTGATATCGTGAACAGCTTTAGGCGCGTGACCTGTAAGTAGAAGGTGGTCGGCAGAAGACGAATTTTGGGTGCTAGCACAATTTTTTTCTTAAAGCATGTTCTTTGTATTGCTCAGGGGTGCCTACATGCTTCCTCTGTAATGGCGCAAAAGCATGGCTCCCTGTGACGTCACCCTTGGGCTCCGCGACGCTTCCAGCAGCAAGGTGCCGACACATGCGAAAAAAAAGGCCACAGCTCACAAATTCATGTGAGATGTAACGTGATGTCACATTGGCACCAAGTTTCATCACTATTATGCTCAACGGCGCCGTGGACGTGTCGCACGATGACAAGGTCGCCACAACCCCTCTTACCCACATTTCACCCCTTCTATTGACGTCTCTGTGATGTAGGTCAGAGCGGCGACTCCCAGCGTTGGAACCATACGGTTTTCTTATCGGTGGCCGAGAAAAGTTTCAGAGACATCGCCGCTATTAGTCGACATGAAAAGGCCTCAGCGGGTGGCATGATGGTCGTTGATTCCCACACATTTCGCGGTCGAAAACGATAGTTCGCACTGCAGTGGGCAACAGGAAGATGTTCCGGCCGGGGTGGCCGAGCGGTTCTAGGCGCTACAGTCTGGAACCGCGCGACCGCTACGGTCGCAGGTTCGAATCCTGCCTCGGGCATGGATGTGTGTGATGTCGTTAGGTTAGTTAGGTTTAAGTAGTTCTAAGTTCTAGGGAACTGATGACCTAAGATGTTAAGTCCCATGGTGCTCAGAGCCATTTTTATACTTCCGCGTCGTTAGTAAACGTTGCTTCATCGATAAAGAGCAAATGTTGGAAAACCGTAGGGTCGTCTCTCAGTTGCTGAAAGGCAAACCAACGAAATTCTGTACGACGTCCAAAATCTCGCTCGTCGAGTGCCTGACTTAGTGACAGATGACAGGGATGAAAATTCTATGGGTGCAGGATGCGAATGACACTCGTCTGGCAGATTCCACATTCCTTGGCAATATGTCTCGTACCACTGTGCAGATTCATTAGCGTCGTAGCCAGGACAGCTTTGTAATCTCTGTCAGTTGCAGTCTTCTTTATTGTTCTCTTTTTGACGTTCAGGCAGCCAGTCTGTACTAGCGTCTTAATAATTCGTGCAACTGCCTGGCGCGTCGGACATTGGCGATCCAGACAGATAGCCTTATACCGCTGTGCTGTTTTACGGCATTTCTTTTACATTCACCACATAAAAGTGGTATATCCAACTTCTCCTCGTTGGTGTACATATCTGCGCGCAACGAATGTTGAAGCATAAATGAGCAGCATGCAGTGCAGCCAAGTAAACAGGCAAATGTGTTGACATTCTGACACAGCGTAGCACGAGAGCTGTGCTTGGCGGCGTTTGCACTGCTAATGCCGATTCCGGCCACCATGCTCTCAAATTCTAGGACATTTCTCACATTTTTTTACGATAGGTTTCAACGTCAACCTTAACAAAAACTATATCACTGTAACTGTCTTCTCAAGAGCTATCGAATGCAGTTGAAAAGTATACGGTTCCATTAAATAACGTACTTGCTTCAATATATCCGTTGATACCAGCGCTAAAAACATTAAGCAAACAAAAAAATACTTGCCCCTCGACGCTCTAACATCTGCCGAAATCCGCGTTTAGAAATGTGCAACTGTTCACGAAATAAAAGGAGTGTTACGTCTTACGTGACTCAACCTGTATACTTGTACTTCGCACAACGCCATCATATAGGCACACCCAGACGTAGCTGTTCGACTTTATTCGAGACATAAAGTTTGCTGCCAATAGCCAGATGCCGCTTACACACCTACACAATTTCTTTTATCGTTGACGTGCAGCTTTAATGAGGCAACTCTGGGATCAAATAGACGTCAAGGTCTTCTGCTCTTGCATAAGTTAACTCACTTAATTGAGTTACAAGTATGTGTTTATTGCAGGGCTACTGCATGTAATTGTGATAGTTTTCAGTGTGCTGAACACAAGATCCACGCCGGCCAGAGTGGTCGAGCGGTTCTAGCCGCTACAGTCTGGAACCGCGCGACCGCTACGGTCGCAGGTTCGAATCCTGCCTCGGGCATGGATGTGTGTGATGTCCTTAGGTTAGTTAGGTTTAAGTAGTTCTAAGTTCTAGGGGACTGATGACCACAGATGTTAAGTCCCATAGTGCTCAGAGCCATTTGAAGCAGTTTCAGCTTGTACCGCACCCTCGACAAATAAGTGCAAATTGTCAGTCTCAAATTAGTTCGTCGTCAAATAAATCGAGTGTATTGTGATGCCTGTGACGTCACGGAACATTCAATACATATAATATAGCGATTGCGGAATTAATGGATACGCACCTGCCAAATCTTTGAGTGACAAGTATGAGATTACTTCTGATATTAAAAGTGATCAAGACAGGAGTGAGAATGCTTAATTATGTAACAAAGTCTGTCCTCCAAGATCTTATTAGGCAATCCATAAGGTTTTTTTTAGCGTGACTGACGAATGGTGCGCTATGAGCCGAGATGTTGATTCTATTTTTCCGGCTGATATTTCGACGACCAACCAGTCTTCTCCTTCTTCTTCTTCTTCTTGTTCAGATGCTTCGCTGTTATTATGCGTACTCGCTGGCTGGACTCCAAGCATTCATAATTGCTCTACAGTTTACAAAAAGAGGATATTCCTCTCTAACCATCTCAGCTCTTCAAAACTCCACAATCACTCTACTTCGGGCAACAGTGAAAAATAATTCATCGAATCTTTATGCTAACGTAGTGCAGGAACAAAGTTTCAGTAGATAAACTGTCTGGGCACATCTCTGTAAAAAAAAGATAAAAAGTTAGCATAGTTTTAAATCTTAAACTTAAAGATAATCATGCTTGAGTTTCATATGCAAAAACACTACGATTATGTTGGCATTACCTTTCATCATTTGACCTAATTATCAGTTGCACTCCTACAGCCTACTTTTATATAGAGCAAATGCGGCTTCATTGAAAGTAACAGTTTTACGATTGATTAAAAGCAAAAGAAAATAAATAGTTTGATTCACAGCCGCCAACATGCCGCACAGGGGATGAATCTGATGTCTTACACTCTCCTTAGATGAAAGTCACGTAGTGTTCGGAAGCCGCAAAGTAATCGACTTGCATTAGGTTACTTTGATTCTCCAGAGTCACCCTTAAGTAACGGCAGGAATATCAAGACAACCAACTTAAAATCAAACTCTGCGTCATCAACTATCCGCCGATCATTCTAAAATCACACAGGTAGTTACCATGATCTGCAACTAGTGAACAAGAAAGCATACGCCCTTACCATTGTCAAAGGATCGATTGACATTTATTCGTACCTGAACGTTAGTTCGGGCCACGGATGCCCTTGCAGTACATCGTGCTCTTACGAATAAATATGACGGCAGCTGTACGAGTTTACCTTATCGATTGTCGATGCCAGGCGCATTCAAGCCGTGCTGGAGGGCGTAGTAATAATTTGGGACGCCATTCTGTATCTTTGTTACCTCAGTTACCTAGGTCATTGACTGAATTTATCGCCTTCTTCTTATTGCCAAACGTAACGCCAGCAATAAAAAAATTTGTATGTTACTCTGTATGCAGCACTTAGTTTCAAAAATCTTCGGAGTCTGGTACGTCACAGTCGGCCAGTGATACAATTTACTTACAGAGTCATCGTCAGATCTGATTTGTATTTGGTTCAGTTTCTTAAAACGCGAGAAATACAGGCTTCCTTCGCTCCATTTGTGAAGATAACAGGAAATGCAATGACCGTCAGTGATCCGTTATACGCGCCGCTGTGCACAATGCAGTGACTTGCGGAGTACGTCTGCATATGATAAAGAAAAACTAAACATGGCGACAGGAGGGCATTGAGAGAATTATTACCATTGATAAGTTTAACATTCGTTAATGTCAACGAAAAATTTAAGACTAGAACTACACAAACATTCATCGTACAGCTGTTATTGCCAAACTTCCTGTTAACAATGTGATTGCAAGGAGAGGCAGCAATGAGGAAGGAGAAAAAGATTTGATTATCCGTAGAGTAAATTATGGTTCGACGCCAACAGTTACTTTTTTGTGTTGTGTGCTTACTTTTCTAGCGGTGTCTACTGCAAGATATGCTTGAGAATAAAAACAGAAGGGGAAACGCACAATCCGTCTGTGTTCTTCAGACTGTGCAAAATCGTGGGCGCTTTGTAAAGGTTTGGTTCTATGATTAAAGCAAAAAGAAAAGTAACTACTAAGGTCAAAGCCAATAACGTTAATTTAACTGTATACGCGTTGTGCCTTTAAAAATTTTTTTAAAACTGTTTAGAGTTCCGACATCAATGAAGTGATTAGTGACGGAGCACTATCTCTGACTGAGGAAGGCAGACCCTGTCCTTTCCAAAGGGACCAGGCTAGTATTTTCCTCAAGAAGAACTTCTACCCGGATGATTAAATTTGACAGATGATGGCGGAACATAACGGTACTCATCTTTTATTACACAATTTTGTATTCAGTACCAACGGAAACTTATTCATCTATGACGAGTTTGGCATTTCTGAGTAATTATCATCCAGTCCGATTGTGGACCTTAATCCGCCAAACCACAACTATCTGACGTTCGTATCCGTGTAAGTCTGCGATTGGGGCTGAGATGAAAACTGTTTTATTGTGTCCTGACGATCGCACGGAGATGTGAACTACCATCCTCTGGTATGCGAGGCCAGTGTCTTACCCCTGCGCCACCTCGCTAGGTGTATATATTTCAGGTTGAGGGTAACAATAGGCATTTTCTTTGTGATGGCTGATATAAAACCTTATGAACAATTTAGATTTGTATGCATTTATCAAGACGATGCACTGCTGTATCAGTGTCTGTCAACCGCCCAGACTCTCAAATTAGAGACTTGGGTGGTAACACATCCGCTATTGAAAAACTAAGTCCGACTATTTTAGTGAACACGGCACCAGCCACTGAAGAACTAATTCCAGTTAGATTTTGTATTGAAAACGCCTATTTACCAGTATGATGCGTTGTGATACGTTTTTGAACTGGTCTTGAGGAGAGGTAGTACATTAGCGAATAAAAAAATGTAGGGTGCTATTTAAAAAAAGTGTACTGAGGTGGCGAAAGTCATGGGATAGTGATATGCATGTATACAGACTGCGATAGTATCACCTCCTGTATATATGCATATCGCTTCCAAAACGTATAAAAGGGCAGTGCATTGGCCGTGGCGTCAATTGCATTCAGGTGATTCACGCGGAAAGATTTCCGTCGTGATTATGATCGCAAAACGGAAATTAATAGACTTTGAACGCGAATTGGTAGTTGGAACTAGACGCATGGGACATCCCATTTGAGAAATCGTTAGGGAATTCCGAAATCCAGTGTCTCAGAAGTGTGCCGAGAATAACAAGCATCAGGCATTAACACCACAGACAAGGCAGTGGCCGACGGCCTTCATGGAACGACCGAGAGCAGCGGCGTTTGTGTCGAGCTGTCAGTGTTAACAGACCAGCAAAACTGCGTGAAATAATCGCAGAAATCAAAGTGAGGCGTACAACGAACATACCTATTACGACAGTGTGGCGAGATTTGGCGTTAATAGGTTACGTCATCAGACGACCGACGCAAATTCCTTCGCTAATAGCACGACATTACCTGTAGCGCCTCTCCTGGGCTCGTGACCATATCGGTTGGACGCTAGACGACTGGAAGTCCGTGGCCTGGTCAGATCAGTCCCAGTTTCAGTTAGTAAGAACTGATGGTAGGATTCAGCCGAAGTGGCCGACCGGTTCTAGGCGCTACAGTGTGGAACCGCGCGATCGCTGCGGTCGCAGGTTCGAATCCTGCCTCGGGCATGGATGTGTGTGATGTCGTTAAGTTAGTTAGGTTTAAGTAGTTCTAAGTTCTGGGGGACTGATGACCTCAGAAGTTAAGTCCCATAGTGCTCAAGCCATTTTTTTTATGGTAGGATTCGAGTGTGGTGCAACCCCACGAAGCCAAGGGTCGAAGTTGTCAACAAGGCAAGTGGTGGCTCCGTAATGGTGTGGGAGGTGTTTACATGGAACGGACTGGGTCATCTGGTACAACGGAAATGGTTATGTTCGGCTACTTGGAGACCATTTGCAGCCATTCGTGGACTTCATGCTCCCAAACAACGACGTCATGTCACCGGACCACAATTGTTCGCTATTGGTTTGAAGAACATTCTGGGCATTCCGAGTATGGTTTGGCCACCCAGATCGCATTACATGAATCCCATCGAGCGTTTATGGGACGTAATCGTGAGGTCAGTTCGTGCACAACATCAGCACCAGCAACCCTTTCTGTGTAGAGGCAGCACGGCTCTGCATAGAACTTCCAACTGCTGATTGAGTGGATGCCACGTCGAGATGATGCACTACGCGGGGAAAAAGGAGTGCCGACACAGTATTAGGAGGTATCCCATGACTTCTGTCACCTCACTGTACTGCTTTTCATAACTTACAGTCAAGCTGGTTAGCGTCCTCCTGGTAGCTAAAAAATGGCTCTAAGCACTATGGGACTTAACATCGGAGGTCATCAGTCCTCGAGAATTAGAACTACTTAAACCTAACTAACCTAAGGACATCACACACATCCCTGCCCGAGGCAGGATTCGAACCTGCGACCGTAGCAGCAGCGCGGTTCCAGACTGAAGCGCCTAGAACCACTCGGCCACGGTGGCAGGCCCTGGTAGCTAAACAACACTTGTTCGATACTCTTCTTTTGTTTTGTTTTGATACTGAACGAGAAGTTCAAGATAACGGAACACACAGGCAGTTTATGGTATGCAACCGTACACAGTAGAATGTAGATGCTGGCAACGCTCTGTGGAACACCTGTAGGTGGTGTGCTGTGCAGGCAACGACGTCGTGTGGTGCGGCGGCGCAGTGTGTGTCGGTGTAAACAGCGGCCGCAGCGAGTAGCGGGCGGGCCGGGCGCACAAACGGCAGCTCACCGCTGAAAGGGACGGGCCGGGACGCAGCACGCCACGCCGCACCTCGCCGCGCCGAAGTCCAAGGCCGCATAAGCAATCGCTTCAAGGGGAACAGCGCGGGCGGCGCGCGCCAGCTGCCGCTTAAAGGGGAAGCCTCGCCGAGCACTAGCCGGCGTCAATACCGCCCACATCTGGAACACGCCGCTGCACTGCGACAACCGCTCTTCTCACGTCTCTCTCTTCTACTTTTTACCCCTAGAAAACTTTTGAGTTTGCTCCGACAGACCACAATTGCGTGATTTTATAAAATGTTCCCAACTTTCCAACCGCAACAGCTAGCTGTTTATCCTAATTTATATTTATTATTGGAACGCCTCTTATAGACAACTTACGTTATTGATAACTAATAATATAAAGCATTCACATGAACGAACAGTTCTAACTCTACGTCTCTACTCCGCAATCCATCTAGCGGTGTATGGCGGAGGGTACTTGTAGAACCATTGTATTTCCCTCCTTCCCCCCTTCCCTTATCTATTTTCTAATGGTGTGTGGGAATAACGGCTGTCCATAAACCTCCGCATGAGCTCCGATTTCTCTGATCTTCTCGTTGAGGCGCTGCAGTCATGGACTGTGCGGCTGGTCCCGGCGGAGGTTCGAGTCCTCCCCCGGGCGTGGGGGTATGTGCTTGTCCTTAGGATAATTTAGGTTACGTAGCGTGTAAGCTTAGGGACTGATGACCTTAACAGTTAAGTCCTATAAGATTTCACATACATTTGAACATTTTTTCTCGTTGTGGCTACGTGTGTCGTAGGAAGTAATATGTTTCCCGACCCCTCTTGAAATGTACACTCGCGAAATACCAGCAGTAAACCTCTTCGTGGTGCACAACATCTCTCTAGCAGCGTGTGCTACTGGAATTCCTCGAGCATCTCCGAAATACTCTCGTTTTAACGTACCGTCCTTCTTGAAATCTTTTCTATCCCTTCTATTAATTCAACTTGATAAGATTGCCAGACGAATGAGCAGTACTTGAGAGTCTGTCGAGCAAGAGTTTTGTGAGCCACGTCTTTCATGGATGAATTATATCTGCTCATGACTCTCCTAACGAACCTCAGGCCGGCACCTACTCTTCTTACAGTTTGTTTTACATTGTACCGAATGGGAACTTCGGGTATTTTGCTGTAGCTACTTTGCAGCGTCCGCCTTCTTAGCTGAGAGGTCTGCGCAGATGACTGCCAAGGGGGAGCCTCGGGTTCGATTCGTGGTACTGCGAAGGATGTTTTCTTGGTTGAAAGACTGGTACGGGCCCCCTCATCCTCTTGAATCCAACTTCGGACTTACTCGACCGGCTAGTAGCGGTTCCGACGTCAAGAAACCCGAGAACGACTGGGAGAGCGTTATGATTAGCACGCACCCCGCATCCGATGACGCCTCTGGCACAGGGTGACACGGTGCTCGGTCGGGCCCGATTGTCCCGTCTTGGGCCAGAACGCGGAACATACATTTGGCACGCTTTTCTAGTAAATTCGTGTTAACGGCGGGTTTCCAAGTTCAGTAAAGACATAAGCCATCTTCTCCTGTAACAACGACATCGTTCGGTGTCTCCGCGCTTTCGGCCGAATACTCTCGTCAAATCGTAACTACGGTAATTCTCGATTGAGACCTGGTGGAGTTTGAAGCAGTTGACGAGGCTTGAAGTCGGAGAAGATTTTATTAAACTGTATCGCTGCGACGGTACGCATTCGTCCAGAAAAATGTTGTTACCGCTCACCCGAAGACTATTTGAAAATAAGTTTGCCTTCACAGAGACAGAATTGTAGTGCTAAACGTAGATTCCTTCTCCTAGTTACTTCCTTGGAATTTTATTAGTTTTCTACGGTAACTAAGAGTACTGCTACTAATCTGTATTTATCTTAGTCGTCGGCCAAGAAGATATTTGTGATACCAGAAGATCTCTCGTTTGCAACAAGATGACTCTAACTGCAGCTTATGGTAGATAAACGAACTATTTTATCGTTAAGCTCTTAACCTGCATTGCTTCCTTCCTGGCGTTGTATCGCCGGTCAGGCTCCGATCTCGTTGGGTCCTAACTCACGGCGGATCTGGAATTTGTTTCAGTGGCCGGATGCCGTCCACTACAGCACCATATCGTCACCTCAATCTACGGGGAGGAATGTCGCGCACAAAAGCACCGATGGGAGTTGGACTTAAATATAGACATCGAGCTCATCAGAGACGAAGAAATATTTCATCTGGACAAGACTGGGAGGAGATCGGTGGTGGCCACACTGAAGGAACCATCGCAGCACGCACCTGAAGTGATACATGAAAGCCGCGGGAAAGCTTAATTGCGATGGCCACAGGGAGCTCACACCGAGGTCCTACAAAATGCAAGTTCAGTATCTTAAGCGACTGTGCCATTGTGTTCGGTTCCATCTCCGTGCAGATCTGACGTGTATGCCAGCTGTCCGAAAGTCATGGAAATATCTATAAAATGTACTTCTATAAAATGTACTTCTGTGCTTGTTTGTACGTTGCGTTTCTGAGTCGGGAAAAGGGGCACAGTACGATATTTGCGGGTGGGCGATAAACCACTCGAAAACGACACACAGACTGGCCGGTGCAAAACAAAAGCGAACGGCAGTTTGGCTGATCCAGGTCTGGCTAATCTTCCTGCCTCACAAGACGGTATTTTTCCTGTTGCACTACACGAACTGGTACAATCACAAATCCTATTTACGTCGTCACTGACTGATTGACGTTCCCACTGTCTCCCTTGAAGCATTGCGAAACGTAAAAACACGCAATTTAAAAACTGTATAAAAATTATATTTTTTACTATATTAATGAATAGGTCTCACTTTAGACACCGCATTCGTCCAAAGTTACATGAAGTTGTTCATTCAAATATTGCCAATTGGGCCTCCTCTGTCAGCTTTTTAATAATAAGTTTACAATAAAAAGCCACGCGCAAACAGAATCTTAGAAATTTTGACAGGAACAATCTTGACTCTGACGTAACGCTAAACTCTAAATTTCACCCTTTTTTTGAAGACTGAAAACGATGTAGCTGCCCAAGAGAGGTGGCGCATTCAAAAACAAAATACGGATTTGTGTTTGGATGGAACTGAGATCGCCAAACTGATTTGAGTTTTCAATAAATTACTATAAGCGGGAACGAATCATTTAGCAATTCGTTCCCCTGCTCGCTAGAATAGGGCAATTTCTCCGATTTGCCGGCCGGAGTGGCCGAGCGGTTCTAGGCTCTACAGTCTGGAACAGCGCGACCGCTACGGTCGCAGGTTCGAATCCTGCCTCGGGCATGGATGTGTGTGCTGTCATTAGGTTAGTTAGGTTTAAGTAGTTCTAAGTTCTAGGGGACTGATGACCTCAGTAGTTAAGTCCCATAGTGCTCAGAGCCATTTGAACCATTTCTCCGATTTAAATAATCGTTCCGTCGGCAGAATGGCAAAGCATAAAGAAAAAAATGTATTTAAAACCCAATAAGAGAGTTTCGGGTTATGTAGAACGATTTTATTCTTTGAAGAACCACAACATGTTTTCATTTTTTTTTTATTGGAGGTATTCGTACTTTCCCAGTTGCTACATAATGTGATGATCAGATAATTTGAAAACTAACAGAAAAAAACGAGTGGAATCACCAGGAACTGTTGTTGTGGACTGTTGTGAAATGAAAATGTTCTTAATATTTCTAGTAACATCAATGAATTATATATCCCTATTCAGAAAGCCTTCTTTGTTCTCCCAAAGGTGTCGGCAATACTAAACTATGAACATGCGAAATCACAAAATAAACGTCTTTGACGTTGACCTACCACTGTCGTTCAACATTTATAATAACGCAATTCCGGCGGGGAAAGGCATACGAGTCTGTTAATGTAAAGCCCTAAACGTCAGAATTCAGTGTAATCTGCTACCTTCTCACATGACATCAGTCTTCGAGGATTGTGGTCGGGAATGCTAGTGAAAGTGAAGCTAAAAACTTAGCATCTTTAATAAATAAAAAATAAAAAAAACTTTGCACAACCCAGGCTGAGTGAAACGTGGTTGCAACCTTACCTGGCTAGCGTAGTACAACAGTGTATTGGAGCAGTGGCCGAAAATGCTAAGACGAACGCTATCTGAAATTATACACTAATGACGAAAAACAGTATGACCACATGTTTACTAGCATGTTGGTCTAGCTTTGGTGCGCAGTGCAGTAGAAATTCTGCGTGGCATGAATTCGACAAGTCCTTGCTATGTTTCCGGAAGCATATGACACGAGATGCCTCCGATCACACGGGTCGTGCAGTTCCAGTAAATTACAGACGGGTGGTTTGTGGGTGCGGAGCTGGCGCCCGATAGCGGCCCAGGGGTGTTCCATCGAGTTCAGATCAGCCGAATTTGGTCGTCAATACATCAACGTGAGTGAATTGTCGTGCTCTTCAAATAAGTGCAGCACTATTCTGGCCCTGTGACACGGACAGTTATCCCGCTGGAATTTGTCATCGCCAGCAAGCAGGAAGGGATGCAAGTGGTCCGCAGTAATGTTGACATAGTGCACAACTGTCATGGCGCCTCCAATTACTGCCGCAGTTCATAAGGAAGCCCCTGTGAATGTCTCCCATAGCATAATACTGCCCCTATTGGCCTACGTCCCTGGCGTGTTGCATGATTCGAGAAGCCGTTTGCCTGACTGACAGCGCATACGGAAACGACTATCAATCTGATGTAACACGAAACGTGATTCATCCGTCCAGGCGACAGGATTTCATTAATCCGAAATCCAATTTCGATGATACCGAGCGCTACGGAATCTCGATTGACTATGTCCTTGAGTCAACATGGGAACACATAGGAGTCGTCCGCTTGGAACCCCGTGGTCAACAATTATGCCTGCACCAACACTGTACGCAGTCATCACGTCTGCCTGAGATCGCCATCTATAATGCTTTTCAAATCTGGTAAGCCTCCGACCTCCACGCTCTGTGAACGTCCAACACCTTGTCGCCTACTCGTGGTTTCACCGTCCATCAACCACTTTCCGCAGATACTCACGACCGTACCATACCCCCGAACAGCCCATCAGCTCCGTTCTCAGGTGCCATGCCATAACTATCTGCCCTACATCAAAGTCTGTTATGTCTGTAGATTAATCACTATTTGCGGCCCTTATCGTCTAACCGAAAAGCATCCAGTTACCAATTTGAGTAATAAAGTCATATTTCACCGGCTGCATGACTTTTTTGAAGCGACCTATTCGGCTCCAATACAATACCATATTACAAAGAAGTCATCGTATTTTTGCTCGTCCCTGTAGACCAGTAAGTTGGTGTCCCTAAATGTGTCTGCTGTTGATCACCTATAAACGGAGCTAAGAGGCTATCGAGGTCCTAGGAGTACTTCTTTAACATCTTCGTACTTTCGACAGATTACTAAGAATTTATATGTTTAAGCAACAGGAAAAAGATCATTTTTATATTACGGTGCTTTCTGCGAAATGACAACTATACCCAGAAAGAAAGAAAATGTTCAGGGGAAAATATAAAAAAGCTTCACGCTGTCGGTTTAGTAGCGACAACAGGTAATGTAGTATACTGCGGAATAAATACAGGATGATCAGTTTGTTCCGCTAAGACTACGTCATTACTACTTGGTTAGTTGCTTACCCGACGATCCGAGCCTCGGTAGCTGTGCCGTTGTTTGCATAAAAGGCAACCCTGCATCACGAAGCACAAAGAAGCACTTGTAAACCAATTGGTACTGCTAGACTTAGTGCCGCGAGGGGCAGAAGCTTGGAAGCGGCGTTGAACGAGCTACCCTGCTATGTTAGTCACACGTTAATATGGCTGAGCCAGTGAAACTGTTTGCAGGGAAAATTACAAGGGCCGCGATAATTGAGTGGACAAACCTCTTCAGCATTGAGCAAGGCGCGCGTCCTAGAATGGACGCTTCAGCGGCTCACTGGTCGAACTAGTGTACACAAGAGGTGTCGAGGTCACTGGGCGTGTCGAGGACTGAAGGCTCCGGAGTTTACACGGATGCTGAACTGCGACTAGAATGCGTGCTTCGCTGTCAGAAACGCTGGCAAGGTCAAGGTCTGCTTTACTTTCAGAAGAGGATCGCTGTAAATGTTGCGCAGTCGCCACATAATACGAAATTCACACTGTGTACAGGAGCGAGCGTCATGAGCTAATTTTTTAGTGTAAGTACAAATGCCATCAACCGGAAGCTGATTTCAGAATTATAATTAGTCTTTCACTTTGTTACCGTCCACTCTCATGTGCCAAGACATAGCCTTCCTTCGATCCAAAATACCAGCTCAGAAAGCTCGACAGAAGCAGGACCGAAATTTTGCTTGGAGTTACTCCGTACAAATGCCTTTCACAGATGTGAATCCACAAAGAAAAAGGAAGCCGCAGTGCAAAATTACAGCTTTTAAACGTGGATCTTGAATTATGCTGCTCTTACAATTAATCAAATAATATAAGAAAAATTCAAAACATGTTTCAATAACATCGTGCTGTCCATATGTTAACCAAATAATATCAGGAAAATTCGAAACATATTTGAAATGCCTTCATTAAATTCTCGTCAATAATCGATAAACGAAAGGTATCAGCAACTGGAAGGTTGGTTTGAACACAAATATCTTTCCAAGAATGGTCCTATTGGAGGAGGTGTATCCCTATATTCCTCCGACTTTAGACCCTTTTCGCGTGTCCACTTTTAGGAGGCCTACAATTTAAAGCGGAAGTTAAATCATTGTTTGCTGAACTGTTGTATGCACGGACAGAACTGCCACTATGAAACTGTTTGCAAGGAGAATTACAAGAACCGCGATAATTGAATGGAAAATGGGTTCGAGAAATTTATTTCATTGTCAAGAAGAAAATTCCAGAAAGAAATGCTTTTAATTTAATGCTTGCAAAGTCTTGGAGAAATTTCATCCCACTGTGAGCAGGACAGTTTCCTAAAACATACACAGCTCCCACTGAGTATCGTTCTTGCTGACTTGTTATTGAACCATTTAACTCAGGAAGAGTCCTTATGTATCTCACTACCTGTTGTTACAACAGTTCTTCATTCTAGAGATGTTCTGCCAAGCGCATGCTCATTGACATTGTTTGTTTTATTTCCATGTGACTAATCTGCGTTCGAACGCGACTGTAGCAGTTTTCGTCTGCTTCAAATGTTGGTCTAGCGCCAACTACAGAAATGAAATATCTAATGCTAATTATAGCAATGAAATACGAAGTCTCAAGAAAAAGAAACTTGACTGCAGTTATTTGTCGTGGTTTATTTGTATGCGACTGGTTTTCGATCTTGAATTTTTAAGCTGTGACAGGTTCCACAAAATTCGAAAAACTGACTGGTAGTCGACGAGCAGTTTACTACAGATTCGTTATTTTGCTCTGACGGAAAATGTATTGTATCCAATCTATAGAGGTGATTTAAAGATAAGAACAGTGATGTTCATACTTGCAACACTAGAGGGGAAAAATGACCTGTAATACCTATTATTAAAGCTATCAGTGCCTTAGAAAGAAGTTCAATATGAAGCAACAAAAATTTTTGATCATTTTACCAACAGCATGAAATGTATGGTAGTAAAGCAAGTTTCAAATGTGACCTAAAATCGTTTCTCCTGGATGACTTCTTCCATTTCATTGACGAATTTTCGTTTGAAAACTGCTAGTCCGTAAAATAAATAAATAAAAAGCTCTACTTTTAAGTGTAACTGCTTGAGTAGTACTAAAAATAATATATTCATTAACGTTAACACTAATCATTTATCCATGTGCTACAAAACCGGTTCGTTCCACATGATTTAGATGGCAGGATCGTTGAAACGATGTATGGAACATGTAACTATCTAACTAAGTCACTGGATTCGCATTCGACAGGAGGGCAGTCCAGATTTATGTTTTCCACGGTTTTCCTAAATCTATTATAGAAAAGCCAGAATGGTTCCTTTGAAAAGGACTCGGTCGATTTTCGTCTCATCCTTCCTCAAACCGATTTTGTGCCCCATCTCTGATGCTCTCCCCTTGAAGGAACGTTATATCTTGGTCTTCGTTTCTGGGACGAAAAGACACGAGATTGATGCTCCTAATCTTTGTATTTATCAAATTTGTTCAATTAGTAATGGCCGCCTTCAAAATATGGCCCATTTGAATCCAGAGAAGTCTGTATTTGTTTTTTCCACTGCTCAAAACATTTTCACTTGCTTTTCTTTGGCCTGTTGCGCATGAGGTCTGCGCCCTCTTGCCTTCCAGCGGTGCTAAGAACACATGTGTAGTAAACTGTTCGACTGCTAGTTCTAAGTTGATCATTTTGTTGACACTTGCCTTCATGTTAAGGACACAGTTCAAGATCAAGATACCGGCGCACGTATAGGCAGAGATATGTGTTTCGTTACAACGGAAACTTCAAATCGCACCTCCCTCGATTTTAGTTGTAAAATGGTTCATGTCAAAAACTGAACATAGATCAAGCATGAAAACTGGAAGAAGGTGAACTGAAATGTGAAAGAAAGAAGCAAAATATAAACAGTCAATGATTAAAGCTCAAGGTGTGCAACATCGAGCGCATTGCAAGAGCAACGGCGCCGTGGTTGAGTGGCCGCGGTGTTGGACTGCAAAGCGGGAGATCCATGTTCGAAGCTCCTCTGTGCCCAACTTCTTTTTCACAAGTTTATGAACTGAGCGAGTAGTCGTTTACGTGTCTGCTCTCCTTCCGTAATCTTGGCAATTTTCATACCATAACTGGTTATAAAATGTCATGCGGTGAGAATATATTACCGTCGCAAGTAAATGTGTTGATCAGTGAGACCAGGCGAGAAACCGCATAGACCACTCACAGAAATGAAAACAACAAATAAACATGTGTGAAATGTTCAAGGGAATTTAAGAGTCAAAATTTCCAAAACGGAACGCAAAATTCATACATAACATGTGACAAAAAGAAAAAAAAAAGAAAGAAATGGAAATGAGCGTATGGCGTCGTTGGCCTGGAGGCCCCATTCAGGGAAGTTCGGCCGCCAAGTGCAAGTCTTATTTCATTCGACGCCACATTGGACGACTTGAGAATGAAATGACGATGAAGACAACACAACATCCAGGCCACGAGCGGAGAAAATCTCCAACCCGGCCGGGAATCGAATCCGGGCCCGCTTGCATTGGAGGCAAGCACGTTACACCCAGCTAAGCAGGCGGACATAACACGTGGCACTTATGTGGTACAAATAGGAGGTACGTACGTCTGGAGGTCCCTTCCTTACACCTCGCTTTTGCAAACAGACGTTACACCACGGCACAGACACAAATTTGAACATAGCGAGCAGACACGTCAATGACCGGACGGACAGCTCTTTATTGTAAGAAAAAGAATGAGGCACGAATGAGACTTGAACACGGTTCTCCCCCTTCGCAGTCCGACACCAGCGACCACATAACCACGACGCCGTCGCTATTGGAATTCGCCTGATATTGCACTTTCTGCGCTTGGACCGTTCACTGTTTGTATTTTGATTCTTTTTTCACAGTTCAGTACACCTTTCTCCTGTTTCTGTGTTTGATCTGTGTTCAGTTTTTGTCGGTTTCTCCATTGCGGCATCTTACCACTAAATGTGAGGGGGTACGATGTGGAGTTTCCCTTGTTGGTAATGCGAGCAATCTGCTTCTCTCTTTATCATGGTACTTCCTTGGAAAGCCAACGCTTGTGCATCTCCAGATTACCGTCTGCTGTATGATGATGTGCACGGTTCTTTCGGACCTCCGACTGTTGTCGGAATAGATAGGAGCCGCCTCGGCAAACGACAAAGCACGTGAACCCCACCTAGCAGCAAGTCCTTAAATCCGGTGTCTTGCTGCGCCCGTGACGCATTCTCGCCACTCCCCGTCATTTATTTACGTGAATTTAGGGGCTCTGTCAGTACTCCAGAACAGCAGTCTGGCCACTGGAGCGACGCAAAAATAATTAGGAACTATGTAGCCAGATTATTTACACAGGAACACGTGTAGTTGAGAGCCTCCTTGACTTCGAAATGCCACACTTCAAAATCGAACGTTTAACGTTATTCACAAAAAACAGAACGTTTAACGTTATTCACAAAAAACAGAGACGCCGTTCTCTCAACAGGAAACGCCACCTGTTATCAATATTAAATCACTGTCAGCTTACTGTCGCATAGACGCGAGAGTTACAGAGATGCTGAACAAACACGAATGGCAGGCGCTACATACAAGAGACGCGTTGTGCATCACGGAGTGTTTTATTGTTGACAGTCCAAGACAGTACTTCCCAGGAGGAGTCAAGCAACATACTACTTCCTCCCATTTACGTCTCAACGAAATGATCACGAGAAAGTCAGAGAAATTAGAGCTCGTACGGAGGTTTATCGGTAGTCTTTCTTCCTACGCAGCATTAGTGAATGAAATTGGGATGGGAAGATAGTGGTACCAGAAGTACCCTTTGCCACGCACCGTAAGGTAGCTTCCGGTGTATAGATGTAGTTAGTAGTCCTGATTTTAAATGTTCCTTCGGTGTCGTCTCTATGTTATAATACTAGCGAGTTGTAGATGTAGAAGTTGTTGTTTAAATATTTTGTTCTGATTTAAAAACAGGGGAAAATTATGATAAACTGTAGAACAAAGTTCCACGCAACGGCGATTGTGATGGACCTGTAATTATCCAAGTGAATACTAATGATGATAAGACGTCTGAAGAAACTTAGACCGTTTCAGGTACGATGCACAGAACAGATGCCAAATGTGGTAGAAGAAACCCTTGGACATGTGAAAGAATGATTTATCACATAATCTGAGTTCGAGCTCTAGTTACTTATGTTGTTTGTTGTTGTTGTGGTCTTCAGTCCTGAGACTGGTTTGATGCAGCTCTCCATGCTACTCTATCCTGTGCAAGCTTTTTCATCTCCCAGTACCTACTGCAACCTACATCCTTCTGAATCTGCTTAGTGTATTCATCTCTTGGTCTCCCTCTACGATTTTTACCCTCCACGCTGCCCTCCAATACTAAATTGGTGATCCCTTGATGCCTCAGAACATGTCCTACCAACCGATCCCTTCTTCTGGTCAAGTTGTGCCACAAACTTCTCTTCTCCCCAATCCTATTCAATACTTCCTCATTAGTTATGTGATCTACCCATCTAATCTTCAGCATTCTTCTGTAGCACCACATTTCGAAAGCTTCTATTCTCTTCTTGTCCAAACTATTTATCGTCTATGTTTCACTTCCATACATGGCTACACTCCATACGAATACTTTCAAAAATGACTTCCTGACACTTAAATCTATACTGGATGTTAACAAATTTCTCTTCTTCAGAAACGCTTTCCTTGCCATTGCCAGCCTACATTTTATATCTTCTCTACTTCGGCCATCATCAGTTATTTTGCTCCCCAAATAGCAAAACTCCTTTACTACTTTAAGTGCCTCATTTCCTAATCTAATTCCCTCAGCATCACCCGACTTAATTAGACTACATTCCATTATCCTTGTTTTGCTTTTGTTGATGTTCATCTTATATCCTCCTTTCAAGACACTGTCCATTCCATTCAACTGCTCTTCCAAGTCCTTTGCTGTCTCTGACAGAATTACAATGTCATCGGCGAACCTCAAAGTTTTTATTTCTTCTCCATGAATTTTAATACCTACTCCGAATTTTTCTTTTGTTTCCTTTACTGCTTGCTCAATATACAGATTGAACAACATCGGGGAGAGGCTACAACCCTGTCTTACTCCCTTCCCAACCACTGCTCCCTTTCATGTCCCTCGACTCTTATAACTGCCATCTGGTTTCTGTACAAATTGTAAATAGCCTTTCGCTCCCTGTATTTTACCCCTGCCACCTTTAGAATTTGAAAGAGAGTATTCCAGTCAACATTGTCAAAAGCTTTCTCTAAGTCTACAAATGCTAGTAACGTAGGTTTGCCTTTCCTTAATCTTTCTTCTAAGATAAGTCGTAAGGTCAGTATTGCCTCACGTGTTCCACTGTTTCTACGGAATCCAAACTGATCTTCCCCGAGGTTGGCTTCTACTAGTTTTTCCATTCGTCTGTAAAGAATTCGTGTTAGTATTTTGCAGCTGTGACTTATTAAGCTGATAGTTCGGTAATTTTCACATCTGTCAACACCTGCTTTCTTTGGGATTGGAATTATTATATTCTTCTTGAAGTCTGAGGGTATTTCGCCTGTTTCATACATCTTGCTCACCAGATGGTAGAGTTTTGTCAGGACTGGCTCTCCCACGGCCGTCAGTAGTTCCAATGGAATATTGTCTACTCCGGGGGCCTTGTTTCGACTCAGGTCTTTCAGTGCTCTGTCAAACTCTTCACGCAGTATCATATCTCCCATTTCATCTTCATCTACATCCTCTTCCATTTCCATAATATTGTCCTCAAGTACATCGCCCTTGTATAGACCCTCTATATACTCCTTCCACCTTTCTGCTTTCCCTTCTTTGCTTAGAACTGGGTTTCCATCTGAGGTCTTGATATTCATACAAGTCGTTCTCTTATCTCCAAAGGTCTCTTTAATTTTCCTGTAGGCGGTATCTATCTTACCCCTAGTGAGATAGGCCTCTACATCCTTACATTTGTCCTCTAGCCATCCCTGTTTAGCCATTTTGCACTTCCTGTCGATCTCATTTTTGAGACGTTTGTATTCCTTTTTGCCTGTTTCACTTACTGCATTTTTATATTTTCTTCTTTCATCAATTAAATTCAATATTTCTTCTGTTACCCAAGGATTTCTACTAGCCCTCGTCTTTTTACCTACTTGATCCTCTGCTGCCTTCACTACTTCATCCCTCAAAGCTACCCATTCTTCTTCTACTGTATTTATTTCCCCCATTCCTGTCAATTGCTCCCTTATGCTCTCCCTGAATCTCTGTACAACCTCTGGTTCTTTTAGTTTATCCAGGTCCCATCTCCTTAAATTCCCACCTTTTTGCAGTTTCTTCAGTTTTAATCTACAGGTCATAACCAATAGATTGTGGTCAGAGTCCACATCTGCCCCTGGAAATGTCTTACAATTTAAAACCTGGTTCCTAAATCTCTGTCTTACCATTATATAATCTATCTGATACCTTTTAGTATCGCCAGGGTTCTTCCATGTATACAACCTTCTTTCATGATTCTTAAGCCAAGTGTTAGTTATGATTATGTTGTGCTCTGTGCAAAATTCGACCAGGCGGCTTCCTCTTTCATTTCTGTCCCCCAATCCATGTTCACCTACTATGTTTCCTTCTCTCCCTTTTCCTACACTCGAATTCCAGTCACCCATGACTCTTAAATTTTCGTCTCCCTTCACAATCTGAATAATTTCTTTTATTTCATCATACATTTCTTCAATTTCTTCGTCATCTGCAGAGCTAGTTGGCATATAAACTTGTACTACTGTAGTAGGCGTGGGCTTCGTATCTATCTTGGCCACAATAATGCGTTCACTATGCTGTTTGTAGTAGCTTACCCGCATTCCTATTTTCCTATTCATTATTAAACCTACTCCTGCATTACCCCTATTTGATTTTGTGTTTATAACCCTGTAGTCACCTGACCAGAAGTCTTGTTCCTCCTGCCACCGAACTTCACTATATCTAACTTCAACCTATCCATTTCCCTTTTTAAATTTTCTAACCTACCTGCCCGATTAAGGGATCTGACATTCCATGCTCCGATCCGTAGAACGCCAGTTTTCTTTCTCCTGATAACGACATCCTCTTGAGTAGTCCCCGCCCGGAGATCCGAATGGGGGACTATTTTACCTCCGGAATATTTTACCCAAGAGGACGCCATCATCATGTAATCATACAGTAAAGCTGCATGCCCTCGGGAAAAATTACGGCTGTAGTTTCCCCTTGCTTTCAGCCGTTCGCAGTACCAGCACAGCCAGGCCGTTTTGGTTATTGTTACAAGGCCAGATCAGTCAATCATCCAGACTGTTGCCCTTGCAACTACTGAAAAGGCTGCTGCCCCTCTTCAGGAACCACACGTTTGTCTGGCCTCTCAACAGATACCCCTCCGTTGTGGTTGCACCTACGGTACGGCTATCTGTATCGCTGAGGCACGCAAGCCTCCCCACCAACGGCAAGGTCCATGGTTCATTGGGGGGGGGGGGGGGGGGGGGTTAGTTACTTATATCGGTATTCAAAGAGAAAAATGTACTGAGAGCAAAGTGACAAGTCGCTGAATATGAATGAAAATTGACTGAAAAAGGTAAAAAGTGGTTACAGGTTCAACTGAATGAAGAACTCTTATGCGGCAACAACTGAAACCAAAGCTTATGAATAAGGTCACAGATTGAAATGAAAAACATTGCCGAGAAAAATAGTCATGGTACAGGTTTGTTGGAACAAGAGGACTATGCTATAAAGTGCAGAAAAGGAATCTAAAGGTACACCGTAGGAGAAGCCTGGGCAGAAGGCGAGAGAAAGAATGGGACAAACGGGATTCGTTTTGTGCTGGAATCAAGACGTTATAGAATAAAAATTCAACAACTATAAAAAAGATTTGTCACTGGCAAAGTAATGCAGCAGCAATATCTTCGACACGCAGGCAAGAATGGAACCATCCAATAGATAGTAGAACATGTCATGTGGATATGAGT
Organism: Schistocerca piceifrons; assembly: GCF_021461385.2. Taxonomy (NCBI): domain Eukaryota; kingdom Metazoa; phylum Arthropoda; class Insecta; order Orthoptera; family Acrididae; genus Schistocerca; species Schistocerca piceifrons. The sequence goes on along the minus strand of NC_060138.1, from coordinate 408,948,893 downwards.
TAGTTATACAGCGCGTACTTTCTCGGTATCGCACAAACATGACGCATCGAACAATTGCAGTAGGCAGTTTGAATTATTCCAGGGGACAATACTACGGCCGCTTTGAACCACAACTACTTACCTTCGTTGTGTAAATTATTCCATTGTTAAAGATAAGACAGATAACCTTTAAGACCCTTGACTCGTTTAACTACGTGTGCAGAAATCGTAGTTAGTGAAAACTGTGTCGCTTGGAAAGACTAATAAAGGATACATATTTTGCTACATATTTCTTTCGTATCTGGTTTGTCAGTGTGACTGATTGAAACCGGTGGTAAGGAAAAGGCATACCGAAACTTCCTGGCAGATCAAAACTGTGTGCCGGTTGAGTTCGAGTCTCGGTCCGGCATACAGTTTTAATCTTCCAGGAAGTTTCGTACCACCGCACACTCCGCTGCAGAGTGAAAATTCCATTCTGGAAAAGGGGTACCGTTGGGCTGATTTCACATACGACTTTTTTCATAACTTTAGGACACGTCCGCCAAGCAAAAGCGCGCAAAGTGAAACATGTCGGGTCTACTGATCTAATGGTAAAGCAAGTGCATGGAGGCTGAAAGTTCGCGGTATCGAATCCCGATCGTACTACATAATACAGGGTGTCCATAAAGTTCCTTTACAACTTCAAAATTTTATTACAACGGCGGTTGTTGAAATATTTTAACAAAATTACTTTTATTGTAATCACTGTTTACTAAAGTTTTATACATACTAAAATTTTGTGTTTCAGACACTCTGTTCATGGAAGGAACTGAACCTCTATAAAATGGCAACTTCTCAAGAGAAGGCACAATGTGTGTCTTCGTTTATTGAGACGAAATCGGATCTTCAGACAACGAAACTTCAGAATAAAGTTGGAGGAGATCCACCATCGCGCCCTTCAGTCCGTGCATGGCACAAAAAATTTATCGAGACAGGAACAGTGTTGGATAAAGGGAGGAGCGAGCGACCAAGAACATCCGAGGAAAACATCGATCGTCTTTTAAACGTCTTCACTCCTTCACCTACGAAGTCCATCCACACTGCTGCCAGACAGTTGCAACTACCACGTTCAACTGTGCATACGGTCCTCCACAAGAACTTACGGTTGAACGCTTACAAAGTGCAACTGCTACAGACACTTGAACCAAATGACAAGCCAAAACGGACAGAGTTTGCACTCAGCATGCTGGAACGCGTTTCGGAGGATGAAGCATTCCTCAAGTGAGTTTGTTTCAGTGACGAGGCAACTTTCCATGTTTATGGGACATTAAAAAGACACAATGTGAGGATCTGGGAATCTGAACACTCCCAGGTGACTAGGGAACTTCACCGGGATAGTCCAAAAGTGAATGTGTGGCGTGGAATCATGTGCAACCGAATAATTGGTCCATTTTTCTTCAACGAGTCAACAATTACTGCAAATGTTTACCTCGACCTTCTGACCAAATATGTAGCACTACAACTGACTGACTTACAACCAACTATCATTTTCCAGTAAGATGGTGCACCACAACATTGGGGACTGCATGTTCGTCGGTTCCTCAGTGAAACATTTCCAGGCAGATAGATTGGGAGGGATGGGCCAATTCCTTGGCCACCGCGTTCGCTAAATATCACTCCTTTGGACTTTTTTTATGGGGTTATATACAAGATTTCGTGTACCAAACATAGATACGGGACATTGCTTACTTGAAGCAAAGGATTCGTAGTGTCACTGCCACCATTGATGACGCTGTGCTACAGCGAACATGGCAAGAAATCTAGTACAGTCTTGATGTGCTTCGTAAACTAAAGACGCCCATATAGGGGTCTATTAAACACTGTTAAAAAAAACTTTTATAAACACTGATTACAATAAGAGAAATGTTGTTAAAATATTTCAACAACTGCCGTTGCAACAAAATTTTGAAGTTGTAAATGGACTTTATGGGCACCCTGTATCACAGACTGCCTTTTATCTACACTTCACCTCTCAGTGACTTGAAGATTCAACAGGAACGACATGGTTTGGATTCCACTTTAAACAACACCGCTTTCTCCGCATCTTAAGCGGTAGGTCCACTTTCTCCGGTAAGATTATAGGGGTTGGTTAGGGCTACCCAAGTAGCCGAAATGGTGTCCAAATGAAAGACCTGCACCAGGCTGTTGAGCCACAAAAAATTATTGTCAGAGCGAAATGACTGCACGAAAACAATAGGGATATTTTCTCAGTATCTCTAGAATTATCAGAATTAACTTAAAAACTGATAACGATTTTGAAAGCAATAAGTAGCATTGTTATTCCTAAGATTTACATCTTAACCGAAAAAAAAGTTGTGCAACAAAATTTCTTGGGACAAAAACATAGGCGCATAGATTGCGGCTCTTGGAACCGATGTAACTCAGGGAGATGAAACCAGTTCAGATAAATATGGTACTACGTGCCAATTATCCGATTCGTATCAGCCGCTATATTTGGCACAAAAATAGCATCAACAGTAGTAACTCGTTAAGCTGACCAATGCTCAGCCATAAAGCGATGAAATGTGCTTGGGAAGAACTGTCAGAAATAACGCCGTTGACTGTTCGCAGCGCTCAAGCAATGCGAGTAATCGAGCTCTTGTTTTCCAAATCAGCGAACAACCACTACATTATAACTGTGTGCTAGTTCCGACAGGGTAGCTGAAAGCGACGATTGAAGTTGTTCATGACGTCGCTGTCACCTAAAATTATCCCTGTATTGCATTCACCAGCCCGACTTTGCTCCGTATAATAGTTACGACAATCACTGTTCTTCAGAAACTCCTGAACACAGTTCTTTTCTTCTGTAAATAAGGTACGATGTAATCGGTATTAAATCCACCAAGGCGACTCGTACAGGGTCCACTCATCTATAACTTCTGCATAGAGACAAGGGAAGAAAAAAAGTTAGGGTTTGACGTTAAGCTGACTATCGCCTTTGCCGGCCGGAGTGGCCGTGCGGTTCTAGGCGCTACAGTCTGGAGCCGGGCGACCGCTACGGTCGCAGGTTCGAATCCTGCCTCGGGCATGGATGTGTGTGATGTCCTTAGGTTAGTTACGTTTAATTAGTTCTAAGTTCTAGGCGACTGATGACCTCAGAAGTTAAGTGGCATAGTGCTCAGAGCCATTTTTTTTTTTGACTATCGCCTTTAGAGACGAGGACAAGATTGCTTCACCTGAATGGTTCTTTATTGTTGTTTGGTCCCTTGACCAACATAATTATCTCCTTTGTACTCGTTTACATAAAATAAACACTAACAATAACAAGTTTAGTTGCCGAAGAGGTCCCTGAAAAGCAGTTGTTGTTGTTGTGGTCTTCAGTCCTGAGACCGGTTTGATGCAGCTCTCCATGCTACTCTACCCTGTGCAAGCTGCTTCATCTCCCAGTACCTACTACATCCTTCTGAATCTGCTTAGTGTATTCATCTCTTGGTCTCCCTCTAAGATTTTTACCCTCCACGCTGCTGCCCTCCAGTACTGCCATTGGCGATCCCTTGATGCCTCAGAACATGTCCTACCAACCGATCCCTTCTTCTGGTCAAGTTGTGCCACAAACTCCTCTTCTCCCCAAGTCTATTCAATACCTCCTCATTAGTTGTGTGATCTACCCATATAATCTTCATCATTCTTCTGTAGCACAACATTTCGAAAGCTTCTATTCTCTTCTTGTCTAAACTATTTACCGTTCATGTTTCACTTCCATACATGGCTACACTCCATACAAAAACTTTCAGAAACGACTTCCTACACTTAAATCTATACTCGATGTTAACAAATTTCTCTTCTTCAGAAACGCTTTCCTTGCCATTGCCAGCCTACATTTTATATCCTCTCTTCTTCGACCATCATCAGTTAATTTGCTCCCCAAACAGGAAAACTCCTTTACTACTTTAAGTGTCTCATTTCCTAATCTAATTCCCTCAGCATCACCAGACTTAATTCTACATCTACGTTTATACTCCGCAAGCCACCCAACGGTGTGTGGCGGAGGGCACTTTACGTGCCACTGTCATTACCTCCCTTTCCTGTTCCAGTCGCGTATGGTTCGCGGGAAGAACGACTGTCTGAAAGCCTCCGTGCGCGCTCTAATCTCTCTGATTTTACATTCGTGATCTCCTCGTGAGGTGTAAGTAGGGTGAAGCAATATATTCGATACCTCATCCAGAAACGCACCCTCTCGAAACCTGGCGAGCAAGCTACACCGCGATGCAGAGCGCCTCTCTTGCAGAGTCTGCCACTTGAGTTTGTTAAACATCTCCGTAACGCTATCACAGTTACCAAATAACCCTGTGACGAAACGCGCCGCTCTTCTTTGGATCTTCTCTATCTCCTCCGTCAACCCGATCTGGTACGGATCCCACACTGATGAGCAATACTCAAGTATAGGTTGAACGAGTGTTTTGTAAGCCACCTCCTTTGTTGATGGACTACATTTTCTAAGGACTCTCCCAATGAATCTCAACCTGGTACCCGCCTTACCAACAATTAATTTTATATGATCGTTCCACTTCAAATCGTTCCGCACGCATACTCCCAGATATTTTACAGAAGTAACTGCTACCAGTGTTTGTTCCGCTATCATATAATCACACAATAAAGGATCCTTCTTTCTATGTATTCGCAATACATTACATTTGTCTATGTTAAGGGTCAGTTGCCACTCCCTGCACCAAGTGCCTATCCGCTGCAGATCTTCCTGCATTTCGCTACAATTTTCTAATGCTGCAACTTCTCTGTATACTACAGCATCATCCGCGAAAAGCCGCATGGGACTTCCGACACTATCTACTAGGTCATTTATATATATTGTGAAAAGCAATGGTCCCATAACACTCCCCTGCGGCACGCCAGAGGTTACTTTAACGTCTGTAGACGTCTTTCCATTGATAACAACATGCTGTGTTCTGTTTGCTAAAAACTCTTCAATCCAGCCACACAGCTGGTCTGATATTCCGTAGGCTCTTACTTTGTTTATCAGGCGACAGTGCGGAACTGTATCGAACGCCTTCCGGAAGTCAAGAAAAATAGCATCTACCTGGGAGCCTGTATCTAATATTTTCTGGGTCTCATGAACAAATAAAGCGAATTGGATCTCACACGACTACATTCCATTATCCTTGTTTTCCTTTTGTTGATGTTCATCTTATACCCTGCTTTAAAGACACTGTCCATTCCGTTCAACTGCTCTTCCAAGTCCTCTGCTGTCTCTGACAGAATTACAATGTCATCGGCGAACCTCAAAGTTTTTATTTCTTCTCCATGGATTTTAATACAACCCTGTCTCACTCCCTTCCCAACCACTGCTTCCCTTTCATGTCCCTCAACTCTTATAACTGCCATCTGCTTTATGTACAAATTGTAAATAGCCTTTCACTCCCTGTATTTTATCCCTGCCACCTTCAGAATTTGAAAGACAGTATTCCAGTCAACATTGTCAAAAGCTTTCTCTAAGTCTACAAATGCTAGAAATGTAGGTTTGCCTTTCCTTAATCTTTCTTCTAAGATAAGTCGTAGGGTCAGTATTGCCTTACGTGTTCCAGCATTTCTACGGAATCCAAACTGATCCTCCCCGAGGTCGGCTTCTACCAGTTTTTCCATTCGTCTGTAAAGAATTCGCGTTAGTATTTTGCAGCTGCCACTTATTAAACTGATAGTTCGGTAATTTTCACATCTGTCAACACCTGCTTTCTTTGGGATTGGAATTATTATATTCTTCTTGAAGTCTGAGGGAATTTCGCCTGTCTCATACATCTTGCTCACCAGATGGTAGAGTCTTGTCAGGACTGGCTCTCCCAAGGCTGTCAGTAGGTCTAATGGAATGTTTTCTACTCCTGGGGCCTTGTTTCGACTTAGGTCTTTCAGTGCTCCGTCAAACTCTTCACGCAGTATCATATCTCCCTTTTCATCTTCATCTACCTCCTCTTCCATTTCCATAATATTGTCCTCAAGAACATCGCCCCTGTATAGACCCTCTATATACTACTTCCACCTTTCTGCTTTCCCTTCTTTGCTTAGAACTGGGTTTCCATCTGAGCTCTTGATATTCATGCAAGTGGTTCTCGTTTCTCCAAAGGTCTCTTTAATTTTCCTGTAGGCAGTATCTATCTTATCCCTCGTGAGATAAGACTCTACATCCTTACATTTGTCCTCTAGCCATCCCTGCTTAGCCATTTTGCACTTCCTGTCGACCTCATTTTTGAGACGTTTGTATTCCTTTTTACCTGCTTCACTTACTGCATTTTTGTATTTTCTTTTTTCATCAATTAAATTCAGTCTCTCTTCTGTCACCCAAGGATTTCTACTAGTCCTAGTCTTTTTACCTACTTGATCCTCTGCCGCCTTCACTATTTCATTCCGCAAAGCTACACATTCTTCTTCTACTGTATTTCTTTCCCCCATTCCTGTCAGTGGTTCCCTTATGCTCTCCCTGAAACTCTGTACATCCTCTGGTTCTTTCAGTTTGTCCTTGTCCCATCTCCTGAAATTCCCACCTTTTGCAGTAAGTATTTAAATTCATCTGTGACACAGTCTCGTTACCAGGGTAATGACCTAATGACACGACTGCAGGTTGAACGGAGCTTTGTGCTGCTTTTGTTCGCAGCGGCAGTGTCAGGGAAAGGGCGGCGGGAACATCGCTCCTGCGGCCTTGTACCACTGGGATACATCCCCAGTACTCACTTGATAGCGCGCTGAGTGGCACTGGGGCCGTCAGGAAGGGACTGGAACGAGGATAAATATCCATCCCTTTGCTGGGATTAAACATAGGAGTCTGTGCTGTATCCGTTCAGACCACCATGACCACTTTCAGATAGTAAAAGAACGATTATTACGAACTTGTATCATTTCATAAACACTACATCTATTTCTCTAAGGTTTTCGTGGCGCGACTGGTTACTGGTGTTCTTCCGAGTTGCTGTTTCCATTTCATGCACAATATTTCGTCGACCGAATCAACCGTCTTATTCAGGTGCTGGGAGTTTATACGCTTGATTTGTAAAGAAAGAGGTTCCGGTTCTGTGACCTTCCAAGGGATGTTTTTTTTTTTTTTTTTTTAATTTAGACTTCTTGCAGATGCACTGTACGGCGTACCGTCACAAATCAAGCACTAATATATATGCACTGACAATGTAATTTTTATTTATTTATTTATTTTTTGAGATAGTTTATCACTAGGTCGGAGACTGTAATTACTCCTGATCCAAACAGAGTGCTGCTGGACATAGGAAGAGATACATTTTCCATTATTGGAGTCTTAAGTAGCTGTTTTCCTTCTGCATCCTTAAGAGGACAAATAAATAATACTTAGTAAAAATTGGCAACTGTTCCATTTTCGCAGTTACAGCAGAGTGTACCAAGAAGTCCAAGGCGGTACAAATGACTTGGAGAATTTCCTTACTCATCCTTATGAAGCTTGAGATGCGTCTTCTGCTGTAATTGGTTTCACGTGATCAAGGTTTCGATGGCATCTTGCCTTGAACTTGTTGATTGTGACTGCCTTTTTTGCCTTGTTAGTTTTTACTCTTCTTACCAAACGTTGGTTTTAAAGGTATAATGTTATAAAATTCTAAAGGGAGAAATGATAACTATAATAAAATAAGGGAAATCAGAGCTCGCACGGAAAGATATGGGTGTTTGTTTTTTCCGCGCGTTGTCCTAGAGTGGAAAAATAGAGAATTATTGTGAATGTGGTTCGATAAACCCTCTGCTAGGCACCTAGGTGAGATTTGCGGAGTATCCATGTAGATGTAGACGTGGTGTATCGCTGTTAATTGTGCTTCCTTTGTAAGAACACAGACTCGGCAGTGTGCTTTGTCCAAGTCAGTTCTATGAACCCTTTTCTGTATGAAGCACAAACTCGGACAGAACAGAGACGGGGCAAGAAATTGGCCTTCTCTTTTACAAGCAACTACTCCGGTACTCGTCATACATGACGTGGAGAAATATATGCACAACAATACAGATGTCGGCGGTACGAGCTGTATATTTAATTTGAAAACGTGCTTGTCCCATTCACTCACGCACTTGCTGTTGTCAACAGTTGTGCCCACTTGGCTCTTAATCGCCAAGCTTGCATTCTGTACTGCTCGGCTCCGTCCAGGGTTTGTTTTTTCCCGGAAGCGTTGGTTGTAGGTTAACGGCGACACACGGTAGTATGGATAGGTTTATTAATGAAGAGTTGAACAATATGCACATCTTGTACAGGTTCGCTGAATGCAATGAAAGAGCCACAATGACATTATACTGAGTTGCTCCTACAGTCCGGCAAACTCATCACCGTACTTTTGCATCGCCTGAGGGTTGTTGCATTATTCTTGCCTTTTGTGTCCCCGTTTCGCTGCTGCATATTGCAGGCATTTACACTGTTGTGAAGGAACTATCACAGAAACCACATGTAATTGGGCTAAAAAACCGAATACATCGTAATTACATTAGGAATTCAACTTTTTGGAAAATACCATCTCCTTCACAGACGAGAAAGACATACTAAATAACTGAGAGGCTCAATTACATTAATGTGAATCATATATATCAAGGGTAAAATTGTGAGGACAGAAACCTCAATTAAGTTCTACAAAACACACTATACTTTTTACCAGGGAGACTTGGGATAATAATAGCTGTAAATGAACGAACGCTACACACACCACCAGGGGATCCCGAATTCACATCTCCTCACTGCTTGCAATTCTGATCGGACCGCGCATCTTTGAGCCGCTGCACTCAGGAGCTCCGCCTCGGATTATCCTCACATTATTTTCAGATCACGATTAACACGCGGAAGACTTGCAGTGAGACATTAAGAACCTAGCTCAACGCTATTGTTTCTCCGGCTGCTAGTGAATGTTGTAATACATTACTAGGGCAGTAGAGAGACTTCAGAGAGACTCAAGGATATAAAATTATTACGCTTAATACTGTATACATTGTAAACAAATACATTTTAATCATTCTATAAGTTTAATGTGTTCTGTAGCGTTCATCCGCCTCGTGACACGGACGGACACAACAAATACAAGCTGCTAAAATGAGGTTTGTAAGGACAGCTGGCTGCAGACTATCTGATATGATATGGAGTACTACAGTTGGACAAGAAGTAGGACTAAAAAGCATAAATAAACAGTTCAAGGAGTATAGAAATAAATGGAGATACCATGCCACAAGAATTAACGGAAGCAGAATGCCTAAAATAGTAAATAATCATCGAGTAATGTGACTGGATCAATAGGTAGACCAATAAAGAGGTGAGGCAGTGGAGTTAAGCTTCACCTAATGAAAACAGTCTGTCTGGAATCGAGGCACATCCTCACCTCTTTTAGGAGTAAGACGCTACCGTATTTCTGTTACCACTATCGGTGCAGACGAATTTTAGCGGTGAGTTAACGTATGTAAAATTGTCGATATGAATTCATTGTTGCGATAATCTTACTCGGTAGGTAGTTGAGCGTGTGATGTTTCCTAGGCGCACAGCGCTTCCCGAACCGTGTCCCAGTGCCACAAATGATAGCATTTGACCTCGGCAGGGAGCAACACACTTCCGTCTGACACAATACTGCGTTGGCGTCATCAGAGACTGCCTCGGGCCAAGCCCTGGCGTGACGCACGATGCAGGGAAGTTGTCAAACACCGGGCAACCTGTTCCCCTGCACCCACGCAGTTTCAGAAAGGAGGCCACTGTCCCACGTGAATCAAGGCGCCACCTATAGAACGACGCACACACACACACCGCTGCCGGCCGCGGTGGTCTCGCGGTTCTAGGCGCGCAGTCCGGAACCGTGCGACTGCTACGGTCGCAGGTTCGAATCCTGCCTCGGGCATGGATGTGTGTGATGTCCTTAGGTTAGTTAGGTTTAAGTAGTTCTAAGTTCTAGGGGACTGATGGCCACAGCAGTTGAGTCCTATAATGCTCAGAGCCATTTGAACCACACACCGCTCGAAACCGTACAAGGAGTGAAGAGCCGCTGCTCGAACCGAGCGGAGAAATGTTCGTGCATCGCTCAGAAGCAGCGTTGACTTCGTGTATGTACGTTGTAACACTTCTCTCCCTCGCAATATTTAAAATTTTAATTCTGTGGCCGCACATTTAATCAACACCATCGGAAAATATTTTGCAAGGCGAAAAAGTTACATACAGGTGAACAAGAAAAGATTGATCTGTGACTGTGTGACCATTACCAATTTCGTAACCCTGTTTCGATCTTTTACTGCCCTTGTAAGTATTGTGCATTGTAATTTAATAAATACAATAGTATAATGATAAGGGTTATATTTTCTTACTTGACCAAAATGGCCAAGTTAAGTCACTTTTTATTAGATATTGATTTACAGCTAACTATACTTCAGTCTGCACTCACACTCCTCATTATCTTTATACAGCTATTTTTACTGTAATTAATGTCACTCTGGACTACTTCCCATGAAAATAGCTGAATCTTTACAGCAATTACCATTTCCCAACATGTGCGCGCTACTGTTAATGTTTAGTTAGATTAACTTGAATCCGCAGCAACTTCCTTTATAACTTTTTATATTACCTTCCCCTGAGTTCTTTAATCAACGTGTTTCGTTTCATCTCACTTCCACTTCCTACCCTCCGTCGACATTTATATAACTTTTAATATTCACGGTATGTAATATGATTTTGTTTCACTCAAGGATCTCTATTCCTTTCCTCGCCCTACGCTTCAGTGCTGGATTTTCGGTTTGTGCTAACTCTTTAAAAACGCACGAGTTCTCCTCGAAAAACTCGCATTTTTTACATGCAACAAAATTTATTAATGACTAACAATTATTGTTAATAGTGATACTATAACAAAAAATTAATATTTGGAAGTATAATATAAATTTTATGTTGTGTCGTATAAGTGGTTTTTTCCATCATACGCTCGCCACTTTGAAACATTTCAGTCTTAACCGACTATTGTTGCGGCTTTCTTTTTTTATTGTGGTATATTCCATATTTGTAATCTTATAATAAGGTACGTAATAAAATTACAAAGTAATAGATAGGACAATTATCTGAATTATTAATAATAGGTAGAGACTGTCAGAGATGACTCCACCGGCCACTTTGTGCCCTAGTTATGGTGGTGTGATCTTTATGTTTAGCATGCTGCCAAATAATTCTGCACAGTTGTTATGGAATCTTACTGTTTGATGTTCCGATTCTACGCATGTGTAATAATCGTTGTAAGAGCTGCTCGATTGTAAATTATGCAAGTAGGCGTGTGTCCGATCATTAAAATCGCTGCGTTGTTTTTCTATTTTGGGTGTCGCAATTTTTGCTGCCATATCATTTTCATTATGTAGATAAAGTTTGAGGCTGTGCGATCTATCATCCCAAGCCTCGTTGGAATGTAAGACCGGCTCTCAGTTTGTGAATTACATATCAAGTGAAAGTTGTGCTCTCAGTTTGTGAATTACATATCAAGTGAAAGTTGTGCTAAGGTAGGTGTCGTATAATTTTTCGTTAGTTGTTTTTCTTTGACGATCATACACAACATGGCTTTAATATTAGATGGTACAACATTGCTGTGTCGATTCCTCCAGATAATATTCCAGTTTCTATAAAGATAGATTTCTTCTAGATTGATTTTCCTTTTCTTTTCCTTTTTTTCCTTCGTAACAGAAATTTTTGGATTTGTTGGTTTATATATATATGTATATGACCCAATATGTTTTCAAGCTCTTGGTATCTTTCTTATGTCGAGCGCAGCTATTTGGTTACGGGCTCCCAGCTGTTGACTGCGGTATTTATGGCTCCCGTTTCCCGTACTTTTGTGCTTGCGGTTAATCCAAAGAGATTCGTATTTTTGCCTTACGTCCCTTAGCTTTAAACCATCCCTCGTGGTTGGCAGTGTGAAGGTGTCGTAAGGTGCTTCACAAATATTTCACATAATGATAGACCAACACAGTGTACTTGTTGCATATTACCTGCTATGTCGACACGCACTGGAAGTACCTGTGTCAAGTAACTCAGCTTACTTATTATCGGGAATTTTAGTGTTTACTCTTTTTGTAATAGCTTTAGCTGCCTGTCGCAGAACTATTTTATGTTGGTATCCTGGTGGACGTGGTACACTTACGAAGTGCATGTCATTATGTACCATTTCGAGAAAGTTGTAAACCTGTTAGTGGCAGTATTGCAAAACATTAACTGCGATAACTTCATGCAAGAACACGGATACGTTATACGCCAGTAATCCTTTTCGAATCCTTTTCCTGTGCAACTCATTTCAGTCAGCTACAATAACATACGATGGAAATTTTCCAACAACCAACTCCGTTTATGACCTTTTAATTTAGGTGATAGGGAATCTTCCCGCGATACTGAAACAAACGAGTGTCGGACAACAACAGAAAGAAACCACAGCAACACCTGAAGCATGTTAAAAAAAGGTAGGATTTTTTGAATTGTAAGCTGGTACATTCACGTTCATCTCTAGCTGCAATTGATTAATGCCCATATCTCCTAAATAGTTACCGCATCAGAAAACAAATTGTACAAGGTGATTCAGTTGCCCAAAACGATGTCGTTTTATGCAACCCGCAATTCTGTACCTGACCTTCAGAAACCAGGCGCGAGATTTTCATATTTTCTCGCTCGCAACGCGCAATCTTTTTTGTAGGACATTTTATGTAATTAAATTTTGTATTGGGATATGTTTTCGTTAGAGGCCGTAGTTTACGTGTTGTTAAAGAGAAACTTACAAAAGTGACCTTCAATCATATCCCCACACTCAGTCTCCACTGGTCAGGATTTCTAGTATAGTGATCATAGCACTCCTTTCTACCACTGTACAAAATTTTGCGATTATTCGAATTACTTCCCACATTCGACATTCTTTTGTCTTCACTGACTGGCCTTATTAAGCCACCGGATTAGTCGAGTCCTTATAAATTTTAAAATTGGCGTTTGTGCAAAGTTTGCCTAACAATTTTTTTAATTTCAGCAGCATAAAATACACAATTACATTGTTGTATTCGTCAGGCCTGCTGGCTACGAAACTACTGTGCTCGTAAGGGTTAAGTTAGGATCGAATTGTCAACATAATTAGTTTTATCGTAACGTTTACGAAAGTCATCTTTCTTTCAGTACCCTCAAGGGTACGTTTAAATTAATAATATTAACGAAATAACCGACTACGCTGGTGGCATAATAGTCCAATGAATAGAGACCAAAAAAGGTCGGATCTCGAGAATACACTCCTGGAAATTGAAATAAGAACACCGTGAATTCATTGTCCCAGGAAAGGGAAACTTTATTGACACATTCCTGGGGTCAGATACATCACATGATCACACTGACAGAACCACAGGCACATAGACACAGGCAACAGAGCATGCACAATGTCGGCACTAGTACAGTGTATATCCACCTTTCGCAGCAATGCAGGCTGCTATTCTCCCATGGAGACGATCGTAGAGATGCTGGATGTAGTCCTGTGGAACGGCTTGCCATGCCATTTCCACCTGGCGCCTCAGTTGGACCAGCGTTCGTGCTGGAAGTGCAGACCGCGTGAGACGACGCTTCATCCAGTCCCAAACATGCTCAATGGGGGACAGATCCGGAGATCTTGCTGGCCAGGGTAGTTGACTTACACCTTCTAGAGCACGTTGGGTGGCACGGGATACATGCGGACGTGCATTGTCCTGTTGGAACAGCAAGTTCCCTTGCCGGTCTAGGAATGGTAGAACGATGGGTTCGATGACGGTTTGGATGTACCGTGCACTATTCAGTGTCCCCTCGACGATCACCAGTGGTGTACGGCCAGTGTAGGAGATCGCTCCCCACACCATGATGCCGGGTGTTGGCCCTGTGTGCCTAGGTCGTATGCAGTCCTGATTGTGGCGCTCACCTGCACGGCGCCAAACACGCATACGACCATCATTGGCACCAAGGCAGAAGCGACTCTCATCGCTGAAGACGACACGTCTCAATTCGTCCCTCCATTCACGCCTGTCGCGACACCACTGGAGGCGGGCTGCACGATGTTGGGGCGTGAGCGGAAGACGGCCTAACGGTGTGCGGGACCGTAGCCCAGCTTCATGGAGACGGTTGCGAATGGTCCTCGCCGATACCCCAGGAGCAACAGTGTCCCTAATTTGCTGGGAAGTGGCGGTGCGGTCCCCTACGGCACTGCGTAGGATCCTACGGTCTTGGCGTGCATCCGTGCGTCGCTGCGGTCCGGTCCCAGGTCGACGGGCACGTGCACCTTCCGCCGACCACTGACGACAACATCGATGTACTGTGTAGACCTCACGCCCCACGTGTTGAGCAATTCGGCGGTACGTCCACCCGGCCTCCCGCATGCCCACTATACGCCCTCGCTCAAAGTCCGTCAACTGCACATACGGTTCACGTCCACGCTGTCGCGGCATGCTACCAGTGTTAAAGACTGCGATGGAGGTCCGTATGCCACGGCAAACAGGCTGACACTGACGGCGGCAGTGCACAAATGCTGCGCAGCTAGCGCCATTCGACGGCCAACACCGCGGTTCCTGGTGTGTCCGCTGTGCCGTACGTGTGATCATTGCTTGTACAGCCCTGTCGCAGTGTCCGGAGCAAGTATGGTGGGTCTGACACACCGGTGTCAATGTGTTCTTTTTTCCATTTCCAGGAGTGTATTTCGTGTAATGGGAAACGTTTGTATAGTGGCAGAAGAGAGTGCCACGAACAACATACTAGAAATTCTCGTGAGGGACAAGTGTGGAAATGGAGGTGCGTATTAAAGTCACTTTTGTACGTTTTTCTTTAAGAACTCGAAAACCGCGTTCTCCAGCAAGAACGTATAGGAATACAAAATTTGACTACATTATATTTCCTACAAAATGGTCCTGTTCATTTTTTCGGTAGGACTAGTAGTTTGCGTAGCGATCGAGAGAACATGAAAATCACGCGCGTGGTTTTTGGGGATCAGATATAATACTGCAGGTTGCATAAAACTCTATCGGTACGGATAACTCAACCACTCTGTGTAACAGAGACTGGAAATGGACCGCTGTTGGACAAACATCTAGAAACTACCTTGCCTCATCAGTATCATGGTGAAATTCTTAGTGCAACAGAAAAATACATGTCGCAAAAATACATGTCCTTGGCAGCCTGTGTCTGTAAGCATTCTACGTCTGTCCAGAACAAATCGCCGTGAAGTGCGTTGCAGATGGTACTCACATTGAGACGACTATTCGATTTCACTCCTCTCTTATGAGTCTAATGCGGTGGCGTTGTATACGCTGCAAAATGTTATTAAATCTCCCAGTAAAAACCCGCCAAGGCCCTGTATACAGATGCCTCATTAAGCAACACACTTACTAGGATGGTACTGATGCTTCCATCGAATATGTCTCCTCTACAAGCAGAGCTAACGGTCCTTCGACAGGACCTCCAATTCGCTTACCTGAAAATAAGAGAATTTCAGATCAGTGTTTACCCACCAGAGGCATGTACGTTTTTGTACGCAGTAGAAGAAATTACCCACTTGCGTGCAAAATACAGTAACTGCTAAAATTATTCCACAGCTGTCAGCAGGACTTAAGCATTGGCTAGAATCTAGATGAAGACATATTGCAGTATTTAGGGGGAACAAAGCGGAAGATGGAAATTGTGGAATTCCAACTACCGATTTTGTACGATGAGTTAGAACTTCAGACGGGGCAGCTTGGACCTAAGAATGGCAGGGTCCTCTAGAAATATGGGTAGAGCTTGGGCACAAATACAAGGTTATTCAAAAGGTTGCGCACAAAAGTAATTCGGAGGCAGTGAAAACTTTGGAATCTCAAGAACAATGAGGACAATGAATTCATACGCGCCTTACGTTCAGCAGGGATAATGTACTGTTTGATCGACGATGTTCTACATCATAGAAGGCGTTCAAAATGGCGACCACCACATTCAGTATAGGAATAACATCTTCTCA
Organism: Schistocerca piceifrons; assembly: GCF_021461385.2. Lineage (NCBI taxonomy): Eukaryota > Metazoa > Arthropoda > Insecta > Orthoptera > Acrididae > Schistocerca > Schistocerca piceifrons. Next base: position 408,932,958 of record NC_060138.1, on the reverse strand, counting down.
GAAAAATCTGGCGCATTCTATGGCGTTCATTAGATATTGTACGAACGTCATCACACGCTGTAAATACCATGGCGACAAATGTTTCTTCGCCAGGAACTGGTGTCACGTACACCAGGCTGCTGACATACCCCATAAAACAAAATCAAGAGTCCATTTCCTTCAATTTGTACGCAATTTACTGAATCGCTCAGTATGACCTTCCCTAGCAGTGCGTCACTCACGTGACAACTGCCGACGTTGAAGAAGCTTCTGTAGCAACGTCGCACAATTGAGCTTCAATCACGGCTGCTTCTATAAATATTTGCACCGCATCGGTCTTTCACTACCCCGCGGTGTGCATATGCGGTGAGGAAGGAAGACATCAATCGTATTTTCTTCGTTTGTATTAATCAGCGCGATACCACAAATGTTCCATCGCGAATTCTTCGAAACTGATCTGCCCCTTTTCGACACCAATCATATCGCTGTTTTCTGAGAAGAACTACAAGGATTACAAATGCTTTATATGTCTTCAGGAAACTTGTAATATAAATCTATACAGTATTGCGTATAAGTCATGGTGTGAAACTGATTTACCAATGTTCATTTTATTACCTTGTATTAACAGTTGTCAGTATAAAACACCTAAGATAAAAAAACAGATCACCACAGTGTTAAGTACCTGTCTGCAATATGTCATGCCGTGAACCATGTGGCACTCCTGATGGGGACCCGTCCGTCCTATGGGGACGCTTGGTGTCACGTGAGAGGAGCAAACTATCTGCCGGCACCGATTTTTATTCCCTCTCTTTTTTCGTCTTAATCAATAATTGTTCCATAAAGTAGTAGAGAGGTACTACACACATTCATACTTTGCGACGGAGAGGAACCAAATGGTATGAAGAAAGAGCGAAATGTCAGTTCTTTAATCCTGCAGTTCAAGGTCAGACTAAATGTCTTTGCAGCTTTTTTTTCGATGAACAAGTAAGTTTATAATCTGGTGACAGTTTTAAAATTGCAACGATAATGCTGCCTGTTAAATTATAAATGAACAAACTTAACATGCTATGTACATCAAGAAACAAACACGAATATGACCATCATCGAGAGATTTTTCGGTATATAACGCATCTTTCAAAATAAAAAGTTTGCGAAGTCACTGTTCGAAACAAGCAGCGCGCCACGGACGCGGACCGGTAGGAGCAGTATTTGTTATGGGGGACATTCACATGGGCTTCCATGGAATCTGCGATAGTAATCGAAGGCACCATGACAGCTGTGGACTACGTGAACATTATTAGGGACCACATGTAACCCATTACACTTGATGTCTTCCTCAACAGCGAAGGCACCTTCCTTCAGGATAACTGTCCGTGTCACAAGGCCAGAATCGTGTTGCAATGGTTTGAGAAGCATGATAGTTAACCCACGTTGATGTCTTGACCATCAAATTTGGCTTATCTGAATCGATGAAGCCCAACTGGGACGCTATCGGATGTCAGCTCCACGACCACAAACCAGCCGCCCGTAAATTACGGGAAGTGTGCGACCTGTGCGTAGGCATCTGGTGCCACAGACCTCTGGAAACCCGTCAAGTATTTGTCGAATCCATGGCACGCAGAACCACTGCTGAATTGCATTCCTGAAGTGGACCAATACGCTTTTAAGTAGGTTGTCATAATGTTTTGGCTGATCAGTGTATGTTGTGGTTCAAATGGCACTGAGCACTATGGGACTTAACATCTATGGTCATCAGTCCCTTAGAACTTAGAACTACTTAAACCTAACTAACCTAAAGACATCACACAACACCCAGCCATCACGAGGCAGAGAAAATCCCTGACCCTGCCGGGAATCGAACCTGGGAATCCGGGCGTGGGAAGCGAGAACGCTACCGCACGACCACGAGCTGCGGGCAGTGTATGTTGTGCACAGAACCTCAAATGCGTAACAAAAGTCATTACAAATATACATAACGTGGATATACATAAGGCTTTCCAAAAGTATCAGTACGCAAAGCCTTGAGAGCGGCTATACTTGTTTAACTTTTTTATCTGAAATAAATTGAAGCACGTGTGTGTGGGTTTTCTAAGTGAAATGATGCTGTTCCTTAAACACAGGAGAGCACTTGAAAAGAAGTACAGTGACGTGCGACTTATTAAAGTTACTTTTTGCAAAAGTTACAGGGACTACTTGTGAATTTGAGGAACAGAATAATCAACAGAGAAGAGCTATTTTTTTAAACATTGTTCCAGGAAAAGCAGCTGTCTATTACTACTATAACTTATTTACTAAACACAGTGATGATCGCGTTTAAGTTGTTAATTTTCATTTTGTAGATGACCAGTTTCGATCTTTCAAAGCGGTTATTATCGGATCTACATTCGTCGACACAGTAGGAATCGCTAGTGCGGAGTTGCTGAGCAATGTTCTCCATGCCAGCGATTCCTGCTGTATCAAGGAATGTAGAGCTGATAATAATCGCTTTAAAAGATCGAAACCGATCATCTACAAAATTAAAACTAACAGCTTAAACGCGATCATGACTGTGTTTAGTAAATAAACTAACTGCTATGTAAAAATCGTACAATATGTAGCAGTCTTCATGTCTACACTATTTTCTGGCTATTTTTGACCTAAAATTTCAGTGCTGACAGTAACAATCAGTGCTTCGAATGTCGTTAAATCAGTACAACATTCTAGTTTTATTTTAATCATAGATCCTTCAAAATATCTTGGCAGCAGAAAAAAATAATGTCCGCCTGCTTAGCTGGTGGTAACGTGCTTGCCTCCCATGCAAGCGGGCCCGGGTTCGATTTCCGGCCGGGTTGGAGATTTTCTCCGCTCGTGGACTGAGTGTTGTGTTGTCCTCATCACCGGTGCGCAAGTCGCCCAATGTGACGTCGACTGAAATAAAACTTGCACTTGGCAGCCGAACTTCCCCGAATGGGGCCTCCCGGCCAACGATACCACACGTAAAAAATAATGAATATAGTCCAATTGGAAAACTTTTTACTATTTTGAGTACCGTCACTTGCCAAAACCCCATTTTCCCGTATCTTCACCGGTTTACTAGATGTTTGGTGTGTCAAAGGTACGCGGAATACCTTGTCCAACACGGTTTCTCCTTCTTTTCCTTTTGTTCTGAAGCGGTTGTCTCATCCGGCGAAGTCCACCATATGGACCGATTTCAGCGGTATCTACATCTCAAAATCCAGTCTTCGGCAATGTTGTGTACCTAAATGGGAAACTTTAAGTGACTGCTTGAATGTAAAGAGTAAATCTAAATAGGAACAGTTATATGATCAAATGCTTTTGAGATTGAATGGGCATTCCACAGATGTCTCGGTATTTGGAATGCCATGCGTAACAATGTTATACACAAAATGGATACGACTATTTTCATTATAACAACCGCGATATATGAATCATTTAAAGCAAGGGATGACTACCCAACTTGACATTAACTTCAACTAGCCCGTCAACGATAGTTTTTACACAAGCAGATATATTCTGTTATAGTGATAAATGTAGCATGGCTAGTAGGACAACTTAAAATGCATCGGCGAAAACCTGTACTGAATACGTAGAAAATTACCATAAACTATTTCTGTGTGTAAACATTAATACATCAGAAATATTAACCGCTGAATTAGCCATTAAGGAAGGAAGAAAGATTAGAGCCTATTGTTCCGCCCATGACGAGGTCAATACGGAAGCCGCACAAGTTTGTACTGGGAAAGAACAACTGCCTTGTGGCTACGAAGGCTTTCCCGGCGTAATAATTGATAATATTCTTCTCGGGTATGCAGCCGGGTCCTAACGTCTTCATGACACAATATTTCCGCCGTCCAGCTGGCCGCCATCTTCAGGTGAGAGTGCTGAAGATGGCTGAAGATGGCGGCCAGCTGGACCGCGGAAATATTGTGTCATGAAGACGTTATGATCCGGCTGCATACCCGAGAAGAATATTATCAACAACTGCCTTGTCCATCTCAAAGGATTCATTCCAGCATTTGCCTTTACTTATGTACGGAAAAGAATAGTCGGATTGGAATTTAATTAATCATCAAAATCCAATAGAGCAAGAAAAAGCGGTACTTTCAGAAAAAATTAATGAAAGAGTGTGCAGCATAAAAGAAATTTAGTAAGAACAATATCGCGAGGAACGATGAAATGAAATATTTTATATACTTGTTTTATTCCTGCGAGTCCCGTTATGAAAGCGAGCGATGTGAAGAGGGCAGTAAATGTGCGCAGAAAGTGCAATGTGTTACTTAGTACATAAATACAAAATGAAAATTAAAGGATGAACATGAAATAAATCCCGAATCGCGCTGGTGGCTCCATAAGAGTCAAGCAATACACTGCTTCCTCGGAAAGCGCATGAAAGTAAAATTACAGAGATTCGAGCTCACACGAAGGCTCGCCGACAATCGCGGCTCGAACAGGAAACAGAGACGTGACGGAGTGGTACGTAAAGTACCCTCCGCTAGACGCCATAAGGTGGCCTGCTCCCTTCACTACAATCGTCAGTATAGAGCAGGAGAAAATTCAACTTAATACTTACAGCGGCAGTACAGAAGACGGCGTGGAGCAGCGAGGAGCGGCTCAGCTGCAAGAGTTTATCAGCTGTCACGTTTTACAGCCGGCGCTCGTGTTGACAGGAACGCCTGTTCGCCTGTTACGTGGCACTTTCACATGAGATATCGAAACTATTTCCGTCCCTGTGAGGTGGTCCAGATTCCAAGTTCTCATAGCCTCTACTCTGATAACACGATACCGTGTGGTGGTTTACTTCCCAGCATAATCAAACCGAAATTTTTACGGAGATGTTGCAGTCGCACAATGATAACGGAGGTGTCAGGCCTCGTCCCGTACACAACGCGTCATCGGATATTCAACGAATTTGCAACCAGTTAGGCATTTGAAGCTCGATAGGCTCGTTATGTCAACAGCTCCACCTTCAAGGGACGTGAGAGCACTGATTGAAGCCAGTTCAGCGACGGTCAATGGCTATAAGATCTTTTGCGAAGCGTTTCATTGTTTAAACGTTTCGCAGTCGTTTAGTTGTTGCAAAGTAGCAATTTGTCTGGAAGAAGGTCCGAAGGAGAATCATAAATATTTAAACTTCAATAATCATCAATCTACCGAATGATCTGAGCATCATACTGTTTTTTAGCATGATGCGCTGTTTCAACTTGTAGGAGCTCTAACGTAAGCCTTATTGACTGGCCTGCACTACAAGAAGGCTCACAAATAATTCCGTTACTACCTCCTTAAATCTTCATTGATGCTCACTTCAGTCTCGTAGCGTACGTAACGCACGTTTGTGTAGTAGTTCTCGACTCTGAGGTGAGCATTTCGGATCCACGCAGTCGAAAAACTTTTCCATCGCCCTCATTTGGATGGTTAGGAGAGGAGAAGTCGTGTCGTAAACTCCCTGATCACCAGACTACAAGTCAATATTCTAGATTAAATTCAGAACCTCCTCACGGTGACTCATGGAATAAGGGAACGTATTGCTTCTATTCGAGAGGTGTAGGCTGTGGACCGGCACCAACACAAACACGACATACATCCATCACGTCACTTACAATTAACCGCCACAAAACACACAAATTGTACAAATTTCGCGAAACAGAAAGATTCCTACAGTGTCAACATCCACAGCTTCCTTTTTGTTCGTTTACAATGACGGAATTTAACAACGATAACTGCTTTTAAGCCACAGACGGTATCACTGATGGACCAACAAGTGTCCGCTGACAAAGGAACCTCCCCATTGCACCCCCCTCAGATTTAGTTATAAGTTGGCACAGTGGATAGGCCTTGAAAAACCGAGCACAGATCAATCGAGAAAACAGGAAGAAGTTGTGTGGAACTATGATTAAAATAAGCAAAATATACAAACTGAGTAGTCCATGTGCAAGATGGGCAACATCATGGACAATGTGAGCTCAGCAGCGCAGTGGTCCCGTGGTTAGCGTGAGCACCTGCGGAATGAGAGGTCCTTGGTTCAAGCCTGCCCTCGAGGGAAAAATTTAATTTTTTATTTTCAGGCAATTATTATCTGTCACCACTGTCGTATAGAATATATCAGACGTATTTTCCTGTGGAGGAATTGGTTGACCTATGGCCTTGCGATCAAATGTTTTCGGTTCCCATTGGAGAGGCATGTCCTTTCGTCTACTAATCGCACGGTTTTGCGGTGCGGCCGCAAAACACAGACACTAAACTAAACTTATTACAGTGAACAGAGACGTCAATGAACGAACGGACAGATCATAACTTTGCGAAAATAAGGAACGAAAACTTTTCACTCGAAGGAAGATTTGAACCGAGGATCTCTCGTTTCGTAGCTGCTCACGCTACCCACGGGACCACGGCGCTCCTGAGCTCGCACTGTCCTTGATGTTACCTATCTCGTGCATGGACTACTCAGTTTACATATTTTGCTTATTTTTTTCATAGTTCCACACAACTTCCTCCTGTTTTCTCGATTTATCTGTGTTCAGTTTTTCAAGGCCTATCCACTGTGCGAGCTTATAACTAAATCTGAGGGGGGTGCGATGGGGAGGTTCCCTTGTGAGTATCGGCGCTATGTCGACGTCTCGTTAAGGTGGTTTTTGATGTTAGCAAAGAACGAAAGGATCTCTTACCTCATTGGTTGCAAACACAGTTAGGAGCTGTCCTTCCAAACTAAAGGCTGAAGGTCCACCAACAAGCAGTAAGAGATATATTCGTCCCTCGAAATACAGAACAACATAAAATGTAAGAAAAACACGAGTCTCGTAGAAATAACCTTGCGAAATTGTCAGAAGTTGAATTTTCGTACGATCGAAGTCAGAATGTTTAGAGTACAGGAAGATGCCTCGATCCTTCAGACGTCTGATGTGCAGCTTCCTGTTCAAGAGAAAATACCCACAGAAATTATATTATTGAGCAGGAGAGGAGCTGAGAAGTCGTTCAAAGGTTTGCTGTACAATACACCACGACATCCACTATATATGTTAATTAGTATCTCATTCTGTACCAATCTATGCAGAGTGTTATCTCTGAATGTCAATGTCAACAGTGTAGAGAAATAGCTGGAAGGTACAGCTAAATGTTGCACATAAAACATTTTTATATTCATTGTGATTTCCGTCTTGCGACCGATAGAAGGCTGATCGAAGGCTGAAAAATATAGCCCACGCACAAACTGATTGCAGTAGAAGGCGCAAAGCAAGAGTTACACTATTGCGATTCTCTGACAGTGTATTCAAATCTCTCTCCACTGCCAGCCTACATTACAAAATGACCCTTACAGCTGAGAGGTATGGTGAACAGAGTATAATATAGTCATTTTCTGTCACGTTTGAACGACAGCTTTTATTCCGGGAATGGATCATTTGTTTCTCTAAATTACTGCCACGATACTTCGTTATTTGGCGTTCCACTGATGTGGAAGTGGGCTTGATTACGAAGATCTTCACATTCAAGCCACTATAATTTAATTAACGTACCTATATATGATGAACCTAGTTTCTTTGTTCTCCCTCGGCTCCTTGCTTTTCTTTATGGAAGTTGAACATAAAGATTCGTTTACGATGGTTGGAACTCTAATAGTGGCAACTATTTATTTACAACTTATACCAAATAGATACCTGTTTCGAAGTTTTACTGATAAGTAGTAAACGAGCATAGTGTACCCGTTGCCAGCGATGTGTAAGTCGTAGGATACCATTAGCGGCTCCAGTTGCGTTCATAGTTCAAGTGGAGCGATCTATTGCCCGACGAATGCCATGTCATGCAGTGCTTCCCCGAATTTAGCAATCAAGTTGAAGTCACAAGGGCTTAACTCCGGGAGTATGGTGGCTGATACAGTACACCCTTGCCCCATCGATCGAACAAATCTGTCATAATTTGTGCAATATGCGCCAAAGCACCGTCCTGCATAATGATGGGCGGTCATGAAGAAAGTGTTGCCGCTTCTTTCTCTCATTTTTTGGAACGTAGCCAGCGACCAGCTTGGAGAAAGAGGCGGCAACACTTTCTTCAGGACCGACCCATAATTTTCAGGACAATCCTCGGGCGAATATGGCACAAGTTATGACTGATTTGTTCGATCGGTCGGGCTGGGGTGTACCGTACCGCCCACCACACTCCTCGGACTTAAGCCGTTGTGACTTCAACTTAATCCCAAAATATAAGGAAGCACTTCAGGGCATTCGCTTCAGACTCGTCGGGCAACAGACCACCCACTTGAACTGGTTACAGCTGGCGCTGCTAAGGGTGTCCAACGATTTACACAGCGATGGCATCGGGTTATGTACGATTTTGGAGACTACTTTCAAGGACAGTAAAACCTTGAAACATGTATCTATTTTGTATTAGTTGAAAATAAATAGTTGTCTTTGTTAAAGTTCCAATCGTCGTGCAATCTAAGTATTAAATTGACTTGACGAGAACTTTTATTCTACAGTTATTCTTCCCCTGTTTGAGGCGAATGGTCATTCTCTTTACAGAAAGAGTCGCGCCTGCAGAAGAGCTGGAGACGCCACCGGCTCCCAGAGTTTGTGATCCGTGTGTGTGTGTGTGTGTGTGAAGGACCGCAGAAGAAGCGGCCGGAGGAGGGCCCTCGCCAGCTGACAAGATGGCGGCGGCGGCGGCGCACCGGCCTTGAACCCGGACCTTTGGCTGCGAGCCGCGCTGGCCCAGGCGCGGGCTGCCCGCCCGGTCTATCGGGCAGCGCCGCAGCGTCCAGGAAGCTACCCAACCAGCTCTCTCAGCCCGAGTCGCTTGGAAAAAGGCTCATCTGTCGTATACACACGACCTAGTGCAGCTCCTGCTTGACGAGTACACATGCTACACAAACATAACGGAGCAATTTCCGAATCTTAACTTGATTACATATTGGATTTAATCGACGAAAGGAGACAACATAAGAACTCAGCAACTGAGGCAGGAAAAAGGGAACACTGACGTCTAAAAATTACTTCGACAGAAAGCCCAAAATGGCAAGGCAAGAATGACTAGACGACAAACGCAGGGCTATACAAGCATGCATGACTGTAGGAAAGAAGATGTCACGTATAGGAAGACTGAAGAGACCGCTGCAGAAAACAAATGCATCTGTGTGAATATCGAGAGATCAGACGGCAAGCCATTCCAGAGCACAGAAGGGAAAGTTGAACAGTGGAAGGAATATATAGAAGGGCTATACAAAGGAAACGAACATGAAGACAGTATTATGGAAATGGGGGAAGACACCAGCAGCAGACGGCATTCCCTCAGAATTATTGAGATACAATTATTGAGATCCTTGGGAGAACATATCATGGCAAAGCTATTTAATCCAGTGTGCAAGATGTATCAGACAGGCGTAATAGCCTAACACTTCAAGAAAAATATAATAATCCAATTCCGCAAACAAGTAAGGTGCCGTCAGTTGTAAATACTACTGAACCAACAGCTTATTAACAATGAGAAAGACAACCTGCTATAGCATTTGTAGATTTAGAGAAAGGTTTAGGAAACATTAACTGGAATACACAATGAAATTCTGAAGGTGCCAGGGATTAAGCACAGGCGTTGAAAAATTATCTTCAACTTGTACAGAAACTACACCGTACTTATACACTGAGGTAACAAAAATTATGGGCTACCTCTTAATATCGTATCGGACCTCCTTATTTCCGGAGCAACTCGACGTGGTATGGACTCAACAAATCGTTGGAAGCCCCCTGCAGAAATACTGACCCACGTTGCCTCTACAGTCGTCCATAATTGCGATAGTGTTGCCGGTGCAGGGTTTTGTGCATGAAGTGACCTCTCAGTCATGTCTCATAAATGCCCGATGGGATTCATATCGGGCGATCTGTCTAGCTAAATCATTCGCTCGAACTGTCCTCAATGTTCTTCAACCCAATCGCGAACAACTGTGACCAAAGTGACAAGTCCATCGTTCTCTGGGAACATGAAGTCCATGAATTGTTGCAAATGGTCTCCAGTCAATGATTGGTTCAGCTGGACCAGTGGACCCAGTCCATTCCATGTAAACACGGTCCATACCATTATGCAGCCACCACCGACTTGTAAAGTGCCACGTTGACAACTTGGGACCATGCCTTACAGGGGCTTGCGCCACTCCCGGGACTCACTTGCCCAGGCCACGGTTTTCCAGTCGTCTAGGGTCCAACCGATATTGTCAAGAGCCCAGGAGAGGCGCTGCAGGCGATGTTGTGCTGTTAGCAAAGCCACTTACTTCTGTCCTCTGCTGTCATAGGCCAATAACGCAAAATTTCGTCGAACTGTCCAATTGGATACGTTTTTCGTACGTACCACTTTGATTTTCGCGGTTATATCACGCAGAGTTGCTTATCTAGCACTGACAACACGACACAAACGCCGCTGCTCTCGGTCGTTAATTGAAGGCCGTTGGTCACTGCGCTGTTCGTGGTGAGAGGTAATGCCTAAAATTTGGTATTCGGCACACTCTTCACACTGTGGATCTCGGAATATTGAATTTCCTAACGATTTCCGGAAAGAATGTCTCATGCGTCTAGCTCCAAGTACGATTCCGCTTTCAAAGTCTGTTTATTCCCGTCTTGCGACCATAATCACGTCGGAAAGCGTTTCATATGAATCATCTGAACACAAATGACGGCTCCGCCAATGCACTGCTCTCTCATATCTTGTGTACGCGATACTACCGCCATAACTTTTGTCACCTCAGTGTAAGTGTCGAAGGACTTGAAAAGGAAGCATTAGTTGAGAAGAGAGTGAGACAAGAGTCGTAGCCTATACCAAATGTTATTCAGTCTGTACACTGAATAAGCTCCGGAGGAAACCTTGGAGAAATTTGGAAAGCCAGTTACATTTCAAAAAAATGTTCAAATGTGTGTGAAATCTTATGGGACTTAACTGCTAAGGTCATCAGTCCCCAAGCTTACACACTATTTACCGTATTATCCTAAGGACAAACACACGCACACACACCCATGCCCGAAGGAGGACTCGAACCTCCGCCGGGACCAGCCGCACAGTCCATGACTGCAGCGCCTTTAGACCGCTCGGCTAATCCCGCGCGGCTACATTTTAGGGAGAAGTATTCAGAACTTTGGGGGTTGCCCATAACATAATAATTCATTCAGAGACAGCAAGTTCAACAGAAGTACAGCAGGGTTAACGGAACGTTGCTGAATTAATTCACGCGATACTGAGGGAATTGGATTAGGAAATGAGACACTAAACGTAGTATATGAACTTTATTACTTGGGCAGAAAAATAAGTGATGAATGCCGAAATAGAGGGAATACAAAATGAAGATTTCGCAATCAGAAGAAAAACATTTTTAAATAAATTTTTTAAAATCTCATATAAATTTATGTGTTACGAAATCTTTTCTGAAGTTATTTTGTTTGGAGTGCAGTCTCATACGGAACTAAAACGTGGACGGATAAACAGTTCAGACAAGACGAGAACAGTTTTTGAAATGCGGCGTTGCAGAAAAATGCTGAAGATTAAATGGGAAGATATTGAACTGGATTGAGAGGAAAAGAAATTTACGGCAGTCGTCAATTTCTTAATTTGGGAGATAAGAAGTGCAAAAGTAAGGATACTGGACTGGATGTAGGTTGTCTAGTAATCAGAACGCCATGGGCCTCGGTTTCGACAGCAATGATGGCCGAAGATTTTTAGTATAAGGAGTCACCCTCGTTCAGCCAACGGCCTTGTGAAAGAGAGCGAAGGAACGGACAGAGTTTCAGGGCACCCGCTTGCTCTTGCGTTGGGACATTGCCCCTAAAAAGCGGAAGAATCAGGAATGATCAACGGCACGAGGTTGCGTTAAAGAAACACAAGGTGTATCTATCGGAAATGAGCCCTATAATTAAAATTCGTTGCGGGTCGCATCATGCCAGTCAGAATAATAATAATAATAATAATAAAAGAAGTTTGCAGTAACTCTGCAGAGATGAAGAGGTTTCCACACTATTGACGACGGTGGAGAACTGCATTAAACCGATCTTTGTAGTGAAGACCACAACAAATTGATTAGTCTAGGCGGCAGCATATTATTGATTGACAATTTGACAAAGGTATATCACAACCCTACTGGATACCATCTTCCACTATCTACAAGCAAAAGAGCAATGATTTAAATAGTTGGTTGATTGTTGTGTAAGGGACGTAGATTTTTACTATCTACTATGCCACTGAGCGCAGGCTCAGTAAGTTTAAGAATGAGGAAGACAGTCGCCCTTCGCTTTGGTAAAAGGTAAGATGGAAGATTATGGTTTAACGTCCCGTCGAGACGGACCACACGTTCGGAATGTTTCAAGGATGGGGAAGGAAACCGGCCATGACCTTTGAAAGGAACCATCCCGGTGTTTGCCTGGAGAGATTTAGGGAAATCACGGAAAACCTAAATCTGGACGGTCGGACGCGGATTTGAACCGACGATCTCCCGAGTGCGTGTCCAGTGTGCAAACCAGTGCCCTTGTTGAAGGAAGTATCCCATAACTGAGGGTTTGTAGGGAAAGGACGGAAATCCAAATAAATGTGTGTCGTCGGATGGGTATTTGTACTCTGCAACTCCGAAAAAAAGAGTCCTTTCTCCTAATTACTGCGCTACTTCGCTGAGTAGCGAAGAAAGAAGTACCGGCGCCTGACGCCTCTCCTCACAATCTTCGCGCAACTGTCGCAGATACCTGTAACTTTTATTAGTTTCTTTCTTTTCGCTGACTAACGTTGACTAATCATTGAGGGAAAAATTGGTTTTTGCGCAGAAGCATCGAATAAGAATAATGCGTGGTGTCCATTGTAGAACATCTAGGCAGTTGAACAAACTAACAGCAGCCTAAAAAATGGTTCAGATGGCTCTAAGCACTATGGGACTTAACATCTGAGGTCATCAGTCCCCTAGAACTTAGAACTACTTAAACCTAACTAACCTAAGGACATCACACACATCCATGCCCGAGGCAGGATTCGAACCTGCGACCGTAGCGGCCGCGCAGTTCCAGACTGAAGCGCCTAGAACCCCTCGGCCACCGCGGCCCGCTGTTCATTGTACTACTACATTCGAGAGATAAAAGTAACTTGTTTTTTTTATTTCTCTAATTTGAGGCCATTCACTCAGTTCATTGGATCCTTTCGAAATCTCGGTCATAATTCTTTTTATATTGTATATTTATTTTTTTATGTACAGGACACATTGTGTTTTGTTTTGAAGACACACGATACATTGTTGGAATCAAATCTCTTCTGTAAACAATGAGATACACAGGGCATGTGTAGGGGTGGAATATCACGTCATTGCGAACAGCTTTTGTTAGAGACAAAGTCGTCGCGTGCGCTTCACGTCGACGCTAGGCGTCCTTTAGTATTCGCCAGTGAACGAGATTTCATAAAACCAGTAGGGTCTACTAACCAGACGTGCATCGTACTTTCTACACCTAGAAATTGGGAGGGAGATTTTCAACAAAAAACCCTAAAAATGAGTGTCTTTAAGCTGAGAATGTTATGTTAGAAACGATCAGAAACTTAAAATTTGCTGGGCCTACACCCTTTCATACGACGCAGATGACGGGATGATAGGCAACGCACCAGGCATATGCGCGCCGCAGAGTGCCTATGCCGTGCCGCCTCTCAGGAGCATAACCGATACAAAAGGGCGCCCATTGTTGCCGGAAAGCGTCAGCGAACATATTGTCTCACACAAAAACTGTTCCCCATGACGTGGTCTATCACTGTTAGTCGTCTGAAGCAGATACTTTGAAACACAATAGCTAGCATTAAAGGTACAATATCAACAACCATTCCTGTCAAAGCGTAATTTTAAGCTCCGGCCTCCAGTTCACAAGATGGTGATGATATTCCGAGAGTATGGTGTCCGACTGCATACGCTGTTAATAAGTGTGCTGCACGCACTCATTAACAAATCAGATGACGCTAAGCTTGGAGCTAGCTCAGTCTTATCCTTGTCTGCGTGTGGAAGATTGATTCACAACACTTACCTGAGTGGTTTTTTCCCGACCTACACCGAGGTACATTCGTATTCGAGAAGAGGTGTTTTGAAATCCTTATAAGACGAGCTCGAGCAAATGTAGTGACGGTCCTTTCAACTAAACCATGAGCGCTTTCACTATCCGTGACCGATGTCACCTACTGTTCCGTCTATAATGACCTGTACGTCGACAGGGGGTTAAACTGCAATCTATCTTTCTTCCAGTACCCGATCGATAAGTGACAAACTGAGTGGCCAAAAGTGACAGGAAGCGATTTCCCACCGAAAGATGTTCCATGTATGACGCCGGAAAATGGAAGATATTCCGTGTATGACGCTGGAATGTTGCGGCATAGATGTCGCGCATAGCGGTAGTGTAGACACGGTATCCGAGCTGTCTGTTATAGGCAAATTTGTAGTGAACACGGAAGCACGTCGCTAGTTAAGCAACTCTGAACGTGGTATGCTAATAGCTGCAAAACGTGCATCAGACATCAAACTAGACTTTGGACTTCCGTGTTCAACAGTGTTTACGATGGATCTTCAGTATCCCAGAGACGTTTCCATACTCATAAACCGCAGCCCACGACGACCACTACTGTTAGAGGAATGGACGCCAATGTGCGTCCGCGGAGCCGTAGGCGCGATCGACACTAAACTGTGTCATATCGTCGCCGATCCGAATATGGGGCGACAGGAACCCATTTATACCAGTATCGTACGGAGACAAATGCACATCATTCGAGAAATTAGAGCCTGTACGGAGGCTTACCGACAATCATTCTTCCCAAGCACTATTCGCGAGTGCAACGGGGTTGGAGGCATCAGATAGTGGTACGGAAAGTACCCTCTGCCACACCTCATTAGGTGGCTTGCACAGTATAATGTAGATAGGCTTCAGCAGCTGACGACCGACTCGTGTCACAATGTCTTCCTCCCACGGCACTTTGTGACTCAGCCTGAATTACCGTCTATCAGGCGTTTCGCTCCTTGTTGGTGCCAGCAAAAGTATCGGCTATGTTATTAGAAAAATTGAAGGTTAAAGTTATGAAGCAGCCGCTGAAAACTAGACTCAGGTGTTAGTTGTTAAACTGTAGAGAACACACTTACTTTTAGAGACTGCAGACCACCGGAACGAATCCCCCATGTTACATGTCCAGAGAGAAGAGAATAAGTACTACGTTTACCTCTGCGTCTACACGCAGTGACCAAGGAATGCAGCAGGGGCCAGTGGGTCCGCGCGCTAGACGAGCTGCGGAAGTGGGCGTGTTACTTACGTGTAGCGTGGAGAGCGCTCGTGGCGGCGGTATTCCAGCACCCTCTCACTTGGCGTCGCACAGCGTGAGCGCCTCGAGCTGGCGTCTAAAATTATCCCCGTTGGCTTTTGCGCTGCTGACTGTTGCTTCGTTTCTATTCTTGTTTGTGCGCCCTCCTTCTTATGGTACATTCTTCGCCTCGTTAGTGACATATCGTGTTGCGACGGAAAAAGCAAACAAAAATAATGTTTTATTGATTCTCTGTTTATATACACAGCGTGTTTGTTTTAACTTTGAACAGTTAAACAGCTCCAAAAATACGCATCGCAGGGGAAAAAAATGTTCCAGATGAAGAGTCAATATTTTCAAATGGGACACTTTCGCTAAAACTGCTGACGCTCTAATCCCCCCCAAATAGGGGTGTCAACATTTTATTTACACATGGGAATCCTCATTTTTTTGTGCAGATTCGGATCCTACAGCAAAAAATACCTACGCTTTATGTGAACGATTCTTCTCCATTTGTGGTAGAATGTGCTGTAATCTGCGGGAAAATTAGCGGTTGGACAGAAGTACACACCGTAATCAGTCGCCCTGACGGTGAGATTCGAGAGGACTCACCGAAATCAAGCATCCTGATAATGTGGGTACTCACCAAAATCAACCCCGAACGGAACAGAAAACTACGTCACGTTAAATGTAGCTTACTTACCTGACTTTTAAATGTCTAAAGTTAAAGTTTCATTGTACAGTCAAATCTTCAAAAGTAAATTTTTTAACAATAATGTCAACTGCTTAGAACAAAAATGGTTTCATTTTTACTGAAAATGTAAAGTATACTCAAACGACTCATTTCTTAATCGCAAAAACCGGTAAAACTGAGTTTTGTTGATGACCACCTACGTATTTTTTGGCGTAGACTGCAAATCTGCAATCAGGGTTTCCTTTTGAAAATAAATAGAGGCTGGGTTTAGGAGTGGACAGTTTTAGCACAGACAGATGTCCTCCTTGAAGATATTAACTTTGCATCTAAAACATTTTCTTTCGTACGATGCGTATTTTTAGAGATATTTAGTTGCTTTCAAGTTAGAACAAACACCATGTATACTCGGCAATGCACTGGACAGTGCATGGTGGAGGGCACTTCGTACCAATATCAGAGAATTTCTGTCGTATTGATGCATTGAGCGAGGGAAGCATGACTGCCTATGTGCCTCTGTACGCGCCATAATTTCCCTTTCTTATTCTCATTATCCCTATACGAGGCATGCGATGGAGCAAGCATTAAGGCTACACAGGCCTTTTCGAAAACGGTTGCTCTAAATTTACGCAACAATTTGTCACGAGAGCTATGCCGTCTTTCTTTCAAGGATTGCCATTTCAGTTTCCCGAGCGTTTCTCTTACACTTGCGTATGGGTTTCATCGAACTGTTACGTAGCTAGCAGCGCGTCTACAAATTCGCTTTATGTCTCCTGTCATGCCTACTGCAAATAACGGAACAGCACTCTAGAATTGGTCGCACTAGCGTCTTGCATGTAGTTTCCTGTACATATGTATTGCATTTTTCCAACAATCCTTTCAACAAATCTAAGTCTTCCGTTCGCCTTCTCTGATGCTTATGCCATGCGATCTTCGCATTTCATATCCCTTCTCAATACTACCTATATGTTCTTACATCATGTCACGTGCTCAATATGATCACCACTAATCTTCTAATCGGATGCTAGCGGGTTGTTAGTCTTTTTTACAGACCTTATGTTGCATTTACCCACAATTAAAGAGAGTTGCTGTTCATTACACCAAATGGAACTTCTATCCAAGTTCGTTACGACAGTCCAACAACGGTACTTACCTATACACAATAGCATCCTCGGCAAATATTCTCATAGTGCTTCCTGCTGATTCTGCGTGGTAAGTCGACTACGTATGCTGAAAACACTAGAGGTCGCATCACGCTTCCATGGGACACACCCGATGTTACTTTTGTTTCTGTGGAACACTCACCGTCCAGCATAACGTACTGGGATCTGTTACTGAAACATTACTCGAGCCAATCACGTGTCTGCAAAGGTACTCCGTATCTTGCATAGTAGTCGACGATGTGGTGCCATAGTGTCGAAAGTCTGTTGGAAATCCGAGAAGAGTAAAGCTACTTGTTCGCCTCCTTCTAATCTTTGCAAGTGCCTTGTATGTAACAGAACCACGTGCGCTTCACACAGGTGATTTTTTTCTGAAGAACACCCATGTCTTGTACGCACATAGCGTCCATTACAAATCCGTGAAACTTACATTTAGTATGTTGCATTTACAGAGTTAAAAAAAGAGTGGACCTCCATTCCCTCATTGAAAACTAGTACTTTCGTCCACATTAATAACTCCCATGCCTGTTTTATCGACCCTATAAGTGCACTCGCATGGTGCGTCACCGTTGTTTTAAAACGGAGTAATTGAAACTTCCTGGCAGATTGAAATTGTGTGGGGTCCCGTACTCGAACTGGGACTGATGGAAATAGAGCCGTGAGGGTGAGTCGCGACTGTGCTTGGATAATTCGGTCGGAAGTTCACTTGTCCGCGAAAGGGAAAGGTCCCAGACTCGAGTCATACTCCGGCACACACAGTTTTAAACTGGCGAGAAGTTTCACATCAGAGCACACTCCACTGCAGAGTGAAAATTCATTCTGGAAACCCAGTAATTACTCGAAAAATTTGATGGAGGAAAGTTAGAGGTCTTTGAGACGTCGTAAATGTTGCACAATGTCTGTGATTGTGATGTTATGGGTCAGTTTCAAACATCACCAATATCTAGAATACGATTAACGTAGCCGTTAAGTTTGTGTATCGGACATAAGGGCTCAGTTAGAGAGAAGATCATTAATGCATTGCATGTCGGATTTTAGGAACATCATGTATATATACAGACGGAAATGTGAAGTGTTACACCAAGAACATCGTGGCGTATCGCTATCAAATCTACACTCGAGTATTTGCATGACTGTCCGATGTGTTGATTAAAAACATCCGCGACAGAAAAAGCCCTTATTACAGATGAAGATTGGTCTGATTGGGTGTGTCCTACGTTACTGTGACTTTTGAGGTTGAGACTGCAACATAGCATGCCCAAAGGACGTGCACATGCAGCTTACCTTCATCATTCGGACTTTGATAATGGTCGAATCATTGGCATGACGGGCGTGAAGGATGATACGAGCAGCTCGCACACACAGTTGACGGCAGCAGAGCAAGCGGTGACGAGATGGACTCAGACCGTCGGTGTAGCACGAAGAGTAGGCCTGGGTCGTTCCAGTAGGTGCACACCACGAGAAGATCGTAAGACTCTTCCACCGGCTCTGACGAATAGACGAACGACAACAAATGACATGAAGGAAGACGTTACAATTCCACCACAAGCCATCGGGAACAGATTGGAGCTAAGTTGAGATCTCTAGATGCCATGCGACATTTACTGATGACGCCATACCCCGTCAACTGAGACTTGCATGCTGTAGAGCCAGGATCAAATGGGACGCTGAATGC
Source organism: Schistocerca piceifrons (assembly GCF_021461385.2). Taxonomy (NCBI): domain Eukaryota; kingdom Metazoa; phylum Arthropoda; class Insecta; order Orthoptera; family Acrididae; genus Schistocerca; species Schistocerca piceifrons. The sequence goes on along the minus strand of NC_060138.1, from coordinate 408,914,195 downwards.
CATTCTATGCTTTTCTATAATGAGTCTCGCTTCTGCTTGTCGCGAGCAAATGGATACCGACATATCTGCAGACGACCTGGTGAAAGATCGCAAGAAGCAGCAATTCTCGAGACCCATACCTCTTCAGTGTCTGGAATCATGGTGTGGGGAGCTGTTAGATATGATAACAGAACTTATTTGGCAATTGATTACGGGAGACTGAATGCCGCCAGTACGTGGAAAAACGGTAAACCCTGATGTCACTCTTTGTGATAATGGCGCCAAATGGCATATTCCTGCAGGCGGCACGCCACTAACACCTTGAACAATGTACGGATCCTTGCCTGGCCTGCCCGGTACCCATACAGCGTGTTTGGGATGCGATGAGGAGATGTGTACGTACTTTAGTACCAGAATCCAGCCAGCGATCTTCATGAGCTGACATAGCATGTGTCCTGGCCAACACAGCATGTGTCCAGGCATGGCAAGGAATTCCTCAGAACGACATTCGGAGGCTGTTTGCTTCCATACCACAACTCATGCAAGTGTGTATTCTCACCTATGGGGTCACACCAAGTACAAATGTTAATGAGCGACATGAGTTCCGAATGGAATGCAAGTTTAATCATTAAATACGCATTATGTGACGAACATCTCCATAATATTTAATAAATTTCACACTATATGCACCAGAGCCACTTACACTAACAAGACTTGAGATCTTGAAAAACTGGAAAAAGTTGGAAGAGGAACTCTAAGAAAAATACTGGGACATAGAAGTAATAGTAATGTTGAATGCAAATTAAGATCAAACAAAGAGCTCTATTTGAAAATGGAAAAGCTAACTGATGTAATGAGGAAAATAAGACTATAGTTTTATGGACACACACGTCGAATGAATAATAACAGAGTAATCAAGCAGATCTTCAACTTACTAAATAGCTACAAATCCACACCCACAGGCTCACCGAAATTGACAAAGATATGAAAACCACAGTAATTAGAATGGACATAATAGAGAAGCAACACAAAAGGCAGGACATCAGGGAAGAAAATGGTCGGCAAAAGGAAAGAAGTGGGCACAGGAAGAAAAGGAAGACATTCTCGAAGGACGAAGTAAGTCTGGGAGCAACGAAAATTAAACACAAAGATGCAAAACCAAAGTTGATTTATTGTACCCTGCAAAAGGTTCATTCGAATAAATAAATAAATAAATATTGTAATGGTGTTTCATGCTGTAACAGTTTCCATTTCTGTCTGTGTAGATACATGGACTTATAGAACAGAATGTCTGGATATTTGTTACGTGACTCAATAATTCTAATATCGATTTAAATTTTTCCTGAAGAGAACATGGATAGAAAAATTCAAAACACATGTATCGAAAGACACACACACACACACGCACGCGCGATGGCGAGTTCCAGATCCAGTACTTGTTTCGAAAAGCGAAACTGAGACTGTGCCAAAACCTATTATTTCCTGCCGTATACATTTTAGCAAAAATATTAGTTGTCGAATTCCATTGCACCTTTTGGAATTCAAATGGTTCAAATGGCTCTGAGCACTATGGGGCTCAACTGCTGAGGTCATTAGTCCCCTAGAACTTAGAACTAGTTAAACCTAACTAACCTAAGGACATCACAAACATCCATGCCCGAGGCAGGATTCGAACCTGCGACCTTAGCGGTCTTGCGGTTCCAGACTGCAGCGCCTTTAACCGCACGGCCACTTCGGCCGGCTCACCTTTTGGAGTTTTTACTTAAAATAAAGGTAGTGTGCGCATTTCATCAATATGTATAATGACGAAAGACGTGAAATCTGCAGCATTTCTCGTCGTATGCGCTGGATAATCACAAACTATGATGACAGAGTCCGATAAGCCCATGGAAACATTATCTGAATTCCCACCAACTTCGGATTATAACTCAGAAGGTGTGGTGTCGCTTCGCCACTCAGCGCGCATAATTCAAGTTCGCCATGTTTCTTTCTTTCCACTAATTAATACAGATACTGGCCTGTTCACTTCTATGGTCTGTATGTATTTCCCTTCACTGTAGTTCTTACAAAAAGAACTGTGCTGTGGCTGCGCAAAGGGACTGGCGTGTTTGTGATTGTGTACATTAGATTCCCCAATTAATAGATGACGGCAGGACCTGAAGTAACTCTCCAGTTACTTTACAACGGCGAATAAGGGCAGGCGTGCTGAATGATAATGGCTGAGCTGGTACTCGCCACAATCCTACATACTAAGAATCCGGCGTTAATGTTAGGTGTTTGGAAATGACTGTAATGAAAACACCGATTATATTTCTCGATCTGTAGTTACTGGCGTGTAAAATTTCTCTCATACTGCCTACAAGGTGTTAAAGAGAGTATGTATATCTCTCACTACCACTAATGCTCCTGTCAGAGTGAAATAACAAAACAGTGGAATAAATACAGTTTAAAGAACTGTTAAGTGCGCTGTTGTCACAGCATGTACTGAGGCCATTTGGCGAAAAATTCAGAGGTCGGCAAAACAATAGTTACGTCGTTGCAAAATAAGCCACGATGGATAATATTGTCAGTGTCCTTTACCTACAGACGTAGTGCGCCACTTGGAAACGCTCCTCGTCATGTCAAGTTATTATTATTGGATTTCCTTAAGCCGCCCACAAAAAGGCCTAAGATTGTTACCAAATCTATTAACTTGTGAGTCACTCTTAATAGTGTCAGGGATACGAAAGTAGCTTTACAATTTTCGGCAAATACCGCCTGAATTGTCCTGAAAAAGTGAACTTCTTTAATGGCACGCACCAGATATGAGAAAAAGAATTATGTATTGTCACAATGTTGTCGTAGCAGCTTTGTAATGCTCAGTGCAATTCGCTGATTCATAAGATCCTCTTCGCAGTATTTAACATCGATCTCACAAAATACGTCCGCTGGACTGGAGCATACTGCAGTACCTTCGGAGCCCGAAATACAAGTAATCTTTGTCAAGTCACCTCTTCCAAGCCCACGAATTTAAGTGTTCGGACCTGTGCTTAAAAATGTGCGACTGCTTAGAGGGCTGAAGTTCTGTTTCACATCAAGATCTGGTAGCCAAAGTGGGGCCTGTCAGAAAAATGTAGGCAACCTTGGATACGGCTCCCCACATCCACGTTTTCCCCATTTAAATTACCTCACGATTCCCGGTACTCTTGAGTGGGGATTCCCTCAGCACTTTCCTCCATTCCTCCACGAACACCTGAAGGCGCGGCTGTGAGCTATCACAAAAGTATACTCATGCTGTAATACACATTTCCTGTGCTAGTGTCTCTATGAACAAATACTGAAGAAAAGTGACAGAAGCACGTTTGACACGCAAGTCAGAACAAGGGTGGACACAGTGCCCATAGTTTCACAGCACTGACTGTAAAGAACTTAGAAAGTAATTTACATTGCTTAATGTTATACTTCATCTTAGTGATTCTCATTTTAATCACTATGGCATCAGTGAACAAAAATATCACACGTAATATAATAATGGGCTCAAATGTCCTTAATGTGACCCTTATTTACGAATTTACTCGATAAGAAATTTGCCAATATAGTGTGCAACAAGGCTGAAGGCTCTCATATCAGTAATTGATGTGATCTACTGACAGTGAACTCTGTAAAAATAAGAGAGAATATAATGTTATCGTAATTATTTGGTGTCACATAGCAAGGTCACTAAAATCGACAACAGCCTAAATAAGAAACTTGCCTGACCTGATTACCCAAGCTTCGTTCGTACTACTAGGACGTCAGGTACTATTTCTGGAAACTTCTACTGACGCTGCAGTATCGGGGTTGAAACTTCATTGGGGAAGACTTACCCAAGAATCAGTGGCAAGCACTGAACATATTACATTCAATGGTGAGGAGCAAACGTAATGGTGTTACTCTCTCTATACCGTGACCTCATTCCTTCGGTACTGGATTATGGTAGCATTTTGTTAAAGCAACGTCCCAAGGTATGCCATCAACCGCGCTGCTAAAATTTGTTTAGGCGATACATAATCCACCCCGACAAATGTGCTGCTGATTAAAGCGAAAGAAACGCCGTTGAAAATTTGTAGACATTAACTCAGAAATTTAGACTTCGCAGAGCAGCTGCATCACCATATCCACGTTTTGAGAGACTCCGGATGCTCAACGGGATTTACGGCGTGGCAAAGAAATGCTACTATTAGGTATAGTCAGCTACAATACATCATTCCGCTCATACCGAATGATGTGACACTTCCTATGTTCAGATCTGCTTATGTAATCATCTATCTGCTGCTAATAATCTATACTGTATCAGCAAGGACGTTCTCCACTTCTTGACGGAGACGCCGACAACTATTGCAATATACACTGACTGACCTAAGTTGATTGAAGGAACAGAATTTGCGTACTTCTGTCCTACTACGGAAATCTGATGAAAGGAAGGAAGAATACAGTGTAACGTCCCGTCGACAATGAGGTCGTTAGGGGCGGAGCAAACGCTCGGATTAGGGAAGGATGGGGAAGGAAATCCGCCGTGCACTTTTCAGAGGAACCATCACAGTGTTTGGAGCAATTTATGGAAATCGCGGAAAACATAAATCTGAATGGACGGATGGGAATTCGAACCGTCATCCTGCCAAATGGGGGAGTCCAGTCCAGACCACTGTCCCACCTCGCTCGGCATGGTGGTAAAGGTTGTAGCAATAAGAAGGCTCTCAGATATCAGTGAAATTTGGATAATATCAGATTCACTGAGCGCCTTCGAAAAAGTAGATCATTAAACCTGGAGCTCGAAAACGAACCATTCACTTCTTCTGTGTACAGAAACTAATCTACAATTGAAAGGACAAAACAGTGTACGGGCTCAACAGTGAATTATTAAGAGAACGAGACATTCAAATTAAAAATTTCACGACGACATGCCGTATCTGATATGACTCCATAGGTGCACATCAGCGACTCCATAGGTGCACATCGGCAATTGCTATCAGAAGAAGAAATCGTATGTGGTCATTTTACAACTAATTATTTGTGTACAGTGTTAATTACTCACACGATTAGTTACTTAGTTTCAATAATGATTTCCATAAAACTTATTCGTGTGAAAAATGATTTCCAGTTATTAACATCCTCATCAGCACAAGAATAAGAAAGTTTATATTTTTGCGTTATTAGTAGTAATAATATGTAATTAATAAATAGTGAGATGTATCGAAAAGCCGCTATTATCGTAACAGATTACATGTAATTGTAGTATATTAAATAGATGTAACTGGCTAAATAAATGGTCAGCTAGAGGCCAAACAAATAGGCTACATTACAAAAAAAACTCACTAGCGCTCTTGGAATACTAAACAGATCTTATGATAATCGACAGCACTCAATGACAGCACTCAGAATTATGAATAGTATTAGTAGCGATTGGAGTGATTTAGAGAAACAACATACAGCTGTATAGTGCGACATATTATTTTAACCACAACACACCGTATAATGTTGGCAATATTGCAGTGAAATGCACTGAAGAAAACCAAGGAAGGACATGTATGCTGGGAAAAGGGACACAACATCTTTTTATAAGTTTTCTTTTTGGGCAGGTGCGCTGTAAATACAAATTTTACTACGACACTATTTTATTTCGTCATGCAGTTGACCCCGAGTTCCATACACTGATAGTAACTATTAAGCAGTGTTTGTTAATTTTTTTTAAAAAAAACGTCGCAATCTGAAACAACTAATACAGCTACAGATTGTTAAATAACTAGTCATATAAAAAATTTCCATGCTGACTATACGAATTTCCAAAGCTGTCACATACTATCCACAATACATAATTATGAGTCGAGGTGACTAACAAAATACTGACTGCTGTGAGAAAAAGAAACACGCACTTCAATCGGGATATGCCTAGAAGCCTAAATCTGAAATCCGTTATTAATTCCCTCATATTCTGAAACCCTCTACCTTCTTTTAAAAAAAAAATAATAAAAAAATAAACGAAGATTCTTGTAACATAATATGTACGTTTAGTTGGTACCCTTCCGAGTGCATCTGCTTTCATCTTATCTGTACACTATTTTTCTCTATTCGAAAGTAACGGATCGACCTAGCTCACTCCGTTCTGTCTCAGTCGCACGAAGTCCTGGCAGAGCCATAAGTAACCCAGAGCAGAATGCCGCGCCCTGCTTTCCGCATTCACTACATCCGTGCGTGTTTTGCTGCCTGTCCTTTTTCTCCGTTTTTCTCCTGTTGGAGGCTGCAGCCTCGCGAGCCAAACGTAGACGAGCAACCGATGCTAGCGGCGCGGCTCGGAGTGGCCTTGAACTTGACTTGCTGCGCGCGCAGTCAAGGTCGAGCCGTGCCGAGCCGCCGCGACGCGATGCGATGGCGTAACGCGGCCTGGCCGTGGCGAGCCGCCAAGCAGCAGCTGGCCGTGTTACAGACGCTAGGTAACAACGATGCGCTTCGTTTCGCGCTGTCAAGGTCTAGTTGCAAATATATCAAAGGTTCTCGATGTTAAACACTGTTCCTTTTAGTAGCCGCAGCTTACCAGCTCCACTGCCTGAAAGTACTGAAGCAATGATAAGACTTTGATTCATGTCAACGAAGTGTGTTCAGATAGCTGCCGTGCAGTCTTGATTACCTTTTCCACCACTCCCCTGAAGCACGTTGTCGTGAGGGTTCCTTGAAAAAGGCCTGTCGAGAACGAACGACCATTTGTTACGAAACAGTTGCGCATAGTTTCTCGAAAAAGTTCCTACTTTTTGAATAACCAGTCGAGAACGTTTTTGCACAAAAGCGACTTGTCATTTGGCGCCCGCTGTCCGGCCCCCGTTTCCCTCGTACACTTTCACCCATGTCGACGGTACTAATTGTGATAAGTATTGCATACAAATATTGCACTTCGGTGCCCCTGACGCCCCTAGTAGCTTGGCGCCAAGCGGCCGCTACTAATTGTGATACGACCTTTATAGAAATCTTTGTGGCACCGCTGGCTCCCGTCTTAGCTTGGCGTCTCAAGAGGCAGCTTGGGTCACTTGGGCCTTAAACCGACCCTGTGGATAATATACGTTAACACTCAAGTATTGTCTAGTTCGTCACAGCTGTAAAGCGTCACGGAATGTATTCATACAACCTGCGAATTATTTCCAGAAAAATGTTATACGATAAATCATGTAGCGTAGGTTTTACGTGTGAGTTCTGCCAATAGTTATGCAGGAGGAATTAGCACGGCTGTTGCCGGCTCTAAAACCTATCGCAGACGCTCGATAATGGTAAAAAAAGGCGTATGCATAAGTAAGAGAAAGTTTTTGCAATTCATCTATATGGTCGTTAAATGACATAAACAGTGTTAATTGATGCACTCACTGGCTATAATCACAATCTATGATACATCTTGCACTCAATTATTTAATATGCCGACGCAATTCTCGTCCTTTTAAGGCAGGGGTATGGGGTCCAAAGCAAGTATCAAAGCGGCTCAAGAACTGAGCACCTATAAAAAAAAAAAAAGTCATTTGCGTAGAGTTATGATAAATGAATATTTTCAATCATAAACTCCCGCTAAACGATGTTATTCTATCATTGGTCCATTTTGTTCTTAACACTGCTATACTTTAAACGCCCCGATTTTCGTTCTTACAACCGGCCTATCCGCGAGACGCAATTTATCTTCGGTTACTTCAGTTTTAGGCTACTTCAATTGCAACTGCAAAGCTAGAGATTTAGAAATGTTTAATGAGATTTATTTATTGATGTGGTAGGAAATTCTGTGCTATTTCTCTACAATATTGTTGTAATGAACCTTTTTCACCTTAGATCTGATCTTAACAAGGCGGCAGAAGTTAAGAAATCTTCAGATGGATTGCAATTACTGCCAATGTGTGCCATTTAAGAGTACTGTAAATCCGTTAAACAAATTTAATTTTATATTATATCCATTTCAATAAATAAGAGCCACATTTAAACACGAATGTCTCTATAATGAGCTTTCACAAAAGCTTTTTACTCTCGTGTGCAATTTCTACCACAGCAGATCATCAACTGATGAGCTTTACTTCAGTTCTTCATTAGACAGTCCACAGACTAACTTCCTATAGGAATGAATCACCGTCAAGTCGCAGTAATTCCTAATAAGTTTGGATGCTGGGATGGTGATATCGTGCGTTTTATAGAAGTAAGGCGGTTCAATCAAGGCCAAGAATTTACAACATAATTAAAGAAATCAAATTGTTCATGACATCAAAAGCAAAATCTGTGCCAGAACTTTACGATGCCAACTGGGTGGAAGAATTAGCACTTTGGGTACATTTGACTGCTCATTTAGGTGACTTAAACAAGTGTATTCAAGATAGAAACCTAATTGTCAGTATATTGTTTCAAACAATAAATGCGTTCCAAATGAATCTGAAATTATGGCAGCACAAGTAGATACAAACAATTTTTTTCATCTCAAGATGTTGATGAAACAATCATAAAGACAGGATGATACACAGCCATACTTTTCGATGTGATGTAAGAATTTGAAACTCAGTTTCAGGATTTTAGGAAAAATAATAATTTTTTTATATTTATGCAACATCTTTTACAAACAATATAGAGAAGTCGCCAGAAGATTTTCAGATGGGATGCACAGAGCAGTAGTCTGACATCCAATTGAAAGAAAAATACGATCATGTATCTTTGTTGGACTTTTACAAATCATACCTACCCAGAGGCAAAAAACATCTTGCTGCATAGTCATGTGTTGTTTTATACGTCTCCTTTCTTTGGAAACTCGTACATTCGTAAACAGTTATTTTCAAGAGTAAAGCACACAAAGATTATAACTAGAACCAAAATTGCAGATGAAAATCTTGAGAACCCCTGAGAATTGGAACGACTTAGATTGGCTGTGCTTAATAGATTTTGATACACTGAATACGAATACCAAGGTTAAAATTGTCTTCTAGCTCTGGTTTACAAGTAAATAAACTGTCTACGTTTCACAGTCACACGCACAGGTTACTGTAATAGCTACGAGTAAAGGCATTGTGACAAAAATAAGCACTTCCAATACAGTTCGGCAACGCTGCTTTACGCCATTACTCATGTGCGCACCATCCAGTCACGTAAGCTTTTCCGAAACCAGAAGCGACTGTAACCGTCGTTTTTCATGGCTGCATGCTCTTGTGTTGCGTTAGTTCACTGGTTACTGAAATGAGTGTCGTGGCGATTGTCGGTGAATGTATGTGAGGTGAAGTGCCGAAGTTGAAGAACTGTGTTACTCTGCATGTGTGCACTTTCACAGATATGTCAGTAACAAACCTGCTAACTTTTGTTACATTTGTGCAGATATTATTTGTAGTCCAAGAAAGTGACCATGGGCTAAATCATTGAAACAAGCATACGCCTGGTATTTCAGCTGTCCAGCTGGAGACCCCAAGATAACTCGTGGGTGCCACAAATATTACGCCTCATGTTTCTCTACAATGAGTGCTTGGATGCTTGGTAAAAGTGTCTCCATGAAGTTTGGTGTGCCTGATATCTGGCGCGAACTCACAAATCATGCATTGGATTGCAGATTTTGTATGTTAAGCTCCTTAAGGCAAGGAGTCAACACCAAGAGGAAGAAAAATATTCAATACCCTGACCTCCCATCCGTCATTCACCCTGTCGCTCATGGTGAAGGCTCATGGTGAAGGACTTCCAGTTCCAGTTAAATATATACTACCATCAAGCAGTGATAGCGATGATGCTGTACTGACATGTACAGCAGAAAAAGTGCAACCATCTGCCAGTGAGAATGACCCTACATGTACACCAACATAGTCATCAGCCACACAAAATCACACAATGTGAACTCACTGGTCTGTTTACAGATTTGGATCTTCCAAAGTGTAAAGCTCAACTCTTGACCTCAGTGCAAAGCTGAACTCTTGAACTCACGATTGCAGCAATGGAATGTCCTTACTGACACAGAATGCGTGTCTGTGTTTCAGAAGGGTCAGAAAAAATTTGACATTTCAGTACTGAGAGCGGCATTACATTCTGTAGTGAAACTGATGGTTTGCTGAAAGAATGAAGCATTACATACAAACCAGATGAGTTGAGACTTTATAGATGGCTCCAAACGAGGACTGAAGATAGAACTGTCACACAGTAGTAATGAAAGGCCATCCATCCCTGTCGCATATTCGGCTTTAGCTAAGGAAAGTTAATTACAGTAAGCATAAATGGCTGGTAGGTGGAGATTCAAAGTCATTGCGATGCTGTTGGGTTTGCACGGGAGTTACACTAAGTGTTGCTGCTACTTGTGTGAGTGGAACATGACATAAGATAAAAACACTACAAGAATAGCGAATGGCCTCCATGAACAGCTCTCATGCAGAAGTAAAAAAATATTTTCGAGAACCTGTAGTGAATCCAAACAAAATTGCACATTGTGTTGGGACTCACGGCAGCATTTGTTAAGGCTGTGCACAAAGATAAAGCACAGCATTTCAGTATTAGTGTAAGAAGTTTCCACGACTCAGCACAGAGAAGATCACATAGCGGATACTCACTGGTCCACAGATATAACAGCTGTTGAGGGAGGCACACTGTGAATCCACTCTAACCCCTGACCAGCTGCTTGTGTGGCATTGTTTTCGTAATGTGACAACATTGATCTTGGGAAATAGGAGAGGCGAAAATTACAGGGACCTTGTGGGCGAACTCAATCATGCTTATAAGGTCATTGGATACAACGCGACCCCGTTGACGCAGTTTCTATACTTGCACCTCGATGCGCCCCAGGAACTGTGGTGCATTAAGTGATGAGTTCATTGAGAGGTTCCATATGCTGGCTAATTACTGCTGGATGTTACGATCCAGTCACCATCCACAAGCAGAAGGAAAAGAAATGGCGCGAATAAACCGGATAAGTTTAATCAACTTATATATGTTATTGATTACAGTAGCAATATATTTGAAACCTGAAGTTTCAACTTACTTGTAACCCTGAGCTATGAGACAAATATACTCGACCTCTTCCAATGTGGCCCAGGTAAACTAAAAGGTTGGACACCCTTGTTTTAAAGTAATAATAGCACCAATACCTTGACTGTCCACGAATGAGAATATTTTGTTAGATGTAACACAGATAACTGGAGTGCTGTAGATCTTTCGTTTTGAGATGGCTCAGTATCTTTAAGTTGCCCCAGGTTTGATGAGTACTAATTTAATGCCTTGTTCACCACAACTATTCTTCTGGAATAAAGTATGCATGTGCCTAATTTAGGAGTTCAGACGATCCATTGTGAATCTATATGTGCTGAAAATTAAGTGGAATGATAAGACAAAAAATTATGAGTTTCTCCACAGAAGCAACGAGGAGGGGAACATGTGAAAACACTGACAAGAAGAAGGCATAGGGTGGCAGGACATTCGTGAAGAAATCAGGGAATAATTTCCACGGTAGTAAGGGAATTGTAGACAGCAAGAAGTGTAGCGAAAGACAGAGATTGGAATAGAGCCAACAAATAATTGGGAACATTGAGTAAGTACCGCTCAGGGATGAAGAGATTTAAGCAGAGGTCACACCAAACCACCGAAAGACTGATGAACGTAGGAGTACCGAAAACCATTCTATTCTGAATCAGATGATTTAAGCTCTGCACTTGATATGTGTCACCTTGCAGCACACACAATGCCCGAGCTATTCATCAATAAAAACAGCAATTTTCTTTCCCTTTCTATCTTAACTGCAAAGTTTATAACAGGGAGAATGTGCAGTATCACGTATCGATACAACCCCACGGGCGTCATAGCAACAGAATTGCAAGTTTGCGTCTGACGCCGATAGCGGTCACATGGGATCTGGCTGAACCAATGGCGCACAACTGCTGACACACGCCTCCAGCGGCTCTGTACCGCGAGCGTCCTCTGTCGCCACGATACACTCGTAGGGGCCGGTGCCGTCCTCTCAGCCACTTGCTCTTGGAGCCTCATAGCTACGATACCATTATTCATGCTTAGTACAGCAAGCCTGATCCAAGTTGCTATTGCATAAGCTGGACCCTTAATTCGTACTGCAATATTTGTAATGAGTCTTCACACGTTTGGTGAAATACAAGCCAAGTAAATCTTCTGTTTGCTGTGTTAACTTGATCGCTCATCATTTATGCTCCTGTCCAAGCTTTCCTACAATGACAGTTAACGCACCTCTTTGTGCCCATCTCTCCTTACCGTTGTGTACGAAGTCATACACGACAGAGAATATTATCTCAGATGAGATGATCGATCGGTGGCTATTTTGGGTTATAGGGAGAGATACTGGCTGCGTGGGGAATCAAAGGCTACCGGAGGAATAATCCAATAGCGCAGTATTATGGACGTACACGGTACTGGCAATTTAATGGAAGTATTTTAGAGAGTTCTAAGGAGAGGCCATATTAACTGCTGAAGGCAGTGGCGGAATCGATATCTACTGTACAGCGTCATCTTACAACAGGCCAAGGCTGTTTTAAACGTGTTATATCCAGTGTCTTACTGTCACCACGAATGTTCACTCTTCCGCCAGAGAGGTTACGTGAGCCATAGTCAGCAGGTTTCCGTGTGTGTGACACTTCCAAAGTGCGGGCGCTCCGCCACTCTCTACGGACCTGTGGCTCTCTGACATAATCCTCGGACCGAAAGCGATGCTGTGGGCACCTCAGCTTTACCCCTCTCTGTGTTGCCGTCGAAACACGGCACGCGCTATTCTCCTGCAACTACCTGCCAATCTGAAGGCTCTTGCTAGCCCTCTCAGGTCTTACCCTTTCAGCTACCTACAAAGACGTCACTGTCACAGGCTGTGCTTAAAGCCCTTCTCAAGTCCGCAAGTCGAATTGCTTTTCAAAGATTGGACCACGGCATAAAAAAATAGAATAAACAAACAAATTGCCTTATTCGTCGTAATGTCTACTGCTAACAATATATTTTTGGTATCGTTTATGAAGATATTGGAAATCGTGAACAATGACTTCTACTGGAGTCAATCGAGGCACTACGGTAAAACGGTCCTGGGTATACATCAAAAAGTAGCGCAGCCATCAGCTCTGATCTACGAGCCTTACGCTTACGTAATTCTACAGCAGATCAAGCCGATAACACCTGGCAGGTATTATAATTCAGCTGCTAAAATTATATACACTACTGGCCATTAAAATTGCTACACCAAGAAGAAATGTAGATGATAAACGTGCATTCATTGGACAAATATATTATACTAGAACTGACATGTGATTACATTTTCACGCAATTTGGGTGCATAGATCCTGAGAAATCAGTACCCACAACAACCACCTGTGGCCGTAATAACAGCCTTGATACGCCCGGGCATTGAGTCTAACAGAGCTTGGATGGCGTGACAGGTACAGCTGCCCATGCAGCTTCAACACGATACCACAGTTCATCAAGAGCAGTGACTGGCGTATTGTGACGAGCCAGTTGTTCGGCCACCATGGACCAGACGTTTTCAATTGGTGAGAGATCTGGAGAATGTGCTGGCCAGGGCAGCAGTCGAACATTTTCTGTATCCAGGAAGGCCCGTACAGGACCTGCAAGATGCGGTCGTGCATTATGCTGCTGAAATGTAGGGTTTCGCAGGGATCGAATGAAGGGTAGAGCCACGGGTCGCAACACATCAGAAATGTAACGTCCACTGTTCAAAGTGCCGTCAATGCGAACAAGAGGTGACCGAGACGTGTAACCAATGGCACCCCATACCATCACGCCGGGTGATACGCCTGTATGGCGATGACGAATACACGCTTCCAATGTGCGGTCACTGTGATGTTGCCAAACACAGATGCGACCATCATGACGCTGTAAACAGAACCTGGATTCATCCGAAAAAATTACGTTTTGCCATTCCTGCACCCAGGTTCGTCGTTGAGTACAAAATCGCAGGCGCTCCTGTCTGTGATGCAGCGTCAAGGGTAACCGCAGCCTCAGTCATGGTCTCCGAGTCGATAGTCCATGCTGCTGGAAACGTCGTAGAACTGTTCGTGCAGATGGTTGTTGTCTTGCAAACGTCCCCATCTGTTGACTCAGGGATCGAGACGTGGCTGCACGATCCGTTACAGCCATGCGGATAAGATGCCAGATGCCAGTCATCTCGACTGGTAATGATACGAGGCCGTTGGGTTCCAGCATGGCGTTCCGTATTACCCTCCTGAACCCACCGATTCCATATTTTGCAAACAGTCATTGGGTCTCGACCAACGCGAGTAGCAATGTCGCGATACGATAAACCGCAATCGCGATAGGCTACAATCCGACCTTTATCAAAGTCGGATGGTAAGCATTTCTCCTCCTTACACGAGGCATCACAACAACGTTTCACCAGGCAACGCCGGTCAACTGCTGTTTGTGTATGAGAAATCGGTTGGAAACTTTCCTCATGTCAGCACGTTATAGGTGCTGTCACCGGCGGCAACCTTGTGTGAATGCTCTGAAAAGCTAATCATTTGCATATCACAGCATCTTCTTCCTATCGGTTAAATTTCACGTCTGTAGCAAGTCGCCTTCGTGGTGTAGCAATTTTAATGGCCAGTAGTGTATATATCTACACCATACTGAGGTAAACAAGAGGGATAAGTGCAGAACTTCGATCAGTACATTCGACTCTCTGAGTCACTAACAGCTAAAACACTACTCTCTGAAATAGGAGAGAAAATGGTGCAAGGAAAACAACAACAAAATCTCCACAACGCAGCGAATTACGAGTATTACCGTAAACTGAAGGCTTCACGAGGTTAAGGACCATGTATACATAAACGATTTTTTTTACATTTAATATTATTAGGCTTTTCTGAAAACAATACAGTCACATAAAAGTGCTCATTAAGTTTACTGAGGACAGTTAAAAATGAGACGTACACTTATTTACAAATGTAAGTTTACTGGTGTGCAAAACTGAAGGGCGGAACTACCAAGCAACATAGGTCAATGAAACTTGGACGGTACATATAAAGAAAGAACTGCTACGCTATTGTACGGAACGTAACTGAAAGAAATCCGCAATGAGACGAACAGAAATGACACTTTCATCCAAAGATAATAATTACGCTCACGTCACAGTGATTGATACAAAAGGTGGGACATGGTTCTTAATAGGATACGTAATCGCCACGCTCTTCAACGTGCTCTCACTCTGGCCACAAAGAAGGCAAGGAGTTCTTGAGCAGGCCGTTCCATTTCTCCACCAGCGCGGGCTGACATCTGCTGGATTGTCGTTGGTCCATGTGGCCGTGCTGCAATACTTTCATGACGCATCCCACACGTACTCAATGGGCAATGCGATTTAACTCACTGGAACGGACAGACCATCCATTAGTGAATATCCTTTCTTTTCAAGAGCTCCTCCCCATGCGCTGTTCGATGCGGTCGCGCATTGTCATCCGTAAAAACAGTCACGGCAGAATGCAGCCCTGAAAAGACGCACAGGGGAAGGAGTAAAGCACACAACAACGCTGGTTGGTGAGTGTAACGTGTTCAAAGATTTGGTGGTCAGTAAGCCTATGTAACATTTAACCCTCCGATAGTATTACATCTCGCAGAATTATCAAGTTCGACAATGTTCGCACCCTCATACGGCGCGAGGTCGGAAGACAAATGTCCTAAGGAGCCAGGAAAATTTTCGAACATGATCGTTTTAGTAGCCAGGTGCTATGGTTTGAGGAGGCATAACGTTACATGGTTGTACTGACGTCCCAGTCTTTGAACACGGAACCTCGAAAGGTAATTTCATTGTTAAGTTTTGCACATCATTGTATTTGATACATCAGAGTCTTGCGCGCGCTTTGGGTAACGTGTTGTTAAACTGTTAATTTCGAGAATGATCGGATTCATTAATATCTGTCATGGAATCCGCATTTTCGCGACGTTTCCTCATAGTGTATTTTGGTGGAGCACGAATATGGCGTGGTTTAGATCTTAGTCGTCATCTGGATGTTCACTGCATGGCGTGTAGTGTATCATTCCGATCCCATAGACGTGAAGAGGAAAACACTCATGTCCCAACTGTATTCGTCTCACTGACGTCATATACCTCGTCAAAAGATTCTTGTGGCTGTACCATGATACTGTGTTTACGGTGTGCTGGATTGAAGAGTAACGTATACTCCCTTTTCTGCTGTGGCCGCTGTTCCCGTTGCCAGATTGCCTCTTTTCAGTGACACTTATTATAGAAAAAGGTTTAGACTAAATTCATTGTTGTTGGTCACATGAGTGTTCGTGTGACAGCAAACACATTTTAACCTCTCTGACATTTCAACGCAGCGATTCCTGTCGGGTTAAAAATCTACCTCCATTGACGAGACATGACACTTGTCTTCGGAAGTTGTTGGTCAGAACCATTTTACGCCATGTTATGTGGTGTGAGTGATACACTAGTCCTTGTAGATACACTCCTGGAAATGGAAAAAAGAACACATTGACACCGGTGTGTCAGACCCACCATACTTGCACCGGACACTGCGAGAGGGCTGTACAAGCAATGATCACAAGCACGGCACAGCGGACACACCAGGAACCGCGGTGTTGGCCGTCGAATGGCGCTAGCTGCGCAACATTTGTGCACCGCCGCCGTCAGTGTCAGCCAGTTTGCCGTGGCATACGGAGCTCCATCGCAGTCTTTAACACTGGTAGCATGCCGCGACAGCGTGGACGTGAACCGTATGTGCAGTTGACGGACTTTGAGCGAGGGCGTATAGTGGGCATGCGGGAGGCCGGGTGGACGTACCGCCGAATTGCTCAACACGTGGGGTGTGAGGTCTCCACAGTACATCGATGTTGTCGCCAGTGGTCGGCGGAAGGTGCACGTGGCCGTCGACCTGGGACCGGACCGCAGCGACGCACGGATGCACGCCAAGACCGTAGGATCCTACGCAGTGCCGTAGGGGACCGCACCGCCACTTCCCAGCAAATTAGGGACACTGTTGCTCCTGGGGTATCGGCGAGGACCATTCGCAACCGTCTCCATGAAGCTGGGCTACGGTCCCGCACACCGTTAGGCCGTCTTCCGCTCACGCCCCAACATCGTGCAGCCCGCCTCCAGTGGTGTCGCGACAGGCGTGAATGGAGGGACGAATGGAGACGTGTCGTCTTCAGCGATGAGAGTCGCTTCTGCCTTGGTGCCAATGATGGTCGTATGCGTGTTTGGCGCCGTGCAGGTGAGCGCCACAATCAGGACTGCATACGACCGAGGCACACAGGGCCAACACCCGGAATCATGGTGTGGGGAGCGATCTCCTACACTGGCCGTACACCACTGATGATCGTCGAGGGGACACTGAATAGTGCACGGTACATCCAAACCGTCATCGAACCCATCGTTCTACCATTCCTAGACCGGCAAGGGAACTTGCTGTTACAACAGGACAATGCACGTCCGCATGTATCCCGTGCCACCCAACGTGCTCTAGAAGGTGTAAGTCAACTACCCTGGCCAGCAAGATCTCCGGATCTGTCCCCCATTGAGCATGTTTGGGACTGGATGAAGCGTCGTCTCACGCGGTCTGCACGTCCAGCACGAACGCTGGTCCAACTGAGGCGCCAGGTGGAAATGGCATGGCAAGCCGTTCCACAGGACTACATCCAGCATCTCTACGATCGTCTCCATGGGAGAATAGCAGCCTGCATTGCTGCGAAAGGTGGATATACACTGTACTAGTGCCGACATTGTGCATGCTCTGTTGCCTGTGTCTATGTGCCTGTGGTTCTGTCAGTGTGATCATGTGATGTATCTGACCCCAGGAATGTGTCTATAAAGTTTCCCCTTCCTGGGACAATGAATTCACGGTGTTCTTATTTCAATTTCCAGGAGTGTATATTAGGCAGTCCACGTTGATATATCACGAAATCGGTAAACTCATTTAGGGTGTGCTTCAAACATGACAACTGCTTTCTGCCAGACTGGTACATCTCCACGTCGACGCATCTTACTCCCCTGATTCTGTACAACCGACCGGCACGTGTACACACCTTCACTGCAGTGACTTACGTCAGCGGTGAAGGGTCACGTGATCGCCTGGTACCACCACCTGTACAACTACAGTACCGTAATGCATACGGTGTGCTGCTTTCAGGGGCTGAGCAATACTTTTCCCGTAAGCTTAATACTGCTACAGAACAGAAAACTTTTCTGTTCGCTTTGCGCGCCTTATAAAAACTGCGTGGCCACTTGCCAAATTTATGTACGGTGCTCCTGTCAGCGCTCCTTGGCGCAAATATTCATCCAAGCGATAACACGAGAAGCAAGCCTCAAATTCATCCGACTCATCAGTGTGCCCTATTGCTTTTGTGGTACACCAAAAGGCTGAGGACACAGAACTGCATTCTGACTGCCTGGAGAGAGTATTTCCCTGTTACAGGTTCTGCCTTCTTCATGGATTGACGAGTGGTCGAGGTTGACAGAATGACTCCAAATTATTTATGAAGGCAGAATGTCAACGTCTTCTAAAAACCACTTTAAAAATTTACTATACACATTCGAGTTGCACGGGGCTTGGGTCCCATGTTCACACCACCGGAAAAGTGAACAAAGAGAAATAGTTTCCGATTAGCACAACTTCACTACTTGCTAAACATTAGTATTCTGCGAAACTGCTGCAGGGTTTGCTCACGGTGAAATCATGTCATTTTCTAGTGGGAGACCATATTTTCTGTTACGCTTTGTTAGGGTGATTACGAACAGAAATTAATTTGCAGTATGTCTACGACAGAGGTGGTACCAAATGCAGAGGTGGCGTCTTCATGTGACCCGTGTCTGTGGTCCTGCGCCAGGATTTCGCAATTCGTGTGTCGTGACGTTTCCATGTTGAGAGTTGTGGGAAATGGGTCGCGATATTTTGTTCTACTCAGCGCACTAAACAAATATACGCTTATAACAAGATGTTTTTTACTTATTAATGTGAGTTGTAATAATTTATAATCAATTTCGAGGCAGGCTGCATAAGCACCTTCAATGGCGACGGACAACTGTCAGATCTACGTTCCCGTAATTCTAGAGACTGCATACGGCCAATGTTGACAGTGTTTCAAAAATGTTATTTCAACTTTATGAAGTAGAGACTTATTGTATGTAAACGGTAATTTCTCGTCATTTTTATATTTTCTATCGTCCCTCAATCGCTTCCATTATATTATTATTATTATTATTATTATTATTATCTCCTTCGAAGAGTGGTCCGTCTATACCACTAAACATAAGGTGATTTCTTTTACACCAAACAAGTTTCAGTTCCATTTATTTACGATTCAGTGTTTGTTGTTTGCATGTGATATATGTGTTGTATAATGATTATAGATATATTGTTATATTGCAATTTTTTTGTTCTGTTCTTATTGTTAGGTAAGAAACGACTTTTTGAAGCGCAAATTTCGTAAGATTAACAGAATGGTTCTGCTTACGACTCTTTGAGGTGTTGTTGTCATAAGCGTGTCGCACATTTCACCTAAACGCTTCACTTCCACTGTGTGTATTGCTACGAGTCCCTGTCGCATGTATGTTTTTCATTATTGGTGTTGTGATGTCTATATGCAGATTTGTATGTTTGTTATGCGAGTGTTATTTCATGTGGTCGAGAATGTCCTGGGCAAAACGGGAGGAGGATGATTTGAATTGAGGAAATCTCATTTTATTTATTTATTTTTTAATGGAAGTGTCAGTGGCGGGGAGACTGAGTAAGTTAATTTTTACTCTAGTTTTTCTACATTTATGTTTGTTGTTGTTTTGATGGCTAACGTAATCAGTGACTTGTTGCTTATATCAATTTGCAATTTATTACTTTCTTGTTCATGGAAAGGGCTTCTTCTAATGTTATCAATTTTTGTTGTTGTGATTGTTCATTCCAGTAACATTCAGGCACTGTTAAATTTCAGACGGTTCGTATCCATGCTATATTAGATGTTTAGCTAAAGTAGAATGACTATTTCCATACTTCCAGCTTCTTATGTATTCTTGATATTTAGTTTTAAAACTTCTTTCTTTTATCCGCGGGTACACTGATTTAGAATCTTTACATTCTAACTGGTCTACACCGCCTGCTTGGTATTTCTCTGGCTTCTTTTAATGTGACTGGAATGTGTTTCTTGTTCTGTGTGCTATTTATAATCGTTGTTTCTTCAGTATATTTGCTTGCTATGCAATTTCAGTTCAAGAGTGTACTGTGACCATGTGGTTTCTTAAACAAAGGAGAATAGTCGGTGCTTAAATTAATGAAATAAAATTTTATTTGATGTTACCGTTACATATTATATTGAAGTAAAATAATACATTTAAAAATAGGAGCACATAGAATTGTGTTTCCGCAAGTTCATCAGTGCTACTGGCCCAGCGCGGCCATTAACCTGACGTGCTACAGAACAAATAGTTGGGCTTTGTTATAGGACACGGCAAAAGAAGGGTGCTGAGCGAAGGCTGCGACTGCGTCTTCTACAGTGTCATCCAAGAAGCTGTTGCTGCTGCTATTGCGAACACCCTCACGTCTCACCACGGGACGACAGCTGATGATACTTACTGCTCTTTGCTCCAACATTCCAGTCGTCCACCCTTTATTGAAACCAAAATGCAAGCTGAAACATGAGCAACTAACATCTTGGATTACGGGCGAAATCGTACAGAAACTGGCGGGAGTTATGGCAACAGGCCGTGCTTTCGCAGGAGTTCCCCTTCGTCTTAAGATTTGCAGTTATGGCCGGACAAGCATTATGCGCTTCTGCGGCTAACGTTTTGTTGCAACACATGATGAATGTTCAGAAGGCGGAATAGAACCACCAGCGATTCGGCTTTCAAACTACACGAATTCTCGACAGAAACGGCTATCTCGGATTCTTACAGAGGCCAGAACAGTAACCTTCCTTCTCAAGGCTTTTGGCGCTGTACCAGATTATATGTTATTCGCAGTGTCAAGCTTTGCAGATACGGCTTCTTCTTTAGCTTAGTCGCTACCCAGCGACATCTCGTGGATTGACTCTCGACAACTGACTTCTTCAGTTTGCTCTCGTAATCGGTACCAAAGAATTTTAGACTACCGAATTAACATAATACCAAGTGCTCTCTCTGATGATGACAAGACGCGTGAAAGTTTTAATTCTACTCGTTACAGTAACAGTAAAATACTGTAATTAAGCTATATTTGTATCCCTATCAGTCGTATGTACAGCATTTTTTTTTCGCCGTCAGTTATTCTGTTGGAATAAGGAGACAGAATACCTATGCAGAAAACGTACAAGTTGATACTGTATTTTAAAAAAATAAGGAAACAACTCGAGGACAACACAGAAAAAAGGAAGGACCTAATCTCTCCTTACTCTTGATAGAGGAAAAACTTGGTAGTAATCAAATCCCTCAAAGAAAAGAAAGGAAGCTGCTGGACTGGATGATGTATTTCTCGAATTCGTTAAAGGGGTAGGAAGGAAAGTACGACAGTGACCAAAATCCTCTCCTGTGCCAACGTCTTCGTTTCACACTAGCTCTTGCACACGATGTCCTCAATTATTTATTGGATATATTCTAATCCCTATCTGACCTAACAGTTTTTACCCTCTACAGCTCCCTCCAGTAGTACCATGAAAGTCATTCCATGATGTCTTAACATATGTCCTGTCATTCTGTCCCTTCTTCTTTTCAATGTTTTCCATTGTACTTTTCTTTGCAGATTCTGTTGAGGCCATCCTCGTTCGTTTTCTTATCAGTACACCTAATTTTCTACATCCTTCTATAGCACAACATCTCAAATGCTTCTATTCTCTTCTGCTACGGTTTTCCCTCAGTCCATAATCCATTACAGTACAATGATGTGCTCCAAACGTACGTCTCCAAAATTTCTTCCTCAAATTGAGGCCTATGTTTGATACCAGTACACTTCTTTTGGTCATGACTGAAGTCTTTGCTTTGCCAGCCTGCTTTTTATGTCCTAGCTTTGTTCTTCTTGTTTGCTTCTGAGGTAGGTGAATACCTTCACAGTCTTCTTCGTGGTCCTAAATTTAGAAGTTGAGTTTATCGTTAATGTCGTTTCTACTATTCCTCATTACTTTCTTCTTTCTTACTCGCAATCTGCTCATTATACAGTACACTCCATTCGACAAGTACTAAAATTCTTTCCTCCATTGAGGATAGCAACGTCAGTGAATTTTATCCATGATATCGTATCACCCTGAACTTTAATCCCACTCCTAAAGCCTTTATTTTTATTTCCGTCGTTGTTTCTTCGCTACTAGCGGACAGTTTGATGAACTTTTTGAAACTGAATATTTTAAGGCTCAATACTTATATTCGGTTCGACACTTAGAAAGTAATTGGGGAACAACGCAACAGCACAGAACATTGATAAAAATCTCAGCATAACCAAAGGTACGTCTGAAGACAAGGTAAAGCAATTAGCATACACATTATGACTTCATTTATGACACTGCTATTAAATTCTAGTCGACAAGGTCAGTGTTGAATCAAGCACGCCAGGAGAATTTTACGCAACAACAAGCGACCTCAGCACCACTTAGCGGCGACTTTACTGGATTCTTTGAGCAACTGGTTCGATAACGTACAAGGACGTTTAGTTCGGAGGCAGTCAGCTTCGCCGTCTCTTCAGACCTGTTCTTTGCGTTCTTCGTGCACGAGGTGTAGCACTACACAAACGACTAATTTCATGACGAAGATCAAAATGAGACTACATCGGATTATTCAATAAGATTCACTTAGGAAGACAGCCACACGACTTGCTACATATTATACCAAGCAACCATGTTGCTGAAATGAAGAGAACAGCCGTGATTGTGTTTGCCACGAAACGAGAACGTGATTGCCGAGCTTGGTTTCTTAAAATAAATTTGTCTTGGGTGTAGGAAGCACGGTCTGATTGAAGGTGATATGCCCTAGCCTTGTTACGAACTGGATATGCCCTAGCATTCTTACGAACTGCGAGCTGTCTAAGCGGCAAGATATGAGTTGGGACCAAAGTAATTTAAAGTGAAATACGAGCTACGATACAACCCTGTATCTTTCACACATACGAAATACTTCCAGGGTGACAGAAGTGACAGAAAAAATTACCTAGGACCAAGTGGTATTACAACCCAAAACCTTTGCATTTGTAGCCTGACGTGCTGATACCAACTCAGCTACCGAAATGCATTTGCATTTGTAGCCTGACGTGCTGATACCAACTCAGCTACCGAAATGCACCTTATCTTGAACTGGATTCAGAATTCTTCTGCACACTCCCAGTGAAAACGATGTTGTTGAATGTAGTTTTTCCTTTCTTTCACATATGAAGATCTTTTTCGAGGTAGCATTTTTTCTGCGTTTCTGGTGAGGTTGCGAATCCTGCAGTGCAGTACTGGGTAATACCATTCCAGTATACGGTCTTGCCGTTTCCAGTAGTCGCGCACATTACTGACCTCATAGTCTTCAGCCGAAGGACTGTCCCACGTCGTCACTCCATGAGACGTCCGCCTGCTCAGATGGGTGGTCCCGCGTTTGCCTGCCATGCAACGGGCCCGCGTTCGATTCCAGGCCGCGGGAAAGAAAGAAAAAATTACATTCAACAACCTCGTTTTCACTGGGAGGGTGAAGAAGAATTCTGAATCCAGGTCAAGAGAAGGTGCATCTCGGTAGCTCAGTTGGTATCAGCACGTCAGGCTGCAGATGCAAAGGTTGGGGGTTGTAACACAAGTTGATCCTAGGTAATTTTTTCTGTCACTTTTCACGTCTTTCATCTCCGGAAATGTTCCGTATGTCTGAACGATACACAGAGTTGTGTACTGGGTGTTGTGTTGTCTTCATTATCCTTTTATCGTCACCAACACGCAAGTCGCCCACTGTGGCGTCACCTGAAAAGAAACTAGGCGGCGGAATTTCCGTGGGTAGGGATTCTCGGCCAACAGTGCCACACGATCATTTTTTTTCTCCATGAGACAAGCGACGGAAAATGGAATTTAGCCAACGACACTGTGTCAGAGTCTGATGATCAATGACTTTAAGCGAATATTTTTCCACCTTCCGTCCGAGTACTGAAGAAGAAAATTTTGTTCCATTGCCAAATCTAACCGGCTACTTCCGGACTAACCGTCACCTCACTGACGTGTATTTGCAGAGCTAGGTTAAGCAGGCTGTTCGTCAGAAAGGATAACCCTTGCAACCAGACATGTTTCTAAAATTATAACAGGCAGCATTTATGTAAATACGGAAATCTACTAATGTGAATGTAAAATTCGTGTGTTTTTTGTGTTGTAATGGATAGGTTATTGAAACGAATCAGAAATAAAAACTTAAGTTATTATTACAATTTTTCAAGTGGCCTCATATTTTGAAGAGAACGGAACAGCCAATCGGAAACTTACCTCATGCCTCTATTCCCATTTCTTTTCTCTATACACCATCAATGGTATTTCGAAGTCTGATTGCCTCTTTTCGTAATTTGAATGTTACTTATGGATTTCTTCCTTTATAGCTTTAATTACTTACAGCAGTCTACGTTACTTTTTCAGGCTTCGTTCATTCTTCCATTTGTTCAACAGTCTTTCTTTACGTGATAGACTACGATTACAGGAACACCGGAGTCAATTTTCATTCCATTCAGGAACTACCGTCCGGCACTGGCACTAATTCGAAACTGTCCGTCACTGCCTGATGACAATATTACTGCGCTGGTGGCGCGCTAACGAGGATATTCAAAGATGTAAATCGTAGTTCCAAAATCGCTGAAGCCAAGGATTTATATTTAGGTACGCTTCACAATGGTTGCCTGGTGAAACAACAAGCTCGTCGCAAACACTTCAATGAGACCGACGAATCTCAGCATACCGACTATACAAGGAACAATATATTGCTTAAGCTTATGTAGGTACATAGCTGATCCAGTAACAGTCGTTTCATTCGAGACTGGTCATTGCTCAAATAATACAATGTTAGTATGAACTCCTGCAATGACCTACCTGGACCTCTGGGGCCTTATACGATAAGCACTCTGGCACGTTTGGCTTTCCTGTTCTCAATGGTACGCTTATATCTAACAGCAGCTGACACAGTTACATGGCTTCATCTTGGACTGATATGAAGAAACTGTTGGCGCGAACATATGAGTAAACCACGAGCAGCACAGAAAAAGAAACAACTCCCGCGCGAATACGTACGAAACAAACGATGAAACAGGAAAAAATACTAAAACACAGGTTTATTCGTCATTTAATGGAGACCTCTATTTAGCTGGTTGCGCTGACATTGTGCTTCAGAAGCGTTACCGTTTCAGCATTTTCCTTGACTAGCCTCCAAACTCGTTAACATTCAACGTTCGTGGTGACTGATACCCTGGCAACGTCTCTCCAGAAATCTCTCCAAAAACACGTATCCATAACCAGTACTGCGCTCCGAGCTCTGTGAGGCAATACTTATTCTTTGGCTTCATACGACAGAACCGAAGAAACGGCTATCGTATAGCTTTGTCACGTCCTATCTCGCCAGAATTATCAAAAGATAGTGTTACTACGCCTGTCCTGCGCCTCTGAACTAATTAGCAGTGTTTTCAGCCGTACTTCCGGCAACAACTGAAGTAAGCACAAATGCCCTATCCTATGGCTCTGAGGCGCGCAACTTTCTGTGTCACCAAATGCGAGATTCTTGACGACAGACTTTACTGATGTCACAAAGTTATTTCAGTTGCTCACATTACTCAGCTGGACGGCGAGGTGAAAAACACTGTAATCTTCATAGTGTTCTGCCTATTGATAGGTTCCTGACACCATGGCTTTCTTCGTCTGGCCATGTTCCAGGTGGAGAGTGGTGTTTTCCTCTTTTCACTTCATTAAGTGCGCTGGATTTGGAAGCTACAGTAATAAGCAAAACCAGTCTTGGTGTTATACTTTGTCGCCCTGGTCACTCATTTTGGCGACTATTGGAGAGCTTCTAGCTAGACGGTTAAGCATACGCCAGTTAAAAAATTAAGCATTGCAAGGTAATAGGTGCTTACGTACGGACGGCAGTATCAGCTCTACCTTTCGTCGAGCCTTAAAGCCGTCCTCTCACGGGACGTGAAAAGACGCGTGGACAAAGAGCTAGTGCCGTCACAGCGTAAAATTCCGCATTGTGGAGCATGAAATGAAAAATCTGGCAAGTCAGATTTTCGCGTCTTGGATAGGAACGTGACCAATGAGGCGCGACTTCGTTCTGAGTCACAAGCAAACCTTATGAGCCACCATATCGTACTGAGTTAAACTACATATTGGTAGGTTTTCTCCAACACGCAGTAGATGGTACGAATAAAAGATTTTTGAATCATCAGTAAATTGAGGGAGACTCACAGACACATCATCTTAGCTACAATTTGTTATAATAAAATGATGGGAAACTACATATCGGCAGGTAAAGGCTGTATTTAATGTTTCTACTGTTGTAACTTGGGTGCAATTACAGTATACCGTTTCAGCGCTACGGTACAATGATGACCTATGAAAAGCGCGTCGTTTTCATACAGTTTCTGATAGTTAAGTATCAAATAATGACGTTTGTAGATCCACATTTACTCAGTGTATACCATATACGGAGGCCCGGTTGCCATTTTGCAGTCGTAATTGAATCGATGCCGTCGTGATCTGTGAACCGAAAGGTAGCGAGTTAGTGTTTACCCACTACCAATTTTCTTTTTCACTTTTTGTTTTCCAATAGATTCTGGGTCTTTCTTATTAATTTAATGGAATTATTACCCGCTGTAGTCGATGTTAATAGAAATAATTTATTTGCTGCAACTATTGGGGTGGGTTGTTTGGGGGGGGAGAGACCAAACAGCGAGGTCATCGATCTCATCGAATTAGGGAAGGATGGGGAAGGAAGTCTGGCGTGCCCTTTGAAAGGAACCATCCCGGCATTTGCCTGGGACGATTTAGGGAAATCACGGAAAACCTAAATCAGGATGGCCGGACGCGGGATTGAACCGTCGTCCTCCCGAATGCTGCAACTATTGTTGCAGAAATCAACGGCTGGAATATTTCCCCAGAGGCCAGAAATCTTAACGTTAACTGCCACTCTATATCAGAAAGTAAACACAAGTTACACACTCGAAGTTTTTGCTATTATGAAACTTTGTGTAAAATATACGATGGTTGGAACTTTGATAGTGGCACCTATTTATTTACAGCTCGTACGAAATAGATACGTGTTTCAAAGTTTTACTGACCTTCAAAGTAGTCACCAGCGTTGTGTATAAACCGTTGCCAGCGATGTGGAAGTCGTAGGATACTCTTAGCAGTGCCAGTTATGTTGACAGTTCGAACGACGCGGTCTATTGCCCGACGAATATGTAGCAGTTCTGAAGCGAATGCCGTGAAGTGTTTCCCTCAGTTTAGAAATTGAGTTGAACTTACGAGGGCTTACGTCAGGGGAGTGCAGTAGGTGGTATAGCACTTAGAAGCCCCATCAGTAAAACAAATCAGTAACAGCTTGCACTGTACGCGCTTGAGCATTGTCCTGCATAATGATTGTCAGGTCCTGCAGAAAGTGTCATCACTTCTGTCTCTACGCTGTTCATTTTTGGAACACAATCTACGACCAGCTTAGAGACAGA
Organism: Schistocerca piceifrons; assembly: GCF_021461385.2. Classification (NCBI taxonomy): domain Eukaryota; kingdom Metazoa; phylum Arthropoda; class Insecta; order Orthoptera; family Acrididae; genus Schistocerca; species Schistocerca piceifrons. The sequence goes on along the minus strand of NC_060138.1, from coordinate 408,886,653 downwards.
AGTGATGGCACTTTCTGCAGGACATGACCATCATTTTGCAGGGCAGTGCTCAAGTATGTACAGTGCATGCTGTTATTTGTTTGACGGATGGTGATGGTGTAAGCTGTTACTTGTTTGACTGATGGGGCTGCTAAGTGCTATGCCACCTACTGCACTTCCCTGACATAAGCCCTCGTGAGTTCAACTCTATTTCTAAACTGAAGTAAAACACTTGACGGCATTCGCTTCAGAACTGCTACAAATTCGTCGGGCAATAGACTGCGCCTTCGAAATGTCAACACAACTGGGACTGCTAAGATTATCCTACGACTTCCACATCGCTGGCAACGGGTTATACACAATGCTGGTGACTAGTATGAAGTCAGTAAAACTTTGAAAGAAGTCAGTAAAACTTTGAAACACGTATCTATTTTGTACGAGCTGTAAATAAATAGTTGCCACTATTAAAGTTCCAAACTTCGTTTTATGGATTGCCTCATAGTAGTATTTTGCCGGTAACTATCGTTTTCAGTGATAGTGTGCATCTTCGAAAAAATCTCCTCTTCCATGCAGACGAAATTACGAAACGAATCTCCATCTTGAAATCTATGTGATGACGTACATTACTTCAGAGTGAAGGTAGTCAATGCAGTACCGTGAATATGGATACTATGTATGCGCAAACTATATACCGAAGGTGGGATGAAGATTCAATAGAGCTGGTATGTATATCGGATCGTTGAACAGCACTATTCACTCTTGAAGCCACTGACGTGTCCAAAATCTTCCTCGCTGTTTCCTCCGCTCTTCTTCGACAGTCGCTAACAGAGTTAACGTAGCAATTTTACGTTCGTCCGTTTTTGGACAGAAACAGTGTGATTCACGCGGCAGATGCCACCGACTGCCGCTGGAGAGAACGCAAATCACGTTAACCAGCTCGTCCCATGTGCCGACGGCGCTGTTTCTCGTAGGTGGGATGTCGCGTCCACGTCGACGTCAACGTTAGCTGCCTTGTCCCGAGTGAGGACGGCTTTAGGAGTAAGTTCTGTTGCAGTTCTAGGGGGCGCGTCACGACAGGTTCATCAGCCACTAGGCAAGCAAGTCTCGCAAGAGAAAGCAGAGTAAATAGAGGATGGCATTTATTTAACTATATTTTAAAAAACTTAAATTAGGTACAAACTACAGTGTGCACACACTTTATTCGACTTGTAAAAGCTGCTGCAGATACTCGTATTTACGTTATGACATGTTCGATATGCCTGCCATCATTGGCGATGATGTTGCGAAAACGAATATTGCATGACCCGTTGAGCTGTCGGAACATCGATGCTGTCAATGATCTCCTGAAGGGCTGTTTTCTGCTCAGCAATGGTTTTGGGGTTATTGCTGTACACCTTGTCTTTAACGTAGCTCCGAGCACTATGGGACTTAACCTCTGTGGTCATCAGTCGCCTAGAACTTAGAACTACTTAAACCGAACTAACCTAAGGACATCACACACATCCATACCCGAGGCAGGATTCGAACCTGCGACCGTAGTGGTCACGCGGTTCCAGACTGAAGCGCCTAGAACCGCACAGCCACACTGGCTGGCTTTAACGTAGCCCCACAAACAGTAGTCGCATGTGTTCAGATGCGGAGAATATGGCGGCCAATCGAGGACCATGCCAGTGGCCTCTGGGTACCCCAGAGCCAGAATGCGGGCCCCAAAGTGCTCCTCCATGACATCAAACACTCTCCTACTTCGATGGCGTCGAGCTCCGTCTTGCATGTACACATCTGGTCGAAATGTGGGTCACTTTGGATGATGAATATGAAATCATCTTCCAAAACCTTCACCTACTGAACGGTAGTCACCGTGCCATTGCCATCAAGGAATATCGCACCGATTATTCTGTGACTAGACATTGCACACCACAGAGTCGCCCGTTGAGGGTAAAGATACCTCTCGATCGCGAAATTTGGATTCTCACCCCCCTCCCCCAAATTTTGGTTACTGACGAACCCATTCAAATGAAAGTGGGATTCGTCGCTAAACCAAACCATACTAATTCCCTTCATGCCCCGTGGCCAACCGTACAGTTTGAACGTCCTAACGCAAACCGTTCAGAAGTTATGACGATTTTATTTCATATAGTTCAATAATTGTCATCCTGTATTTTCTAAAATAATTCATTATCGGTAATAATCAAATGAAATCGTATTTTCCCCTTCCTTTCTAGCATTTTTTGCTAATACTAAGTATGTAATAAGGACTGTTGTTGACCACTGTCTCCTTAAAACTACGTAAGCAACAACAACTGACAATGTGACAACTGACACTTTCAGAAATCGGGAATAAACTAAAGCTGTTACACTCACAAGCGGTCACAGACATTCTTGTTACGTTCTGGTACGTGTAGTAACTCCTCTGTCGAGTGTATGGGCAATTGTGTTCAACCAAAGGCATAAGGTCATCGGACAAAATACATAGTCACTCCCTGAATAGAGCACACTTATCGCTTTAGAGCGCAGTAGAAAGTATACAGCTGGTGCTAAGCAGGCGTGTCAGCATCTACCGCTGGATTACGTCAGTGCAGTGAGGTGGTGTGTACGTACCGGTCAGTTGTGTGGAATCAGCGCACTAAGATGTGGAGATCTGACAGAACAGTAGAAACGAGCTGTCGTGTTCGGACGTGTCCCATGGTCACACCCTGATTGAGTTGCTCGATTTCTTGGTATATCAACGAGCATTGTTCAGCATGTACCACTTACAACTATGTAACAAGGCGGAAGACCAATGGCACGAAGATGAGTGTCACGCCTTGTCAATGGAAATCAGTTTTTAACCAGAGAATAATCACTGATGTCAGTGAATAGAGGTCCCGCTCAACCAGTTTTGGAGCGAAAATTGCGAAGGGAACTGCGCATGCAATGGATCAGGTATCTCCCAGTAAGTTATTTCTCACAGTGGGACACAAAGTTGCACGAGTTCAGTGGCCAAAACAAAACAAACACAGTGTGTATAAGTTCGTAGGCTTCCACAGCCAGTGCCATTTTGGGTATTAGGTCGCGTCACTGTAAACACTAAAGCATGTAAACTTCCGTCGTTTCGACCGACTTGCTGAGGCCCCATGACCAGCGAAGACGTGTCTGGAGAGGCCCTGGGAAGTGATGGAATAGCAACCGGACACTCGCCTGCCATACGGCCCACAGGAATGATGGTCTCGGTTGACAATTCTTTTCATAGCTAGACTCCTGTGGTCATCGGCGGGACCCTTACGCCCCATTTTGTTGCCTTTCATTGCAAGTCATCATTGGCCTACATTTAAGCAAGATAATGCCTGTGCGCACACGGCGAGAGTTTCTAATGCTTGTTTTTGTGCTTCCCAAACCCAACCTTGGTCAGAAAATTCGCCGGAATATCCTCAGGATAATACCCAACAACTCTATCAATCAGTGCCAATCCGAATAACTGCTTGCGTAAAGGTCTTAGGTGGACCACCGCGTTATTGACTTGCTCAGTTTGTGGAGCTCTTCTTCTTGTATAAATCATCCATTTTTTCCTGAAATTGTAATGATTTTTTTGTCTGTAAATGAACACCGTGTTTTTCGTGCTATGAATTTGGCCCACTCATTCAGGATCCCATTAACACAAGCCTGGATGTTTATTTCACCATTCTGGGCAACCAGATGCTGCCCTTCCTTCTTCACCTTGTGAAGAGTATGTTATGGACACTCCTGTCTTCCAAGACAACTGCCGTGTTTACATGGCTGCACACGTAAGTTCCTAAGTATGACGAACATTCATACACTATCGCTCCTCGACTGGACCGCTGAATCGTAATCCCTAGCAAATGCCTGGGATACACTGTCTGAGGATAAAACTTACGCACACATGGGGGAGGACGATATAAAATGAGATTTCACAAGTTGGTAGAGTATGTGGAGTTATTTCAGTGATTACAAAATTGAATCAAATTTTCAAAGAACTTGGCAGTATGAGTCCTCTTGGCAGTATGACGATGCGTCCCGAATGGCCTGGATTCACGCACTGATTGTGTATGGAAGGGTGTCATAAAACCATTGCAGCCCTCCTGAGGTAAGTCATTTCACAACTGTTATAACTGGGCTTTGTTATTTGGCATACTGGCCCTAGGACAGAGTTGATGTCCGAGCTGGTCCCACACAAGTTCTATCGGGGACAGATTTGGGGATCTCACTGACCTCGGGAGTACCTCAGCATCATGCTCTCAGTTCATGTGCGGAAGAGCATTGCCCTCTTGAAAGACGGCACCACAGTACTGTTAAATAAGATGTAACAGATGAGGACGCAGGACTTCCGTGGCGTGCCGCTGTGTCTTCAGAGTTCCATAATAACTAACAGCCATCACCTGAAGTCATACCTAGTGGCTCCTCACTCCATGACACCAAAAGGTACAGCGCTGTATTCTCAAAAAAATTCGAAGAATTGTCCATTTCACCAGGTCGCAGCCATCCTCGCTGGGGATGGTCATCCTGCATAGTGCAAGACCATAATTCATCGCTGACCACACAGTGACGCCATTCATCAGTAGTCCATGCTTTCCAGTCAAGGCTCCACTGCAAATACAGCCGTTTGTGTTATGGCGTTAACAGTAGCCTACACAAAGGACGGTAATTCCCTAGTCCAGCTGTTGCTAGTTTCTAACCACTGGTGCGAGGTGACAAAGAATGTTGCAGAAAGTCCCTTACTTGTTCTCAGATGGCAAGTAGAGATGCGAAGGAGTTAGAATGTGCTTGGTCCACAATACGTTTATTTCCCCTTGCGGTGGTCAGATGTGGTCGACCAGAATTTTGACAACCAATATGCCTGTCCTCACTTTTCTGTGCAGTTTAACACTGGGCCTCTGTCATATATGAATGCCTCACAAATCTGGATAGTGTACGTTTTCACAAGCCAGCCAAATGGAGGCCCACAATGACTCCTCTCTCAAGCTCTGTTAGGTGCTGATAACGCTGTTTCACACGATACACGTCATCTCCTTGCCCTTCACAGTGATGAATCAACATCTGACACTGTTCACGACCCATATATAGGTGTAACAGGTATAGGTGTAGATATTTTTATATGTGTTATCTTAATATGTTCATCCATCTGTGTGTTGGTTGTTTTTTCTCCGAATCGAACAGCCCTCCCACTAACACATCACATAATTTACTACTTGATGTTCCCTGCACGGTCGTAACTGCACCAGTTACTGGACTACGCTTGTCAGTTAGACTAACCGTTTTGCGTACACACTTAACCTCTGAGCTGAAGCCCAGGAAAAAAATAAGCATTAATAGCTTGCTCTTCCCACGTGTACTGCCCAATCTAAAAACATACTACTTTAATAGCTATAATCATTAGTATGCGAATGACGTAAATACTGATGTAATGTTGTTCAGTGAACTGTCCTCAATCACCAAGAGAAATATCTGAACTTGTACCCATTACGCCCTGCACATCCTATAAGGCCTGTTAACACTACTAAATACGAACAACAGTAATTCACTCTCGTGGTCATTGTACCTGTCACAGAGAACAGCTCTAATAATTTACAGGCTCGTTGATGGTGTGTATGTGTACGAAGTTATATTTAAACCGACCACGTTTTCTGCGTGCTTCACTTATTTGCTCAGTCAGTGTAATTTGGAACAGGGGATGGAAAAATAGTTGTCAACATCCTCGCAATTTACTAGCTCTACAGAATCTAATCAGCAGCGAGTGCTTTCAACTTGATGTCGCATACCTGAAGATACGTGTGGACTCTATTCCTCGTCGAATTGAGGTTATAATCAATGCTAGAAGAGGCAGTGTCACACGATATTGGTATGTCTCCAGGTGGTGACTTAACTTCTGTCCGGTGACCTTTTGAGGTACTAAAATAGTGAGCCACGGAGGAAGTCGTGCCCTTATCCAAAGCTCAAGAATGGGAGATCATATAAATATCACCCGCGAAATGGTTGAGACGACACATATCGCTCACCACAAGCAAAAACGTACTTGAAATAATTTTAGCTTTAAATATATGTAAAATATACGCTCACTGGCTTCCAACAGTTGTGATCAAAGATCAAACAAATGCCTGGCTGATTTGAAAATTTACGCCGTTCTTAACCGAAGTCCATGCCATACCGATTATTGAGTACTGTTCATCAATCTGGGATCCTTACCTAGTGGGCCTGATAGAAGAGATAGAGAGGATCCAACGAAGACCGATACTCCAGGACAGACACTGAGAGACGTTGTGCATCACCGAGAGGTTTACATTGAAATTTCGAGAGGGCACTTTCCGGGAGGAGTCGGACAACATTATTGTCTCCCACATACATCTTGCGAAATGACCACGACAGCAAAATTCGAGAATTTAGATCTAATACAGAGGTTACCGACAACCATTCTTCCCACGCGCCATTCGCGAGTGGAACAGGGAAAGGGGAAGGGGGAATCTGTTAGTTGTGCCAGAAGAACCCACCGCCACACACCGGAGTATGATGTATATGCTCAGTGTGTTGAGAAAAGAGGAAGATTAGGACGAGGTCCTGTATTTACATACGACGGACGGATCACCACCAACGGTGTCAAAATTTCTGTCGCCATGAGAACCTGCGCAGAAATTTTGGATGTAATTCATAACATCTGCGCGAGGTTTGGAGTCTTTACACCGCTATCTCTCTCCCCCACTCCCCCCTCAGTACCGCCGATGAAATTTTCCAAACTTTCTTCCAACAGAGGTATTCGAATCTCCTACCTGAGGGACTACCAAGCACTAGGCTGCGTTAGCGCACTTTAGATAGGGAGGCGATTGCCGTTACGAAGCAGAAGCTTTCTGTGGGGGAGTAAATATTGGTTTAAGTGTTGACTCTGTGATGAAGAAACGCTCCGATCAGCAAACGTGAAATAATTTCAAAGTTCAGCTAGCGGCAATGAAACCGATGTCAACCTAATACTGTACTTGTGTTTTTCCTCAATAAACATGATGTCACGTACTGCGGAACTGTGGGTAGACTGCTTGCTACGAGGAGATGGCCTGTCAAACACCTTTAACCTTCCCGACAGCAAACATCATGATATGTACACCATGAACTCTGCACATCTGCCGTCACATCGTGGAAGTGGATACATAACAATGTGGCTCGACAGAGCTTGTTTCAGACTTTGTAATATGTGTCTATATTGTTTGGATCCAAACCGTATCACTTGTTTAATCTGTCCAAGACCGTGCAAATAAGCGCCGCTGAGGACTTGCCACGGTTAATGATATGGGAAAGCGAGAGCTGATGCTCTTGAAGTTATTCATTGTTAATAATCAAAATGAAATATTTACAATACTATACACTACCAAATCAAAAGTATCCAATGGACATTAATATAGACTATAGAGTGACCACCCTTTGCTTTTATGACGGCTCGAACTCTACTGGGTACACTTTCAGTGACGCGTCTGAATGCGTGTGAAGGAATGACAGCCCATTCTTTCTCACGAGCCGAGACCATAGAAGATAGTGAATTTTGACTCTGGCTTTTTGGAGCAAAGTCGGCTTTCTAACTCGTCCCAAAGGTGTTACATTGATTTCATGCCGGGACTCTGGGCAGGCGATTCCAATTCAGGAACGTTATTGTCCACAAATCATTGCCTAACAGATACAGCTTTATGACTTGGTACAGTGTTCTGCTGATACAGTCATCATCTCCGAACTGTTCCTCTACTGCAGGCAAAACACAATGCTGCAATCCGTGCTCGTCTCCTTGCGCATTTAGCGAGTTCTTAAGCGCAGTAAGGGAACTATGCGCTAACCACGAGAAACACGCCCCATACCACAGCACAACCTGATTAGAACTTCACTATTGGCAATGCTCGTGATGGCAAGTAACGTTATACAGGCATTCGCCAAACCGAAACACTTCCATCAAATTCCACAGGATATACCGTGATTCATCACTCCAAACCACTCTTTTGCCTATCAACCACTTTTCAGTAGTGTTGCTCTTTCATCATCTCAAGCGCCGCATAGCACTGACCACAGAAACTTGTGGCTTATGAGAAGCTGTTCGTCCGTTGCACCCCATTCTTTTTAACTCCGTAAGCACAACCACTGGGCTAGCTGGATTGCTAGTAGCAGTATATAGCTATTTGGAACACACGAATGATGTCTTCCGCTGATTTCATGTGACTGTTAGGGTCACCCCTCGGAATGCTCGATAGTCCCTGTCCGCCAATACACGAGGACTGTCTGCATGGCCTTGGTTGTTCCTTCGCGTTTCCGCATCACTATCTTATCACCAATAGCTGACTTGAGCAGCTCGTAGAAGGGCTGAAATAATCCTGACGGACTTATTAATCAGATGACATCCAATGACTAGTACACGTTCGAAGTCACTGAGCTGTTCTAATCGACCCACTCTGCTCTTACTGCTTCTCTGCAGACAACACAATACTCCCTGCTTCCTTTATCCTGTCAAGTCCGTCTCTTATGGCATCTAGAAGTCGATTCCACACAGTGGTGCCCCGATACTTTTAAATAGGTATCGTATGCTGCAGCACCAGCGAGCGGAGCCTCGCCTCGAGACACGAGCAAGGCCCTCCAGGCAAGGCAGAGCGGAGAGAGAGGCGCGTGGTTGTGCTGGTATGCCGGTGACCGCCTTCTGGCACCGGTCGATCGCTCTGCTCTGCCGGGGAAAACTCGCCGGCTACGGCGCTGTTCAGTTTTCTTACCGCGCTGAGCTGCTCTCGCAGTCTCTAAGAAAGGCGCCGTTTGGATGTACAGCGTTGACAACTGCAGATGTTCGGAGTACAATGAGTAACACAGAGGGAAAATCAAAATTTGTCTACACAACATCTGTAGCTTCAGTTTATCTTGACTACGACTGATCGTAGGTCATCCTGATTACCGAGAAGTCCGAAAATTGTGGGAAAAATTAAAAAGAGCAGTGGTAAAATCCTGTAAACATGTTGTTGTTGTTGTTGTTGTTGTTGTTGTGGTCTTCAGCCCAAAGACTGGTTTGATGCAGCCCTCCATGCTATTTTATCCTGCGCAAACCTCTTCATCTCAGAGTAACTACTGCAACCTAAAGCGTTTTGAATTTGCTTGGTGTATTCATCTCTTGGTCTCCATCTACGATTTTTACTCTCTACGCTTCCCTCCGATAATCCCTTGACGCCTCAGAACGTGTCCTACGAACCAATTCCTTCTTCTAGAGAAGTTGTGCCACAGATTCCTCTTCTCCCGCCCATGTTTGTCTTCCATACATGGCTACACTCCATACAAATACTTTCAGGAAAGACTTACTGACACTTGAATCTATATTCGATATTAACAAATTTCTCTTCTTCAGAAACGCTTTCCTTGCCGTCGCCGTTCTACATTTTATATCCTCTCTACTTCGACCATCATCAGTTATTTTGCTGCCCAAATATCAGAATTCATATACTACTTTAAGTGTCTCATTTCCTAATCTAATTACCTCAGTATCACCTGATTTAATTGGAAGAGATTTGCCGATGACATTGTAATCTGTCAGATACAGCAAAGGAATTCGAAGAGCAGTTGAAAGGAATGGACAGTATCTTGAAAGGAGGATATAAGATGAACATCAACAAAAGCAAAACGAGGATAATGGAATGTAGGCGAATTAAATCAGGTGATGCTGAGGGAATTAGATTAGGAAATGAGACACTTAAAGTAGTAGATGAGTTTTGCTGTTTGGGAATCAAATAACTCATGATGGTCGAGGTACGGAAGATATAAAATGTAGACTGGCAATGGCAAGAAAAGCTTTTCTAAAGAAGAGAAATTTGTTAACATCGAGTATAGTTTAAAGGGTCAGGAAGTCCTTTCTGAAAGTATATGTATGGAGTATAGCCATGTAAGGAAGTGAAACATAGACGATAAACAGTTTAGACAATAAGAGATAGAAGTTTTTAACATGTGGTGCTGCAGAAGAATGCTATTGATTAAATGCTAGATCACGTACCTAGAGAGGAGGTACTGAATAGAATTGGGGAAAAGAGAAACTTGACGAGCAGAAGGGATCGGTTGGTAGGACACGTTCTGAGGCATCAAGGGATCACCAATTTAGTATTGGAGGGCGGCGTGGAGGGTAAAAATCGTAGAGGGAGACCAAGAGATGGATATATTAATCTGATTCTGAATGACGTATGTTACAGTAGTTACTCGGAGTTGAAGAGGCTTGCACAGGATAGAGTAGCATGGAGAGCTGCGTCAAACCAGTCTTAGGATTGAACATCACAACAACAGCATTCCATTATCGTCGTTTTACTTTTGTTGATGTACATCTTCCTCCTTTCAGAACACTGTCCCTTCCGTTAAACTGCTCTTCCAAATCCTTCGTTGTCTCTGACAGAAATACAATGTGATCGGCCAACCTCAAGGTTTTTATTTCTTCTCCTTGGGTTTTAATTCCTACTCCAGATTTTTGTTTTGTTTCCTTTACTGCTTGCTGAACATACAGATTGAGTAACATCGGGAATAGGCTACAACCCTGTCTCACTCCTTCTCTACCACCGCTTCCCTTTCGTACTCCTCGATTCTTATAACGATCATCTGGTTGCTGTACAAATTGTAAACAGCCTCTCAATCCCTGTATTTTACCCCTGCCACCCTCACAATTTGAGAGTATTCCAGTCAACACTGCTAAAATCTTTCCGTAAGTCTACAAATAGTAAAAACGTAGGTTCGCCTTTCCTTAACCTATCTTCTCAGATAAATTTAGAATTTACTCTAATAATAATATATTCTCCGGAAAATCGTGTTTGTATTGAAGACCATTTGGCGTTCCTCTGCAAGTGGCGCCCGGGGCATGACAGACCCTCACCTCCCCCCCCCCCCCCCCCCTCCTCGCTACGCCACTGCTCTGGGTAAACAAGGCTCCGCTGTAGTTTGTTTCAATGCCTGTCCTGTTTATACTGCCACATTATTTACTTTCTAACAAAAACAATTGCTGATAACATGTTCCAATCGGAAATGCTGGCTCAACAGTTTCTCATATCTCTTCACGAATAACCGGTCGTCTTTGATTTTCACGATTAAACAACAGAGTTTTTATAATTTCGTATTAACGCTCATCTTAACAGCTTTTGGGAAATCTTCGCTATTCAAAACTGAGCAAAGCACCCCGTTGACACCATGTTGCCTGGATGCATATTAACCTCAGCAGTCAGTTTCGTGGGCGTGTTTCTGTAAGGATCCCGTCACTATCGCCCCGTGGAGCTTGACTCGCAAGTTTCCTGTTTAATTGTTGGTGGTGGAAGATGTACTCACCGCCAGTAAGTAATTGACCGACAAGTGGAAGAGAGGTGATGGATAATGTCCCTGATCACCAAACTTTGCACCAGTTCCTTGGATTAAATTCCAAAACTCTATGCAGTACGTCGTAAAGTGAGGGCGTGTGACACTGTCGATGGTGAATCGTCCGTCGGATGGGGACTTTAATCTCGGCTTCACTCTCGATGATATTTGAAAGAAATAGTGGCATCGTGTTTTAGCCTCTCCCTTCTCTCATCACACAACTCCGACATCACGCCACACTATACATACAGCCATTACAGCAGCCTACACTCAGCAGATGGCATCTCCTCGTCTCTCGCCTCGTTCCAGGTAAGTGGGCGGGTCCTTCAGTTGATTTCACTTCATCGTATGTCGACTTGGCCCGACTTTGCTCGTAGCCTACACTCAGCAGATGCACTTACGATACAATTCCCACATTTCTGCGAGAAACAGAGCCACTGAAAGCAGAAGAAGAAAAACCTTTTAGAATAAGCAGGAACCTATCACTCGGGATCTCCCATCCAACAATGCAATATAAGCGGCTTCTTTTTTCCTTTAAGAGGTACCAGTTGTCTCTGTCAGTAAGTTTGTTACCTGATTTCGTTAAATAACGGAAGAGTGAAAAAACAACAGCTAAACGAAAATTTGTCACGTGAAAGTTCAGTGAACAATTTGGAATCCGGACTACGCTCAGCCGGCCGCGGTGGCCGTGCGGTTCTAGGCGCTACAGCCCGGAACCGCGGGACTGCCACGGTCGCAGGTTCGAATCCTGCCTCGGGCATGGATGTGTGTGCTGTCCTTAGGTTAGTTAGGTTTAAGTAGTTCTAAGTTCTAGGCGACTCATGACCTTAGATGTTTAGTCCCATAGTGCTCAGAGCCATTTGAACCATTTTTGACTATGCTAAACCAAGATCCCATGGATTATTGTCCCGCGACGTTTAACACGCTTAAACCGGAATAATTTAATTCCAAGTACTTAAAACTCCCGAGCTCGTTGCGGTTGGTGTCTAGGCACAACCGTCGCACTACGATGACGTTTCTAGAAAGACAGCTCACTCAGCAGTCTAGCTTTACGCAGTTTCCGGATAGTAAAACGATGGCCTGTTCAACCTGGACAGCGGGAAAGAGATCGAGAAGTCCGTATCTCTGACAAGCAGCCACTCGGCTTGTTTGTTAGCAGCTACAGCTAGGATAGGACACAATAGCTCACTCCGGACTATTCTGCCTTGGACAATTTTTCTACGATGGGAACCTGTCGTGTCACACAGCACCCAACAATAGCAATATTTTTTTTCATTTTTCACCCTAGCGTGACTACTGTACAACTAAGATCATTGCCAGAGCAAGAAGTCACGGCCAAACGGAGACACATTTGTCTACCGGAACTAACGAGCGTCATTATGCTGGCTACTGCATGTACGGTACGCCAGAAGAAGTAGTCACCGTTCATGACGAACGTGGGTGTACCTCAACTCGTGTTAACTACGAAACGGCAAGAACTATCTGTAGCAAAAGTTTCCGTCGAGAGTTTTCTTTTCTCCGACCTCTGTTTCGTTCTGAGAAGAGCTGTGGTAAATTCGACCAGCCCAGGAAAGACCAACGCAAGCGTAAAGTTGTAACGTCGCGTCGACGACTTGATGTTTCGAGATAGGGAACAGATTAGGATAGAACAAGGAAGGAACAAGGAAACAGTGCGTGGCTTTTTGAAAGGAACCCTCCTTGCCAGTGCCGTGAGTCAGACACACTACGCAGAATTTAATGGGGATGTTTGAGCGGAATACTTGGTAGGATCTTTACCACTGCGCCACTTCGTTCGTTTGGAAACTCACGAACTTACTGCTTTCTCAGATATCAATGTAACGGTCTGTCCAATAAAGTTTCCGTGATGTAAGCGACGTGCTCTTGGGTATTCGCTTTTATTTTATTAATCTCCTTGTACAGATCTCAGGACCAGGTCGTTCAAATTGGGGGACGCTTGCTGAAAACCACCAGTGACTGAACAGCATCTGAAACGAAACAAACAAACCCAAATTGAGTAGTCTGAATGTTTTACGAACGTACAAGGCAAGTTCTAGGCACACTCCTGGAGGGCGCTTCTACATATGATGTACATATGCAGACTATAGCGACGAATGAAAATTTGTACGAAGGCCAGCTTTCGAACCCAGGTCTCCTGCTCACTAAGCAGATACGCTAACCACTACGCCACCTGGGCACAGTGACTTTGCACAACTGCTCGGACTAACCTAGCACGCCCCTCCTCAACCCAAATTCCCATTCACGCCTCAGCCCATTTGGTAAACCCCCTAAGCTCGAACAACGTTGCAGAGGCTCTGCAGCTGTATTGGAACAGCACCTCAGCATCGAACGAGACGAGGGATCCTGCCAGGAACCCTAGCATAGGTTCTTTTATTCAAATGAAACTACGTGGTTCCAGAGGCCTTTCCAACTCTCGAACATGAGGTACACACAATATGTCACTTTTATTACCGATACATGTTGCAAAACAATACGAATGATTAATAGATTCTCAAGCGAAAAAGAGAGAATTACGCTTCGTCTCTGTCGTAGAACTGGACGGATGACAAATGCCATTCAAAGTAAGGAAAGGGAGGAGAGAACGACGATCGTACAAGGCATCTACAGCGTGTTTCTATCATTCAATCCTTCAGGGTGGTAAGTGCAATTACTTAGCGAACCATTATTCACTAAGAAAACAAAGACCTTTTGAAATCCTAGAAATCCACATTTGAATAAATCTATATCTGTATACATATTTCGCATTGCCCCTGGCAGTGCAGAGCGGAGGGTACTTTGTGCGAATGTAAGGTATTTTCTGTGTAATTCTAATCCAATATGGAGCGAGGGAATAATAACGCGATATAATTTCTCTTACATTATCATCGTGATCAAGGAACAACATACATACACGAGACAACACAACTACCATACTTTCTTTGTAGAGGATCAATTCTTTAAATTCACGCAACGTGGTTTCGCAAGAACAACAATGCATTTCTTCCAAACGTTACTAAAAGTTCCCTCAACACTTCATTGTCGTCTGGGCTACACTAATCAGTTACGATCATAAAAATGCGTTCATGCCTACTTGATGAAATGAAATGGTCTTGTGGCCTGGGATTGGTCGGTAACCTGAGACTTTCTGTCGGACACCGCTTCGGCGACTTGCTCGGCCGATGAAAATAAGAAGGCGTGATTACGACAATTCATACAGCCAGCGAAGGAAATGTTCGACCCGGCCGGGTGTCGAACCCGCGGCCCCGTGATCTATATGTAGCGACAGTAATTAATACACCACGAGCTGATAACTTGCCTGCTTGATGAGTCCTACGAACTTGCTTCACCCTACAATTGTGCTCTGTACTTTGTAAGAGCCCCTCGAAAAATCCTGGCCTTCGCCAACTCTCCTACTAATGTTCCCGTGTTTTTTGCTTTGCAAATCAGTTTCTAGAACTCCACCTAAACTTTTCAACGACATAACGGGCTCCGGAAGTTTACCACTAATCAGTTATAATAGTGCTGGTCACGGAGCGAAATTGTCAGAGCTGGAGTACTCGACCCAGTTTCATCGGAGACTTCCACTTGCTCCGATTTAAAAGGAGGAGCGGTAGTTTCAAACACGAAGACCGAACTTATCTTCTTCTGTTTTCGTCAAAAATAAGATGGAAAAATCTGCCAAGACGAGTAATTACTTGTTAATAACAGATCGTAACTAAGACCGGACTTTCTACATTAGACGATCAAATAACGTCGCCGTCTCGTCAGTATAATATCTAAACGTTCTAATCGGTAATAATTGACTTAATGTGATGGGATATGCCTGCGGAATCTCGTTCTGTTGACAGTTATTGCGAAAGCCGCCATTCAAATTACAGGGAAAAATGCTTGGCGCAACGTGACGTGAATCGAGCTTCAACTTCAATTACCTGACACCAGAATGCCAACCTCAGATTTGCAGCTCTATTTCTTCGGGTTTCATCTGCGTTTATATTCTGCAAACCATTAGAAAGTTCATGGCAGTTTTTTTCTATTGTGCCGTATATTGCATTTACAGCTGGAGCGTAGGAAGAATGGTTTCCAATTTACAAGCATGTGTGTTTGTTGTAGTTAGTTTGATTTTGTCCGTCTGATTTCAGGGAGAACTATACGTCCTGTAAAAGTGCCCTTCAAATGTTCTAAACTGAATTTCCCGGAGGCGGAAAAGTCTGTGACCGCTTGCGCTGCCGTTATTTCTGTACACTCCATGTCCTTTGCTAATCCGACACTCGATCCTGATCCAGTGCGATTTGTGCAAATCTTTTGTACGTAGCTTCTTTGCAGACAAACTGCAATTCTTCATTTTTCTAACATTAAATCAGAGCGTGCCATTCCCTTTATCTGTAACACATGATATTTCATCGTTTCACTTAATATTGTCGCGCATTGGTACTCTCAAATATTTGTATGTCGTGACTGCCTCCAGCTGTGACTCATAAATCGTGCAATTGAAGCCTTGCAAGACTACAACTACCAAAATACTGTATTCAAACTAACCTTTGGCTTGATAACTGCTTTAACTTACATTAAGAGCTGCTTTGCAGACTTTCTACTAGACACCTATTTTTAAATGTGTGTGGTGCAGCAGAATAATGCTAATGATTGGACAGGTGGTTTGAGTAACTAATGTAGAGGTACTGAATTCGGTAGAAAATAAATTTATGGCACAACAGTCAGCTTCAAACGCCGGCTTCCTACGTTTTCTAGATAGTGTTCCTGGAAAAGAACGTCGCATCCCCCCCCCTACTCCCCCCATTTGAGTTCCCGTAGGATCCCCGTAACACTGCTGTGTTTTTCGTATCAACCGGAAACGAATGTAGCAGGCCACCTCTGAAATGCTTCGATGTCTTCTTTCAATTCGACCTGTTGCGGATCGCAAACACTAGAGCAGTACTCAAAAACAGGTCGCACTAGCGTCGTACTTGTGGTCTCCTTTACACATGAACCATACTTCCTAAAATTCTCGCAATAAACCGAAGTCGACCATTCGCCTTCCCTAATACAGTTCTCACATGCTCGTTCCACTTCATATCGCTTTGCAGCGTTACGCCCACATATTTAAACAACGTTACTGTGTCAAGCAAGGCACTACTAATGCTGTATCCGAACATTGCGGGTTTTTTTCCCTACTCATCCGCATTTACTAACATTTTTCTACATTTAGATGTAGCTTGCATTCTACTCTTCCGTATTAACTTACATTTTTCTACATTTAGATCTAGCTTGCATTTATCACACGAACTACAAATTCTGTCTAAGTCGTATCCTCCTACATTCACTCAACTTCCACATCTTACTGAGCACCACAGCATCATCAGCAAACAACCGCAGACTGCTGTCCACTCTGCTCGCCAAATCATTTAGGTATGTAGAGAACAACAGCGGTCCTATCACACTCTCCTGTGGCACTCCTAACGATACCCTTGTCTCCGATGATGTCCACCGAGTCAATTTCACTATTATAGGCCACTTTCCCAGCGTAAAATATGGCAACACTTGATAACTTACACGATTACACTACCCCCCCTCCCACATACACACGCTGCTACACGTTCAGAAATCCTTCTGTACAGTAGAAGGAGTTGTTAACCAGATATGATTTCAGGTTGTATCAAAAGTTAATCGTATTATCTGTTAAATTCTTTACTCCAATGGGTAGGTGGTCCAAGATCTTTGTGGCTAAATACCTGATACCTTTCCGTACCACATTTTTCCTTCTAGCGTTATATTTTTAAATGTTATTGTTGTTTTCAGGCAGTGATTAAGTGTTGACGACAA
Source organism: Schistocerca piceifrons (assembly GCF_021461385.2). Taxonomy (NCBI): domain Eukaryota; kingdom Metazoa; phylum Arthropoda; class Insecta; order Orthoptera; family Acrididae; genus Schistocerca; species Schistocerca piceifrons. The sequence continues at coordinate 408,869,547 of NC_060138.1, read as the reverse complement.
TAACGGAGAAAATGTTTTGTGAGGCTGCTGTCAGTTTGTCCAACTGCCTAGAAGATGTTCTACAATGGACACCACACATTATTCTTATTCGATGCTTCTGCGCAAAAGCCCATTTTTCCCTCAATGATTAGTCAACGTTAGTCAGCGAAACTAATAAAAGTGAAGGGTATCTGCGACAGTTGCGCGAAGATTGTGAGGAGGGGTGCCAGGCGCCGGTACTTCCTTACAAATTATTCGATCGCCTCCTTTACCATTTGTTTGTTGTCTGCCTTTAGAAGAGTAAACTGCTCCGAGAAGCCAGCCACTAACCACACAGCGCCGCGAGTGCAGTCTAGTTACCGGCGTGGCGTTGTGCCGGCCGGCTGGGCTCCATCCGTGTGTGGCTGGCAGCATCGCGTCCAGCGCCGTTGCCGAATGTTCCTCCTCAGCTCTGCCGCTCCACTCCTGCAGCACAGCCCTCCTTGCGGCAACAGCCACGCACACACTTGTCGTCTGAACAAGTAACACAGTCTCTCGTGCTAGTCCACGCCAGAACTGGCTCGCTTCTGGCGTCCGGGATGCTATGGCGGTGTGCCTATACGACATTCTCCATTCTGTAATTTATGTTACAGAAGCACCATATGGCTGTGTACCCGTGAAAGCTTCTACCTCAGTTTAGGTTTCAAAGTGGCTGGATTGGTGCTCTTGGTTATAGCTTAGCTTGTACATGTGATCTATACTGGGTTTAACATAAATTATCTAACCTCAGTTCGACTTATGCCTGGACGGGTTCGAACGATTGTTGGCAACTCTGTGTACTAAATTTCGCACCCCGTATACTCCCAAATCTGTGAGTGTAGAGGCAGGACCTTCGAAGGAAGTTTCGGGATATTGGGTTCGTAATGAGTGGCACAGATCGTGTGACAAAACAAGACCCTACCTGAAGAGCTTCTCTCATTTCTGTTTGTTGGTGTCATAACTGCATAGTTTGGATTAAAGGTTGCCACTGAGGCTATGAAGTATTTGGCATGAATTGGCCAGCGTCGGCTGGAGTGTGCAAGTTCCCGACTTTCTCTTCTCTTTATTTACCACGGTGGACCACAACTATGATACGTGAAGTACTTTTGGAGAAACAATCCTCCCCCGTCCCCCAGCCGCACTACCACATTCTTGAGTGAATGCGCCACTTTTAGGTGGGGCAATAATTCTTTCAAGATCCGTGAATCTTCTCGCAAAAAGTTTTGAATCACTGATAGAAACTATTTGGACCACTGCAGCATTTATTTTTTATAAGTTGTCTCAGTGTGACTTACGGACCATCGCCAGATCTAGTACTGCACGAAGCAATTTATGCAGCAAAGAAGTACAGTCGGTTGCGCATTAAGTCCTACTACGCATCAATGAGAGCGGGGATATGTTAAGATATCCATTTATTTGAAACTGGCAGTCATGCGAAACGCAATGATGTGTTTCTTCCATTTCATATTTTCGTCAATATATACATCCAAACAGTTGAACAATTTGCTGTATTTACTGACTGCTGTCGTGAGCGTACATTGGTCCTATTCTTTTTGTAGCACAGAACTCAATAAATAGTCTTTTTTTCTAAATTAAGAGCGCGTGCTCGTTTACAGACGCTCACTTGATAATTGTCTGAAAAAATTCGGAACAATTTCTACTGTTGGTATTTTTCTAAGAGGGTTAATTTTGTAGTTATATTATGTGACCATTTAAAAATTACGAACGCTGCTTGATGTATGTCTGCTGGAAGATCATTCACATATGTAAAGAATAGGAGCCGATCCAAAATTGAACGCTAATGCCCTCCGACAGTGCTTAATAAAACACCTCCGATTGAAAGTGAAATGATTTGTGTTTGAAGGAAACGTAGCATCGCTAAGGAGTGACCTGAACACCTCGTTAAATCTGTTACGTCTCTTCCGGAAACAGCAAGTTATTTATGATCAGATAATTTTCTGTTATCCGAAAGGACAGCGTGGCAACGGGGAAGCAGCTATTTTTACCTTTTTAGTCAGCAGAACGGAACAGGTGGTAAAGCGGGAGGCCTAACCGGCGCTTGAAGCGGGCGCGGATCTGAATGCAAAAGAAAGCTGCAGACCTTGGGTGTGGGCCACGCCAGCATTTACCTTGGCCGTGCCATATGGCTGATAGCGCCGCGGTACTTGTTCTCGGAGGCGTGTAAGCCAAGTTATCTCCCGGCACTCACGAGGTTCCTCTTCCACTTGCCGATAAGATACTCGAGCCCTCCTGTGCTAGTCAGGCACTATGTTTCTGCTCACAACACACGCTGCCGTTGGTATTCCAAATACATTGCCGTAAACTAGAGCGAGTGTCTAAGAAGTTTGGTGAATGGTATTACAACGCAAAGAAAACTTGCGTTACAAACAGAATCACTCTATTCGTCCTCCAAATAATGTCGACTGGTCACAGGACACGTTCGACACGAATTATAAAGCTGCTGGAAACTGCTGACAATTATATTCCTGGAATTGAAAGACTTACTGGTGTTCTATGTCATTGGACATCCATTGAAGTGTGATATAAACAACAGAACACCGCGAGGGTGATTGCTACTTACCGTACTCCGGATCAAACGTACAACATTATGTATTACCTTGTCTGATGATAGTTTGTAGAAGGGGAGGATCTCCGATCCCACGTCTCAAAATCGAAAGCAATTTTCTACCGCTTTATTTCTGCTCGTAATCCATAAATTTGTGAAGCTCTAATCGGACACCAGTCTTCTGCCTATCCAAATTAATCTGAATGATGACGTCAATATTCGCCTTGTTGATCCTCAATTCTTCCGAGTGTAATCTCGGAGACAGTCACAGATTTCATGCCACACCTAATACACTTACTTATCTCACCTATGGAGGAAGGCAGAAATTACACGACTTTTATTTATTTTTTAGCGAACCCAGAAATGCTTCGCAATTGTTAAATATGTATATGAATTGAATATACACCCTAAATTCCGTGCCCTCCCCATGCCCATGTTCTCCTCCGCCTCCTCCCCCCCCTCTTAGCGCATAACCTCCTCCCCCTCACTCTGTTCATTTCCGTCTGAATGTTCAGTAGAGTACGTGTAAAAATGTGAAGTAAATCCGTCAAGAACTTTTCAAGATTTTTGGTAACAACGTTTCCTTCCCTATATATAAAATATATACGCATATATTACAAAAATACATAGCCTATCTGCCTATGTCCGTCCGAATGTTAGAATATCGAGGAAAAATTTGTAGTAAATCGGTCTACAACTTTTACAGAATTTCGGGACGTTTTCTGTTTATACACATATCAAAAAAGCTTTTGCATCACCTCGGTCCCACGAATTCCGGAACCTGTAGAGAAAATTGAAACAGAGATCAACATAAACATTATTTACGCCCTTTTTATTGCTCATGGTTCAAATGGCTCTGAGCACTATGACTTAACCTCTGAGGTCATCAGTCCCCTAGAACTTAGAACTACTTAAACCTAACTAACCTAAAGACATCACACACATCCATGCCCGAGGCAGGATTTGAACCTGCGACCGTAGCGGTCGTGCGGTTCCAGACTGTAGCGCCCAGAAGCGCGCGGCCACCCCGGCAGGCTATTGCTCATGAAAACCACACATTGCTTGTTGTATCACCACACAGCGAGACCTTCAGAGGTGGTGGTCCAGACTGCTGTACACACCGGTACCTCTAATACCCAGTAGCACGTCCTCTTGCACATACTATCCACAAGTTATCAAGACACTGTTGGTCCATTGTCCCACTCATCAAAGGCGATTCGGCGTAGATCCCTCAGAGTTGTTGGTGGGTCACATCGTCCATAAACAGCCCTTTTCAATCTATCCCAGGAATGTGCGATAGGATTCATGTTTGGAGAACATGCTGGCCACTCTAGTCGAGCGATATCATTATCCTGAAGGAAGTCATTCACAAGATGTGCACAATGGGGGCGCGAATTGTCGTCCATGAAGACGAATGCCTCGCCAGTATGCTGCCGATATGGTTGTACTATCGATCGGAGGATGGCATTCACGTATCGTACAGCTGTTACAGCGCCTTCGCCATGTACCGCGCTGCATGGTGTTGTGGTTGCAAAGATGGACCTCGCCATGGATGTCGGGAGTGAAGTTGTGCATCATGCAGCCTATTGCGCACAGTTTGAGTCGTAACACGACGTCCTGTGCCTGCATGAAAGCATTATTCAACATGGTTTCGTTGCTGTCAGGGTTCTTCCGAGCCATAATCCGTAGGTAGCGGTCATCCACTTTAGTAGTAGCCCTTGGGCGGCGTGAGCGAGGCATGTCACCGACAGTTCCTGTCTCTCTGTATCTCCTCCACGCCAGAACAACATCGCTTTGGTTCACTCCGAGACGCCTGGACACTTCCCTTGTTAAGAGCCCTTCCTGGCACAAAGTAACAACGCGGACGCGATCGAACCGCGGTGCTCATGTATGGTTGTTTACATGTTTGGGCGGGTTTAGTGATATCAATGAGCAAAGGGACTTTCTCTGTGATACAATTTCTACAGCCAACGTCTGACTTCAGGAGTTCTGGCAACCGGGGTGATATATATATATAAGAATTTTTGTTTCGAAAATATGTGACAGCAGAACTGTCGAAGTGAACGCAATTTTAAAATTTTTGTCATACCAAAAATGCCATTACTATCCACAATTACGAACACAACAAAACAAAACAAAAAAAATCTACCAAATCGGTCGAGCCTTTGATTTTAATTTCCGACTTTGCAGGAGGATTTTCCAAAAATTTTCTTTCCTACAAACTTTGTCCTGACAATAACGAACGCAAAAAGAAATCAACCAAATCGGTCACGTCGTTCTCAGTTGATGATCTTTCATACATATGACAAGTGATTTTTAGTTATTTAGATTTATTTATTATTGGTTTCTAGCATACATACTTTTTAGCCATCAAAAATTAAAATGATTGAAGAATACAGCATGACAACATTTTATCTTCATCATACACACATTTCAGGGCATACATTCGTAAACTTATCTTCAGATTTAAAATGTTGTACGTATTCACTTGGGAGGACGACGGTTCAATTCCGCGTCCGGCCATCCTGATTTAGGCTTTCCGTGATTTCCCTAAATCGCTCCAGACAAATGCTGCGATGGTTCTTTTGAAAGGACACGGCCGACTTCCATCCCCGTCCATCTCTAATCCGATGAAATCGATGACCTCGCTGTTTGGTCTCTTCCCCCAAACAACCCAACGTATTCACTTAAACTACAACACGTAGTTGACAATAGACACACGTCCACTTGTTTGTATTAAAGCAATTAATTCAGTTTGTGAATTAAGTTCAATGGCCACCTTTTCTTTTAGATTTGGATGTCTTCTGTGCTCTAAACTTGGCTACGGTATCGTAACCACTTCGTGTTGTCTCTCGAAGAACTGGGATGGTGCAAAGTGGCTGACAGTAGCCAAGTCTCGCTAGCTCCTTTGAAAATTTCTCTCTGCCTTTCTCACAGCGCTTGCACTGATACAGGATGTGATTTACATCAGCAATTTTTAGTTAAACACATCGACAGTAAGGTGGCTCCAACACATCAGGGGTCCCACATCACTCCAACTGCACACGCCCTACACCGTTACAGCGCCTCCAGCAGCTTGAACAGTGCCCTATAATATTCCTTTGGCGTACTTTCGAGAAACCTGTCGATTTCATTTAAAAAATGTTCAAATGTGTGTGAGTTCCTAAGGGACCAAACGGCTAAGGTCATCGGCCCCTAGACTTACACACTACTTAAACTAACTTATTCTAAGAACACACACACACTCATGCCCGAGGAAGGACTCGAACCTCCGGCGGGAGGTGCCGCGCAATGTCGATTTCGTCCCGTTAAGAATGACTTGTAAAGTACCGTCTCTATAGGAACTCCCGAATCCAGTGGCAAATCTTGTCCGATATTCCGCAAGTTCGTATTTTGTCCACTACGCGACAGTGCAGAACTGTAACGAATGCCTCCGGAAGCGATTGCATAAAGGTTTATTTCCACAGAAAACTTTCCGCCGTTGCACGGCGGTTGGCCTTCGCGCGCCTTCACGTTAACCTCGGACATCAGTCGCAAGTGGAGCTCCTTAGTTGGCAGCCCGAATATTGATAGTAGTGCGGTTAGTCCACCGGCGATACATTTTCACGAAAGCGGAATGCCACCAGTTCACAAACACAGCTTCAGTGACACTGCTTGACCTGAAAGCCGGAGACCAACATTCTCTGCTTCTCAAATAAATAGTTTTCTTCAGCCATGGCACACACGGGGGAAATGTATACAAACAAGCTACCAGTGTTTTTCCGTAGCTACTTCACGTGGCATACGTGATGAGTAACGTCTACGAGGTGGTCGAAATTTCAGCAACATTGAATAACTTCATGCACCAGCACTAATCTAATCTCTTAACACACTACGAGATACCGTTGAAATCCCTTCACCATCATAGTACGATGTCCTGCTTGCATTCTGACGATCTTCCTCCGCGCTACGTGCACTCCGAGCGACTCATTCGATTTAAAACTTCGCAACAAGTGAACATGTCCACAAGTGTTACTTAAATACAAATTACATTTTCTGGAAAGGTGCGCACAAAAGTTAGTAAGCAGTCGCACCTTTACTTCTTACATTGATCAGTATACGGGAAACAAAATTGGGTCCTTCAGAATGACTGCTAACGCACAAAAAAGGCAACCTGCTATAAATACGTGACATTTACTACGAGCATGACATTCTTAACTCGTTGCCATCTGATTATAAAGTTAAAAACTCACAATAAAAGGCTCTTATGTTTCAGTTCTTCCATGCGGGTCACCGGTAAAACCCCGACTAAGGGTCTCGAAGAATTATGTTTAGACTTGATGGGAACAACCAGATTTAGCTTTCAGTGGCTTACAGAAGTCATTCTAGTCGAATGCAGGCTACTTGTTTCCAGTAGATAACTGCCAACTATTTCCCATATGTTTCTACAGACGGGGTTTCTGAATGTAGCTGGCGCTCTGCAACGAAAGCAGATGGTAGGAGGATTGTCGCAGCCACAATCTGCTCCTCAAGAAAAGGTGAGGTGGCAGCGATCAGTTCCGTATCGTGTAGTAGTTTCGTAGCCAAAATTCAAACCTCATCGCAGTAACTTGTGGAGCGAGGGGATAAGTCATCCTGGATTCGGAAGACCCAAAGCTATTTCCAGGAAAGCAATGCAGTATGTGGAGTTTTTCACAAAAGCTCTTTGGCTTTCTGCTTTTTTTAACAAGTAGTCCTCTCCCGCTTTGCAAAAAAGCTAATCTAACACCCAACACCTAATGATCTCACTATTCACTAGGCGCGAATAGGCACAAAAAAATCGTTTACCGAAGAGAGGAGCAATAGACACTGAAACGTCTAAGATAAATTAACAGGAGCAAACAGTAATTGTATCAATTAAATAGTGATGAATATCTGTTTTACAAGACGATGCTTATTAGGGCACATTGTTTGTATCTGTTAGTGTCACGTTCACCACTCTACACGCGTATTAAAATTATAGCGAAAGAACGGATAATGAGTTTGTTTCGGACATGAAAAATGGTCAAAAAGAGAAATGTGAACTGAGAAGAATAGTAAACTAACCGAAATCAGCGTGAAGGAAAAACTGTGGCAATTGGTGGAGGGGGGGGGGGGGAGAGATAGGGGAATTCTTTAAATATATCATAACGATACCGTGGATTCCTAAAAACTTTAAAAACACACACGCGCGCACCCGCACGCACGCACACACAGACACACACACGCACACGCACACGCACACACACACACACACACAGAGAGAGAGAGAGAGAGAGAGAGAGAGAGAGAGAGAGAGAGAGAGAGAGAGGGGGGGGAGAGAGAGGGAGAGAGAGAGAGAGAGAGAGAGAGAGAGAGAGAGAGAGAGAGAGGGGGGGAGGGAGAGAGAGAGAGAGAGAGCATTACCGAAATTGATAATGGGACACCCGGCCGGAGTGGCAGAACGGTTCTAGGCGCTACAGTCTGGAACCGCGCGACCGCTACTGTCGCAGGTTCGAATCCTGCCTCGGGCATGGATGTTTGTGATGTCCTTAGGTTAGTTAGGTTTAAGTAGTTCTAAGTTCTAGGGGACTAATGACCTCAGAAGTTAAGTCCCATAGTGCTCAGAGCCATCTGAAGCATTTTGATAATGGGACATATTTGCTTTCCTCTGCTAATAATGAGAGCATCTACATACAGTTTACGCGTGATTCGAACCGTGCCACAAACACACTTTCTTATATTCTGAGCATCATTCATTGCCAGTATTGAAAGCAACAGATTAAAAATCTTAGCGTTAAGTGGGGATCCGAAGGACGAATATACATCTGTAGCCTCTCAGTCTTGCACTAAGCAAAGTAAACTACTGTCTATAATAATACAACGTGATTCAAAATGAACGGAACGAAAAGTATTCCTTTGACTGGAGTAATGACTTTATTTCAGAAATACACTTGTACACTGAAAGATTAACTCTCACAGTTCCTTTGATCATTCACAGATTTCAGTGTAGACTCCGTTTGTGACACGGCAGATGTCTATGCAGTACTATATTCCCTGCCAGTTCCGTTCCAATGTAGTTCGATCATCGTTGTTAAACGCGGTGACTATAAGGTGCCTTAGCTGCTGAAGTCCTGTGAAAATGGGGGCGTAAACCATGTCCTTACACCTCCTGGGTGTAAGGTCAGGTGCTCTAGGGAGTGCACAACGTAAAAGGCACAAAATTCGACCCAGCATGACCAGCCCAACACTACGGAAGACATTAGTTGGTGTGACTACGTGATGAGGTTGTGCCAATGTGGCGGGGCTACTACAAAATGAACTCGGGTATCCCTTCTGCCAAGTGAGACAACAACGAGAGAGAAAGCATATCGACATAGGTTAAGCCTGTAACGATAGATTCTGCTCGTATTCCCGAATTATGCCTGTACACTTTGCCACTTAAGTGAAGTGTGGCTTCATCAGAGAACACATGTCTGCGAAATCATCCTATTCTATTCATGCTTGAAAATCAGTGCATAATTGTCTCCGTTTCTTGGTTTATGCGTTGATTTTAGCGCCTGCAAAATTTGAATTCTGTAAGCTTTGAACAGCTGACGCTTGTGCTAACGCCACACTGTTGATTGTGACACATTCACTTCTCTCTCCGGGCACGAGGCGTGCATTTCCTGGCGCTCATTTCGTAGATTGTACAAATTTGCACTTCATTCTCAACAGATGGCGTCTTGCAATTTTCTTCTTGCGTTTGCATCGTGTCTCAAACTGTTTTGTCCTTCTAGCGACGTTTTTACTGTGTGGTGTTACCTAACCAAACCTGGTCCAAAACACTCTTTGAACAACGATTACTGATGATGCTTTTGCGTATTCTATGACACAATACGACGGGTTGCCACCATTTTGAATGTTAACGCCAGCGATGAAAAACAGCGGCCGTTTTCCATTATTTCACTGTTGCCAATCAAAACTCCACTCCATATGTGTATTTCTGAAATAAAGTATTTTACTGTATTACTGTAGTCACAAGAATACCTCCTTTCTGTCCCATTCATTTTGAATCAACCTGTGTTTTAATTGTTAAGTAAGTTGGAATAACATATCGACGTACGTCGGAACATCAGGGGCAACATGTGGTCTTGCGTTATCTTGTTTAAAGGTAACATCACGGAAACCTCGAAGGTAGGGTACAGCCACCGACCTCCACACTTTAGAAATGTAACAGCTGCTGTCCAAAGTACCTTCTATGCGAACGAGAGGTGATCATATTGTGTGCCCAATGGCAGGCCATTCCATCAGGCCAGGTGCTGGGCCCGTATGACAATGATAACTGCGTTCGTTCTCTCGTGGTCTCTTTACATGGACACGTCCATCGTGATGCTGTACGCTGACCTGGGAACCATCGGCAAAGACGACGTGGGGCCACTCCTGTGTCCGGTGCTGCAGCACATACCAATGCCAGTGCGCCTCCCTCTGCTGCCACGTTAATGGCAGCCACGCTCCTCATGAGGATACTTGGCTTGCTGCAAACGAGCCTATTTCCAGGCTCGAGACACGTGGCGTGGCTGTACGATCCAGCACGCTCGAAGGAACGAGACATCTGAATGTAACTGGTGTACTCCTGCTTACATTGTGCTGTTGCAGCGAAATGTCGATAATTTCCACGTCGAAGCATGTAGTACACCTAATGCCAATTTGACTTTTGTTGCATGCCGCGTCCACAGTGTTACTTTTCCGACTCTGCACTGTAGTGCTGCAGTGAGGTGACAGAAGTCACGCGATAGCGATATACATATATACAGATGGCGGCCGTAGCGGTTACATAAGGTGTAGAAGGGCAGCGCACTGGCGGAGCTGTAATTTGTACTCAGATCATTCATGCCACAAGGTTTCCGACCTTATTATGGCCGCACGACGGGTATTAGCGGACTTTGAAGGAGGAATGGTAATTGGAAATAGATGCCTGGGGCATTCATTTCGGAAATCGTTACGGAATTCATTATTCCCAGATCCACAGTGTCAAAAGTATGCCGAAAATACCAAATTTCAGACATGAGCCCTCAACCACGGACAACGCTGTGGAGCAGTGGCATTTTCATAGATTGTCAGTGCTAACACACAAGCAACACTGCGTAAGGTAACTACAGAAATCAATGTGGGACGTAAGACGAACGTATCCGTTAGGATGATGATGATGATGAGTCCCATACTTTATAGAGCGTAGGGGAGCGACGCGGGAGACCCGCGCCGCCTTACTAGGCAAGGTCCTAGTGGAGATGGTTGCCTTCCTCCGACCGTAATGGGGATGAATGATGATGATGAAGACGACACAACAACACCCAGTCATCTCGAGGCAGGAAAAATCCCTGACCCCGCCGGGAATCGTACCCGGGACCCTGTGCTCGGGAAGCGAGAACGCTACCGCGAGACCACGAGCTGCGGACTATCCGTTAAGATACTGCGGCGACATTTGGCGTTAATGGACTATGGCAGTAGACGATCGACACGAGTGCCTTTGCTAAAAGCACGACATCGCCAGCAGCGCCTTTCCTGGGCTTGTGACTAGCTGGACCCTACACGACTGGAAAACAAAGGCCTGGTTAGATTGCAGTTGGTAAGAGCCGATGAAGGGTTCGAGACCATGGACCCTAGTTGTCAACACGGCACCGTGCAGTCCGCAGCTCGTGGTCTAGTAACTAGCGTTGTTGCCTCTGGATCACAGGATCCCCGGTTCGATTCCCAGCCAGGTTAGAATTTTGTTCGCCCGGGGACTGGGTGTTTGTGTTGTCTTCACCATTTCATCACCATTCGTGAAAATAGCGAGATTAAATTGTGTAAAGATTGGGAATTTTAGGGGCGCTGATAACCGTGCAGTTGAGCGCCCCACAAACCATACATCACCACAAACCAAACGGCACCGTGCAAGCTGGTGCTGGCTCCATAATGCTGTGGACTGTGTTTACAAGGAATGGACTGCGTCCTCTGGTCCCACCCAACCGATCAATGACTCTAAATGGAGATGTTCGGCCACTTGGAGACTATCTGCAGCCATTCATGGACTTCCTGTTCCCATGACAATGAACCATGTCACTGAGCCACAATTGTTCGTGATTCGTTTGAAGAACATTCTGAATAATTCAAGCGAATGATCTGGCCACCCAAATCGCCCAACATCAACTCCATCAAACCTTTATGGAAGATAATGGAAAGGTCGGTTCGTACACTAAATCCTACACCGGTAACACTACCGCAATTATGGACTGTTACAGAGGCAGCATGGCTCAGTATTTCTGCAGGGGACTTCCCACGGCGTGTTTAGTCCATGCCACATCCAGTTGTTGCATTACGCCGGGAAAAAGACGGTCCGACAGTATATTAGGAGGTATCCCATGACTTTTGTCACCTCAGTGCATATCAACACTCTTCCCTCACCTGAGACCATCAGCGATTCCTAAGAACTTCAACCGACGGAGACCGGGGTGCGGAAACAACTTCACGTGTCGAGACTCCGATCAGCCGACAATCTGCAGCTGCGACACCAGCGATTTGCCTCCGCCAGCACCATCCTACGAGCTGTGTACGGTGACGGCCTGCTGGCTGCTGGCAGCAGGACAGCTGTGGTGCCGCCAGCAGCAGCAGCAGCCGCAGCCGGGCGCGGCCTTGACCCAGGCCGGCCGCCCAAGGCCGGCGCCTCGTCCTCCACCAGACCCTGGACCCTGCCTTACTGACTCGCCAGTCGACCGCGGCAGATGCGCTGCGCTTCCACATATTCAATCCACTCGCTTGCGTTGCGTTGCGCTGCGCTTATGTACCGGGTGATCAAAAAGTCAGTATAAATTTGAAAACTTAATAAACCACGGAATAATGTAGATAGAGAGGTATAAATTGACACACATGCTTGGAAAGACATGGGGTTTTATTAGAACAAAAAAAAAAGTTCACAAAATGTCCGACAGATGGCGCTGGACAGCAAAACGTCAGTGACTGCAAATGACAAACGTGTGTAAAAGGATCTGTAATGAGAGAGAGGATCAGATGCAACAGCAGTCGCAGCATGTTGACATTACCTGAAAAGGCGCTTTTAGTGAAGCTGTATTATCAGAATGAGGAATGTGCTAGTTCGGCGTTACGATCCTATGGCCATAGGAAGGGGATTCGAACGGGTAAAGGTCAGTTGACAAATGCAGCTGTGGCGAGAATGATTTCGAAGTTCGAAGCCACGGGTTGTTTCGACGATAGATCCCATAGTGGCCGACTGAGCAAAAGGCGTAATGCTGCTGAGACAGTTCAGAAAGAAATGGAGACTGTAGCTGGTTCGTCTATGCACGGGGAAGTCAGCGCTCGTGCAGTTGCACGTCGCACCGGCATTCCATACACTTCTGTTTGGTTGGCACTTACCCGTACCCTCCGATGCTATCCGTACAAAAAACATCGGCATCATGACCTGTTACCTGGCGATTTAGTGAAGCGGAGGGCATTTGCGGTGTGGGCGTTTCAAAACATGGCGGAAGATGACGATTGGTTGAGTAACGTGTTGTGGACCGACGAAGCTCATTTCACGCTCCGAGGGTCTGTCAGCGCCCACAACTAGAGAATTTGGGCTACCGAAAATCCTAGAACTGTCGTTGCACGACGACAAAGTCACGGTATGGGATGGATTTACCACGTCTACCGTTCTCAGCCCTATTTTCTTCGAGGAAATGCGTGATTCTGGTTTTGTAACTGCTACCGTGACGGGTGAGAGGTACGCCGATATGTTACAGAATTGCATCATCCCCAGCCTGGCTGATAAACACCTGTTGGAACGTACGATGTTTATGCAGGATGGCTCCACCTCACATTGCTAGACGCGTGAAAGATCTCTTGCGCGCGTCGTTTGGTGATGATCGTGTGCTCAGCCGCCACTTTCGTCCTGCTTGGCCTCCCTGGTCCCCAGACCTCAGTCCGTGCGATTATTGGCTTTGGGGTTACCTGAGGTCGCAAGTGTATCGTGATCGACCGACATCTCTAGGGATGCTGAAAGACAATATCCGACGCCAATGCCTCACCATAACTCCGGACATGCTTTGCAGTGCTGTTCACAACATTATTCCTCGACTACAGCTATTGATGAGGAATGATGGTGGACATATTGAGCATTTCCTGTAAAGAACATCATCTTTGCTTTGTCTTACTTTGTTATGCTAATTATTGCTATTCTAATCAGATGAAGTGCAATCTGTCGGACATTTTTTGAACGTTTGTATTTTTTTGGTTCTAATAAAACCCCATGTCATTCCAAGTATGTGTGTCAATTTGTACCTCTCTATCTACATTATTCCGTGATTTATTCAGTTTTCAAATTTATACTGACTTTTTGATCACCCGGTACACCTGCTTCGGGTACGTATTCTACCGTACCCACTCCTCCTCTGTCGCCGTTTGGACAACTGCCGAGAATTCAGTACATATTTGATCGATCGATCGACCATGTTGCTGCACCGCTTTCCGAAATGTCAATTGGTGATGCTACAACATACAAATGGCATATGTCGCAGTGAACCGTCCACAAGCATAAAACCGGCACGTTTCATGAGCACAGATGTACAGTTGTCCACATTCGCAACTGTTGATGTGTTTGATAACGGCTGTAATCACCGCGGTGCCTGTTCCTTAGGACATACTTGCATGTCCGTAGGAACATTGCATCATACTTCTGAACAACAGAGACACAGCAGTATCGAAATGGGAAGTTTACACCGTGAAACTCCTATAAAATATTTATCAAAATTGGTGGAGATGTTCAGCACATAACGGGCATTCAATGATTAAACTTGCATTCGACTCGGAACTGATTTCCATCAATATCAGTCTTGTATTCGTTGTGGCGTGGAAGCAAACTCTCTCCGATTGCCGACTTAAGCCTCAAATGCATGCTGCATCAGTTCATGAACGTCGTTGGCTAGAGGTTAGTATGAGAGTACAGGTCTTCCCATCACTTGCCACGTATGCTCTGTGGGTGACAAATCATGTGACCGGGCGGCCGCTCAATGCAACTGTGGTGTGATTTGCATTGTGTGGTCTTGCATTATCCTATTGGTGTATGTCATTTGCTACCCTGGTGGTCAAGATATCACAACAGAGTTTTATCATTCTTGAACATACTGATGGGCATTCAACCTCCCTATAACACTTACCAAATCAGTCCTGTTGCCACAGCTAACAGGTCCCCGCATCAAGATTCCAGGAGTTGGAGAAATGTGGGTCTTGAGAATTGCTGCTACCTGTGACCTTTCTCTAGGTCGTCAATCGACACGTTGGCGTCGATTTGTCAGCTACTAACAGAAGCGAGGCTCATCACTGTATACCACGTGTCCTTTGACTCTGATTCTACACCACGCAAGACTGTTGTCTGTGGTATAGTGACAGCTGCATATCCCGCGTGGCAAGTCAAGATCTCGACTTAGCTTCTAGTAATTCGTCTCGACCATTCGCGGCGAATTCTGCCTGTAAAATCCGTCTATCCATCACAGCCATCCCAACCGCCCTACGACCTTCTCGTGGCATAGCCCTTGTGGAAGGAGTCGTGCCTACTCTTGTTGCCACAATTTTCTGCTGAGTCCATCTCGTCACCACTCGTGCTGCAGTCATTGCACTACATCCAACTGTCTGTGCAATCAGTCGTTGTGATGCGCAAGGATGAAATTTTAACAAATATATCCCACATGCATCGAAATGCTGGAGTTATCAGTTGCATAGCCTCGGCCACATATTCGATCGTTGTGACGCATGGATATTCGTGGCGAAATATTGATATGAGGTTCCAAGCATGAAGCACTGTGCCGTCGAATATTACTGTGTAATGGTACCCAGTGAGAGACGGCACCATTGCCAACAGTACAACAGCCTTTATTTTGCTTTTGAATAATCTCTCTTAACATTGTTCATGTCATCTACGAAACACGGACAGTAACTAATCAAATAAAGGTTGTTGATTGACGGTGGCAGGCTGTTTGCTTAATTGTTATTTCTAGCAATCATCTGATTCAATATAAGAAAATCAACTGGTTACAGGGACACTGAGTATTAACTTCCTTGGATTTTACACCAATAACAGAGGTGGGTAGCTAGATATAAAAACAGATCTACGGGATTTTCGCATGGACTTCTACCTAAATACACTCTATGGGAGAAAAGCGAACCACGAAGAAATTATCCGGAATACGCTAGATGTGACAAACATGTGCAGACAAACAAATGATTACAATTTCAGAAAAATTGGATAACAGATTCAAGTGAAACATCTTCACAAATTCAGCACGTCAATAACGTGTTGATCCATCTCGGTCCCTTATCCAAGCAGTTATTCGGCTTGGCATTGATTGGTAGATTCGGTTGATGTTCTCCTGAACGATATCGAGCCAAATTCTGTCGAAGTGGCGTGTTAGATGGTCAAATCCCGAGTTGGTTGGAGACCCTATCCCTAATGCTCAAAACGTCCTCAGTTGGGGAGAGATGCGGCGACTTTACTGGCCAAGGTAGGGTTTGACCAGCTCGATGACAAGCAGTACCAACTCTCGCCGTGTGCCGGCGTGCATTATCTTGCTGAAATGTAAGCCCAAGATGGCTTATCATGAACGGCAGCAAAACGGGGCGTAGGATAATCGTCGACGTACCGCTATGCTGTAATGGTGCCTCGGGCGAGAACCAAAGCGATCTTGCTATGAAATGAAATGGCAGCCCAGATCGTCACTCCTGGTTGTCAAGAACCTTTGGAGCATTATGTGCTGGGCCCTCCAACCAGATCGTGACTTTGACGATCTAACGGGCCAAAGGGACAGAAAGGAGCACGATATCTCTCAGGAGGCCATCCAACAAATCTATGAATCAATTCCAAGCCGAGTAACTGCTTGCATAAGGGCCAGATATTGACCAACACGTTATTGTCTTGCTCAATTTGTGAAGCTCTTTCACTTGAATAAATTATCCTATTTTTTTTTCTGAAATTGTAGTCATATGTTTGTCTATAAATGTACGTCACATCTCGTGATTTGCGTCCCATTTGCATAATTGCTTCGTGGTTCGCCTGTTTTTCTGTTTATAAGGGGCAGTCAAATGAAAACGAGATAGATGGGAGGAAAGTAGAGTGTTTCTTATTTCAAAAGTAATCGCCATAAATGTGTACACATTTATACCATTGTGGAGTAAGACTGTGAATGTCTCGATGGACAATTTCCCGTTGCATACGGAACCATGATTTCACCAGACGGATATCTCTCCGTCCGAGAGGTCGACTGCCGCGAATGTTTTTCTCCAGTGCTTAAAAAACATGGAAATCGCATGGAGAGAGATTAGGACACTACGAGCGATGTGTAACGGCTTCCCAGCGAAAGTTCTGCACCGCACTATGTGCTCTTCTAATCCTTATTATCTTCGTTTAATCCTGATTACTCAGATTTGATCTGGTGGCGGAAAAAATGATGTTCCCATCGGTGAATCGTGAAACCAGTACGACAAATTCAAGTAAGCTGGTATGTGTTTCAGGCAGTACTGTTTCAACATATCCAGCTGTTAAATCAACATATAGCCAGAGTGGGAACGGAAGATTATAAATAAGTACACGAGACTCAGTGCAAGAACTCAAGTGCAGCCGCTGTCTTCCGTCTCTGTTGTTCTGCTGTCTTGGGCACGACGACACCTGAAGTACATCCAGCTCATTTTCAAGTTCACGCGTTTTTTTCTCACTTGTTAAATTTGATCAATATAAAAAACAAACAAGATTGCTACGTTAAGCAGCCAATAAAATGTTCAGCTCACTTGTTCATGAGAGGCAGAATGTAATTTTACTGGTGTAACCCTTTGCCAGGAAAGTTCTACCACAATGTTTTTTAGTTCTGAATTTTCAATGCTAAAAAGGAACAAATGTTGTTTTTAGGCTACCTGGTATGTGGGTCCTTGAAAGGACATTGGCCATGTTTCTCCGCAAACTCAGTGGTGACAGGTCTTTTCTTAGCAACACACTATTTGGGCTTTTAGCGCATTGGTTACGGTGACATGATGGATGCTGATTGTGAGCAAAGAGTGAACATTAAGTTCTCAGTTACGCTCGGGAAAACCCCTAGAGAAACGTAGACAATGATTAAGCAAGCACATGCAGGCGAGGCACTTTCAGGAAGTCGTGTTTTCGAGTGGCAAAAAGGCTTCCTGAAGGCAGAGATTCAATACAAGACGATCCCAGAGTCGGTCGGCCACCTGAAGCATGTTGTTGTTGTTGTTGTGGTCTTTAGTCCTGAGACTGGTTTGATACAGCTCTCCATGCTACTCTATCCTGTGCAAGCTTCTTCATCTCCCAATACGTACTGCAGCCTACATCCTTCTGAATCTGTTTAATGTATTCATCTCGTGGTCTCCTTCTACGATTTTTACACTCCACGCTGCCCTCCAATACTAAGTTGGTGATCCCTTGATGCCTCAGAACATGTCCTACCAACCAATCCCTTCTTCTTGTCAAGTTGTGCCACAAACTCCTCTTCTCTCCAATCCTATTCAATACTTCCTCATTAGTTACGTGATCTACCCATCTAATCTTCAGCATTTTTCTGTAGCACCACATTTCAAAGGCTTCTATTCTATTCTTGTCCAAACTATTTATTGTCCATGTTTCACTTCCATACATGGCTACACTCCATACAAATACTTTCAGCAACGACTTCCTGACATTTAAATCTATACTTGATGTTAACAAATTTCTCTTCTTCAGAAACGCTTTCCTTACCATTGCCAGTCTACATTTTATATCCTCTCTACTTCGACCATCATCAGTTACTTTGCTCGCCAAATAGCAAAACTCATTTACTACTTTAAGTGTCTCATTTCCTAATCTAATTCCCTCAGCATCCCCGACTTAATTCGACTACATTCCATTATCCTCGTTTTGCTCTCGCATTCGGGAGGACGACGGTTCAATCCCGCGTCCGGCCATCCTGATTTAGGTTTTCCGTGATTTCCCTAAATCACTCCAGGCAAATGCCTGGATGGTTCCTCTGAAAGGGCACGGCCGACTTCCTTCCTCATCCTTCCCTAATCCGATGAGACCGATGACCACGCTGTCTGGTCTCCTTCCCCAAACCAACCAACCAACCAACCTCGTTTTGATTTTGTTGATGTTCATCTTATATCCTCCCTTCAAGACACTGTCCATTCCGTTCAACTGCTCTTCCAAGTCCTTTGCTGTCTCTGACAGAATTACAATGTCATCGGCGAACCTCAAAGTTTTTATTTCTTCTCCATGGATTTTAATACCTACTCCGAATTTTTCTTTTGTTTCCTTTACTGCTTGCTCAATATACAGATTTAATAACATCGGGGAGAGGCTACAACCCTGTCTCACTCCCTTCCCAACCACTGCTTCCTTTCATGTCCCTCGACTCCTATAACTGCCATCCGGTTTCTGTACAAATTGTAAATAGCCTTTCGCTCCCTGTATTTTATCCCTGCCACCTTCAGAATTTGAAAGAGATTATTCCAGTCAACATTGTCAAAAGCTTTCTCCAAGTCTACAAATGCTAGAAACGTAGGTTTGCCTTTTCTTCATCTTCCTTCTAAGATAAGTCGTAGGGTCAGTATTTGCCTCACGTGTTCCCTTATTTCTACGAATCCAAACTGATCTTCCCCGAGGTCGGCTTCTACCAGTTTTTCCATTCGACTGTAAAGAATTCGCGTTAGTATTTTGCAGCCGTGACTTATTAAACTGACACTTCGGTAATTTTCACATCTGTCAACACCTTTCTTTGGGATTGGAATTATTATATTCTTCTTGAAGTCTGAGGGTAGTTCGCCTGTCTCATACATTTTGCTCACCAGATGGTAGAGTTTTGTCAGTACTGGCTCTCCCAAGGCTGTCAGTAGTTCTAATGGAATGTTGTCTACTCCCGGGGCCTTGTTTCGACTTAGGTCTTTCAGTGCTCTATCAAATTCTTCACGCAGTATCATACCTCCCATTTCATCTTCATCTACATCCTCTTCCATTTCCATAATATTGTCCTCAAGAACATCGTCCTTGTATAGTCCCTCTATATACTCCTTCCACCTTTCTGTTTTCCCTTCTTTGCTTAGATCTGGGTTTCCATCTGAGCCCTTGATATTCATACAAGTGGTTCTCTTTTCTCCAAAGGTCTCTTTAATTTTCCTGTAGGCAGTATCTATCTTACCCCTAGTGAGGTAAGCCTCTACATCCTTACATTTGCCCTCTAGCCATGCCTGCTTAGCCATTTTGCACTTCCTGTCAATCTCATTTTTGAGACGTTTGTATTCCTTTTTGCCTGCTTCATTTACTGCGTTTTTATATTTTCTCCTTTTATCAATTAAATTCAGTATTTCTTCTGTCACCCAAGGATTTCTACTAGCCCTCGTCTTTTTACCTACTTGATCCTATGCTGCCTTCACCACTTCATCCCTCAAAGCTACACATTCTTCTTCTACTGTATTTCTTTCCTCCATTCTTGTCAATTGTTCCTTTATGCTCTTCCTGAAACTCTCTACAACCGCTGGTTCTTTCAGTTTATCCAGGTCCCATCTCCTCAAATTCCCATCTTTTTGCAGTTTCTTCAGTTTTAATCTACAGTTCATAACCAATAGATTGTGGTCAGAGTCCACATCTGCCCCTGGAAATGTCTTACAATTTAAAACCTGGTTCCTAAATCTCTGTCTTACCATTATATAATCTATCTGATATCTTCTAGTATCTCCAGGGTTCTTCCATGTATACAACCTTCTTTCATGATTCTTGAACCAAGTGTTAGTTATGATTAAGTTATGTTCTAAGCAAAATTCTACCAGGCGGCTTCCTCTTTCATTTCTCTCCCCCAATCCACATTCACCTACTATGTTTCCTTCTCTCCCTTTTCCTACTCTCGAATTCCAATCACCCATGACTATTAAATTTTCGTCTCCCTTCACTACCTGAATAATTTCTTTTATCTCATCATACTTTTCATCAATTTCTTCGTCATCTGCAGAGCTAGTTGGCATATAAACTTGTGCTACTGTTGTAGGCGTGGGCTTTGTGTCTATCTTAGCCACAATAATGCTTTCACTATGTTGTTTGTAGTAGCTTACCCGAACTCCTATTTTTTTTATTCATTATTAAACCTACTCCTGCATTACCCCTATTTGATTTTGTATTTATAACCCTGTATTCACCTGACCAAAAGTCTTGTTCCTCCTGCCACCGAACTTCGCTAATTTCCACTATATCTAACTTTAACCTATCCATTTCCCTTTTTAAATTTTCTAATCTACCTCCCCGATTAAGGGATCTGACATTCCACGCTCCGATCCATAGAACGCCAGTTTTCTTTCTCCTGATAACGACGTCCTCCTGAGTAGTCCCCGCCCGGAGATCCGAATGGGGGACTATTTTACCTCCGGAATACTTTACCCAAGAGGACGCCATCATCATTTATCCGTACAGTAAAGCTGCATGCCCTCGGGAAAAATTACGGCTGTAGTTTCCCCTTGCTTTCAGCCGTTCGCAGTACC
Source organism: Schistocerca piceifrons (assembly GCF_021461385.2). Taxonomy (NCBI): domain Eukaryota; kingdom Metazoa; phylum Arthropoda; class Insecta; order Orthoptera; family Acrididae; genus Schistocerca; species Schistocerca piceifrons. Next base: position 408,848,495 of record NC_060138.1, on the reverse strand, counting down.
AGCACAGCAAGGCCGTTTTGGTTACTGTTACAAGGCCAGATCAGTCAATCATCCAGACTGTTGCCCCTGCAACTACTGAAAAGGCTGCTGCCCCTCTTCAGGAACCATACGTTTGTCTGGCCTCTCAACAGATACCCCTCCGTTGTGGTGGCACCTACGGTACGGTTATCTGTGTAGCTGAGGCACAAGCCTCCCCACCAACGGCAAGGTCTATGGTTCATGGGGGGATGCAAAGGTGGAGCGTGTAACACTGTTATTGCAAGAAGACCGTCTTGTAACTGTGCGCGCGATATCAGAAGAACTTAATTTGACTCGTGATGTATGTCATAAGTTTTTACGCGAAGATTTATGGAAAAAAAACTTAATACAAAACTCGACCCTCACACACTACCAGACGAAGAGGAAGAGGGAAGACGAAGAATTTTGGCAGAACTACTAGACAGAGCCAGACGCTATCCCACATTTCTGTCAAAGGTTATTGCTGGGGATGAAAGTTTGTGGTACCAGTATGACCTCACACGAAGTGTCAAAGTGCTGAATGGCGAAGTCCTGGATCACCAGCCACGAGAAAAGTCAAACGACAGCCTTCGAGAACAAAGACAATATTGATTGCATTCTTTGATAGTAAGGGGATATTTCACCATGAGTCTGTTCCTTCAGGTCAAACAGTGAACCGAAATCTTCACATCAAAGTCTTGAAACATTTGCGACAAACAATTCGATGTCCCCGCTTTGATTTGTGGCATTCTCTGGACTGGTTCTTACTGCATGTAAGACCCCACACTGCTTCATCTGTCACCGAGTGTCTGGACAGGCACTCTGTTATTGCCATCCCCTAACCGCCAAATTCGCCTGACCTCTCGCCTTACGATTCTTTCTCATTTCCGCGAGTGAAAGGCGACTGAAAGGAAAGATTCGTCAAGATATCGCGGACATTCCACGGGCTGTAACAAATGAACTTACAAGCATCGCAGTTGGAAATTTCGAAGACCTCCAGAAACATTGGCAACTCTGTATAAATAGCCATGTGGACTACTTCGATAGGAGCTAAGTTCATTTTTTAGTAAGTGCAGTTTCCCCTTTAAAAAAAAAAAAAAAACTGTCCCTGAACTTTTCTGACAAAGAGTTCGACCTCAGAGGCAACTTTCACGTCCGTGCGGATGGTAGTGTTCGATTCAAATTGAAACTGCTAAGTCGATAAATTTATCTATATACATGCAAATAACGGATAGATGTATATTATTTATATGTATGTAAATTACTGTATTTAGTGTGTAAATAAATTACTGATTATTTTAAGAGTCCAGTTCTTTTTTACGTTTAACTTCAATGCCGACATTGAGAGGCCAACATTTTGGTGGAACAGCATTGGACGACGTCGCATTCCTGTTTCGGGTATAATTATTCCAAATGTGTGTTTATGCGTTTGACACAATTGTATTCGAGTCAAAGCGAAGCATACGCGTACTTCTCGAACACCATAATCGCCTAACGAGTTTTTTTTATCGTTAGATATTTAAAACCACACTACGAGGGAAAATAAAGGCACACAAATTGGTCCTTCTTTATATGGGGGATACAATTTGGCCACGAAAGTGGTGGTGTGATTGCTCGTCAACGCTAGCCACAAATAATCACACAACAATTTACGCTATTAGAAGGCGTATGTGTTGCAATAATAAATGAGCTAACTTCGTATTTTCCTCATTTAAATCAAAGGGACCGGCAAATTCTCTTAATCTGTTTTTACAAGAACAGTATCGATGTGATTTACAAAGGTAGATCGGTATTTAAGTGCATAGTATCCCATCCACTGTGATGCAGCACGCTTTAAGTACAGGAAACAAAGATCGTACAGCCATACATAGACAAGGAAGAATGAATGTTTCTGAATCACATGACAATTCAAGGACGGAAAGCAACAAGAAAACTATGAACCGCTGACAAACTCTCTCATGAGTGAGCGGCAGGCGGGAAATTCCGACGAGAGTGCTGGTAATCTGACAAACATACTACGCCAGAGCCATTCCCTCACGCTTTTGCACTGCACTGATTTATTTTTATTTCCTACTTGTATAGCTGAAAGAAGCTCTGCCGTGCAACCGCCTCATTTAAGAGAAAAATGACAGTCTTTGCCTCTGAACACCGAATGTTTGAGGCCAAATGATGAGACGAAATGATTCTCGGCAAGATCAAATCCGATCCAGTACAGCCACAATCAAACATTTTCACTGGACATTCCACATTTTCTTATTATGAGACGTGTTCAGGGTATCTCTCACGACTCTAAATTTTCGCAAGAAAGAAAATATAAATGAGAAATATTGAAAAACTACGGAAATTCTGTACTCCGTCCATCGAAATGAAGGTCAACGGAGGTAGTACAATCATTAACACACTGGACTCGCATTAAGAAAAATTCACTTCCGCCTGTGCACATTTAGACTCCGTTGGTTTCTCTATAGCGTTGTAACAGGAGCCGGGATGGTTTGTTAGATAAGAACTCAGACGATTTCATGCCCTATCCTCTCCAATCTGAGCTTGTGTTCTGTGTTTAATCACCTTTTCAACGGCGCTAAACTTTCAGGTTCCTTTACTTCTTCGAAAGTAAGCTCTCCTTAGCTGCCGATATTGATTCACTATCAGTTTAGATATAGTCTTTTTAATTCCTGGAAAAACTTGACGATAACGTCCGACAAGTATAAAAGAGAAAGGAATAGATACAATGTTTTCGACAGTCGAGTGGAAATAAACAAATATTTCCTTCCGGCTGATAGCTACCAGTCTCATTACTCGAGAAATGCAGTAAACTGCAGTCTTTGATTTACTACTAATGTCTTTTTCCCAGAGGCAACTTCTACTGCAGAGTTACTAGCTGTCAGCAACGCCATATGGAGGTAGCCAAAGGATTTTCAGAAACGAAAGTGAATTTGGCTACAACGGCTGTGGAAATTAACTTAAAATGCTTCACTTCTAATTAATTTCTGTTCAGGGGATCACAGGAATTTTGCAGTAGACCAAGGTTTTTGACATTGGATATCTGAATCTATGGAAACAGATGAGTACTCTTAAATGTACACTTTGAAAAAGTCTGTAAAAGACATGAGGAATGATAGTTTCCTTGGGCCGTATATGAAGGGTTCTCCTTCCATTCACGGGCGGAGCATTGGACGACTGATTCTTACATGTTTCTTTGCGAGCTTTAATGAACCTTATCTTAACTTGACCGACCTTGGGCAGGCTTACATAAAAATCTAACGGATATTACCGGACTTCATATTACCAACTAGTTCTTGAAATTATTCAATAGGTATATTCTCCGACCTTTTTCGAGTGTAAGGCAAGTCACATATTTCGGCATCTTTGTCATACTATCTCCTAGGGAATATGGAAACAAAAGAGATCCCAACGACACTGTCCAGACAACGGCATTGCAATATAGATCCCACAAGTGTTATAAAATCAACTCCTTTCATACGTAAAATGCAAGCTAAAATGCAAGCCTCCAATAGTCAGCAGGATTACCCAAGCTTGTTAAATGTGTTACCTGACACGGAAAACGAGCGTCGCTGTATTTTATAATCCCGCTCTTTACTGTGACTCCTCGTGTAAGCAAAGGAGACTATACTTTAACAATGTGAAATTTTGTTCAAGTGGTTATGTGCGATGTTTTCTTCCATGAAAACGCTACATACGTACATGCACTTCAGTTCCAAAAAGTCTAATTTTAATATTTGAGCGCATAAGAAAGCGAAGCACACTCGCACCTACAACAAAGCTTAATGTGTTCCGGGAAGGCTCCGACGAATAAATAAAAAAAATAATATCTGGGAACTCTTAATACTGTGTTATTCAAAAAGGAGCATATTTCAAAACTCTATTTCTCACAAACTACAAAGAAAGCACGTGCCAGCATACCTGCAAACTGTTACGTTCTCAGTGTGAGTACCACATGATACATGCCCCAAATGTCAAAACGGCAGCTCATTCCTCTCCAAAAACACCAATCAGCTGGTCCCTAGTTATCGAATTTATAGCCTTAAATAATTCGATGACGCAGATCATCACGAGTAGCAAAATGGGACAAAATCGCCTACTTTTTTGTATTTCCACAGGTAAAAACCACAGAGGGTGGTGACCTGCTCATCCTCTTCCAAGTCAGGATCGGGGAGTGGTGTTAATCAGGTAATATCGGAAATGGTGTACTGCTTACTCGTGTTGTGGATTTCCTAGGGATCCTTTCACGAGTTACACGGATACGCTCGACATTTTTATCCCATGTGTATCGACGATCCTTGCTTATCCGTTTGCAGATGCAACCATGTTCTACGAATTTTCAATGCAACTCATAAATCTGCATATGGCAAAGAGGCTCTTTGTGCATTTGTCAGCAAAATGGACGTTGCACATTAACAATGGATTCAAACCGTGGTAATTACAGCACATAAAACGGTGATTCCTGTAGTGTCACCATTTTCCTACAAATAAGCAATGTGTGCTACTACGGCTGTGAACTGAACGTCTACGCGTACTGTTCAAAACTTTCAACTTTCTCTGTCTGGGAGCGTGATTTGTGATGAGAGGCAAATTCTTCAGATCTGGTCCTTCTTTTTGAATAATTCTGTATAATACACCAAGAGTAGCACGCTAGGTGCTTTTTTTTCTGCTACACCTGAAATTAGTTGGTTGGTTGGTTTGGGGTATAAAGGGTCCAAACTACAGGGTCATCAGTCCCTTTTTCCTGACGCAAGCAAGGCTCAATGTACAAAAATACCCAACACCACACCTAAAAAGAAAACGAATGGAACGAACAAAAAAACGGGGAAAACATACACCATAAGGAAAAGTAGAAGAAAGTATTAAAACCATAGAGCATATGGTCTGGGCTGGATGATCACAATAATAAAAGAGGATAAGCCAGCTACTCTACAACACATTAAAATGTCCATCCCGAAAAGACAAGGCGAGATGATTACATGTACGGAAAAGACGACCATCAAGACAAACAAATGCAAAGAAAGTGCGACAGAGTTAAAATGGAGGGAGGGTGACGACCTCACAGAGAAGGCTAAATGCCCAACCTTAGATGGTACGATAAAAACCCTCCTCACGAATAAAACGTAAAACTAAATCTCCTGTTGAGGTATTGTCGCCCAACACCGAAGGTAGGGTGTTTGGAAGGTTAAAAGTCCGCCGCAGAGCGGCTAAAAGTTGACAGTCCAGCAATATGTGGACGACAGTCATATGTGAGCTGCAGTGACACCGAGGTGGGTCCTCTCGACGGAGGAGGTAGCCATGTGTTAGCCATGCATGGCCAATGCGGAGTCGGCAGAGAACCACAGAGTCACTGCGAGAGGCCCGCATGGAGGTCTTCCACACATTTGTAGTCTCCTTAGGGCACACAGTTTGTTCTGCGTACTGAGATTATGCCATTCCGTCTCCCAAAACTGAAAAACCTTGCGGCGTAATAATGATCGCAGGTCAGTTACAGGGATGCCGATCTCCGGAAGCGGTTTCCGTGTAGCCTGTTTGACCAGCCTGTCAGTAAGTTCAATTCCTGGGATTCCGACGTGGCCTGGGGTCCACACAAACACCACAGAACAACTAGACCGTTCCAGGGCATAGATGGACTCCTGTATGGTCGCTACTAAAGGATGACGGGGGTAACACTGGTCGATAGCTTGAAGGCTGCTCAAGGAGTCAGTACAGAGAAGAAACGAGTCGCCAGGGCATGAATGGATGCGCTCAAGAGCACGAGAAATGGCCGCCAGCTCTGCAGTGAAAACACTGCAGCCATCTGGCAAGGAGTGCTGTTCAATATGTCCTCCATGAACATATGCGAAGCCAACGTGACTATCAGTCATCGAGCCGTCAGTGTAAACCACTTCATGGTCCCAGTACATGTCAAGAATCGAGAAGAAGTGACAACAGAGAGCTGCAGGGTCAACTGAGGACCATGTGAAAGATCCAGGCGAAACTGGTTCAACTGGCTCTGAGCACTATGGGACTTAACTTCTGAGGTCATCAGTCCCCTAGAACCTAGAACTACTTAATCCTAACTAACCTAAGGACAGCACACACATCCATGCCCGAGGCAGGATTCGAACCTGCGACCGTAGCGGTCTCGCGGTTCCAGACTGAAGCGCCTAGAACCGCACAGCCACACCGGCCGGCAGATGTACGTGAATTGACCTCGAGCATAGGTGGTAAAGGCAAGGACTCCACTTCAGATAGAAGAGATCGGACGCGAAACGCAATCTTAAGCCCTGACCTGGGCCTCCGATGCGGGAGATGAACCGTCGTGAATGGGAAAAGGAGACGATAATTCCGATGCTCAGGAGAACTATGAATGGAGAAGTAACCTTCAATGGAGGGACTCCGGCCTACAGTTCTTGTAATATCCCTTATAGCCGCGAAGGGCAGGGGTCCGCGTTGCCGGGAACCAGGTTTCCTGGAGGGCAATGCAGAAAGCAGGTGTAAAGCTTTTAACAGTTGCGGTAGCTCAGCCAGATGGTGGAAAAAATCGCAGCAATTCCACTGGAGGATGACGTTATCGTGAGGCTGGGAAGGCATGAAGCATGCAAGAAGGTAGGTTACGCCTCAGGGTCACCTGCTGCCAACGATTGAGTATTTGTATCCATTCCAATTGTAAATGAGGCATCAGTGTGATCCAGGTCCTGAGGGGACGATGAGATCTCCACCCCATCCGCAGGTGTAGAATTGGTAGGGAGTGGAGGTGTTGGGGCCACCGGAGGGTCCTTATCCTTAGCAGACTTCTTTGTTTGGTTGCCCTTTCGCTTCTCTTTAGGGGCTTGACGGGAGAGGACTTCTCCGAAGTAGCTTCACGCATGGAGGAAGACCGTAAAGCTCTTCGTCCAGCAGCTTTTGGCTCCTTTAGCCATCGGCGAGTGTCCGCTATAGCATTAGTTGAGACCTTGGGAGAGAGGGTCCCAAGGGACCCCTTCCACACGAGAGGAGCCGGAGGAGGCTATTGCTTCTCCTGCTGGAGGGAGAGGACTGATGTCCCCTGCATTTGGGGGGGGGGGGGGGCTTGCTCCCAAATCCCAAAGTAGGTACTTTGGGAGCAACAAAAGGAGATTTTCCCCCTACCACCAAGGGGCAGATATAATCTGTTCGTGGCACAGAGTGTGGTACGACTGGTACTTGTGACAGCGATGGTAATGTAGCTGCAGCATATGTGGACGTCAACCAAATGGGGTGTAATCGTTCAAATTTACGTTTAGCCTCCCGGTAAGTAAATCGGTTTAGGGTCCTGTACTCCATGATTTTCGCTCCTTTTGGGGTACTGTGCACTCTGGCGAGCAAGGGGAGTGCTGCTCTCCGCAGTTGATACAAGTGGGAGAAGACGCACAGGAAGTATCTGGATGCAGTGGACGTCTGCAGTCTCGACATGTGGCGTTGGAAGTGCAGCAGGAAGACATGTGCCCGAATTTCCAGCACTTAAAGCACTGCAGAGGGGGAGGGACGTATGGTTTAACGTCACAGCGGTAGACCATCACCTTGACGTTTTCACGCAATGAATTACCCTCAAAGACCAAGATGAAGGCACCGGTAGCAACCCTGTTGTCTTTGGGTCCCCTGTAAACGCGCCAGACATAATGAACACCCCGCCGTTCTAGATTTGCGCGGAGCTCGTCGTCAGACTGCAAGAGGAGGTCGCGATGTAACATAATCCCCTAAACCATGATGAGGCTTTTATGGGAGGTGAAGGAAACAGAAATATCACCCAGCTGGTCACAGGCGAGAAACGCCCAGGATTGGGTTGGGGATGCTGTCTGAATCAAGACTACACCGCTTCTCATCTTTGACACCGCTGTCACTTCCCCAAACTTATCCTAAAGATGTTCAACAAAAAATTGAGGCTTCATAGGTAGAAAGGAGTCCCCGACCATTCTGACACAGACTAAATACCGAGGCGAATATGGCTCTCTTCTTTCTGTAGCCCTACGTTCCTACTATGGCGTAGCGAGGGAGGGAAACGATTTAGGATCATATCTGTCAGCATTTTACTCAATTTTGCTCTTCATTGCGGGTCATCCGCCCTGATGCCACCCACTCCGATCAGGGGCTCTCCCCATGGGCGCCTCCCAGCCCCAGCAAAGGCCACCTGGCATGATGGGAGTCCTGATGCCGCAGGAAGACAGGCATACGTTAGGAGTTTACAGCTCAGGCATCAGCAGTGCGATCCCTGTATTGTCGGGGGGCTACCACCAAATGGGTAAATGACGGCCCCACCACAATGGACTGGCTACCGTGCTGGATATTGGGCGCAGAGAAATCCAATACTGTCAGGGGGGCGAAAGAGGACAGGAGACAAAGGAAGAAGATGACATACCCTGGAAAGTGTCCTCGCGCAAATAGCTAAATTGCAGGTGGAAATGCTAAGCCATGACAAGAGGTTCAGGAGATCGAATCTAAGGGCATTATGGATAACTCATCCTCCACATTAAGCGGCCTTCCCCATATGGCCCGCACCTCTGTAGAATTTGGAAAGTGGAAAGTCAAACCATAAAATGGGACCTGAACTTATAGGGCCAAAAAGTGTGAGACTCCTTTTAGTCGCTTCTTGGACAGGCAGGGACACCTCGGGCCTGTTCTAACCACGAACGCGCAGGGGGACCTGAAATTAGTAGTACTATCGTATGTCTCGATGACAGTCCTTCAGAACAACATGCTGCCTTGTGCATGTTAAAAAAACTCATCCTTCCGGTTACACATCTCGCGTGATATCTCAAACGAAAGTATGCTCTTCATTGGACGTTGATGGCGCACTGAATATAAAGCTTGTAGAGACAAAGAATATACTTCCTTCCCTCTACACACGCGCTAGAATACTGCACCTGCGATGTGATCACGTCTCATAAGCAGTTTGGATGTTGTTAACGATTTTGAGATTGTTGATACAACATACACCGAGATGACAAAAGTCATGGGATAGCAATATGCACATAAACAGATGGCAATAGTATCGCGTATACAAGGTACAAAAGGGAAGTGTGTTGGCAGAGCTGTCGTCAGTACTCATATGATTCATGTGAAAAGGTTTCCGACATGATTATGGCCACACGACGGGAATTAACGGACTTTGAACGCAGGATGATAGAGCTAGAAGTATGAGTCATTCCATCGTTAGGGAATTCAATATTCCGAGAGCCAGAGTATAGAGCGTGCTGAGAATATCAAATTTCAGTCATTACCTCTCACCACGGGCAACGCTATGGCCGACGGCCTTCAGTTAACGACCGGGTGAAGTTGCTTTTTCAGAAATTGTCAGCACTAACAGACAAGCAACACTGCGTGAAATAACCGCAGAAATCAATGTGGGCCCGCATCTCGTGGTCGTGCGGTAGCGTTCTCGCTTCCCACGCCCGGGTTCCCGGGTTCGATTCCCGGCGGGGTCAGGGATTTTCTCTGCCTCGTGATGGCTGGGTGTTGTGTGATGTCCTTAGATTAGTTAGGTTTAAGTAGTTCTAAGTTCTAGGGGACTGATGACCATAGATGTTAAGTCCTATAGTGCTCAGAGCCATTTTTTTAAATCAATGTGGGATGTAAGACGAACGTATCCGTTAGGACAGTTAGCGAAATTTGGCGTTAATGGACTATGGAAGTAGACGATCGACGCGAGTGCCTTTGCTAAAAGAAACGTCGCCTGCAGTGCCTTTCCTGGGCTCGTGACTAAGTTGGACCCTAGACGACTGGAAAATCATGGCCTGGTCAGACTGCAGTTGGTAAGAGCTGATGAAAGGGTTCGAGTGTGGCGTAGACCCCACGAAGCAATGGCCTCAATTTGTCAACAAGGCAGTGTGCAAGCTGGTATTGGCTCCTTAACGGTGTGGACTGTGTTTACATGGAATGGAGTGTGTCCTCTGATCCCATTCAACCGATCATTGTTTGCAAATGTTATGTTCGGCTTCTTGGAGACGTGGACTTCTCAAACAAGGATGGAATCTTTAGGGTTGACAATGCGCCGTGTCACTGGGCCACAATTGTTCGCATTTGGCTTCGAAGAACATTCTGGACATTTCGAGGGAATAATGTGGCCACCCAGATCGCCCGACATGAATACCATCGAACATTTATGGTACATAATCAAAAGGTTCGGTTTGTGCACACACTTTCGCAATTATGTAAAACTACAGCAGTAGCATAGCTCATTATTTCTGCAGGGGACTTCCAACGACTTGTTGAGTTCATGCCACGCCGAGCTGCTGCACAACGTCGGGCAAAAGCAGGTGCGACACGATATTAGGAGGTGTCCAATGACTTTTGTCGCCTCAGTGTATTACTGTTTGTCATTGTTTCAGCATCACTGCACATCAGGTAACTGGATTGACAGTTTAACCGCCTTAACGAGAACTGACACCCCAGAGGACCACAACAGGATATTGCTGAGCTTCACTGTCTAATGCGGTCAGTCTCCAAAGCACGCTGCTTACAGAACACTCGTGCTAGAGTACTGCTCATGTGTGTGGGACCCGTACCAAGGAAGACTAATAACGAACACCGAACATGTAGAAGAAAGGCAGCGCGAATGGTCAGAGGTTTGTTCGATCGATGTGAGAGCGTCACGGATATACTGAAAAACCAAACTAGCAGTCGCCTGAAAATGATCGAAAACTGTCCCGTGAATGCCTACTTACATATATTCCAGAAGCAGCTTCAATTGAGGAACCTAAGAACATACTAGAGCCGCCCCTCCCCCCTGCCACGTATCGCTCCCATTGGGATTGCGAAGACAAAATTAGACCAATTAGAGTGCGCATAGAGGCGTTTATTATTTATTTATTTAGCCTGTTCCGATCAGGGCAATGAAGCCCTTTCTTACACGGGACCAGCGTTCCGCACATACAGTACCTTTTCAACATCATAGTTACCTAATAAATAACAATTTGACTATGACAAATAGTACTGAAAACTGAAATCATTTGAGCCTCTGTGATGGCAATGTAAGTAAATAATACTGAATATGAACTAATAAATACTGGCGGTACTTGTACTACTGCAGCTGCTGCCACTAATTTTGATAATGATAATAATAATTACATTAATAAAGAGAATAACAACAACAATGATAGTGGCAGATACAAAAAGAATTTATACTGTTCAAGACAGATGGTATCTGACATAGCGAGTTATACGGAATGAGTCGGCCAGAGTGGCCGAGCGGTTCTAGGCGCTACAGTCTGCAACCGAGCGACCGCTATGGTCGCAGGTTCGAATCCTGCCTCGGGATGTCCTTAAGTTAGTTAGATTTAAGTAGTTCTAAGTTCTAGGGGACTGATGACCTCAGAAGTTAAGTCCCATAGTGCTGAGAGCCATTTGAACCATTTTTTATGCGGAAAGGAAATTTAAGGAGACTGCATCAGCTAAGAATACTTAGTAGATATGTCATTAACTGTCTTCTGAAGCCGGAAATGTTATTCAGTTCTCTATTGTAATGCGGGAGGTTATTCCAATGTAAATGGATGTAAATTGTCGATAAAGCCAAGGTTTTTTCTGATAACACTTGCTGTAATACAGTTCTGCGAATACGCGCACCGGAGTCAGACAACGTGTATTTCCTGAAAGGCTCCACAGTAAAAATAATGTTAGCGCATGTACAGCACAAAAAAGGAGCATATATATCCCATTTCTTAACGTTGGTTGACTGTTACATGACAACCACGGCTTTCATTACGTTCACGAGTCCGCAACAGACATCACACAAGGAAAAAGTTGCACAGGTGTGGCGCTGTGCCGGCTCCACAGTACTGCCGCGCAGCGCGCCTTCCTGGGGGCCCCTGTCTCGTCCCCTCTCCCTCCCACCACCCTGTTACGTGCTCTTTGCTCTCACAATGGGCTCGCCATCGATTGCAGTCCCCCGGCACTGCACTGCATTTCCTCCAGTGTCTGCCACAGAGTGCTCTCTGTGAGTAACATTGCACATTCGCACTAATCTGGTTCTATTATGGAATCAACTCTTTTTTCGTATCAGAGAAAAACTGTCGCGATAGCATCAAAAGCTGTTGCGCTGTTCACAACTACTAGACCTACATTGACAGACATGGAGGAATATGGATCTATATTTGGTTACTCAATTACCATACTTTCATTTGGTGTAAAAAGCCCAGTAGTAATTAATTATGCCTAAAAGCGAGATCGGCTAACACCGATTAAGTAAATATGATGCTTCAAGATTTACTGAACGCGATGAACGATCAAGGTTTATGATAATAACAATCACTCGACAAAACGAAGACTTATTGTTTTCTACGCCCCAATCTGCCACAATGTACAACTTTTCCAGTACCTAAAAGCAATTTAACGGATTGATAAGTTGAGTATACATTTCACCAGTTGCGACAGTACGCAAAAATGAAAACACTCAATGTAATGTTAATGATTATAGAATAAAAAGAAGCGGGAGAGAAATGGAATTCAAATGGTTCAAATGGCTCTGAGCACTATGGGACTCAACATCTTAGGTCATAAGTTCCCTAGAACTTAGAACTACTTAAACCTAACTAACCTAAGGACATCACACACACCCATGCCCGAAGCAGGATTCGAACCTGCGACCGTAGCAGTCCCGCGGATCCGGACTGCAGCGCCAGAACCGCACGGCCACTTTAAGGTATTCTATACAAAATAGAGGTCAGGAGTCAGTTGTTTTTAAGACGCAACACGACACATAAAAAACCTCAGAACGGAAAGTGGCTTTGCATTAGGAAAATGCGACGAAAATGGTGAAGAGACCTATTAACGCCACGTCACACCTTGGAGTGGAAACGCAAAATGAGCGTTACTGAAAGACAGTGAAGCGAGAAATTTATGGGAAATTTGGCGTTATTAATTTAAAATTAGAAACAGTCAGGATTTATACGCGTGTTCCTGTCGCATATAGCCCGAGAGTTCTTCGCCGTGACACGTGAATGATAGGCTGAATCTCGGAGTTTCTGACTTTAAAAAAAAATAGTTTTAATAAAAGAAATATAATTATGAATCACGTGCTGAATAAACCCATCATCAACAGCAAAGTGCTACATTACTTGAGACACGGAATTCGCATTCGGAATGAGGGAATTCAAATTTGCGTAAAACCATCCTGAACGTTTTCAGTGGTTTCCCATAAACACCAGGATGGCTTCCTTTAAACGCCAGGATTAGTGTCCTCAAGAAATATACTGACCATTCCTTCCATTTACCTTGCCAGTTAAAGTAGTCCTCTGTCTCATCGAAATCGAGGGGTGTTTAGACTCGTTTCCTTTAAAAGCATGTTCCATTAGTGGGCAGATGCAACCAATCTGTGTCACTCGAAGCTGTTAATTAGGACCAAATTATGTAGTTCCGCAGTTCACAGGAACAACTTAATATGACTGATGCGCGCATTGTGTGGCTGTTTCATCGAACGAGAGGGCTATGAGGTAGCTGCCTTCTTTCCCGCGGAGGTCTACAGGCTACTCGTCCTGTGGACAGGTGAGAGAGTACACGGCGGTATACTTGCCACATTACGTAAGGAGGCGCCATTGCCCAGCCGGCGCCACAATTCGGTCTTCAAAGGCTGTTGACGTAACGCTGGAACCGCTCCGTCGGAAAACAGCGGCGATGTAGACTTCATATAACTGTGGTTAAGCAATATTCGGTTATTCCATTCAGTTATTACGTTGTGATTAACATAAAAAATACAGTAAACCCTCACTAATTCGGGCTTCACTAATTCCAAATTCTGAATAATTTAGACTTCTTTTATCGCGTAGTGAAACAGTATCACACTGTACCGGTCACCATTCGTGCGATGCTCAGCTGTTGTAAAATGTTGACGCATCTTCCTCACCTCATTCAGTAGGTGGCGGGGAGTATTGTGTTAGTACGGAAGCAGTAACAGCAGAATCCGTCGATCAGGAGAACTCAGTGATATCGAAAGTGGACTGGTCACTGGTGTCGGATATCGAACGTGGACTGGTCACTGGTGTCGCCTGAGTAATAAAGCCATCAGTACCCCATCCTAAAGCTGTTGATGATGTGATTGTGAAGCAGAACTAAACCAAGACCACGAAGATCTCATGTACTGACGGACAAGGACCGTCGAACACTGTGGAGGGTGGCTGTAAAAAAATCGCATGAAATCATGGAAAGGAACTGTTCATGAGTTCCGATGTGCTACCAGCAGCCCTTCTAGCGCATCATCTGTGGATAAGGACTTATGAACTATGGAGTAGAATGGTGAAGCTGCTCCCCAGACAAAGTTCTGTAGGAAATGCTAAGCGGCGCGAGGTATCGTAAAGGGACGCCACTGGACAGCGGATAACTGGAAACAAGAGATTTGGAGCGATGAATCACGCCATACCTTGTGGCAATCCGATGGAATGACTTGGGTTTGGCGAATGTCTCGAGAACGTCGCGAGCCACTGTGTGCAGTGCGAACAAAAAAGTACAGAGGAGGTGGTTTCACGGTATGGGGCTGCTTTTCATGGTTAGGGTGTGGTCACCTTATTGAGTTTAAGAAAATGCTTAATGGAGAGAGATGTGAACACATTTTACAGGCCGGCCGTGGTGGTCTCGCGGTTCTAGGCGCTCAGTCCGGAGCCGCGCGACCGCTACGGTCGCAGGTTCGAATCCTGCCTCGGGCATGGATGTGTGTGATGTCCTTAGGTTAGTTAGGTTTAAGTAGTTCTAAGTTCTAGGGGACTGATGACCAAAGATGTTAAGTCCCATAGTGCTCAGAGCCATTTGAACCATTTTTTGAACATTTTACAGTATTATGTGCTGCATACAGTAAAAGTTCGGAGACGATGACTGATTGTGACACTATGACAATGCTCCCTGTCATTAAGCAGTATGTAGTCTGGAATCGCGCGACTGCTACGGTCGCAGGTTCGAATCCTACCTTGGGCATGGATGTGTGTGATGTCCTTAAGTTAGTTAGGTTTAAGTAGTTCTAAGTTGTAGGGGACTGATGACCTCAGATGTTAAGTCCCATAGTGCTCAGAGCCATTTGAACCATTAAGCAGTATCTGTGAGGCAGTGGTCGTGGGCAATAACATTCCTGAAACGCACTGGCTTTCCCACATTCCCGACGTGAAATCAATGGATACGTCTGGGTTGAGTTAGAACGTCGACTTCGCTCCAGATCCTAGCGTCACACATCTTCCGGAAGAATCCTCAGTAGTGTTGAAGCCGTCACAAAGGCGAAGGGTGGGCACACCCCGTACTGATGTCCACTAATGGGCTTCGGTATACTTTTGATCAGATAGTGTCTGTATCAATGTTGGCCAAAGACACGCAATGAAGTCAAAGCCAGCTCAGATCGTTTGTCGAAGCCCAAATGAATTGAATTACATTAAAGAGCAGTAATGTGTACATCAAGCTTGTTCGAAGTAACCTTTAAATATGTATGTAATTTTAATTTGTTTAATCCTATTGTTTATTAGTTTATTATTATGTTATAATTACATTAGTCGCTTTTGCATTAAGTGTACTGTACAGTATTTCACATAGTATTATGGTTCGTCTAGTTTCTGTTTAACCACTACATACAATACATGTCATATCACTAACTGTAGCTTTACATAACTACATTAGAAAGCTCTTCTGTAATTCGGACTGGAACTCGCTCCAGTTGCGGGAAGTCTTTATTGATGAGGTTTCACTGTGTATGTTTAACCGTACTTTACTTAGTAAGTGTACAAAATGAAATTTGCCACTTGCGTTAGTGATATGGGTAATTAGTTATTATTCTCGATCAGTTGTTCCGGATTTGCTACATGTTGACAAGCTTGAAGTCATTCTAATTAATGTGAGCATTTGCTCTTAGAGGGACATAAAAACTGGCGTGAACGGAAAATACACACTGTACCTTCCTTCAACCAGTCATTGCGAAATCATTATGTGAATTCAGATAATTTTTTTCCCCTCACTCTGCATTATGACTACTAGGGCCTACCATCTTATTACTGTATGCAGGCCGTAGCGCTCCAAACACACCTTTTAGCAAGACGTACGGCCCCCATCGCGTAGCAGAACACCTGTGCTGCGCAGTTGAGGCCGTGTGCATTGTTGCCCATGCAGCACCACGTGGACATGGGGCTCTTTTGTCTGCACTTTGGCATTATATTTTATTTACTTACAGAAATTATAATTATTTTTTAAAAAATTCATGAATTCAGAAGTAGTAAATTGTAAATTTACGCCAGATTTTAAGAAGAGAACAAAAATAAAACAGGAAGGAGTAGATATAGATGTCCCTTCACCAACATCATCTGGGGAAGAGGACCTGGTATTGAACTTCAAGTCCAGCGTCCCCGTCAGGTGCTACCTGTGATAGTATTATCCGCATGAACATCACTCCACGGGAAAATTCGATTTGTTCAGCACATGCAGATCTGATTTCATATACAGGGTGAGTCACCTAACGTTACCGCTGGATATATTTCGTAAACCACATCAAATACTGACGAATCGATTCCACAGACCGAACGTGAGGAAAGGGGCTAGTGTAATTGGTTAATACAAACCATAAAAAATGCACGGAAGTATGTTTTTTAACACAAACATACGTTTTTTTAATGGAACCCCATTAGTTTTGTTAGCACATCCGAACATATAAACAAATACGTAATCAGTGCCGTTTGTTGCATTGTAAAATGTTAATTACATCCGGAGATATTGTAACCTCAAGTTGACGCTTGAGTACCACTCCTCCGCTGTTCGATCGTGTGTATCGGAGAGCATCGAATTACGTAGGGATCCAAAGGGAACGGTGATGGACCTTAGGTACAGAAGAGACTGGAACAGCACATTACGTCCACATGCTAACACCTTCTTATTGGTCTTTTTCACTGACGCACATGTACATTACCATGATGGGTGAGGTACACGTACACACGTGGTTTCCGTTTTCAATTACGGAGTGGAATAGAGTGTGTCCCGACATGTCAGGCCAATAGATGTTCAATGTGGTGGCCATCATTTGCTGCACACATTTGCAATCTCTGGCATAACGAATGTCGTACACGCCGCAGTGCATCTGGTGTCATGTCGCCGCAGGCTGCCACAATACGTTGTTTCATATCCTCTGGAGTTGTAGGCACATCACGGTGCACATTCTCCTTTAACGTACCCCACAGAAAGAAGTCCAGAGGTGTAAGATCAGGAGAACGGGCTGGCCAATTTATGCGTCCTCCACGTCCTACGAAACGCCCGTCGAACGTGTACCTTACCCCTCATGGTAATGTACATGTGCGTCAGTGAAAAAGAACAATAAAAAGGTGTTAGCATGTGGACGTAATGTGCTGTTCCAATCTCTTCTGTACCTAAGGTCCATCACCGTTCCCTTTGGATCCCTACGTAATTCGGTGCTCTCCGATACACACGATCGAACAGCGGAGGAGTGGTACTCAAGCGTCAACTTTAGGTTACAATATCTCCGGATGTAATTAACATTTTACAATGCAACAAACGGCACTGATTACGTATTTGTTTATATGTTTGGATGTGCTAACAAAACTAACGGGGTTCGATTTAAAAAAACGTAGGTTTGTGTTGAAAAACATACTTCCGTGCATTTTTTTATGGCTTGTATTAACCAGTTACACTAGCCCCTCTCCTCACGTTCGGTCTGTCGAATCGATTCGTCAGTATTTGATGTGGTTTACGAAATATATCCAGCGGTAATGTTAGGTGACTCACCCTGTATATGTTGGTGTTCTTTGTTAGCGTGCAGTGTGAGCTGATATTTGTTAAATGATAACTAATTGAAACCCTCAGCTGCCGACAGGTGTTGTTGATATACCTCAATGGGGACAGCTGAAAATGTGTGTCCCGACCGGGACTCGAACCCGGGATCTCCTGCTTACATGGCAGATGCTCTATCCATCTGAGCCATCGAGGACACAGTACTACTCTATCTATCGCCCTGTCTTTATAAAGTACGTGGGATAAGGGCCGTGTCCAATCAGAAAATGAACCATGCTTCCATTAATTTCTTAGTTGTCGCCTATGTTTTGTGTGCTGCCCAGTGATGTGCAACACTCTCTCAGGTCTACCCGTCTTCAGTCAATATGTTGCAGCCATGTCTGATGGTAACATCGATCGAGTATATTACAAGTACCACATACAATGACTTTTTCGGTACCGATGATGTGCCGAATGCCCCACACACTCCTCTGCCCCCGCCTATCAGTGATCTTTAATGTCGCTTGTTTGTAACTAGATAATAGTGACATTCGGATCTTTCTCTAGTATGAGTAAGTTCACGAAGCCAGTTACTGTTTTAACGAAATCGCAGCTTTACTACATTCACAGGAACTAGCATTTCTGTACAACGGCAGAGCGACATGTGGCAGCTCCTGCGGTAAGATATGCTGATCCTGACTTGCGACGAGGCTGCAGGTTTTATTGTTCTATCCGACGAAAACAGTTTTCAACATTGGCGGTGGTGGTGGTTAGTGTTTAACGTCCCGTCGACAACGAGGTCATTAGAGACGGAGCGCAAGCTCGGGTTAGGGAAGGATTGGGAAGGAAATCGGCCGTGCCCTTTCAAAGGAACCATCTCGGCATTCGCCTGAAACGATTTAGGGAAATCACGGAAAACCTAAATCAGGATGGCCGGAGACGGGATTGAACCGTCGTCCTCCCGAATTCAACATTGGCTCTGAGCACTATGGGACTTAACATCTGTGGTCATCAGTCCTCTAGAACTTAGAACTACTTAAACCTAACTAACCTAAAGACATCACACACATCCATGCCCGAGGCAGGATTCGATCTGCGACCGTAGCAGTAATCTTCAACATTAAGCCAGAAAATATATCCCTAACGTCTGATCCTGCAATCGAAGTTCCAATCTGTGACGAAAAGCTATTTTTAATAAGCCCAAAAGATAGTGTTATGCAAAATTGTCTTCTTCTACTTTATGATCAGCTCATAGGTTGATTTTGCAGTACTTTGGTTTTGCAGTATCCATTCGCCAGAATGTTCTGCCGTCAACTAGTATCTTCAATCCATTGGAACCGCAGCAACCTGTGACCTCTGTCAGTCGGGTAACGTACTTTAATTTAGATGGCCAAGTGCTGTTCATCTCTTAAAAAATTATGTTCATCACTCCTTCGTGTCTTAGAATATGTCCACTTATTTCTCTTTGCAGTTGAAGTGTTACACAAGACCATTTTCACCTCCAATCTTGCCAGTTCTTCTTCGTTAGCAACTTCTTCCAAAAACCACATTCTTAACATTCTGTGCTATCATGCCACAAAAGCTGACATTTTCTTGTCTGTTTCTCCATTATCCGCATAATAAACTACTACCAGTAATGTTAAATTGGTAGCTCTTAAGGGTCTACAGCCATTACCGAGGGATGGGACACCGGATGGCTTATATATGAGCAAACAGTACAATTCTCTTGGTTGCTGTACGATCATCACCACCGATTCGTCCATCAACGGAATCCCAGGGAATGGATGAAACGTCACGTGGAGCCGCCAGGCCAGGGCAGAAGTGCCGTGTATCATTCAGAGACAGGATCACGAGCATCCCTTAGACCACGTGGACAAGTGTGAAGTATGGGGCCAAGATTACTGCCATCTATAACAGTTCTCCAATGTTCTCCTAACACCTGTATGATACTGTGCGAGCCGTCCATCGCATACTGAACAGGTGTCTGTCACTCCGTATACACGTCAAATGTGTAGATGGCTATCACGTTCAATTTCGTAACTTTGTCAAAGGTGCTCTTTGGTAATGACGAGGTGCAGAGTTGTCAAACTCTAATGTTTCCTGCTAGCAGACAACGATACAAAGTGTTCAACGCTCCTCTACAGATGCTAATTCACTGAAAGAAAATGAAAAATCATTATCCCCGAAGACATGATGCTGGAACACCATAAATGTATGATGGACTGATAGAAGGTATAAAGGGCAACAGTTCAAAGCCCCGTGCTGTGGAAGGGTCAGTAACTACACACTATGAATGAAACTACTGGGGACATAAAAATTTATCTCTTTTTCTCGAAGAGTGGTCTACCGTTTCGAACATCGACGTCGTGCATAATTCGTGAAGTCTGTGAATTCTTGCGAGTCCGTGTTGTGGGGCAGAAGGCGGCTTGATAGACCCCCCAATAATTGCCCTAGACGTTTGGCACAGTATCAATGTTTGTGCTGGTCGTATATCCATCGCCCTGTGTCCGGACAGTAGCTGCATAAAGTTTCGTGCCATATCAGACGAGCAGACTATGCCGATCGCACAGTACCATACCGAAAATTATCAGTTTTGCACCCGAAGTGTCAACTAGGACAGCAGGAACCATTTACTGGAACTTTGGCTATGGCCAAGGCTAATCGTTTAATTGCCATGCTCCGCTATGAATAATCTGTAAGTTTCATGTCATTTTTCCGCTTCCTTTATGGTACGTTAACAGTACTGTAAGTATTTGATCTCAAGCTTTAAACAGTGTGTTAAAAGTTTCTGTTTGTAAATTATACTGTTACATCGTCCTATACCAGTGCGCTTTCCTGGCCGAGTCGAAGTAATAAAAACATAACACATGTGCCGCGGAAGTGTCCTTGGCCTTTGAAACTTGTTGCGTGTGAGCAGTCCTTACACGAATTCACTTGCATGAAAATCCGTCGTCGCAGAAACTATGACTATCGAATGAGTGTTTCAAAAAGATTAAGACACATGTACTGGATAACTGCCAGTACCTTTACTTTTCATTATAAATTATGCTGTTGGATAAGACGTAAGAGAAGGCGTCGCTTCTGCGAAGAGAAGCTGACGTCTGTCGCAAGTAATACGATTTTAATACTTGTGCCCTGGTGAAGCGGGAGGTAAAAGTGTCTATATTAGTTTCTCCTCATACAACACGCTTTCGCGGATTGAACATCAAGTTTTGGTTATAAAGTATAAAATTCTTGCGTCAGCAAAGTATGCAAGAAAAATTCCTCTATCGATTTTTTTTTACGTGGGAGGACATCCTTTTGAAAGATTTTACAGAAAATGTGAGAACTAACTGAAACAACACGATGACGAAATTTATGTTCTACATGAACCAACTACTGTATACTAACTGCCAAATAGCATTTCATAAACCACAGAAAAAATTGACGAAATTTTTCAGAGTACTGCTGTAAATTAAAGAGCTCATCGTGCAAGATAACGTGACTTTGACCTAGTACTGCCTGGTACAAACTTTAAACGATAGAGGAATTTGCGACAGTTTACAAACTGCATGGGCGTCCAGAAAAGTAATGCATCCGAAATTTTTATTCTGTTCTCAATATCGGTTGACGTATTATGTGTCTTGCATATTACTCGGTCGACTTTCCAGCTTCGCTGAAGCAAGTTGTCAAGTTGCAAAGCAGGTTGGTCCTCATTGTAGCAGTAACAAAGCGGTGTGTAGCGTAACTGTGTCGATACGTCACCAAGAGCGTGGTGTAATCGAGTTTCTAACCGTCCCCACATGGGGCACCCCATCTTTCAGCATGACAATGCCAGATCACACACGAGCGCTGCAATAATCCGGCGCCTTGGGTTCACTGTCATCGATCATCCTCCATACAGTTCCGACTTGGCTCCATCTGATTATCATCTGTTCCCAAAACATACAGAACAGCTCCGAGCACTTCACTTTGATAGCGATGAAGTGGTGCAAGCAGATAGGAGATTGTGGCTCCGTCAACAAAGTCAAGCGTTCTACAGTGACGGCATCAAGTGAGGTCTCGTTGGGAGAATGTGTTTGTCACAAGGTGACTATGTTGAGAAATAAATATTTAGACATGAAGAATAAAGTAGTAGAATGTTAATAACATCTGTTTTATTTGAAAAGCTTTAGGAATTTTTACAGAAAAATCGGAGGTTTTACTTTTTAGCACGCCCTCGTAGTAGTAGCAGTCAAAAGCGAATTTCGCGCCAATGCAACAAACTCTTTTGCCTTCATTCGTTGTACTGAATTTCACATCGTTCATGCACAGACCCCAACCAAACGTCAATGGGCTGTGACCTCGACTCGCAACACAACATACTCGCTATCCAAGAGGTCACATAAGAAGTAAATCCCGTTACCAACTTATCTCATAGCTGAAGTAACCTAGAATGTAGGCAAACAGAGCTCAAAAGTCAGACTTCAGTGTCGGTTTCTAGTCTCTTACCTCATTTCCTTCAGAAAGCTAACTAGAGCTGCGAGGGCTGCCGTCCAAATGGAAGGAAAGGCAGTGGCGTCATCTTTGTTCCGAGGAATATAGAGCATTTTTATTGTCCTATATCGGGTCAGACTCAACTCTACAGCATAATTGTTGTTGTGGTCCTCTACAAAGATTGTTTTGGTGCAGCTCTATCCTGCGCATATAACTATCAACCAACCACTTTTGTTATTTCACGTTTCTCTCTTTTATCAACTCCAATTTCGATGCTTATTGCCAAATATCACGCTTTCCAGTAGTATACCTGGCTTGTGCTGTTTTGTGTCCACGTTGTGCCATTGTCTACAGTTGGCCTCCTTCTTTTCTTTATGTTTCACAGTGTATGAACGCAAGAATACAGCAGGAATTGTTGCACTTTTCTTGCTTTTGGTGACACTACGTTTTATCCATAAATTGATTAAAAATACGATTCACTGATTTTCTTATGACCTATCTCCTAAAATATCCCGAGCGTCTTTTACAGGGCATCTATAAGCAATCAGCTCGAAACCGGTTAAGTCATTAAAAGTAAGTGAAATGAAAAGGCCACTAGCTGCACATGATTTTCTACATGTTTGAATCCAAAACGCTTAATTATACCTTACGGTGCAGAATTTAATCGATGATAAACATGTGATTTCACACAAGGCAGTGAGCCAAGAGAGAACTTTCCTGCGTTGCGATGCTGGTCAAATGGCTCTGAGCACTATGGGACTCAACATCTTAGGTCTTAAGTCCCCTAGAACTTAGAACTACTTAAACCTGACTAACCTAAGGACATCACACACACCCATGCCCGAGGCAGGATTCGAACCTGCGACCGTAGCAGTCCCGCGGTTCCGGACTGCAGCGCCAGAACCGCGCGGCCACCGCGGCCGGCAATGCTGGTCCTGACTCACCTGCCGCCCTTCGCGATGGTTAAAAAAAAAAAAAAAAAAATCTTTGCTCAAACAAAAGCTTCGTCATTTAATTTACGACACTGTCTAAATTACCGTGGCTCTCTATTTCAGGAACGACACCCACATATATTGTTACCGTCTCTGTCTGGTTATCACCCTGTCGCTAGATTCTCATCAACACGAATCAATATTGTCGACGGGACTTTCCATTTTGGAACACAGTGACAAGCAAGAAGCATCAAAACCACAAAAATAACGCACATCTACATCACCTACGTGATTACTCTGCTATTCACAATAAATAGCTTGGCAGAGGGTTCAATGAACCATCTTCAAGCTTTCTCTCTACCGTTCGACTTTCGAATGGCGCGCGGGAAAAACGAGCACTTAAATTTTTCAGTGCGAGCCCTGTTTTCTCTTATTTTATGGTGATCATTTCTCCCTGTGTAGGGTGGGTGCCAACAGAATGTTTTCGCAGACGGAGGAGAAAACAGGTTATTGAAATTTCATGAGAAGATCCCTTTGCAACGAAAAACGCCTTTATTTAATGATTGCCACTCCAATTAACGTATTATGTCTGTGGCACTACAAAACGAGCCGCCCTTCTTTGTACTTTTTCGATGTCATCCGTCAGTCCCACCTGATGCGGATCCCACACCGCACAGCAATACTCCAGAACAGGGCGGACAAGCGTGATGTAAGAAGTCTCTTTAGTAGACCTGTTGCACCTTTTAAGTGTTCTGCCAATGAATCACTGTCTTTGATTTGCTCTACCCATAATATTATCTATGTGATCGTCCCAATTTAGGTTATTTGTAATTATAATCCCTAAGTATTTAGTTGAATTTACAGCCTTCAGATTTGTGTGACTTATCACGTAATCGAAATTTATCGGATTTCATATAGTACTCATGTGAATAACTTCACACTTTTCTTTATTGACGGTCAACTGCCACTTTTCACACCATACAGATACCTTATCTAAATCATTTTGCAATTCGTTTTGGTAATCTGATGACTTTACAAGACCGTTACTGACAGCATCATCTGCAAACAATCTAATAGGGCTACTCAGATTGTCCCCTATGTCGTTAATATATATCAGGAATAATAGAGGGCCTATAACACGTCCTTGTGGAACGCCGGATATTACTTCTGTTTTACTCGATGACTTTTCGTCTATTATTACGAACTGTGACCTTTCTGTCAAGAAGTCACGAATCCAGTCGCACAACTGAGGCGATATTCCACAGGCACGAAGTTTGGTTGTGAGAAACGGTGTCGCAAGCTTTCTGTCGACAGCACTCATTACTTCATGAGTATAAAGACCTAGTTGTGTTTCACAAGAACGGTATTTTCTGAATCCGTACTAAGTGTCAATAATCGTTTTCTTTAAGGAAATTCATCCTTGTGCGCACTATTGCAACATATTGCGCAATAAGTTAGAGCACAAATGTATTCTAGTGTGACAACAGCAACCTTGCTATGAGTAACACTTGTCCTTTGGCTCACGGAGGATCGATATACGAAATCTTTTTTCGTATTTTCGCAACCGCGAGTGTAAAAAATCGTGGTGCGTAGAGCAGTGTTGGTGTGGAAAGCGACTGTACTGTCCGTCTAGCCGCTGTCTACGGCGCACCTACGGCCGCCGCTCTGACAATGCCAAGGATGCAGTAAAAGTTGATTCACTGCCTACCATGAGCCACGCCGCAACCATGACGCTCGCCTCCGACGCAAAGTGGGGCACAGGCGCTTCCTGGGCAATGCCGGCTCTTCTGCGGTAGCGAACTGCAGTTAAATTACGAAACAAACATTGCATCTGAATTTGAACCTTCCGGTCAGGTATCCTGAAGAGCAGTCCACTTCCATCTATAGCTGAACTAGGCACGGATGTCTACCTGCTACGCGATGACTGGACATCAATACACACGGCAATGGAAAAACAACTTGTTCTGTAGTGTTCTTTTATGCAGCGTAACACGAGCTTATACATTTATTTACTTTTATCTACATTTAACTGAATGAAGTCAAGATCTTCACCTGCCTCAGAAACTAACCTTGATATCAAACTTAGCGTTGCATTATTACTGCAGGTTTCCTCGCATGATGTGTGAAGTTCTTTTATCGCTCTTTTGGCTACTTACAGGTTCTTTGCCTTCTGAATATACCATATTCGAAGCAAGAACAAATCTAAAATAAACGCATTGAAACGATTTTTTTTATTTACTAACACTTAGTTACTTTATCTGCTTTAAATGCGTTAATTTATCTATTTTAGTGGTTATTAATCTCCGTGGATTATACTATTTTAAGAACTACAGTAACCAGGCACTTTTTTACGTCCTTTTATTTATATCAATACGCGTTTCGAGCTCTTCAATTGGCGTAATTATATATTACGTCAATTAAAGATGGTCGAAAGCCCGTAACACGTATTGGTATACAAGCACATAAAAAGTCGTCGGTTGACATACTTCTTAAAATGTTTTAAATGTATTTTCTGTCCTTAAATCAGAAGTCTTGCTTTTTTTAAAATTCAGGTCTGACGAATCAAAAGAAAGGACACCGGTATTGTCATGCTTCTCACCCTAATCTTTCTTTGGTGAGTAGTGTTCATTAATAAATGTAGCGCTAAATTATTATGTTGGTGTTTAAGAACGAACACCATGCATCAAGTATCTAGTCATATTTCTTACCCTACTCTATTCTACATAACTAGGAAACTTTTGACAATGTGACTGGAATACTCTCTTTGAAATTCTAAACGCAGCATGGGTAAGACACAGGGGGCGAAAGGTTATTCACAACTTGTACAGAAACCTGTCGACAGTAATAATATTCAAGCGGCATGAAAGAGAAGCGGTACTTGAGAAGGGAATGGGACAGGATTGTGGACTATCTCACACGTTAGTCTATCTGAACATTGAGCAAGCAGTAAAGGAAGTAGGTACTAAAGTTGAAGGAGAAGAATTAAAAACTTTTTGAGGTTTGACGATGACATTGTAATTCTGTCAGAGACACCGAAGAGTAGCTGAGTGGAATGGACAGTGTCTTGAAACGAGGATATAAGATGAACATCAACAAAAACAAAACAAAGATAATGGAATGTAGTCGAATTAAATAAGTTGATGTTGAGGCAATTAATTCGAAAACGAGACACTTAAAGTATAAGATGAGTTTCGTTGTCTGGACAGCAAAACACCCGATGGCAATGATATAGACTGGGAATGGTGAGAAAAGCGTTTCTGAAGAAGATACACTTCGAATATAGATTTAAGTCTCTATAGTCGACATAATCGTCCTGAGATATTCAGCAACTGTTCAGACAATTAAGATAATCGTTATTTAGAAAAAGTTGAATTAAGTGAGCTTCTAGAAGTGACATCCTATAACTGTTTCATGTTTAACGGTAAAATATACCATCAACCTGAAGGGGTAGCCATGGGTAGTTCCCTAGACTGCAATAGCCAGTAAAGTTCTCTACTACTACCGCTGTTTTGATGATGCTATTTTGTTGGTTAGAGAAGATCGAAGCGATATTGTTGACATAGCGGAGAGCATGAGTGCTATTCAGCCAAAAATTAGGTTTACAGTTGAGTACTAAAATAAAGGAACTATCAACTATCTCGACATTACGGTTACAGGCGAGGCGGGTAAACACCGTTTTAGCGTGTACAGAAAATCGACCTGTGCAGACATTATTATTGACTCAAAGCCTTGGCACCATGAAAGGATCAAAGTAGAATATTTTCGATCCAGGTTATTAAAACTGCCACCAAGCAAGCGTGAGAGGAATAAATAAATCGCTATAATACAGCAAGTTGCAGTGAGCAACGGTCATCCAATCTCAACAGTAACTAAGTTACGGTATAAAATTAAAAGAGAACAACGGCGTAAAATCAATGACAGCACGCTAACAGGTGAACAGGGAGACAAGAAAGTCGTGTACATGCCCATGGGTTATAAAGGACGTGTTTAAGAGATTACTGCTAGGCATTTTCGCAATACCAATTTGCTTATTGGGTTTAAAACTAATGACGTTATTCGCTTCAGACTGAGGGACCGTGTGGATAGAAAATTCTTGAAATACATAGCAGCAGGTGTGTATAAATGTAAGTGTGGAAACTCTCCAAACGTTAACGTATGTCACACAGGCAGGAGGTTTAAAATACGCTTCAAAGAGACGCTTAAAATGGTTCAAATGGCTCTGAGCACTATGGGACTTAACATCTGACGTCATCAGTCCCCCATACGTAGAACTACTTAAACCTAACTAACCTAAGGACATGATACATATCCATGCCCGAGGCAGGATTCGAACCTGCGACCGTAGCAGCAGTGCGGTTCCGGACTGAAGTGCCTAGAGAGGCTTCAGTTGACAGTAATAAAACAGCGATTGGTGAGCATCTTCTAACATCGAAGCATGCTATTGGAACTATTGATACGCATTTGGAAGTGCTGCTCAATGAACATAAGGGACACCACCGGACAAGTTGAAAGAAATTTAGATTTTTTACACTCCGTCTTCAAGAGCCTGACAACACGTCACATCGGCAGAACGACTTTAACAGTGCATTCTTAGAAACTTTGAAAGTCTCTTCCAGCCGTCCACCTCGCCGCAGCGCCCATGTGATCAACGGCCCCACTCACCGAGAAGAGACAGCAGCAGCACATCGGCTCACACATCGTAGTAGCAGGCCGGCGTGCAGAGTGGCTTCAGTGCACACACTGCAAAGCTGCGCGCCGTACAACGCCACCAAGCAGAAGCAAATACAATTAACTCAATTAACTATATCGGGCACAATCTGTCCCGTATAACTTTAGTTGCTGCACATAGTTTTACTTTTATAATTTATTGCTTTATATTTTTTACTGTTTTATACTTTCAGTTATTAAAAATTCATAATATTTCATAACATTTTACCCAGTTCTAGCCCTCAAAATAACCTCACTTCCGTAATTTTACGATCTTTATGTCTCTATAAATTATACATCCATTGTTGTAGGCCAATACTTCTAATATTTTAACGAAATAGAACTACACAATTTTATTTTTAGGGTTTGAGACGAAGAACTTAGTCTTTATGCTTTCAAAGGTGCGCGTTTTAAATATCTCCAGATACTAATCCAGTTTTCGCTTCTTTATTTCCACTTCTATAATCTACTCTTTTATACCATTCTGGTGTCTTAACCCGCACTTTTTTTATATAATTTATGTTTCTCAATTTTAGTTTAACATTCCTTTCTTGTGAAACCTGAGCATTCCTGCCCCTATACCTCCTCCACCACCACCACCCTCCCTTGCCCTCTTTGCCCCATTTTCAATCCCACTTAACTCCATTTTATAATTTCATTATTTTATGTCGTTCGCATTTTACATACCAATTGTTCTACGCTATTAGTGTTCAACGGTAATTTTTACATAATTATACGTTCTATAATTTTAGCGCGACCTTTCTTGTTGAACTCATGACACCGTTACCACCACCTACCTGCTCCCTTTCCCTTCCCCGAATCAGTCTCAGTCCATTTCCCCTTCCCCATCCTCCCTATCTCCAACATATACCCGTTTTAAACAATGGCCGCAGTTGCAAAACACAGTACTCTGGTATGTGATTCCGAATAAATAACACGGGCTGCTGACGCAATTACTTGAGTAAATTCAACTTTTATGTACAATTTTTGAAGTAAAGAATAAAATATTTTGAAATGTGTTGCTACAGAAGAATGCTGAAGATTAGATGGGTCGATCACGTTACTAATGAGGTGATACTGAATAGAATTGGGGAGAAAAGAAATTTGTGGCACAACTTGGCTAGAAGAAGTAAGCAGATTAAGAAGGATGCAGGCTGCAGGAGATACTAGGGGCGAAGAGGCTTGCGCACTGTAGAGTGGCATGGAGAACTGCAGCAAACCAATCTTCTGGCCGGATATCACAACAACAACAATCGTTCTTTACGTAAATAATGTTCACTAATAATGTTCACTACTAAATGTCCTGCAAGGGTATTAAGTAGCCTATGAACGGACACCTTTCATCCATATAATATTTCTTACAAACAGGAACAGAAGCTTCCCTCATCTGATGACATACGTTTGTTACTGATCTGAAATGAAACTGTGCCAATCGAATCGAGGATTCCTTTGCTGCAATACTGTACAGAATTAAGATGGAAATGAATTTAGTTCTCCTTTGGTTTATTGCGAATGTCGCAATCTTTTTCCAAGACTTCCACGTCAATCAACCTGTAACCGCCCATTTTAATGAAACCGTAAAATTTTGGACAACTTTGAAGCACTAACTAATAAAATCGCTACATATAATTACTGAACTCAAAGAGCGTAACCTTTTCCGTGTCAAGAACAATACACTTGCAAAATTTTGACAGCTACATGACACACGTGCAAATCTAGAGAAAATTTCGTGCTAGCTATAGTACACTGTTATTTGCATGACCGGTCCCTCCCAAAACATTCCTAGTAATACACAAAAGAATGGGAACCACCTCAGCTCCACTAAAATTAAAATTTAAATACGAAATAATTTTTGTACTGTTCTAGCAGAGCAAAAAAAAAAAAAATAGTTCAAATGGCTCTGAGCACTATGGGACTTAACTTCTGAAATCATCAGTCCCCTAGAACTTAGAACTACTTAAACCTAACTAACCTAAGGACATCACACACATCCATGCCCCAGGCAGGATTCGAACCTGCGACCGTAGCGGTCGCGCGGCTCCCGACTGTAGCGCCTAGAACCGCTCGGCCACTCCGGCTGGCTCTAGCACAGCATGTACACTATTGCAAATAATGGTACATGGCTTGGAGAGAAAATGGAAACGCCACTAACATAGCACATTATCATGCCTGATATGGTGAGAGGAAAATGTTTGCATTCAAAACAACTTCCTGTCGTCTAGGAGTGGACAAATAAAAGTCCTCTAAGGTTTTCAAGGAAATATTATACCATTCTTCCTGCATCATAGTACAAGTTCAGGTAACGATCTTGGAGATGGACAGCGGTCACGCACCCTTCTATCGAAATTAGGTTACAAAGGCTCAATAATATTGAGATCTGGTAACTGGGTGGCCATTGGTGGGACGACAATTCATCACAAAGTCAGTCCTGCATAATGCGAGCTGTTTGAACAGGGGCCCTGTCGCCTTGGAACACAGCATCATCAATGGAGAACAAGCATCTTACCTTGGCATGTACGTGATCAGCCAAAATATCCACACAATCCCTGGCAGTAATGTGACCTTGCAGAGCAACCATGGGGCTCGTGGAATACCACGATACGGCTGCCCTAATCATCTCCGAACCCACGCCATGTTTCCCTCTTGTGACGTAAACTCAGCCAATAAGTTGCAAATAGTGTGAAACTAACTTCCTTCCATTGTTCCATATCCAGCACCACGTTTTCCCGTTACGGGCATTTGCATCACTGGCAAGTGGTTTTGGAATTCCAGCTCGCTCTGCAGTTCCCTGCTTATGGTGCTCCTCTCGTGCTGTTTTGGCACTAACAGGGCTCGCGGGTGCGACATTTAGTTCTGCAGCGATTTTTCCAGATGTCGTCCAATAATTTTTCGTAACAATCCTCTTCAATGGTCGTCCGTTAGGATCACTCACCACACACTTCCGTCCGTGTTGTGACTTACCGGATGATGTATGCTGTATAAATCTGCGATACAGTGCCTCTTGAAGCCCCAAACACTCCGGCTCTCTTGCTTACGGAAGCACCCACCATAATAACACCAACCATACGCCCACGATCCAACTAACTTAGCTCCGACGCCGGCCGCTGTGGCCGAGCGGTTCTAGGCGCTTCAGTCCGGAATCGCGCTGGTGCTACGTTCGCAGGTTGGAATCCTGCCTCGGGCATGGATGTGTGTGATGTCCTTAGGTTAGTTAGGCTTAAGTAGTTTCTAAGTCTAGGGGACTGATGATCTCAGATGTTAAGTCGCACAGTGCTTAGAGCCATCTGAACCATTTGAACTTAGCTCCGACATAATACACTCACAGCTACACAGAACATGTTGTGACCATTACTGTCACTTGCAACATATTGAGAACATTTCACAGGCGAGGTTCGTTTTCAAATACAACAGCGCAACCAGCAGACTTGGCTAGCATTTGCATTTATGTTCAAGCATGAATTTCTCGCGGTGTTTTCATATTTTTGTCTAACTCCTGTATGTCGTGTAGTGAGATATACAGGGTGTTTCCGTAAGAGCGTGCAAAAATCTAACAGGGCACAGAGAATGCTCCACTTGACAATTTGATGTAGGGAACCTGGGGTTGGAGAAGCCAGCTTAAGGAGTAATAGGAATAAAATTACATTACTGTGTACTTTTTATTTGCATTAGTTACAGTTAACTGCAAATATTGTCAATGACACAATGAACGTACCATTTGTACTGTATCTTACAAAATGTGCTGACACTGACGGCCATCGACCTCAATGCAAGGATGCCATCGGCGAACAAGATTCTGACGCACACAGACAAATATCCCTGGTGCATTTCTAATCACATCATAGGCAGCAAACATTCTGGCAACTGATTCCATCTCTGTAACCACTGGGGTCTCATACGGAATGACTTTAGATATCCCTACAGGAAATAATCAAGGGGATTCAGGTCAGGTGACCTCGCAGGCCATGGACCTGGATGGGATCGTCACCGAACATCTCCGTCGGCTACCACATAAACCCCTGGTCCTATTCAGCAGTATCTTGAACTGTTGTTTTCAGAGTGGCCTTTTCCCTTCGCAGCGGAAACAGGCAAAGCTTACTGCGATTCCAAAGCCTTCTAATAACACTACGGTCCCTACCAACAACAGGCCCATCAGCCTTTTGAACACCATGGCGAAGGTTCTGGAGTCTCTCATACTCCACTATATTTCCCAGCCTCTGGCAGCAGCTGGGACGATCCGTCCCGAACAGTTTGGGTTTACCTCACACCTGTCCGCTGAATTGCAAGTTCTCTGGATCAAGGAGCACATAAGCAAGGCTTTTAACTCCAGCATGTCGACGGCAGCGGTCTTCTTGGACGTGCAGAATGCTTATGATAAGATTTGGTAGGGCAACCTGGTGTATAAGATGCTGACGCAAACGACCATCCCTGACATCTACGTTAAGATTGTGGATGATTTCCTCCACCACAGGACCTTCCTCGTTGCTCAGAAGGGAAAGCGCTCCAGTGTACGCCACATGTCGATGGGTAACCCTCAGGGCTCTGTGCTGTCCCCTCTTCTTTTTAATGTCTAGGTCAATGACATATCCGCTTACCGCCACTGCCATTTAGCAAAATACACCGATGACACAGCGCTTTATACGACCGGCCGCAACCCTGATCAACTCATTGCTCGCATCCAAAGGCAAGTGGACGCACCGATCACCTGGTGTCGCTTCAATAAGATTGCCCTCAATTCCGCCACACCTACGGAAGTGTATTTCACTAAATGGCGCCCTATACTACGCCACAATGTCTCAGTCGGGGGCGTTCGGGTCCCGTGGGCCCAAGATACCAAGTATCTCGGGGTCTGATTGGATAAGAAACTTTTCTTACACCGCCACGCAGAATACATCGCCCATAAAGGGTTAAAGTTGACTAAGGCCTTGTACCCGCTCTCCAGCCGAGAGCTGAATTTAGATACCAAGCTCCGGCTGTATCACTCCGTTGTACTACCCTCACTAACATATGGTTCCTCTGCGTGGGCCAAGATTAGTAAGTCCAGGATGCAGACGCTCCACCGCCTACAGAATAAAGTTCTCCGGTGGAATCTTCACGCCCCTCCGCTCACCAAGATTGTCACTCTGCATGAGGAGACAAATACGGCCCTTCTCAAGACGACCATTCGCTTTAAGGCTCGACAACTATACAGTAAAGTGGAAGCCCAAACCATCGGCACCACAGTTCCACGGCGCTGGCACCGACACCCCGTTCCGCTCACCATCCTGGAGGACTCGGATTCCGGCTATGACTGACGCTAGGCCCAAAACGACCATTTTTTTATGACCGTTTCGTACAATCACTAGCAGTGGCTTGTTCTCGTCCAGCCACTTTTTTCCTTCACCGTAGAGCTGAAGCATTACTGCACCCCTCCTCTGTACTTCCACCGTCGGAGGGTGGCACGGAACTTAAAATTTCCACCGCCACTCCTTCAAAGTGCTATGCTCGGCTGTTATTCAGCCGTTGCTTTGAGTTTCCTCTCACTTGTCCACCAAGGCAGTTGGACCGTATCTGAACCGGTGACGCTGTGTAACAGTAAACTGCCAAAAAATAAAAAATAAAAGCCATGGAATAGGACCTCCCCCTCCCAACATAGCGACCAGGAAATACTGTATCGATACTGCTCCATCGTATTGTACTGTACGTCTCTGAATAGCACTAAGTAATTAATCCGTCTGTCGTTGATTCATGTCATGGGACTATATAAATACAACAGAGCCACGTTACGGACACGTAAAGCAAACAAAACCTGCATCATAACTTCCTGGTAATCAGGCTCGTGCTCCTTGGTTCCTTGTACAAAATAAAGAATGTACGTGTACATAAACAGCACAGTACATGTAAACTTGTACACATATTATTTGTAAATAAACTGGGAGACCGTAATGCTGGACAAGTTTACTTCCATATCTCCGACTCCTGGTTCTCTACTTCAAATTGTTCAGTGGAGCATTCTCTATGTCCTGTTACATTTTTGCAACGCTCTTATGGAAACACCCTGTGTACGACTCTTATATGCCGTTAGCGGAAAATTAAGAAACGCTCGCTGCTTTGCAAATAGCAGACAAATGAGCGGCCGTTGGTGAACCGAGAGACCGAAAAGCCAACAGAAATTCACGCGAGGACGTTGAGTTATCATACGGACTCCCGTTTGTTGTTCGAGGGAGTGTATGTTTAGGCCTGGTGATCTAGCGGTAAATTGTGTGCCTGGAAAGCGAGTCGTCGCGCGATCGAATGATACATAGTGCTTCGCCTTTTTCTATTCGTTTCACACGCGGCAGAAAGGATGTGAAACGAAAGAAGTCCTAGCGCTTCTATTGTCTAAAAGAAGTTCGCGTTCACCTATGGTACATATATTTACCCGGAATACTCTATGAACGCAGTAAACGACGGCACTGATGTAATCAAAGACGGAATACCAATTAAGTCAACCGAGGGTGGGAAGAGAAATCGGTACGACTTGTGTGAGAAGAATCTCGCGCACTTATCAGTAGTGATTCAGAAAAACTGCTGTCTACCTAAGCCCGGATAGCTTCAAGTGGATTTGAACGACGTTATTTACGAATCAGTATCTTAACAGCTACCTCCACCTCGCTCGGCTGTACAAGCAGAGGACGCAACATTAAAAGTGAGCTGTACTGACTGACAGCCACCCGATGCATGTCGCTATAACAAAATAATCTCTCGTACAACCACTTCAATAGCACAAAACAAGTGTGGAACATCGTTTGGAGTATTAATGTTCAATAAACAGGATTTGCTGTTACATGTTTTGTGTTTTAAAGGCAACATTAGGTTGCCGGAAGTTCTGCTCTGACGATGAAGGGAATAAAGTGCGCACTCTGTATTTATTTATTTTTTTCAATCAGAATGAAAATGCATTAAAGTGAAGAAATATTTTGTGTCGAAACGCACGCGATAAAAATTGTAAACGGATACCGCCTCTCAATAAACAAGTAAGCTGTTACAATAATCCATGAGTGTAGAACTTAGTATCAACAACAAAAACCACAACGTCGAGTGCACGCCATGGGACAAGCGCGGAAACAATAGCTTCCGTTCAATGTGAACTGCTGGACGTTTCGCAACAAATGACAGTCAAGGTTAGCGAATGCTACGTCAGCTGAATTCCTGCCATAACAGACACGTGAACCGATTTAATACGCGGGAGGAACTGAATTATGATTTTTCCAGAAGTTCAACAATACATCATTATGAACAAAATTTCGAGTTATTCACTGAAGTAACATAACATTTAAAATGAACGATCCTAAGAATTAATTTCTTAAGAATGTTTCTAGTTTGCTACCGGGAGGTGTTTTCATGGTAAAAAGGGCCAACTGTTGCCAGTTACCATAGCCTTTTGCAGGACACGGCCTTGAAAGCTACTCTCGGACGTCTTCTAACTCGTTACCGTGTTTCATTACTGCGTTATCAGAATGGGTGTCGCTAAGCGATCCGTAACGGCCTGGTGCCTACATTATCATTCAGCCGTGTGATTGCGAAGTTCAGGACTAAGGAGAAGATACAAAGAGTGAGGTTTTGTGCGACCATTCTCAAATGACAACTACTTACACTAATGCAGGACCCCTGTTAGTGACTGATACCACAATGTCTCAAACCGGCGATGGGACACACTGGCTGCTTTACATCACTACAATTTTCCGCCAGTCGAGGTAAATCAAGGAAGGAAGGTCAGTATTTAACGTCTCGTAAACAACCGCGGATAGTACAGGGACGGGGCAGCAACTTGTGTGGGTCCTTTCCAATGGAACCAACCTGCAATCCGCGTCTACTGATTTCGAGAAGCCATGGAAAACGACGCTTTTATTACGTCCAGTGTTTCAACAACAGCGCCACGGCGATCAGTCCTGTCATTTTGATGTCGGAGGTAGTCACGACTGGTAACCGGTAGAAATGGATTTCGTAAGTGGGTGGGAAGACGAGGCGTGGCGTCTGCAAGCCCATCAAGAATTTCTATTCCCGCTACTGCTTGCCAGCATTTCGGTCAGAGTGCATAGCTGGCTTTTTAATTTGGTTAAACAGAAGTAACTGAACACATTTTATTAGCTTATTTACGTCTGGAGAGCGCTGTTGCTCCTCATCTGTGTACTGAATTGCTGAATGACCACTCCATTTGCTGTAAAAGTCTTTGCTTCTCTCCACGAGCGATTTAGGGTTTTTATTAAAGGCATTTCCTAGTTGAGTCTGAAAATGACATTGCAAAAGCAACTAAATTTTGTACATAATGACTTAATGAATATTTAAACAGTTTACGTAACAGGAATGTAGGAATTTCGACGTAAAAGGTTTGAAGTTTACACGTCGTACATTGTATTGTGGTGAAGAAGAAGTCAGAATAATTAAGAAAGTAGAAGTTAGGTGAATTTGTAAGTGATTTGCTCAATAATATCGTAGAAAAACATGGACGTGTCATGATTATAAAAGCTGTACATTTTGATGAATTAAAGGAACTACCATTATTTTAATGTTAAAGCACGCCAATACTTTTAATTTATCGATATATACAGGTTTCATACTCATGACCCTCCCATTTCTCCTACGGTATTATTGGTCAGATCACTCTTAAATCTACCCGACTTTTACTTTCTTAATCATTCTAACTTTTTCTTCACCACAGCGCAACGCAAGCTATTTCTCATTTTTTCTGTACGTATACCGTACATATGTAGACAACTTTTCTTAGCAACTGGAGAGGCTATTTATCAGTTAAGCACATTTTATTAAACGCAATCTCTGCCAGTAAACACATTGTTGTATAGTGCGACAAAAAGCGACCAACTGCGACCTTACGTCAGGTGACATCGTCAGACTAACGATCATCATTTCGTGTGTTGCGAAGCGCGACAAACGAGTCGGTGATAGCAGGCACGGGATGAGTTTCACTTTAAGACGTGTACCACGAATATGACCTGCGATAAACATAGTTCAGCTGCACGAACTACGTTAACGCATGTTGTTAAAGTACACCAGGAATCTTCACAGTACATGAAAGATAGCACCATGTGAAACAGGATTAATGAGGAATACCCTGCCCACCTACGCAAAGCGTACACTACAAAAACGTGAATTTATTGCGCTTATGAGGAATCACTACTGTATAAAGTGGCCTACGTTATCTCTTACTGTCATTTATTTCGTCATTCACGATGCCATCCTAAGTTCCTGAGTACATATGAAATGAAGTATCATTAAATTCCTGAAAAGACTAGAAATACTTGTTCCTTCATTTATTAACGAGATGACACGTAATCGATTGGCAGCTTCTTCCACAGGTTTTAGCATGCGTGCAGGTAGAATATTTAGAAGTTTAAATACAGGCGAGAGATATTCTGTGCGTAATTGTAATCCTTTTAAGGTATGACTTGACATTCCCGTAGTATATTTTACCAACCAAAAATTGAAATCACCGACATCTAAACCTACTGACGAAAAAAAAAAAAAGAAAATGCAGCTTCAATCACTTTCTTTAATAAAAACGACAGAAATAGACTTGTGATGGCAAGTTTCCTACTGCGCACATCCTTATCACTGGCAACAAAATCAGTGTCATGGGTTATGCCTCCTTCGACTTTTAAGACAGATAAAGGCTGACATGAAATTAGCAAAGTGACCTACATACAGGGTGTTTCAAAAATGACCGGTATATTTGAAACGGCAATAAAAACTAAACGAGTAGCGATAGAAATACACCGTTTGTTGCAATATGCTTGGGACAACAGTACATTTTCAGGCGGACAAACTTTCGAAATTACAGTAGTTACAATTTTCAACAACAGATGGCGCTGCAAGTGATGTGAAAGATATAGAAGACAACGCAGTCTGTGGGTGCGCCATTCTGTACGTCGTCTTTCTGCTGTAAGCGTGTGCTGTTCACAACGTGCAAGTGTGCTGCAGACAACATGGTTTATTCCTTAGAACAGAGGATTTTTCTGGTGTTGGAATTCCACCGCCTAGAACACAGTGTTGTTGCAACAAGACGAAGTTTTCAACGGAGGTTTAATGTAACCAAAGGACCGAAAAGCGATACAATAAAGGATCTGTTTGAAAAATTTCAACGGACTGGGAACGTGACGGATGAACGTGCTGGAAAGGTAGGGCGACCGCATACGGCAACCACAGAGGGCAACGCGCAGCTAGTGCAGCAGGTGATCCAACAGCGGCCTCGGGTTTCCGTTCGCTGTGTTGCAGCTGCGGTCCAAATGACACCAACGTCCACGTATCGTCTCATGCGCCAGAGTTTACACCTCTATCCATACAAAATTCAAATGCGGCAACCCCTCAGCGCTGCTACCATTGCTGCACGAGAGACATTCGCTAACGATATAGTGCACAGGATTGATGACGGCGATATGCATGTGGGCAGCATTTGGTTTACTGACGAAGCTTATTTTTACCTGGACGGCTTCGTCAATAAACAGAACTGGCGCATATGGGGAACCGAAAAGCCCCATGTTGCAGTCCCATCGTCCCTGCATCCTCAAAAAGTACTGGTCTGGGCCGCCATTTCTTCCAAAGGAATCATTGGCCCATTTTTCAGATCCGAAACGATTACTGCATCACGCTATCTGGACATTCTTCATGAATTTGTGGCGGTACAAACTGCCTTAGACGACACTGCGAACACCTCGTGGTTTATGCAAGATGGTGCCCAGCCACATCGCACGGCCGACGTCTTTAATTTCCTGAATGAATATTTCGATGGTCGTGTGATTGCTTTGGGCTATCCGAAACATACAGGAGGCGGCGTGGATTGGCCTCCCTATTCGCCAGACATGAACCCCTGTGACTTCTTTCTGTGGGGACACTTGAAAGACCAGGTGTACCGCCAGAATCCAGAAACAATTGAACAGCTGAAGCAGTACATCTCATCTGCATGTGAAGCCATTCCGCCAGACACGTTGTCAAAGGTTTCGGGTAATTTCATTCAGAGACTACGCCATATTATTGCTACGCATGGTGGATATGTGGAAAATATCGTACTATAGAGTTTCCCAGACCGCAGCGCCATCTGTTGTTGAAAATTGTAACTACTGTAATTTCGAAAGTTTGTCTGCCTGAAAATGTACTGTTGTCCCAAGCATATTGCAACAAACGGTGTATTTCTATCGCTGCTCGTTTAGTTTTTATTGCCGTTTCAAACATACCGGTCATTTTTGAAACATCCTGTATGAGCACAGTAATCAGTATATGAATCACAATTTCATTTATTCCACAGGTTTTCTAACTGACGCGCTACACACAAAATGCTACTTCAGCACACATCTAGTTGATACGAACATGAGGAAGCACCGCGATTAAACATCAGTGTCCCAGAAATAAGTACAGGACAATTTTCATAAATGTCAAACTTCATGATGAACGAAGATGTCCGACACAGGTGCACACGCCAATGTACGCACTGGCAATATGATATGAAATTCCCGACCTAACTGTTCGTGGTACTAACAAGTAGGCGGGGTGACGTTCGTAACTAGTCGGCTTCAGAGCGCACAAATCAACTAGGTATCGTATCATGTAGTTCCTCCGAAATCTTCTACTTTTACCAGAGTGAGGACACGCCCCGTTTAAATAAGATGGACATGTCTGTCAATGTGAAGCAAAGTAAGTAATGTCACTACTTCTGACAGACGGTATGTTTACGACGTTTCAGCCTCCAATTCTTCGTACACAAACTATTCGAGAATGCTGCGTCAATGACGTAAGCCCTAGTTCAAACATTCAAGCTTCTTCAATTTAAAACGTACAAGCTCCGTTCACTTACTCAGATAACTACTGAAGTTTTATACGTTACGGTAGAATGAATAGTGAGTATAATTGTTTTTCTTGTCTTTCGTAACGTGTTCCGTGACTACAGAGTGTTCCAAAATTATTTTTGAAATTTAGATCACATATACACACATCAAAAAAAGTTTTGCATCACCTCGGTTCTGAGAACTCCGGACCCTGTACAGAAAATTGGAGTAGAGATCAATATAAACATCATTTCCGCCCTTTTTATTGCTCATGACAACCACACATTGCATGTTGTACCACTATACAGCGAGACCTTTCAGAGGTGGTGGTTCAGATTGCTGTACACACCAGTACCTCTCCCAGTAGCACGCCCTCTTGCATTGATGCATGCGTGTATTCGCCGTGGCGTACTATCCACAAGTTCATCAAGGCACTGTTGGTCCAGAAGGACCCACTCTTCAACGCCGAATCGGCATAGATCTCTCGGAGTGGTAGGTAGGTCACGTCGTCCATAAAAGCCCTTTCCAGTCTGTCCCAGACATGTTCGATAGGGTTCATGTCTGGATAATATGCTGGCCACTCTAGTCAGCGATGTCGTTATACTGAAGGAAGTCATCCACAAGACGTGCGCGATGGGGGCGCGAATTGTCGTCCATGAAGACGAATGCCTCGCCAATATGCTGCCAATATGGTTGCACTATCGGACGGAAGATGGCATTCACGTATCGTACAGCCGTTACGGTGCCTTCCATGACCACCAGCGGCGTACTTCGGCCCCATGTAATGCCACCCCAAAACAGCAGGGAACGTCCACCTTGCTGCACTCGCTGGACAGTGCGTCTAAGGCGTTCAGCTTCACCGGGTTGCCTACGTGAAGGCGTATGCGACACTCGTCGGTGAAAAGAACGTGATGCCAATCCTGAGCGGTCCATTCGGCATGTTGTTGGGCCTATCTGTACCGGGCTGCATGGTGTCATGGTCTCCATGGACGTCGAGAGTGCAGTAGCACGTTAAGCAGCCTATTGCACACAGTTTGAGTCGTAACACGACGTCCTGTGGCTGCACGAAAAGCATTATTCAACATGGTGGCATTGCTGTCAGGGTTCCTCGGAGCCATAATCCGTAGGTGGCGGTCATCCACTGCAGTATTAGCCCTTGGGCTACCTGAGGGAGACACGACCATTTCCCGTCTCTCTGTATCTCGGGTTTAGTGACATCTCTGATGAGTCAAAGGACTGTGTCTGTGATGCAATATCCGCTGTCAACTTCTGTCTTCATGAGTTCTGGGAAGCGGGGTGATGCAAAACATTTTTGATGTGTGTATTTCAGAAATGGTCATAGGTAGAAAGCTGCGGTTTGCGGCTTAATGCTCGAACTTACCTAAACTTTTGATTTGTTGACGAATAGACTTTCAGTGCTGATTAGGAACTGCTTTATCAGTTACAAGAAACAAATGCCACAATGTACTGATTAAACTATTAATTAAATACTCGATTAAATACACTAAAGAGCGAAAAAAACTGGTACACCTGCCTATTATCGTGTAGGGTCATCCGAGCACGCAGAAGTGTCGCAACATGACGTGGCAGCAGAAGTGCCGCAACATGACGTGGTAGGCACTCGACTAATGTCTGAAGTACTGTTGGAGGGAATTGACACCATGAATCCTGCTGGGCTGTGCATAAATCGGAAAGAGTACAAGGGGGTTGAGATCTCTTCTGAACAGCACTTTGAAAGGCATCCCAGATATGCTCAATAATGTTCATGTCGGGGAGTCTGGCGGCCAGCGGTAGTGTGTTTAAACCCAGAAGAGTGCTCTTGGAGGCACTCTGTAGCAATTCTGAACGTGTGGGTTGTAGAATTGTCCTCCTGGAATCGCGTGAGTCCGTCGGAATGCAAAATGGACATGACTGGATGCAGGTGATCAGACATGGGTGCTTACGTACGTGTCACCTGCCGGAGTCGTATCTAGACGTATCAGATGTCCAATATCACTCCAACTGCATACGCCCCACACTATTACAGAGCTTCCACCAGCTAGAACAGTCCCCTGCTGACATGCAGGGTCTATGGATTCATGAGGTTGTCTACATACCCGTACACATCCATCCGCTCGATACAGTTTGAAACGAGACTCGTCCGACCAGGCAGCATGTTTTCAGTCATCAACAGTCCAACGTCGGTGTTGACGGGCCCAGACGAGGCATAAAGCTTTGTGGCGTGCAATCATCACGGGTACACGAGTGGACCTCCGGCTCCGGAAGTCCATATCGAAGATGTTTCGTTGAATGGTTCGCACGCTGACACATGCTGATGGACCAGCATTGAAATCTGCACAAATTTGTGGAACTGTTGCACTTCTGTCACGTTGAACGATTCTGTCCAGTGGTCGTTGGTCTCGTTCTTGCAGGATCTTTTTCGGGCCGCAGTGTGCTGTTTTATCGGATTCCTGATATTTACGGAACACTCGTGAAATGGTCGTACGGGAAAATCCTCATTTTATCGCTACCTCAGAGATGTTGTGCCCCATCGCTCGAGCGCCGACTGTAACAGCACGTTGAAACTCACTTAAACCTTCGATAACCTGCCATTGTAGCAGCAGTACCCGATCTGACAACTGCGCCAGACACTTGTGTTATATAGGCGTTGCCGACCGCAGCGCGGTATTCTACCTGTTTACTTATCTCTCTATTTGAATAGGTATGACTATACCAGTTTCTTTGGCGTTTCAGTACAAATTCCGCTACGAGTAATATTTGCTGTCTAGAACGCAGCTACAAGAACGTATTCTTTCAGGTGATGACGCTGAGTTGGGG
This sequence comes from Schistocerca piceifrons, assembly GCF_021461385.2. NCBI lineage: Eukaryota > Metazoa > Arthropoda > Insecta > Orthoptera > Acrididae > Schistocerca > Schistocerca piceifrons. The sequence goes on along the minus strand of NC_060138.1, from coordinate 408,806,119 downwards.
AGCTGCGGCGGGACAGAAAAGTTAAAAATTATTATGTTGTCTTGAAAACGACTAGAAAGAAATTATGTCGCAACCAATGGGAGGTTTTTATTATTATTAATTTTCTTAAAGGTTGAATAAGGTGTCAAGTTCACTAAAAAGGATAGGCAATTACACTTGACCAGTACTGGACTGTAATCTCTTTAGTGTGGAACCATTTTACCGTTTGCTGGTCTGAGATAGAAAAACAACGGCACAGGAAAACAGTGATGAGTATGGGGTTCGAACCGCAGTCTTCACAATTTCGCGTTGTACATGTCATAGTCACATTTATGCCTGTGCCCACAGCCACAGCGGTAAGGCAACTTTAGACAATATTCGCAGTTTTCTCAACATTACTGGATATTATTACCGAGCGAGGTGGCGCTGTAGTAAGCAACTGAACTAGTATTTGGGTGGACGGCTGTTCACGTCCCCATCTTCCCGATGTCCTCAAGTAGGTTAAGACAAAATGCCTTTGAAAGACCACGGCCTATTCTCTTCCCCAAACCAAGCTAGTCTGTCGGGGCGTTGTCCCACAATGTCCCGTCCTTTCGAATATTATTCTAATTCCACTTATTAAAGTTTCGTGCAAATAACTCTAAGTTAAAGGCCCGCATGACAAGGAAATCCATTAATTAATTTCCTTCAGCCTTATGTTGGGCATATGCTTAGACACGACAGGAAAACTAGTAACTGAGATGTTTATAAAAAGAATTTGCATTATTGTAAATGATATTATAAAAATCCTCCTGGAGGTTAACTGCTGTTTATTTGAGAATACCTTAAATACTCCATGAATAATTTCTTTAGAACAACTACTACTGTTATGCTTTATTATTAATTTTTTAATTTAATTCATAAATACCATGTTTAACCCGTGCCATTTGAACGGTTCACTACAGACATAGGAACCGCTCTCAACTACAGTAAAGCAGCGACCTAAACAAGTTTTTCTTTCTTGTTCTGATCAACACATTACAACTGTGTGGCCACAATCCGCAAACCGAAGTGGTGTGGTGATTAAAACACTGGGCTCTAATTTGGGAGGTGCCAGGTTCAAATCCCCATCGGATCATTCTGATTTATCTTGTGCTTGGTATCCTTACAACACAGCTTGTGAAAGCTGTGATTATTCACTGAGGAGTCCACGGCTCGTGGTCTTGCGGTAGCGTTCTCGCTTCCCGCGCACTGGGTCCCGGGTTCGATTCCCGGCGGGGCCAGGGATTTTCTCTGCCTAGAGAAGACTGGGTGTTGTGTGTATTTCATCCTCATTCACTCGCAAGTCGCCGTAGTAGCGTTAAAGAACTTGTGGAGCGGCGACCGAACCGCACCGCGAGGAGTCTCCCGGCCACCAATGCCATACGCTCATTATCATTATTATTATTATTCACTGAGGAGATTATAGACATTTCCTTCCCTTATTTTTACAATCCGAACTACCGCCTGTCTCTAATGACCTCGAAGTAGACAAGGCGCCGAGCTCTTAACTTTCATTTCATTCATCGAATGCGGCAGAAGAGATCACCATGCCGCCCGAAAAAACTTTTACACGAGCTGCAGTTTTCCAGTAGCAATACAAGGTACCACAGATTGGCACCTGATTATAAGAGATAATTCATTACCCCAGACAATGTTCTTGATCGAATATCTTCATAATTATAAATGAAAAGCGCGAAATTGTCGATGTTCTACAATTTTAATTTATTTCGTTAATAGTTTTTCGGATTACAGGGCCATCATCTGAACTTAATATCGTCGTCAAAGAGGACACAATACTGGGGAGCAACACGACATAAATGACATTTACTTTGTATTTGTACCTCAATCTTCATGTGTAATATCTTTTGCTGTGTTGCTCTTTAAAGTTGTCTGTTAGAAGTCCGATAATGGCCTTGTACGCCGAAACCCGGTAACGAAACAAATTAATACTGTAGAAAATATACAGTTTTGTGCTTTTCATTTAGAATTAGCCTGAATAATTCAGAGGATCTATGCATGTAAATCCAGAGTAGTGATCAATGAAAAATAATACTGTATCTTCCAAAGGATATGGTCCTAGATAAAATTTATCTTAAAGAAACCCTTCCCGTTCCTTCTCAAACAAATCACAACAGTGCAAAAAGACCTACTGCGGCAACTATAAATCAGAAGAACTATGTTAGTCCACCTTATGCTAAAAAGAGAGAGAGAGACAGACTTGAACATTTACAGCCGCGTAGGTGGAGGAATCATATCATGGAAGATGTCTCGCTGGGAACAATTTGTCGCTAAATGAATGACGTCACTTAGAATGGTTGCAGTTGATCGGTCAAAACCGTCAAAGAACCTCATACACCTTGCTTCAGAGTTTTTAGTCTCTTCAATAGCGTTCTTCATGTCTAAACACTTCTCACAAGGAAAAGAGTAAAAGTATGCTCTTCCCACCGCACTACGTGCTGGAATCCTCTGTATTCAATCATTATTCAGGAGATCTGAAGAAATGAGCTCTACCATTAATGGTTTGTTTATACACGCAGGCCCCGTCGTAGTGTTTTCGTTGACATGAAAATTAAACTAGGCACTCGATTTCGTAGTAGTGGTCTTCTTGTAACTGGAAATAACCATCCTCACTTACCTGATATTTCTACTGGGAATTTCTCTTTTTCTTCCATGTTGTGGTCAGCAAATGAAATTTTCGCAATATCTCTGGAAGCAGTTGTATCAAAAGACATCTCTAGTAAATCAACAAATTTCGTCCGAGTTGTAAGCCTGCAGTCGGATAATACCTTTATTGTCAGAAAACTCATGAACAACATTGTCGAGGATTGTGTTAGCACCTCTAGAGGACAGAAATGTCGTCGACGATGACGAGCATCTATTCTGGTGAGGAAGAATGACAGTCTTCGGATATCTGAAATTTTCGATGGATTTATGTGGTAGGTAACTGTTTGTTTATGTATGTTTGTAACTCTCCATGTATACTGCGCACAGGCAATTGTGTGTGATGTTTAGCATGTGTGAAATTCTGCACAACTTACAGACAACAGAATCATGAAGAATCTCATTAATCAAAAACATAAAAAAATGGCATAGTACACAGACAAAAACGCATTTGAAAATGGTAATCATTTCCAGAAATGCGTCGTGCGAAATATTAATAAAAGAAAATCGTTACTGGTAGCATAAAAGTTATTTATAAACAAACCCATTGTTTCACACTTGCAGGCTTTCACAAACCGTTTCTAACAGATCAGACCATTAAATCAGTGTTTACAAGTCCCAGTAAAGAGTGTTTCTCCATTTTCGACTATCATCATCAAATGTAATCTCCATCATGGGCACATCAAGGACGACTTGTATTGTTTTTCAAGATTGCGCCACCATTGTCACTGCAGCTGGCAGTTGTTTACGAACACGTGCATCACACGTGTTCCCCATTCAAGATCCAGTACCGTCTGCACAATTTTTACCCTAAAAGTTAAGGCCAATCTGTGTAAATGAAAGAAGTATCTTTTGACTCAATACCTCATCAAAATCATTCAGTATTTTATGGCAGGGAGGACGCAGGCTGTTATCCTGGATGGAGAGTCACCGACAAATGCTGAAGTAGTTTCAGGTATCCCCCAGCGAAGTGTAATGGGAAAGGTTTTCGTCCTTAGAAAATACCGGTATCTATGACGAAGTGCTATCTGGGACCTTTGCCTTTCGCGGGCAAGTGCTCTACCAACTGAGCTACCGAAGCACGACTCACGCCCGGTACTCACAGCTTTACTTCTGCCAGTACCTCGTCTCCTACCTTCCAAACTTTACAGAAGCTCTCCTGCGAACCTTGCAGAACTAGCACTCCTGAAAGAAAGGATATTGCGGAGACATGGCTTAGCCACAGCCTGGGGGATGTTTCCAGAATGAGATTTTCACTCTGCAGCGGAGTGTGCGCTGATATGAAACTTCCTGGCAGGTTAAAACTGTGTGCCCGACCGAGACTCGAACTCGGGACCTTTGCCTTTTGCGGGCAAGTGCTCTACCAACTGAGCTACCGAAGCACGACTCACGCCCGGTACTCACAGCTTTACTTCTGCCAGTACCTCGTCTCCTACCTTCCAAACTTTACAGAAGCTCTCCTGCGAACCTTGCAGAACCAGCACTCCTGAAAGAAAGGATATTGCGGAGACATGGCTTAGCCACAGCCTGGGGGATGTTTCCAGAATGAGATTTTCACTCTGCAGCGGAGTGTGCGCTGATATGAAACTTCCTGGCAGGTTAAAACTGTGTGCCCGACCGAGACTCGAACTCGGGACCTTTGCCTTTCGCGGGCAAGTGTTCTACCAACTGAGCTACCGAAGCACGACTCACACCCGGTACTCACAGCTTTACTTCTGCCAGTACCTCGTCTCCTACCTTCCAAACTTTACAGAAGCTCTCCTGCGAACCTTGCAGAACTAGCACTCCTGAAAGAAAGGATATTGCGGAGACATGGCTTAGCCACAGCCTGGGGGATGTTTCCAGAATGAGATTTTCACTCTGCAGCGGAGTGTGCGCTGATATGAAACTTCCTGGCAGATTAAAACTGTGTGCCCGACCGAGACTCGAACTCGGGACCTTTGCCTTTCGCGGGCAAGTGCTCTACCAACTGAGCTACCGAAGCACGACTCACGCCCGGTACTCACAGCTTTACTTCTGCCAGCTAGAAAACTTCGGTTGACTGGGAGAATTCCGGGAAAATAGAATCAGACTACAAAGTAGATTGTTTACAAAAAAAACTCGTGCAATCCATCCACTGTTGGGCTCATACTAAATAAGACTAACCGGGGATACTGATCCTATACTAAGAGGGGAAGCACGAATGCTCCCATGTTTGTTTGACTCACGAGAGATCGACACGAAAAAGCTGAACTGGCAGATGCTTGAAGACAAACGTCAACTATCCCGCGGAAGCGTACTTACAACGCTCCAAGCACCGTACCAAACGGGAACCTAGGCACATATACTACAGGCTTCGGCATATCGTTTCCTCACACGGGACGTGTTTCTCATTGTGAAGCACACCAACGGTGGCTTCCAGTGCAGTGTACACTCAGAAAAGAGCTGGTACAGCATACGGAACTTCGTCACCAACGTGATCTGCGAAAGCAGCGCTCGCCATCTGCAGTCAGCGCTCGCCATCTGCAGTCGTCGGCTACACCGTTCACCATGAAACATGTTATGCATATTTACAAATTTTTTCTTTTTTTTTGGCGTTCGTCTGGAGTCATAAGCTCTGGCGTAATGTGTTTTAATTTTTCAAATACGCTCGTTTACAAACTCGAACGCTCTTATTCATTTGCAGCACTGAATCGCTATAAAGACAGGGTTGATACGAAAGATATAGTACAATATCTGCAACATACATGTATGTAGTTCTTGCAATGAAATTTTCGCCCACTCTCCTCGTATCGCTCTTTTCAGCTCACATGCCGCCTCAAATTGCCTTCCATGCGATAAACACGCCTTGCATTTATTCTCCAAAGGTTTTCCATCGGTTTCAGATCCGGGCTTCGAGCAAGCCAGGGCAAGAAAGCGATATCTTTTATCTTCAAACCACATTTTGGTTGTAACGCAATCATGCACAGGTGCACTATCTTTTAGAAACATTCGACTTTCGTACCATAGTATACATGTTAGAGTTCATTCTAATCTCCCGCCACGCAATGCGTGACTTATCTTTTAGTGCACAAGGGTTCCTAAATCATAACACTTCCACCACCAAAATTTCTGCTCATTCTTACCGGCTGCTCTGTCCTTAGATCACGCCGATAACATTGAAATCCATCCAGACCATCTAAATCGAATTACTTATCGTTACTGAAGATCACTTTATCCCATTCTGAAGTTTCAGTGTGGCCTGTTCAGGTTTGGTTATTAGAGCAGATCTCTGCAGTCGTTTCTTGAATCCAAGTTGTTTGTCATTTGATAAAATTTGCCGTACACGTCGGGCAGTTACTGGCGACTGTAAATCAGCAACATATTAAGAAGAACAACGGTTTGTGACCCTTGGTTTGCGCAAAAATAAAAATTTTCGATGCCTCAGCTAATGTTCTACGTTGCCCATATTTTCCGCTCCGTCCATATCCTGCGCCCAATCTAACTAAATTATGAACCAATGTCCTTGAACGGTTCAACTTCTTGGCGATTTGAACGATTGGACAGTTCCATTTCCTTGAACGCATCCATTTTTGCTTTTTCATCTCATGATAAACTGTTTTCCGTGTGGCACTGTCGCAATCGTAGTTTATGTACATAACAGGCATTATCACTAATGGTGTCTGTTTTCTACCTGCAGCAAAGGCATATACGCGCACTCTAATATCACACAGAGCCGACTGCATTTATAAAGAGTTGCACCCTCTACAGCTGAAACATTGATGTCTTGTTATATACTGCACTACTGATGTCCAAAATACCATTTGACTGCATTCGTCGGTGTACTGGATCTCAAGCTACTGCATATGCACTGTGCGCAACTGCTCCTGTCCACAATGTTTACTTTCCTACAAATATCAATGCCTTTACCCTGATTTCCACTACGTCACTGAAGGACATACTTTTATCAAATTAATAAGAGAGCTCCAGAGTCATTTAGAAAATATGGAACTGTACATAAAATATTTGCAGAAAGCGAACCGGCGACATTCCAGTGCCCTGTCGGTGTCTATATATGTTACATTGAAGTTGACGGTTGTTATATCAATTTCTGTCTTTGGTCTTACTATACCCAAAATGCTTTAACTGCCGATTTTTGATGTTGTTGTTATGGCCTTCAGTCCAAACAGTTGTTTGTAGCAACTATCCATGTCACTACTCTACGCTGTACAAGCCACTTCATCTCCAAATAGGTATTGCAACCTACATCTTTTTGATCCTGTTTACTGCATTCATCTCTTGGTCTTCCTCCATGATTTTTACCCCCAACACTCCCCTCCAGTACGAAATAGTTAATCCTTTGTTGTCTTAGAATGTGTCAACCAATCCCTTCTTTTAGTCAATTTGGGCCACAAATTTCTTTTCTCCTCAATTCTGTTCATTACCTCCTCATTAGTTATATGATCTACCCATCTAATCTTCAGCATTCTTCTGTAGTACCACATTTGAAAAGCTTCTATTCTCTTCTTGTCTGAACTGTTTACCGTCAACGTTTCAGTTCCATGCAGGACTACGCTCCATATCAATACTTTGAGAAACGACTTCCTAACACTTAAATCTATGTTCAATGTTAACAAATTTCCCTTCTTCACAGACTTTTTGTTGCCGTTGCAACTCTAAATTTTATATCTTCTCTACTTTGTCCATCGTCAGTCATTTTACTACCCAATTAACAAAAGTCACCAGCTACTTTTAGTGTCTCGTTCCTAATCTAATTTCTTCATCACCGCCTGATTTAAGTCGACTACATTTCATTGCTCTTGTTCTGCTTTTGTTGAGATTCATCTTATATTCTCTTTTGAATACAGTGCCCATTCCGCTCAGCTGCTCTTCCAAGTCCTTTGCTGACTGCGACAGGAATAGAATGTCATTACCTGACCTTTAATTATAACAATCAGTTCTGATGCAAGTTCGTAGCACGCAAGTTATAATACAAAAAGCACGAATTACTAATACCCTTTAACCTTTGATACGATGTTTCGGTCAGTTTATTATAACAAATAGAAATAAAAACGACACTTTTTCGAAGGATCCTCAACGTGTGTGCTTTGAAACAGAATATATTTTTAATGCGCACACTATTATAGTAACCGTAGAGTACCTGCTTCAACTGCAAAATACGTAATCTGTTATGGCGTCTCCCGAGTACCGCCTGTGACGTAAAAAGCGATCTTGCATGTGATACGTCACGTTCTTCTCCAGAAGCAAATTTATGACTTATCTGAGTCCGTCTTTCTCGCTTGAGAAGCTCCGCAACATGAAACTCCACGTTTTGACGTAACAAAACTCACACAGCTCCACGTCCACGATCGGTTTCCTGTCCTCCTGTCCTGTGTGTGTGTGTGTGTGTGTGTGTGTGTGTGTGTGTGTGTGTGTGTGTGTGTGTGTGTGGAGGGAGGGGGGGGGGTGGAGTGCACGGATCGAGTGAAGAGAAGATTAGACTAATTACAGCACGCTCGAGGGCATTTAAGCAGTTATTCCTCCTGCGCTTCATACGCGAATAGAACGTGATTATCTGAATACGTTGTACAATGCGAAGTGCCTCTGTCATGGCTTATACAGTGGTATGCAGAGTACGGATGCAGGTAAAGCTGTGGGAAAAAAAGGACAGCCGTTGGAGCTCTGAGCAGTTCTCTCACGGGACGTCACAAGCAGAACATAGGCGCAGCCATATTGTATAGCGTCAAACACGGTATTTGGTGGATTTTCTTTCTCACGGATTAGGCGGTATGATTCAAGCTGTTTCAAAGCATCAGAAAATTGATCTCTCGAATAAGCGTGGTTTTAGCTACGATTTGTGTTAATATAATGACAGGAAACCATACACTGAAGATCCAAGGAAACTGGTACACCTGCCTAATATCGTATAGGGCCCCTCAAGCACGCAGAAATGTCGCAACACGACGTGGCATGGACTCGACTAACGTCTGAAGTAGTGCTGGAAGGAACTGACGCCATGAATCCTGCAGGGCTGACCATAAATCCGTATGAGTACGAGGGGGTGAAGATCTCTTCTGAACAGCACGTTGCAAGGCATCCCAGATAAGTTGAATAATTTCATCTCTGGGGAGTGGCCAGCGGAAGTGTTTACTCAGACGAGTGTTCCTGGAGCCACTCTGTAGCAATTCTGGACGTTATGAGGTGTCGCACTGTCCTGCATTGCTCAACTCCGTCAGAATGTACAATGGACACGAATAGATGCAGGTGATCCTACATGATGCTTACGTACGTCTCAGATGTCAGAGTCGTATCTAGACGTATCAGGGGTCCCATATCACTCCAACTGCACACGCCCCACACCATTACAGAGCTTTCACCAGCTAGAACAGTCCCCTGCTGACATGCAAGGTCCATGGATTCATGAGGTTGTCTCCATACCCGTACACGTCCATCCGCTCGATGCAATTTGAAACAGACGTTTCCGATCAGGTAAGATGTTTCCAGTAAACCGGCCAGTGTGGCCGTGCGATTCTAGGCGCTTCAGTTTGGAACCGCGTGACCGCTACGGTCGCAGGTTCGAATCCTGCCTCGGGCATGGATGTGTGTGATGTCCTTGGGTTAGCTAGGTTTAAGTAGTTCTAAGTTCTAGGGGACTGATAACCTCAGAAGTTAAGTCCCATAGTGCTCAGAGCCATTTGAGCCATTTGTTTCCAGTAATCAACAGCCCAGTTCCGGTGTTGACGGGTCCAGGCGAGGCGTAAAGCATTATGTCGTGCAGTTATCACGGGTACACAAGTGGGCCTTCGGCTCCGGAAGCCCATATCGATGATGTTTCGTTGCATGGTTCACACGCTGACACTTGTTGATGGACCAGAATTGAAATCTGCAGCAATTTGCGGAAGGGTTGCATTTCTGTCACGCTGAACGATTCTCTTCAGTCGTCGTTGGTCCCGTTCTTGCAGGATTTTTTTTCCAGCCGCGGGTATGTCAGAGATTTGATGTTTTACCAGATGCCTGATATTCACGGTACACTCTTGAAATGGTCTTGCGGGAAAATCCCCACTTTATCGCTACCTTGGAGTTGCTGTGTCCCATCGCTCCTGCGCCGACTATAACACCACGTTGAAACTTACTTAAGTCTTGATAACCTACCATTGGTAGCAGCAGTAACCGATCTAACAACTGTTGTCAAACACTTGTTGACTTATAAAGGCGTTGCCGACCGCAGCGTCGTATTCTGCCTGTTTACATATCTCATTTGAATACCCATTCCTATACCAGTTTCTATGGTGCTTCAGTGTATATCGGTCGGTAACGGCTTCCTGTAGTTGATATTTTTAGTGTTGTAACTTGTGCGCTCCGAAAGTATACCGTTTCGTTACTATGGCGCAATATGACCTATCAAAAGCGTGTGTTTTTGGTATAATATGCACATTATATATCAGACAATGACAATTTAGGTACAGCCTATACACAGTATACCTATACCACATACGGAGACCTGTTTGTAACGCCAATGCTGAAGCGCCATCGATAGCGTCGTGAGCTCTTCAGTTGTTCATTGAAAGGTAGCAGGTACGCGTCGCTCTCCTTCCAAAATCTTTTTCATCCCTTGCTTTCTAAAAGATTCTGGTTCGTTCTTATTAATTTAATATAACTATTATCTTAAAAGTCGATGTTAATTATTATAAATAAAGTATTTGCTGCAATTTCTTAATGTGTCCCCAGTGGCCAGAGATCTATGTACGTGACTAGCAATCTATGTCTGAAAATAAACACACGTTACACATTGAAAGGTTTTGCTATTTTGAAACTTTCTATAAAATATAGATACACCTATATCTAGATTAATCTACTGGGCCGTCCGCTGTGGCCGAGCGGTTCTAGACGCTTCAGTCCGGAGCCGCGCTGCTGCTAAGGTCGCACGTTCGAATCCTGCCTTGGGCATGGATGTGTGTGATGTCCTTAGGTTAGTTAGGCTTACCTAGTTCTAAGTGCACTGATGACCTCAAATGTTAAGTCCCATAGTGCTTCAAGTCATTTGAACCATTTTTATCGACTGACTCATGTTTATATCTTGCTAGTAAACATCTTTTTCAGTGATGGTGGGCAACTTCGAAACAATCTCTTTCACATTCGAATGAAATTACGAAACAAATCTCGACCTTAAAATCTATGCGATACAGTACGTTATTTCATAGTGAAACAACGGTCTTGGTTTCAACACAGTATTTTTATTCTACTTACATTTCTATGCCGCGTTTCACCTTATACAAAGCATCTTCAGATTAGCCTACGAGAAAAAAATACGAAAGTTGTATTTTTTCCCCGCGGGCCGATCTGAAGATGCCAGTATAAGACTAAACGCGCCATCGGAGGATAAATAAAATAAATAATTCAGTTTTGCAACCAAGGCTGTTTGTTCTTTCATATTGTTACCGCTGGTCGTTGTAATACACCGCCACGGATTGGAAAAACGTTGTTTTATTTCAGATTGTTGGTAGTGAATATAACATAGAGAATATGTATATTGTGCATGCGCAAACTGATATTAGACTTTACACCTTTACCATAAACAACTTTAAATTGAAAATGAGATGGGGATTCAGTTGAGTTTGCGAATAACTTCTACTAGTATGTATCCCAGCTCGTTCTAGGGGATTATGTAATGTTCGTCTACCAGGAGATCGCAGTTCGAGCCATCGACGAGTCCGAAATCTCCTTCGCGTTTTTCTCCGCTCTTCTTCGGCAATCGCTCACGGAGTTAAGACAGCTATTTTACGCTCGTCCATTTTCATAACGAATCTGTGTAGTTTGCGAGCCAAATAAAGGCGAAAACTGCCGCCGGAGAGCGTTGAGAGCACAAAATATCGTTAGGTCGGATGCCTCGTCACGCCTAGGTCAGCGTTAACTGGCTCGTCCCGTGTGAGGAACGAGCTCTGATAACGTTACTTTGGCCGACCCCTGTACGATGACGAGGCGAGGAACTGTCGGAGGGACGTGGCCGCACTGTGCGGGCAGGTTTTCGCGAGCGCGAGAGGACCAGGGGCAAGCGCAGGCGGAGGCAGGCAACTCTTTGCGCACGGCGGCGAGGTGCAGGTAGCAGGCTGAACCCGGACCAGCCGCTCGCGGTACAGTCCGTGCACAGCAGAGCCACCTTCTCATCCGCCAGCTCCGCTCTGCTCCGTCCGGCGCGACTTCGTCGTGGGTGGAAAAAATCTTGACAGCACAAAAACACGGGAAACTGCTAGACAGCTGGAAATGCGAGAGCATTTAAAAGAAACTTATTCGGTTCGGGACAGTTCAAAGCACATGCTACCGCTAGTAAATTACACCGTTATCTAGCGCGCCTTCGATTTCCGCTGGAAGTTACTGCCGAAGACAATTACCGTACCGTTCTCGACGACAGCCTGTTGCTTAATTCATCTCTTACGAAACCGATCACTGCCTTCGCCGTTACAACGCGCGTTACACAACACAGCCTCTTGACTAAGCATGGTTACATGAATTTTGAAGCATTACCGATTGATTACCTCCGCATGAAATTTTTCGTAGCCTCGTACGAAATAAAAACACACGTCAGGCAGAATGCTGTGTCTTCTCTGTCCAAAATGAGCTCCTGCTTTGGAAAACTCCGCTGCGCAGTTACGCAGTGACCATTACGTGACAACGTCCTCAAACTCAATGCAATCGCGCACCTTTGAAGTGAACATCATCATGTATGCATAAAACTAATGTGCGTTCGAGAGGAGTCTTTCTAATATCCGCCCATCCACCCAGAAACATATATTTCGTGATTTCCCTAAATCATTTCAAATGATTGCCAGATGACTCCTCCGAAAACGCCACAGCTCAGCGTCTTTCCAACACTTGTGCAGTTTTACTAGTGTTCAGTCTTAAATGACCTCGATGTCGACAGGATTTTGTTCGTTTTAAAATTACTGCAGTATTAGTAACAGACATTCAATATTAGCTCAGAGAACATGTCACAACAGTTCCTCACTCGGTGCGTGCAAACGTTTTGAAATTTATGAACTCTCTAATAGTGGAAGAACGGGGCGGGCTATAGATAGTGGTACAGCCCTTATTACACGCGGGAATAGTATGCAAATCCATGCAAGAGAGAAGCAATGTACTGTCATCATCAGTAACGCAATAACGATGTATTATAGGTATATCATCTTCATACAGCGCTCTCCTCACGTGTTTTCTGTGCTGATCGATCAGTTTCGGTGCCTACTTAATGAGATCGTTTTATGCAGCACATTAGTTTAGCGCATGGAGTTGAATCACATGGTAATGTTACAAGAGCACACAAACTTCCAACATACTGAAGTAATTGCAGGGCAGCAACTTGTGCTAATCAATATAAGAGAAAAACAGCCAAAGATGCAAATTTCACTTTCGTTTACTTTATGACTGTTTTCGGGTCGGGAACCACTTTCAGATCATCTATATAGTCAAAATGATATTCCCCAAAATACAATAACCACGTCAAGATAATAAACGTATATCTATAATATATTGAACAGGGTTATCTGTGTGCTCTGAAATTGTTCATTTGCAGTTTGTTAAACGTATATGTTTGATATCCTGACATATGGCTCTGAGCACTATGGGACTCAACATCTTAGGTCATAAGTCCCCTAGAACTTAGAGCTACTTAAACCTAACTAACCTAAGGACATCACACACACCCATGCCCGAGGCAGGATTCGAACCTGCGACCGTAGCAGTCCCGCGGTTCCGGACTGCAGCGCCAGAACCGCACGGCCACCGCGGTCGGCTATCCTGACATAGTTCTTATATTTGGAAAATACCATTTTGACTATCTGGATGATTTGAAAGTGGATCCCCACCCGAAACTAGTTTATCAAGTAAACGAAAGTGAAATTTGCAACTTTGACTGTGCTTCCGATGTACTTATTATGTTCATTTTTGACACTTTTGGTTTGCTAATCGGAGCTGGTGGTTGCATTCTACTTAACCTACGCGGAAGCGATTAAAACGCGATTATACAATATTTAAACCGAGCGAAGTGGCGCAGTGGTTAGCACATTGGACTCGCATTCGGGAGGACGACGGTTCAATTCCGTCTCCAGCCATCCTGATTTAGGTTTTCCGTGATTTCCCTAAATCGTTTCAGGCAAATGCCGGGATGGTTCCTTTGAAAGGGCACGGCCGATTTCCTTCCCAATCCTTCCCTAACCTGAGCTTGCGCTCCGTCTCTAATGACCTCGTTGTAGACGTGACGTTAAACACTAACCACCATCAACCACCACCTACAATATTTAGCCTGCGACCTTTGATTGAAACGCAATCGTACAGTATTTAACCTGCGTCTCCGGATTTAATAAATAACTGATGAAAGGCCGGGTGACGCAGGTATCAAACGCCACAAGTTTAAGATTAGTGAAACCTTGACAAGAAAGTATATGTTTATCTGAGTTTAAGATTGGTGCACCCTTGACCAGAAAGTACATGTTCATCTGATCTTTCCTTTCAGAATGGTCCAAACTGACACCGCTTTACGTACGGCCGCTTTCTCCTTCAACATCATCTAATCGCAAAGGAACAGAAAAGGAAAACCTTACATACCAACTCCGACAACACTTCGATGCTTTTCTGTCTGTATGTTATTGGCAGATGCCTAGTGACCGAACAATTTATGACGGACTCGTTAACTTCTGAGATTTAGCGTCGTCCCTAGGAGTTTGTCGAACGGTAAATGGCTGACCGACGACACAGGCGCTACATCTCTCTTCGTAGGATGGTCAGTCTTCCTCGCCATCCGAGAAGCTGACCATGACAGCAGCACGGCAGCAGCACATGAAGGGCTTCAACCATGCCCTGCACCAAGTCCCTTGCCCGCGGCTCAAGGCGCTGCTGCTTCCCCGGTTCGTCGCGCTTACAAATGGCAGTATGACCGGAACAATGGGAAGCGAGAGGACGCTTCGTGCTTGCGTGAGGAAGCAGTTGCGCAGTTTGTGCCGGGCGGCGACTGTCTGGCGGCGGAACGTGGGACAGGTAACGCAACAAAAAGCTCGCGGCACACTGCCCGTCGGCCCAGCGGATGTGGCTGCCGCATAAAGCGCCGCCTTCCAATTCCTGCAGTTCCCCCCCTCCCCCCCACCCTTCCTTGCATCGGCGTCTGGCCTCCCCACAGTAACCCATCTCGCATCCCCACGGTAACCCAGCTGTTGGTTTCCAAGGGTTATGCCTTCCTGCTTTTAGACCTTCGGTATGAAGTTTCGCTTTCTGACCACAAGGCGCCACATACGATGAGCCGCTCCCAAACACATTTCTCGGACTTGGTAGTGTGTGGAGAAACGTATCTCCCACGAAATGAACACAAAAAGGAAAATATGAGATTAGTCGCGCTCCACGACAGTGTTAGACGAAAAGTACTGCTCTGGAAGTAAAGTGTTTCGAGTCAGGGAAACAGGAGACATCGAGTGCATACAAAGAAAGGCTGCGTATGGCCACAGGGTTGCTTGAATTCCACAGTGTGTAACAGAAACTTTGAAAAGCTTAGCTTGTAGACACGTGAAGAAAGATGCCATACATAACGAGGAGAACTTGCTTACTAGTGATGGGCTAAACTGCGATTTTCCGATATCAGTGATTTCTGTGAATGCTACTTTTCAGTATCTGTTATTCTTAACTGTGATTTGTCGCAGTTAAGAGTCGCAGTTAAGGAACCTAAGTCGCGTATCCCTCCGCCACTGCTACTTCTGCTACTTCCGCGATTTCTGCGACTTCTGCGATTTCTGCTACTTCTGCGATTTCTGTGACTTCTGCTACTTCTGCGATTTCTGTGACTCCTGCGATTGCTGCGACGTACCACCGTATGAAAAAGTTACATCTGTCCACACAGAAAATTGCATCTCAACAAACCTGTCATTGGTAAGTATGTTTTACGTTTATTCTTCCGTTGGCTTTAATTTTGTATTAAAGAAACAACTGTGAAAATATTAATAGTGTAATTAATATGTAAGTAGCCGCACAGTACCGTAATAGTTCGTGTTTAGAAAATGAATTCTAACATATTGTTATGTTCATAGGTACCTGAACTACATTTCAGTCACTCAGTAAAGTGATAATTCAAAATATCATTGTCAACAGATCTGAAGAAATTGCCAGTCTTTAGACCGTTTTCGTCAGACGACAGGTTAGTTTCTAAGCGTTTTGATGGACTTAATTACTTCAGTGAGATCGTTCTTGCGAATGTGATATAGCAAATATTAGCAAATGTGATATAGCAAATATTAGCAATCTACTCTGTCAATTATATTGCTAGTAATTAGTGACAGCAAAAATTGTTTAATAATCCTTGTGTTTTTGCAGACGCAGTTCTGACTGATTACTGGTTGCTGTACATATCTATCCACATCAAGGCTGTTGAGAGAGAATCGTGAAGATTCAAGACAGCTCTTAGAGGATTTGCAGTTTAAAAGTGAAATAATTATGAAATAAGTGTATGACTGATTAAAGTGTTTTATTGAAGTTGTTGTGCGATTTTAAAGGAATAATAAATGTTAAATACATTGAGTGAATAATAAAAATCTCATTTTCCACATGTTAAGCCGTCCTATACCCGTAATTTTCCGCCACTTATTTATTGGTAAACACTTGTTGGAGAGTGACATGCCGCCCCCCCCCCCCTTTCTCCACAATCTTGGTGTGACACTGACCTGTAACATATTCCGAAGCCTACAATATGCATTTTGAGGCTGTTGATATGAAAGTGGGAAGTACAGATCTTCCAGTTAAATCAGGAATAGCTTAAGTGCATTACTTGAAAGTGACACAGGAAAAGCTTACTTATGTAGGTGGTAGTAGTGTCGGTAAAAAGTTCTTGTGTGTGAAGTTGCCATGTAGAACACCAGGTGTAAAACTTTTCTCCCGAGTCTTGAACTGTGAGGCATTCATATGACTGTTTTCATTTCTCTACACTTATACAGATGTCTGTATTAACGAAAACTGTCATATTGGAAGCAGAATCAAACATATTTGTTACGTTACTCGATATTTTCAGGAGAAAAAGGCAATGTCGCTTCTTATTAATATTATACATTCAGAGTCACAGCAGTATTTGACCAACCATAACTGATGCTGAATGTGCATGTCGTCATATAATATGAAGAGCTTATTTCAATAGTGGTACAAGTCCATTACCTACATTTTTCTGTCTATAATGCTTCTGAAATTAGTGATCCAAACAAACATAAATAAAGGCTCATCTCTAGCAAGAAGCCATATGGTGAATATTTCTGGTATCTCAACTGCAGATTTTTCAGCACTCATTTAACTTTACGACTCTATATCTCAAAATTAACAAAAATGGACTTGTACCACTATTGAAATAAACCCTTCACATGCACACACAGCACATCGATCTCGTGAGGCACAAGGCTCTCATAACGTACATACGTCGGTCAACAGATGACACTAGGAGAAGTATGTTAACTGCGCTTTTTAGTTGCTACCTGCGACTCTTAGTTGCGATTTGTCACAGAAATCGCAGTTTGACTCGGTAGCGAATAGCGTAGTATGAACTTTGCTCAACAGATGGCAGTGCTAACTGCGCTTTTTAGTTGCTACTTGTGACTCTTAGTTGCGACTTGTCACGGAAATCGCAGTTAGACTCCATAGCGTATCGCAGAGATGGACGTAGTACGAACTTTGACCCACAGATGGCACTGTTAACCGCGCTTTTTAGTTGCTACTTGCGACTCTTAGTTGCGACTTGTCACGGAAATCGCAGTTAGACTCCATAGCGTACCGCAGAGATGGACGTAGTACGAACTTTGACCCACAGGTGGCACTGTTAACCGCGCTTTCTAGTTGCTACTTGCGACTCTTAGTTGCGACTTGTCACGGAAATCGCAGTTAGACTCCATAGCGTATCGCAGAGATGGACGCAGTACGAACTTTGACCCACAGATGGCACTGTTAACCGCGCTTTCTAGTTGCTACTTGCGACTCTTAGTTGCGACTTGTCACGGAAATCGCAGAAAGCAGTGCTAAATTCGACCAATAGATGGCTCACGTCTTTCAATGTGAAATACTACTTGCGACTGCTAACTGTGACTGAAATCGCAGTTAGATTCTGTAAAGTTGCTACTGTGATATCTGTGACTTCTCAGTCACTGTGATTTCTAACAGATACGCGATTTCCTGCCCACCACTATTGCTTACAAAACTCCAGGAATGGTCTTTCAAGGCAATTCCAGACGCTTTCGTCGCGTATAGGACGTGCACATATAAGCACCTAGCTCAGAGGAGTACAAGCAGTCATTCTTCCCATGCTCCATCCATGAATGGAACAGGAAGAAATCGAAATATGTCGCGGCCGCTGTGACCGAGCGGTTCTACGCGCTTCAGTCCGGAACCGCGCTGCTGCTACGGTCGCAGGTTCGAATCCTGCCTCGGGCATGAATGTGCGTGATGTTCTTAGGTTTAAGTAGTTCTAAGTCTAGGGGACTGATGACCTCAGATGTTAAGTCCCGCCGGCAGGTGTGGCCGAGCGGTTCTCGGCGCTTCATTCTAGAACCGCGCGACCGCTACGGCCGCAGGTTCGAATCCTGCCTCGGGCATGGATGTGTGTGATGTCCTTAGGTTAGTTAGGTTTAAGTAGTTCTAAGTTCTAGGGGCCTGATGAACTCAGATTTTAAGTCCCATAGTGCTCAGAGCCATTTGAACCATTCGGAACATGTGGTACAATAAAAAGTACCCTCAGCCGCGCACTTCGTAGAAATTCACAAAGTATAGCTGTGGATGTAGATGTAAACGAAGCCATAGGTGTAGACTACGGCGAGTTCACAGAGAGTGCAGTTGCTTACTGTCGTTTCGGGAATTACGGAAAACCTATTTTGGGTAGCGCAAGAGATTTCAAATCAGTCTCGGCGTATTATCAGTCAATCAGTCATTCATTCTGCTGGTACGTTACTTCGAACTTATGAAACTGTTTCAACTATTTAAGTAATGTACGCAGAAGCTGTGCACAGACTTAAAAATGTCTTCACAAAACAAAACTTTCGCCTGGAGCACGCACTACGTGATTAACCGGTTCCTTATGAAAGTTCTACTATTTTCGTAAGAAGAGCAAGTCTGCTCCATGGATAACCTTGAGAATGGTATATCGTCTGTAAAACTACGTATGCCTACCGATTACCCCCTTTGATTGTCTATATAGTATTAGTTTCAATAGGCATAAAAATACGATGCACCATTCGTAAGTCTGCAGCGGTTGCAAAACGAAATGTTCCGAGAGTTAAGGTACATTCGTAATATGCTGGACACGAAATCTAGGGGACCGTGGCACGAAACTCTGTGTTGTCATACCCGTGAATATCTTCTGTGGATCAAAATTAATGTGCTCATAGTACATTAAACAAGACCGTACATCATTCCTTCTCTCATTCTTCGTCAACACTAAATTGATGTTCCAGATCTAATTATCGTTATAAAACTACACCTTTACAAATAAAGAAAACAAACTCGCTGTCGTGTATGTGGTCCACTGTATATACAATTATCAACTCTCCGGATGACAGCGGTAGTTAGTTTGAGAATTACAAAACCGGCTACCCAAATGAAAGTGTAAACGTATGCGATTAGTAAAATAAGTAATGGAATCATCAATAGGAAGATTGACGCTGCAGACTATGTCTTTTACATGGAACTGTGCTACTGAGATTAATGCGCGTTTACCTTCCTTCGGTATGTGAACCAGCTCAGTTATCAAGTCATTCGGGGAGAAGAGCTACAGTTTAATTTGCAATTTCGATCACGGCAGAAATTTTTCACGCACACACTGTCATGGCTGAAAGTCACGTTAACTGCATGAAAATGAGTGCTGTAACCTACTGGGAATCGAACTCCAAACACTTGGAACTGAAATCTCACTGTGTCACCTAGCTACGTATAGTAGCACTCGCCCCTACAGCGTGCACATCACTCATGAAAGCCACGAGCGTTTTTTGTTTCTGTTCTCCTCAGGTATTATATTGCCACTGTGAAAACTACGCCCGTCTTCTCGTAGATTATTTAGTCTCATTTCCCCCAGAGACGAGAGTCGGAAGTCCTCGCTGAGCGCTAGCTAGGTGGCTTGTCTCCCTAGCAATCCGTGTTTTCCTGCTTTGCGCGCATCTTCGCCTCCCACTACGTGCCTTGTCGCGATCTCCTTCGTCTGTTTATTTTTGTACCTTGCAAAGTCGCTGCTTACAGCCTGAGGGCAGCAGAACGCATGTAGTAACAGAAAATTAAAGTTCTTCTGCTTGCACCATTGATCTAAAACAGAGGACAGTGTTTTTACGGAAACACTAATCATGTTATACATAAATCACACGTAAATGAAACGACCTGAGTCATCAGCATCGCATTCTGGGGACTAGCCTTTGTCATTAGATCGGGACACAATGCCGGTGCACGGGTATTACGTTTTTCTTACACTTCTGTCTTCGTACTAGACATTAGATGCAGGTACAGAGGTACGAAGAAATAGGAAGGCGTGATTTGCACATATCACCACCCCTAACTCCCCACAATCTCGATTCGGTACACGCGCACTTCATCGTAACAACAATGGCGTGTCTTTGATAGCAGGGGAAGCAGCAAGTATTTTATAGCCTTTCTGCACCAAGGTCGTGCGACGCGCATACAGTACGACAAAAAAGAGGTACGTCAGAGTTGTACCGGCAGCTCCTGAGGGAGCAGCGCGTCCGGTACCTACCATATCGTGAACGTCTTTGGCGTCGGCGGCGCTCCAGCTGGCATCCACGGCATGCCACTGCACGGGCGGGTTCACCCAGGTGTCCATGGCTTCCATGGCGCGCTCATCGCATGCCGGTGGCCACCGTCCCGCGCACACACTAAGTGCAGACTGGGCGCTTCCACCGCCGCCGCCGTAGACACCGGCGGCCTTCGCGGACCACGTGGTAGCCGCGCCGCGCCGCCCCGGGTCGCTTCTCGGCCGCAGTGCGCATGCGCCACAGACGCCGACTCTCCATTTCACTTTGAAGTGCCGCGCAACATCACACAGGTACGTAGCGTAGTTGGTGCGCTCTCGACGTTAGGAGCGGGAAGAGACGCCTGGAGGTCCGCTCCGTACTCGGTATACACTCTCCGTTGTCCGGCACACGTACACTGGCTTCTCAATATACTAATGATTAAAAAATTCAACACTCCAATAACTCTGATACACTACTGGCCATTAAAATTGCTACACTACGAAGATGACGTGCTACAGACGCGAAATTTAACCGACAGGAACAAGATGCTGTGATTTGCAAATGATTAGCTTTTCAGAGCATTCACACAAGGTTGGCGCCGGTGGCGACACCTACAACGTGCTGACATGACGAAAGTTTCCAACCGATTTCTCATACACAAACAACAGTTGACCGGCGTTGCCTGGTGAAACGTTGTTGTGATTCTTCGTGTAAGGAGGAGAAATGCGTACCATTACGTTCCAGACTTTGATAAAGGTCGGATTGTAGCCTATCGCGATTGCGGTTTATCGTATCGGGCCTTTTTTTCTGCTCTCGTTGGTCGAGATCCAATGACTGTTAGCAGAATATGGAATTGGTGGGTTCAGGAGGGTAATACGGAACGACGTGCTGGATCCCAAAGGCCTCGCATCACTAGCAGTCGACATGACAGGCATCTTATCTGCATGGCTGTAACGGATCGTGCAGCCACGTCTCGATCCCTGAGTCAGCAGATGGGGACGTTTGCAAGACAACAACCATCTGCACGAACAGTTCGACGACGTTTGCAGCAGCATGGGCTATCAGGTCGGAGACCGTGGCTGCGGTTACCTTGACGCTGCATCACAGACAGGAGCGCCTGCGATGGTGTACTCAACGACGAACCTGGGTGCACGAACGGCAAAATGTCATTTTTTCGGATGAATCCAGGTTCTGTTTACAGCATCATGATGGTTGCATCCGTGTTTGGCGACGTCGCGGTGAACGCACATTAGAAGCGTGTATTCGTCATCGCCACACTGGCGTATCACCCGGCGTGTGATGGCATGGGGTGCCATTGGTTACACGTCTCGGTCACCTCTTGTTCTCATTGATGGCACTTTGAACAGGGTACGTTACATTTCAGCTGTGTTACGACCCGTGGCTCTACCCTACATTCTATCCTTGCGAAACCCTACATTTCAGCAGGATAATGCACGACGCATGTTGCAGGTCCTGTACGGGCCTTTCTGGATACAGAAAATCTTCGACTGCTGCCCCGGCCAGCACATTCTCCAGATCTCTCACCAATTGAAAACGTCTGGTCAATGGTGACCGAGCAACTGGCTTGTCACAATACGCCAGTCACTACTCTTGATGAACTGTGGTATGTTGAAGCTGCATGGGCAGCTGTACCCGTACACGCTATCCAAGCTCTGTTTGACTCAATGCCCAGGCGTGTCAAGGCCGTTATTGCGGCCAGAGGTGGTTGTTCTGGGTACTGATTTCTCAGGATCTATGCACCCAAAATGCGTGAAAATATAATCACATGTCGGTTCTAGTGTAATATATTTGTCCAAGGAATAACCGTTTATCATCTGCATTTCTTCTTGGTGTAGCAGTTTTAATGGCCAGTAGTGCATTTGGGTCCAGTACGATTAAGATTGTAACGTAGCTGCGATGACCACTCCGTTGCATTACAATATCATCATGCGAATGTCGTATTTAGGGTGTACTATAAGTCCACCGACAGAATTGCCCCACCCTGTATTTTCACAACAGTGAAAAAGGCTGTGGATGCGATCGCGTAAGGGTCTGTCTTGTCGTACGCGCCTGTGTACACAAGCAAAAGTCCTGTCTCGTGGTACAACTTAACAAAGCACCTTTGTGCCATTGTTCCATTGGATTCAGTCCATCCATACACAATGTGCAATGCATCCATACACAATGTGCATAACGGCCAGCCGGCCGGTGTGGCCGTGTGGTTCTAGGCGCTTCAGTTTGGAACCGCGTGACCGCTACGGTCGCAGGTTCGAATCCTGCCTCGGGCATGGATGTGTGTGATGTCCTTGGGTTAGTTAGGTTTAAGTAGTTCTAAGTTCTAGGGGACTGATGACCTCAGAAGCTAAGTCCCATAGTGCTCAGAGCCATTTCTGCATAACGGCCAACTCTTCACCAGTAAATCTATCCATACTGCTCACTGTTAACGTACGACTAAGAATGCCGACAAAATTAACCCAAGACAGAAAACAGCGGTACTGAAAGAGGACGAACTGTACAGTGGGCATTACTATTAACAACGGCAGGTATCATGAGTGAATGGAACAAGTCTGGTTCCAAACACGCAGCACATACCGTCTACCAGATATCATCAGTGCAGGAAAGGTACAAAGATAAGTGCAGGTAAGAAATCACACGTAACGCAATTACTATGTAACGAGCCGATGGAAAAAGTGGAAATTTGTGGTAAGTTCCTATGGGACCAAACTGCTGAGGTCATCAGTCCCTAGGATCTACACTACGTAATCTAACTTAAACTAACTTATGCTAAGGACAACACAGACAGCCATACCCGAGGGAGGAGTCCAGCCCCCAAGGGGGGAAGTCGAACCTCCGACGGGGGGCGCACTAGACCTAGCCGCTACCCCGCGCGGCGAGACACTGGAGACCACTAGCCCGTTATACTAATAGGGTCAGGAAATGGCGCTGAATACCCTCTGAAACATAGTCGTTGGAATTCGCGTTCACCAAGTATTATACAGGGCGTTTCAAAAAGAATGACCTGATTTATGGACGGTAATAATCACGAAAGTTGGTATGTTGCGGCAAGGAAATGTGTGTTGTTTGAATGAGCGTGGTCTAGAGTTAAAGAAAACCGCCGTTAGATATCAGTCAATGCGTCTTCTCAATTTGCAGTCAGTCAGAAATAAGATGGCGTCAGCTCAACAGAAGGCGTTTTGTGTGCTGCAGTTTGCAAAGAGTGAGTCAGTGATTAGGTCCGGCGTGCTTTTCGTGGGCGTTTTGACTATTATCCGCCTGCAGCAAAAACATTCGTCATTGTTATCGCCAGTCCGAAGAGACAACACGCTTGTGCAAAGGTAAGACCGAGCGATGTGGCGCAGTGGTTAGCACTCTGGACTCACGATTCGGGAGAACGACGGTTCAAACCAGCGTCCGGCCACCCTGATTTAGGTTTTCCGTGATTTCCCTAAAACGCTTGAGGCAAATAGCGGGATGGTTTCTTGGAAAGGGCACAACTAGTGCGAGCTCTTCTGGATGGTGGTAAAAGGAAACGGGTTGACTTCAGCAATGCTCTGCTAGAGGACATGGACGACGATACATTGCCACCACGGTTAATTTTGACATTTCATGTTATTGGTAAAGTAAATCGACATAACGTGGGTAATGGGGACCGCAGAACCCTCATGACATTATTGAGCACGAAAGAGACTCACCTAAAGTGTGCAGAAGTACTACTTCTAACAACCAAGATCGCTACTGTATTGCATTTATTGTGATGACCGGTTTTAGCAAACTACGTTGTCATCATCAGATCTTCTGCAGTACACTGAACGTTGATAAAACGCATATTATACCGTGTCATGTCATAGAGCGACCTAAAGTGAACGTTTTCTCGTGAAAAAGTGTACGGTCCCCTTTTTGAGAAAAACTGTGATTGGATCGAGCTTTCTACAAACGAATGCAGAATTGGCTTTTTCCATAGCTTCAGGATAACTCCGATGACTTTATTTTCTAACGTTCGTCAGTTTCTGAATGACACCCTGCCTCAACACCGGACAGGGCGCACGGGACTCTGAGACACTGCCCTGCATTCTTGGCCTCCAGGATCACCAGACATGATCGCATAAATTTTTTTCTTGTGGGGATATGTGAAGGAAGGTTTGTTCATCTCCCGTTTACCTCGTGACATAGAACAAGTAAAGAACAAAATAACAGCAGCCATAACTTCTATAAAAACAGATACATTGTATAAAGTTCAGGACGAATTTAGTTATCGTCTAGATGTTATTCGTGTTGCTGCTGGTGGACACATACAGCATTTGTAACAGTATAGCTAAAACTTTAAGATTTTGTAAGTATTTTGCAATTCATCCAATTTCGTAGTATGTTTTTATCAATAAATAAGGAGTTTTATAATCGTATCATTCTTTTAGAAATACCCAGCATTCCTTAAAATTTTTTTACAGTTGTATAAAATATTTTTCAGTTGTCACTGTTAAAAATAATAGTAATTCAGCATTGATACGGATAAGTGTGGAAAGACGCAGAAAACAGCAGTCAAACTATACCATGTACCACACTAATTGGGGTTATACTACGAGACAAGACCAAATGACTGATGTTCCGTTCATCTATTGACGCTCGATATTTATGCTCTACCATGAGTTCGGTATCATGCGAAGAAGAAGTAAGATTAGGGTTTCACGACGATGTCGTTAAAGGCGGAGCACAAGCTCTTAATGAAGAAGAGAATAGGACGTGTCATTTTTCAAAGGAAAAGCGATTTACGAAAACGCGGAAAGCGTAACATTGGATGGCTGCACGGAAATCGGAAATCCTGTCCTCCCGAATGCGAGTTCAATGCCCTTAAACGATGCACGACTCGCTCTGTTGATGGTTTAGCACCGTCGCCGCATTCGGACACCGACATCTACATGAACGTACCACCATTGGCCGGCCACAGTCGTACGGCTTCACTGCTGTGACACTGGCGGCGTGGACGCCACGTCAGTTGGCAAGGCCGTCTGGAGGCTTAGGCTAGGCGGAAAGCGCGCGCTTTCCTCGTCCATTGCGCGCTTTCCTCGTCCATTTGTGTTGTATCTGACAAGGAACCCTTTGAGTGCGAGGTCGCAAGTTCAGTCTTTAGTAAGACTTATTTCGAGGTGTTGTGTTAGCAATAATAACAGGAAAAATATTAGCTGCTGATGACTCGAATGTGCATCAGGATGGCGACCAAAAATAAGTGCCTGGCAAATGCAGAGATCAACCTTCTATGGGATGTATGTATTACACTTCACAAAATGGACATCGTTAACATTCAAAAAATGTTCAGAACAAACCATTAACTTGCACAATGAACACTGCATGTAAAATGGCACGCCACAGTGATCACAAAGGTTTGCACCATCGAGGTGGAAGCCGAAATCCTTGGGAGTTACAAACCGTGCAGGACGTTCAGCTATGTATCCACTCATAAAGAAGAGATACAGAATCATATTGGTGTAACCGGGTGATGAGAACTGATGGAATGTGATGGCGTGCAACTGAATACTAAATTATCGTAAAACTGGCTATCCTTCAGGGCGTAACTGGGGATAGTGCGATATGTTTTATAGGCACGGAAATAACAAACATCGAGAGGCTGAATTTGTCCAGTGGTTCCAGGTGGAATGAACTGCAATGCCACACATTTTTCAGGAGTGATAGTTTGCTCTGAGGGAGTATATTTTTATACGCAGATTGGGAATCAAGCAAAAGCAAGTTATTTTGACCAGCTATTGGCCAAAAGCAGTGCTCATATCGCAGTTGTAGCTCTCTCATGCCCATTTTGCTAGTCTTGCTTCTGTGACGTAAATATTCCTTACTGCGCTTGCAAAACCCTGCACACGAGAAAGAATCGTAGGGGGCAGAGCACCTCTAACTTCTCACAGCACAATAAATAACTTCCCAGCCAATGCACAATCCAGATTAACAGTCAGCATAATTGTGTACGAATGCTTTAAGACATTGATGTTACAAGTCCCTTGGTACTCTGATTTCCAGGGTTCCTTTCACACGCATTTCCTTTTAAAATCCCGATTGCTCGGAGTTGAAAACAAATTCCTTACTGAACGACAGGATAAGTTTGCTTATCTAATATGCAAATTTTCTGGCCAATTCTGCAGTTTGCTGTACATCGTCAAGTTGACGCTTTGTTTAAATTTCGTTATCTTACTTCTTCCAATTCTGTAGTACTGTTTGAACTTTTGCAGCTATCCACCTCCCAAGAAATCAATGTAATCTATGTCGCGTACATAATTATGTTTAGTACACGCTGCTTGTACCATTGTCCTTTACTACGTTTCACTGGAGAGAAGATTTGTGGCTCCCTGTCCGCCATGACGGTGCGACCTCGCGCTCAAGGGGTTCGTTGTGAAGCTTTTCGACCGCCGGCGTTACTATTCGCGCAAAGTTACACACTTGCTGTTGGTTACTTCTTTGTGTTTATTACTTTAGTTTTGTTCATACGCTATAGACAATTCTGTGGCTTTCACGTTTGGATTTCTCTCGGTTTGTACTTTCACTTTTGTGTAGGATTTGCCTTCGTTCATTTGGTCCTTTCTGCCATCCGCCGATTTCTCAGAAACCGCCTAGCGGCAATCCCACACCTGGGTAATTGGTTAATAAAGGTATCGTGCGAGTTCTACTGTAATTTGTAAAGACCTAGCTTGAAACTATATGACCTATTTATAAGTGAAGCAACTGTAGCTATTGAGGGACTTCCACACGGTATACAATGCAGGTAATCACCGCCGGTATTTACATGCTTGGTGATTTCTTTTTTGCCGGCCGTTGTGGCCGAGCGGTTCTAGGTGCTTCAGTCCGGAATTGCGCTGCTGATACGGTCGCAGGTTCGAATACGGCGTCGGGCATGGATGCGTGTGATATCCTTAGGTTAGTTAGGCTTACGTAGTTCTATGTCTAGGGGACTGATTACCTCAGATGATAACTCCCATAATGCTCAGAGCCATTTGAACCAAAACGCGAGCCCGACAGAGAGAAAGGGGGGTGGGCAGTAAGATAGGACGGGAGGAGGATAGGAATATGTCGTGAGTGGGAGTGGTGAATCTAGTTGCACGCTGGTAAAGTTAGGCGTAACGTCGTTATGACGCGTACTCGCTATATTGAAGACGAGAGAGGCCTTTTGTCGACTTTTGTGATTGTTCGAGACATTCAACCATTTTTGCTAACTAATTAAAGGAGGGGTTCATTGTATCGTCAATTGGTGTATTCACTGCAATTTTGATAGCTATTAATTGATGTCTTTATTTTCGTTGGAAGCGTGAACCTGCCAAAAAACGACCCCACAGTGAGGTATCCAAATGGTAACATTGGCTGTATTGGAAGCAAAGTCACCATGGATGAGTCAGTTAATTGCAAAAGTATAGTGACAGAAGGTCTGTGCTAGAAACTATCGCGAGTATGAATTTCTTTATTAATGCGAAAATTGCAGCCATTTAGCAGCATGGTACGGAGTAGGCGTTAAATTCGACACAAGTAGGGAACTACCTTCAAAAATGATTCAGTTGTTAAAATGTCTAACGCCAAAGCAGAATTTGACAGATGTCCTCCATATTGTCAACTAATTACACATATCGGTATCATTGAAGAACTGCATCAGTGTGTATGAAATTGTCCTTGTAGTTATTTACTACCGATAAGGATTACTGAATCTGACCTTCAGACAAACTGACTAGAAAGAAAGACAGGTGCCAGTCGAAGTTATTCGCCGTGAGACAATTTTAACAACTGAATCATTTCTGAAGGTAATTCCCTACTTGCGTCGAGTTTAATGCCGACTCCGTATAATGCTGCTACTTGGAGGCAATTTTAGCATTTAAAATGTTACTCGCGGTAGTATGGAACACAGGACTTCAATCACTCTTGCTTCTGCAATATCTGACTGAGCCACAGTAACTTTCCTTCCCATACAGCCAATATTGCCATTCAGATAGCTCACTGTGGGGTCGTTTCTTTCCAAAAGTTGGCAGGTTCACACTTTCAACGAAAATGAAGACATCAATACCTTTCAAAATTGCAGTGAATACACCAATTGACGGTACAATGAACCGCTCCTTTTAATCGTCTGCAAAAATAGCTACCACAGTTTAGCGTCTCGAACATAACAAAAGTCGATAAACGGTCTCTGTTGTCTTCAATACAGAGCATACACATCACTGGAGTAGCTCGACACGTCATAATGACGTGACACGTGACTTACCAGCGTGCAAGGAGAGACACACTGAAAGAGAGCCTCCACAGGCGAAGGCTGAGTTATTGAAATGTTGCTCACATAAATTTAGGGGACGAAGAGTTGACAGGCGGGCCAGGTAGGGAGTGGTGCTAACAAAACAGCGCAGACGAGGTTCACGGCGCCTAGTATGAGAAGGGGCCTGAGAAGCACACTGAGGTGTGCACACAGATGAAATAACGATTTGTACCACGAAGCATCCCAGCATTCACCTCAACCAGGCATGGGGAAAGTTTGGTGATCCGCGGGCGTGATTCACATACTTGGGGTAACGCACCGATACGAATGGCGCTCCTTTCCAAACATGCCATGCGAACAATTTAAACTTCAAAACACTTGCTTTTGAGAGTACATTAATGTTATCTTCTCTCCATCATGAGGTGTTTACATTTATTTACGCGTCATGAACCTTGTTTATTTAATTACGACTTATTTACATTACCTATCTTAAAAACTTCCATTGAAAAATTCTGCAGCACCTCGCTCTCTCTCTCCGTTCTACTAGTTTCTTCCGACCACCGGTTGCCCACCCGTGATCTGAATGACTTATAAAAACCCATAAACTAAAAACTGTGCGAGCTGGTTGGGACTTAAAACATCGCACCACGGTAATATGACATTAGTTCGTAATTCTCGACGCCTGTAACTGTCTCATTGTCGTGCTCCAACAATATTAACTGTATTTTACAGCTAATATGCGTTCTAGCCATTAAACATTTCCGGTAAGCTGTAAAGCTCACCTGTATAACTTCAAGTGGTTTAGGAAACGTAGATATAATACTTGATCCCGTCGTTTGATCGCGCGTACGAACTCACTCATTTGAGGCATATAATGCCACACAGTCCACACCGGCAGTGCGACGGTGTCTGGGGCAGTGCGACGTCAGCACAGCGATCATTGTTGCAGATCTCTCCACGCGGCAGCAGACTGTGGTGCGCCCAGCACCGCCTTTTCGTCAACACCTGTTTCTGCGTATAGCATCACGCAGGACGTATGCATGATTGGAGGCTAAACTGAGAACGAACGTTGTCGGACTGCATTCGACATTGTCATATGGTCCCTGGCAGGCAGATGGCGTGCTGGTACGAAGTGCTATTAGGTACACAACACTAGCAAAAATGGTTCAAAGGGCTCTGAGCACTATGGGACTTAACTTCTGAGGTCATCAGTCCCCTAGAACTTAGAACTACTTAAACCTAACTAACCTAAGGACATCACACACATCCATGCCCGAGGCAGGATTCGAACCTTCGACCGTAGTGGTCGCGCGTTTCCAGACAGTAGCGCCTAGAACCGCTCGGCCACTCCGGCCGGCAAACAACACTAACACCTTAGCTTTGCACAGCCGTTAATTTGGACAGCAGGTATGTCTTTCTTGACATGTTAAGGTCGGTGGCTATGTCCTGTCTTCAGGCCGCACGTTGCCCGTGCTGCCACGTGCTACCCCGCTACAGAGGGTGTTCAGTTGTTGCCCTAGCCAGAACAGTCTTCAAATCTCTCTCACCAACTGACAAATCTGGTCATGGGTTGCAAAGTGACTAGAACGCCACCACTCGCCAGCAGTTATGACAGTTGAACTTTGGCACAGAAGTGAAGCCGCATGGAATGGCGTATCGGTATCTGTCATCGAGGCCCAATTCGAATTGATGCCCAGTGTGGTTAGAGGAATTGTTGCTGTCTGTTGTGACAGTTCTGTGCACTAGGTTGGTTGATTTGGGGGAGGGGACCAAACAGCGAGTTCATCGATCCCATCGTGTTAGGGAAGGATGGGAAGGGAAGTCGACCGCACCCTTTCAAAGGAACCATCCCAGCATTTGCCTGAAGCGATTTAGGGAAATCACGGAAAACCTAAATCAGGATGGCCGGACGCCGGTTCGAACCGTCGTCCTCCCGAATGCGAGTCCAGTGTGCTAACCACTGCACCACATGATCGGTGCTCTGTGTACTAAATTTCGCACCTTGTACACCCGCACATCACTTACAAATTTCACGTGTTCCTCCTACTATACTGAATGTGCACAACAAGTAAAACTTCGTAACTTGCCTTCCTTCCTGGTGTTGCAGTTGTAATGGCCAGCAATGTATATCAATAGTAGTTTTGGTGTACATAAATACTGCAGACAATAACTTATAAACTTTAAGTGAATTTAATGAGAACTCTGCAGAGAAAATGTCTTGGCGCAGGAATATTCGACACGTTATCTGTCACGAAAAGCGTACCTGTGCTACATCACATTCCAACAAACGACTGACACATGCATATCGCTTTAACAAAACTGATCTTGAAGTACTTCCGAGTAAAATATATTGGGCGCCGTTACTTTCAGATCTAACTTCACAAGCAATAATAGCTGCTGAAGACACCGAGCCAAGGTCAAGTTCAAACAAGTTAATACCGAAGATGGTAGGCTCTGTTTTCTTGACAATAGAGATAAGAGCATGACAGCTGACTTATACCCCGCTAACTTGCCAGTCTGTTAGCACCAGCAAGATGCAACACTTTAGGTCATGGATACACTAGGCAACTTCTGTTACTGAAAAATCATTCAATAACTGAATGCCAACATATGTTACACAGTGCAAAAACGTCCAGAAGCACACATCACGATGCGCCGCCACGACCACAATACGTCGAAGCAAATTTCTCTGCCACTGTCACTCGAACGTAATTACTGTGAAGATTCATGTCAGAGCGCAATGTAGCAAGGCATTACCAAAAACGGTGACAGGGACATTTCAACCCTTTTAAAGCTGCCCAAATCGACTGCTGGTGTTGTGGTTCTTAGGTGGAAACGCTAAAGAACAATTACGGCTTTTACCACGACGAGGCAGACCTCATGTATCGACAGACAGGGACCGTGGGCGTTGTGGAGGTTTGGTTGTAAAAAAACTCGCATGAAGTCATCAGAGCTTATCACTCATGAGTTCCAGAGTGCTACCAGCGTTCCAACTGGCAGAGTCACGACGTGGAAGCAATGGAACACAACTGAGATGGGCTAGAAAGTCGACCTTGCCCCAGATCTCAGGGTCCAACATCCTTATTTTCTCTGGTTTCGGTTTTTGAGGAATAACAGGCTGTCATTTCTCTACACACATTCAGACATCTCATTAAACGTGTCCCCACCCGAGTTCAAGCCGTCATAAAGGCGAAGGGTGGTCACATCTCATTTTAATCTTAACCAACAGATGGCGGGAAACTATTGATCAGACAGTCTATTTGCAACAGAAGCCATCAGCTAAAGTGCTTGTACATGATACCGTGTTGGCAGGATTGGTGGGAAACTGTTCATGAGGCACAACATTTGGGTCGATCGCCAAGAATAATAAAAATAACAGCGAGCAAGTGTGACAAACCCTAGCACAAAATCGGCAGCTGTCTCTGAGGATGATACAGAAGGAGTTGGGAATCAGAAATGCCAACATTAATATCGTCATTCCGAAAGATTTGCTGCACCGATCTATTGACGATCTTAAAAGAAAACAGGAAAAGTGGCGAGCTTTCATTTACACATGTGGCTGAGAGCCACACTTTCTGTAAACTGTCATCATAAGGGATGCGATACCTGGTGCTGCCAATTGGCTCAAAATGCCATTAGGAGGACCCGGATTCAGTTACCGGTACTGCTTGCGGCTTTCCTTGGTCGAAGGATTGCAGCAGGGTGCACTCAGACGGGTGAGGCCAAATGAGGAGCTACTTGAAAAAGGAGCAACTCCCGAGGTCGAAAAGCGGACAACTGGTGAGGGTATAGCGTGCTGGCCACGTGCCCCTCCATGCCGTATACACTGACGCCATTGGGAAGAGAATGACTGTTCGGAATGGCGTGAACTCCAGGACCTAATCAGGGAGTTAGGTTTTTACTTGGTACTGTAGATGTATTACAGCTGTGAGCGCAGGGACACGTTAAAATAAGAGGGAATCGTCAGCCTATACATTCTATACGAATGGGAAAAAGACTAACGCAATAACTTTGGTCGGAACTATACGTGAATATGACAAATAGTTTTGGAGTATGTTAAGTGGTAGCGTTTAACTCCCATTATAGCTGTAATATGCAGTACTGCTTTAACGCAGAGAAGGGCGTCCTTATTTAAGAAACAAGGCGCTGGGGCGAGGCGACAATAGTCGCTGCAAACTGCGTCATTCAATACTTCTGTGATCGTCCGAGTCGTCTGTCCAGGGCTAATAAGAAAAACGATGAGACGCTCTGCTCATTTCAGTTACCACGTGAAATCTCTGTCCCTGACACCACGGTCGAAAGTTTTACTCAGGTGACGAACAGATACAAAATTGTGTATTGAGAATTCTAGATTAACGCCTGTCACGGACGTCACCACACGCATGCGAGTTGTTAGGGCAAAGTTACCCTGAAGCGTCAATAACTGCCCATCGTCTAGTGTTTGCACGTGCTGAAAAGTTGAGTAGCAGTTGAGTATTAATAGTTGCCAAAGCAAGGGTAACACTCCTGTGTGTGCCTTAACTGCTTAACAACCGTGTTAACTGTTAATGTGAATCCGTGATGTTGTTGACAGCTGAATCACGGCATTTGGAGGGGAAGGTCTCGCCACGGGTTATCTCACTTTCATTATCCAACAGCTTTTCTTATCGGTCAGCTCATATGTTATCAGTGACCACTACACACGATCGCCTCAAGGCCGTTCTAAACGTATTGACGAGTTTGTTCAACAACTTAAATTACTGCTATCTACTCTGTAGCCGATTACATTTGATACATACACACCACTAACCTTGGCATAGAAACTGTCATCGTAAAACAGCCACTGCACACTCCACAAAATTCTAGTCTAATAATAAATTGTCACTGTGTTGCAAAAATCTTTTCAGGATAAAAATTAAAAGGCTATGTTGCTCTAATGAGAACGTCCCTCGAAAGGGTAACGCAGCACACGGGTTTGAAAAAATGATCTGGACCCATACTGCAAGCACCTCATGTCCCTAACTTGTTTTCTGACTTATATGTGATGCTGATTGAGTTCGGCAACCAATTTCAGCTAGTAACAGAAAATACTGTGTTCAAGAACTACAAGAGAAGAAGACCCCGAGATAGGCAAGATTGCAGTTAGATTACACCACGGTCAGACAGAGATTCCGAAATCTGACACTGGATTGTAAGGCGTATCCAGGAGCAGATGGAGACTCAGATCACAATTTAGCAGTGATGAGGAGCAGGCTGAATTCAAGAGACTAGTCAGGAAGAATCAATGCACAAAAAAGTGGGATACACAGTAATAAGGAACGAAGAGATAGCTGGAAGTACTCTAATGCTATAGCTGCTGCCATAAGAAATAGCTCAGTAGGCAGTTCAGTTGAGGACGAATCGACATCTTTAAAAACTGCAATCACAGAAGTCGGAAAGAAAAACATACGTACAAAAAATGTAAGTGCGAGGAAACCATGGATAACAGAGGATATACTTCAGTTGATCGATGACAGAACAGGGAAATTCAGGAATGTAGAAATGCAAGTCTTGAAGTAAGTAGAAAGTGTAGCGTATAGAAAAATCAAGAGAGTCTTCGGTGAAATTAAAAGCAATAGAGGAAACATTATGAGTGCAGTGGGAATTCCATCGTCAAATGCAGGGGAGAGTGTGGATAGATTGAAAGAGTACACTGAAGATCGCTATGAGGGGAAGACCTGTCTGATGTGGTAGAACAAGAAACAGGAGTTGACTTAGAAGAGATATGGGATGAAGTATTAGAATCAGAATATAA
Organism: Schistocerca piceifrons; assembly: GCF_021461385.2. Lineage (NCBI taxonomy): Eukaryota > Metazoa > Arthropoda > Insecta > Orthoptera > Acrididae > Schistocerca > Schistocerca piceifrons. The sequence goes on along the minus strand of NC_060138.1, from coordinate 408,771,765 downwards.
AAGAGCTTCGGAAGACTTAATGGCAACGGCCTTGCCGCAGTGGATACACCGGTTCCCGTGAGATCACCGAAGTTAAGCGCTGTTGGGCGTGACCGGCACTTGGATGGGTGACCATCCAGCCGCCATGCGCTGTTGCCATTCTTCGGGGTGCACTCAGCCTCGTGATGCCAACTGAGGAGCTACTTGACCGAATAGTAGCGGCTTCGGTCAAGAATACCATCCTAACGACCGGGAAAGCGGTGTGCTGACCCCACGCCCCTCCTATGCGCATCCTCCTCTGAGGATGACACGGCGGTCGGATGGTCCCGGTAGGCCACTAGTAGCCTGTCGACGAAGTTTTTTTTTTTTTTTTTTTTTTTTTTTTTTGAAGATTTGGTATTAAATAAGGCAGCAGGGGGAAGTGGGGGAAGTGGGAACAAAACGACTTTTAACGTTGGTGTGTGGAATGTATGAGTCGGTCCATATACCACCTCAGTTTCAGAAACATGTCATCCACAAGATTGCAAAAGCCGACGAGTGTGAGAATTATCGCACAATCAGCTTAACAGCTCATGCATCAAAGTTGCTGAGAAGACTGGAAAAGAAAATTGAGACGACGATCAGTTTGGCTTTGGGAAAGGTGAAAGCACCGTAGAGGCAGTTCTGACGCAGCGGTTGATAAAGGAACCAAGAATAAAGGGAAAAAAAAACATTCACAGGATTTGTCGACCTGGAAAAAGCGTTCGACAATGTAAAATGATGCAAGATGTTCGAAATTATGGGAAAAATAGCGATAATCTGTAGGGAAACGCGGGTAACATCTACAACAGCCAAGAGGGAACAGTAAGACTGGAAGACGAAGAACGAAGTGCTCGGTTTAAAAAGGTTGTAAGAGAGGGATGTAGTCTTTCGCCCCTGCTGTTCAATCTATACGCCGAAGAAGCAATGACGGAAATAAAAAAAAGACGTAAGAGGAGGTTGAAAATTCAAGTTGAACGGACATCAATCGCTTATGGCAGTGCAATGCTCAGTGACAGTGAAGAAGAATTACAGGATGTGGTTGTATGGAATGAATAGTCTAATGAGTACAAAATATGGACCGAAAGTAAATCGATGAAAGACGAAGGTAATGACAAGTAGCAGAAATGAGAACAGCGAGAAACATAACATCAGGTTTAGTGATCACGATGAAATTAAGGAATTGTATCTAGACACCGAAATAATGTGACGGACGGAGCAAGGAGGGCACCGAAAGCAGACAAGCACTGGCAAAAGGGGCATTCCTGGCCAAGAGAACTCTGTTAGAATCAAACATAAGCCTTAATATGAGGAGGAAATTTCTGAGAATGTACGTTTGGAGCATAGTGAAACAGGGACTGTGGGATAACCGGAAAAAAGCGAATCGAGACGTTTGAGACGTGATGCTACAGAAGAATGTTGAACTGATAAGGTAAGGAATGAGGTGATTCTTCACAGAATCGGCAAAGAAAGAAACACATGCAAAACACTGACAAGAGGAAGGGATAGGAGGGTAGGACATCTGTTAAGACATCAGGGAATAACTTCCATGGTATTAGAGGGAGTTGTAGAGGGTAAAAACCGCAGAAGAAGACAGAGACTGGAATATACCCAGCAAATAATTGATGAGGTTGCAAGTGCTGCTCTGAGATGAAGAGGCTGGCACAGGAGAGGAATTCGGGAGAGGGGGTGGGGGCGGGGGTCGCATCAGGCCAGTCAGAAGACTGATGACTAAAAGATATAAAATAAAATAATGAAAAATGGGATACACTGACGGTTCCATTTGTGTATCCCTCGTAACCATACGAACGTTTCGAGCCGCAAGTACGACTATGAAAACGGATACGGTTGTCATCATCTTAGAAAACGGGAGTGTCTTCAGCATTACTCTTCATAAAGATTTAGGCGTAAGGACATTTGGTCACCGAGAATGATGAAATAAACTTTCTGGTTCACGTTCACGTTGACATGAGGGAGTGAGACCAAGTCATGATACGAAAAACTCCCCCATAACATCAGACAACCACCTCCGGCCTAGCCTACACTCTCTCCACTGTGCGAATTAGACGTCCCATTCGGTCGTCGGTACACTCGCCGCCTCGTATCATTTGTACAGAAGCAAAATTGAGACTTGTTGAGCAACACTAAGCGTCTCAGTCAGCTACCGTCCAGTTTCTGTGTTGTTTGGCCCACTGAAGACTTGCAGATTTTCGTGCCGCTTTGTGTATTGATCTTACGCGAGACATCCTACTCCAGATATCCATTGTGGTTCCCTTCACAATCTTCTCTCAGAACTGGTCGTGATGGACGCGAATTCAGCATTTCCTGTCTGGTTTTAAACCGACTGTTACTCAAAAGGCGTGACAATCGTCTCCAGTTCCTATTGGCTAGGATATTTAGACCGATCTTCTTACGCCGTTCCTTACAGACGTTCCTTACAGACATGTTGGACAGTCCACGCTAATACAACTGCTTATCGGATAACTTCATCCCTGGTGTGGCCTTGGCACGTCAAAACATTATGACTTCTATTGGCCACTGTATAACGTCTCTACGTCTACTCAACTTACTACGCTGATTTCCTGCAACCGACTAATTTCAGCGATGGATGGTCACATGGCCCCTGGTACCAGTTCCAACCACCTACAGCGCTCTAAAGCGATCACTGTGCTCTTTTCTAGTATTTTACTGACACGCAATGGCGGAAGAAATAGATTTACTATTGACGGCAAGAAGCGATGGTAGAGCATTATAGTCATTACTAAGAGGACCATTGTAATGGACGTGACTGCTGAGTTTAACATGCTTCTGGCTTAAGCTAAACAGTGTTACGCAAACAGAATAAAGAAAAGTCTGATGTCGAAATACATTCTGGCTCTATGTTTCTCTACGGCAGAATATGCTCCACCAGTCTGGCGGAACTGCGCACAAACCAGGCACGTTGACACAGCTCTTTACGAGACAAGCTGCATTATAACTGGTTGCCTACCTTCAACCCCAACTGACAAGCTACCATTTTACAGGGATAGCACCCCAGGATAATTGACAACGAACAGCGGCAGAGGTTGAAGGGAAAAAGTGAGAGAGGGAGAGAAAACACGAAAATGATTCCAGGCGTGCCATGTTTGGAAGCGAACCATCATGTTCTATGCTGAAGTCGAGCAAGAGCTTCCTTCGAACAACTGAAGCCATTAAATCATAATCTTCCGCTCTCCGAATAGAACTGTGGTGAGACAAGGTAACTAGAAGAGTAACCAAAACCTAAATGAAGACCCCTCTGCTGGTTTCCAACTACCCTACCAGATGCGGAACACTTTGAACAGACTGTGAACTGGAGTGAAGCGGGGCAAACAAAACTAGAAGCGGTGAGGTTACATTACTGGAGATACAGCCAACGAATGTGGGGGAGCTTCAAGATGCTGAAAACCTCTTGGTCTGCTCGAAGTTGCCTGAAGCCTGCATGATGGAGGACGTGCTTTCAGCAAATGATCCAGCGCAGTCAAAACTGTCAAATTTTGGGCCTCAAAATCAGTTTTACTTGTACAAAGTCTTGCGTCTATATTGTAGATATGTGTTGAATTTGTAAATAACTGACTGCACTGTCTTGGATACAAAATTAATAATAATGTTACAGCTGCTGCTACCAAACCCTTGTAAATCAGGTGGATATGAAGAACAGGCGTCAATAGTGCAAAAAGCATAAAACGTGGACTACCGAACAGCAGCAACACACAATGTAGTATGACGAGTCGTCTTCTACCATATATTGTGTTTGCGTAGTCTTATGGAAAATATTAGAGGAAACCAATGCCTTCAGAATGGCGGAGGTTCTGCTGTAACTGTATAGATTACGTTTTTCACTGAGCCCCAAGATTAGATAGGCAGTACAAGTAGATGTCTACGAAGCCATTTGTATGTGATAATATGTTCATTCAGTGACACAGGCAATGTTGTTACATAGGGATTACAATTTCCAATACTCCTTTGTTGTGCGTGAGGATGGAGTAATTATCTGCGATTCCACAATCGTCGGACTTCATCGAGCCGTTGTTATCGGTACTGAGAAAAATATAAAAAATAAGAGTCCGTGAATTTACCATGACCGATATAAAACCACATGGACGGTCATTCAGCAACTGTGTACATCGATCCTCAAAAGGGTTCAACTAGTTTCGATATCATTTTATTTTGGTGTAAAGGTGCTTTCTTCAGTCGAAATATGTCAAACAAGTAAATTTATGAATGAATCTCCATTCTCGTACATAGTAGGTTTTTGTCTTACTTTAAAATGCAACAAGTCTTTAGGTCTGTTAAGTGGTTGTATTGCAGTTCACTAAAAACTTAACTCTACTTACTACAACTATGGCTCTCCCAATTATTCGCTTGACAGCCATAATCTCCATCTGAAGTATGAATCCGATTCTCAGTCATTGTTCACGGGCGAAACTCTAGTCGTGCACTGTTCTCTGAATTAGGTAATGTCGATATCGGGTTTCCACATTCATTCTGACATTGCACATCCGAACGTATATCATCATATGATTCGTTATGAAATACAACATGTATCGTTTCACTGCACTGCACAAGAGAAATTCTCGAGCAGTGATTCTTCGTCCTTTCAGGAGAGGTAGAGCGTTCCAGTAGAAATGTTAAATAAAAATACTTTCACTTCGCAGTATACTGCAGCTAATTTATGTCAGGGCTGGGGTAAGAATTAACCTCAAATAACTGATATTTACTAACTTTGAATTTCGTCTCTACGTTAGCAAAAACATACATTTTCATTAATTACGGAATGTCGCAATATTTCTCTTCATTTTGACCAGCGACTGTTTTTGTCCACGTTCTCTTCTTGGCTTTTTCACGAACCCAAAGTGAGAAACAACAATAAACCTACCGTGTTATCTTCGTCAGGCCTTGAGTAAGCCACAGAGACAGTAATTACAACTCAAGTGGCTCCAAATCAGATATCACCAAAGGTCGCACGCCTAACAAGATAAGATATACAAGCTCGCCTTTCCTTTTGACATCATTATCAGCGTTATAAATATTATGTTCAGTAGAAAAATGCTGCAACTTGTTCATGTATCCATTGCATGGGAAAGTAGGTCCTTCTCTTCTCACACAACAGCAGAAAGACGAGGAAGAAAAGAAACTTGACCACGAGACTAGACAAGACAGAGATATATGACCGTTACCACAGTTTGTTCCAGTTTTGCAACATATTATCTTGAAAGTAGGTATCGGAATGATGAGATGATGAGAACAGATATTCTCTGCCTTCGTTTCATTCAAAGTATACAGATTAGCAGCTAAATAATTTGCGCTGCCTTTTAACTTGTTGATGACCAGTCTGCAGTCTCCTCTCGAGATTGTGACGCAATCCCACTCTGAAAAATGAGGCTTAAAGAGCATCGGTCATTAACACGAAGACATGAAATCACGAGGTTGTTCATAAGAACGCTAACTAACTGAGTTCCGAAGGTGGTTCCTACTACAGACGTTCTACAACTACACGACGGCGTCTCTAAAGCTATGGACAGCTAATATCAATAGGTTGCTTGAAAAAAATACGGTACTATGAAAGAAGCACGCATTTCAAACGAAATTTAAGGGACATTCAAATGGTTAGAATTACAGTGTATCCTTGAACTGAGCAGCGTAAATACGAGAACATAGAAAACAAAGCAAAATCAATGAATGAAAAAATTAAAATATGCAGTGTTCATGACGTGATATGACATGTAGAGAAAAGACCGGAAAGTAACACACAATAATTTTCTTGCCAAAAAGTTTAATAGGCAAAAAAAAGAACAAAAGAAACAATCAGTAATGAACTTTTACCTACTTTACTACATAATCACCAACCTTCTCAACACATTTGTTCCATCGTAGAGCCAGTTTCAATATAACCTTGTTCGTAGAATCAGTTTGGTTGGAGTATAGCTATATGCGGTCTTCTGATTTCACTTCCGCATCTGTCGCAAAGCGATGGCCGACCAGGAATTTCTTCATGGGACCAAACAGATGAAATTCCAACGGTGCAAGGTCCAGACTGTATGGTGGATGCTGGAGCAACTCCCGCCCAAATCTTGCGATTCTCTCACGAACAGGAGCAACAACATGGGGGCGAGCACTGATATGAAGAAGTATGACACAGTGAGCATTAATATTGTGGCGTTTGTCACGAAGGGCACGCAACTTAACCAAAGTTTTATTGAGGCTGCAGCATTCACAGTGGTCCCGTGTTTAGCAAAGTCCGCCAATAACACGCCATGCATACCCCAGAACACTGTCACAAAACACTTTCCTGGCAGATTGAGGTTCTTTAAATTTTTTTCGCACTGGGGAACCAGCGTGTTTCCACTTTATAGAGGCTTGCTTAGTTTCGGGCGAGTAGTGATACGCCTACGACTGATCACCAGTGACGATTCCCTTCAGTAAGACATGCCCTTCTGCGGCGTAAAGCGTTAAGTGATACAAACTTGTCACCATTCCCCGGTCCTTGTGCTTATCTGTCAGTTTTTTACAGGCTTCCCATCTACAGATGCACACGAAAACAAACTCTCTGTAGCGCAAATTTTAAACTATACAGTCGTCAAATTTTATCATTCCAGCTACAATACCAGGGGAGAAAAAAAGTTATCGTGCGTTACTTTCCGATCCTCCCTCATAGCAGTGATAAATACTCCTTTACCATCGTAAAATTCCAATTTGAAAACTCATTACTGTTACATGATATGATCCGTATCTTTAAACTTGTTATTATTAGTGTGTATTGCCTGAGAATATGTACACAAAAGTAGGTTGTATGGTCAAAGGACCGAATACCAATAAATAAGTTATAAACCGAAAGTGTGTCTCCTTGCAGTGTAATGTTGAACAGTGTTCGTAGCAGTCTGCCAAAAACGTTTCTAATCGACGCTAAAAGTCGACAGATGTCCAGTCCTACATGACGTAGAGTCCCATACTCAGGATGAGTATAAGGGACCAAATGCAGAAATTCTGCACCGCCATCCTGAAGACAGTCCTAGTGGAGGTGGTTTGTTATCGCCTTCCTCGTCTAGTGTGTATCTGTGTCGCGTGGATGACTGTCATGAGTGCTTGTATGGTGTAGTTTTGGTTTGTATCAGCAGTGTCACATGAGACACTGCTCAGCACTGGTTGTGAAAATTTTCCAGTACCGGGTTTCGAACCGAGTTACCTCCGATTCGAGCGCCACTACACAAGCGTGCGTTTACGACCTAGTCTAACGAGGCGGGTATTAACGTCCATTATACAGAGGCTAAGTGGTAGCGAACAATCAGTAATCAAGAATGTGGTTTCTTGAAATTGCTTCCGCACTTGACATAATGCTGTTGCATCGATCCATCTGTCGAGCACGTGAACCGAACAGAACAGGACGAATAAACTGGACGATGTACAACAAAACGTGACATCAGTTCGGATGAAACGACCTCTCACGCACATGGCAGCATCGCTGCCTAGACCTTTATCTCAAGTACTGATATAGCGTTGGAACAAAAATGGTTCAAATGGTTCTGAGCACTATGTGACTTAACACCTGAGTCATCAGTCCCCAAGAATTTAGAACTACTTAAACCTAACTAACCTAAGGACATCACACACATCCATGCCCGAGACAGGATTCGAACCTGCGACCATAGCGGTCGCGCGGTTCCAGACTGAAGCGCCTAGAACCGCTCGGCCACCTTGGCCGGGATATAGCGTTGGAACACGCTCACAGGTGTACCACAGTGTGCCTACGCACTTCGTCGGCGTCTTCTGCGCCCTTGATCACGTACGTAAGTTCATCTGCACAGGACACAGCTGACGCCAAACTAAAGAAACACTGCCTAGAATGAATTCTCAAAACGGAGAGTAGAGGGTTCAATAGTAACAACTTGTCTTTCCTAAGGCCGCTCTTCTCTGACCTGCATAATAGCTGAGTATGTCTGTTCTCAATCTCCCAGAGGACAATCCGGTTTCCTACAGAACGAAGGCTTGACTCACTGGTCTGGGGCACCCTTGCCTACCACGGCCGATGCTATCGGTTTCGAGTTCTGAACATTCTCAATGGAAATCCCTATGTAAGAGAAATCGTTGAGTCCAAAACGCTGCCTTTCCTTCACCACAGTTCTAGGGGTATATTCCAGAGGAGCAATTTGTTATTCACGTTTTACGAGGAATCTTCAAGAATTATTCTCTGCGTGACATAACGATTCTTCCCTAGTTCTGCTGTGCCGTTTCACAGGTATTACCATCTGCTGAGCATTTCGCAAGTTTCGATGACTGGCGTCTGTGACTCTCGTCCAGCAAACAATATAGTTGAACTTGCATTGAGCCAGATGCTATCTTGAATATTATTCTTTCATCCGATGACACGACGCGTAGAGACTATCGTGGCAGCTTCGCCAATTGACGAGTTTCCACTTGTAATATTGCTTTATTTTTATCTTCACTTAATCATTTATTTGTACCATTCGAGCCAAAAAATATTTTTGAAAGATGACTCAGCCTTGAACAGGAGAGCTAAAGCAGAATGGAATCCGAAAGTTTCGAACGCCAGGTGTGGGCACAGCTGAAGTAGCCAGCGCGTGTTGCCAATAGCATTTGTGGCTAGCTCTAACACTTTTCGAGCAGCAGTTAGCCACTAGTTGGTGGAAAAGGTGCTGATTGGAATTCGAGTAACTTCTGCAACGTGACATAACTGTTTTATTATCTGTTTCTACCACAATATTCTTAATTAAGGGAAGTATACACACGCCTTTACCTCTGTTGACAATTTCCAGCAGTTAACCATGGCAAGCATTCTTTTAGTGGTAGCAAACTGCAATGTAAACAACGAATTCGGCGGTACGTTATGTTTAGTGCATGTCTGTATCTGTTCTCGTACAAATCTTATGTTTAGTTCGCACTACCTGAAATGCTTATCTGTTGAGTGAATGGATAAAAACAGTTGTTATTAATCAGACTGCAATCCATAAAATATCCTAGAATGCAAAACACCCACAGTATTTATATAACCCAGTTCCTCACGTCAAGGTAGCATGTCACATTCAGACAAAATAATGTTCAATGAAGTGTGGAATTATATTTTCAATACTTTCATTCTTAATGTTGCTTGTTGCAGGAATAGCGTTGAGCGCAGTTTCGACGAGTATTTGTGTACATAGTGAGAGAGAAACCTAGAAACTGTGGAAAAGCAGACACTTTTATGATGAGTTAGAGGGCTAGTTTCTGTGTCGGAGGAGGAGCAGGAGAGTAGTGTTTAACGTCCCATCGACGACATGGTCATTAGAGACGGAACACATGGTCGGATCACGGAAGGATGGAGATGGGAAGCGACCGTACCCTTTCGAATGAACTATACCGGCATTTTCCCCTAAGTTATTTAGGGAAATCACGGAAAACCTAAATCAGGATGGCCGGACGTGGGTTTGAACTGTCGTCCTCCCGGATGTTGAGTCCACTGAGCTAACCACTGCGCTATCCTGCTCGGTTGTTTCTGTCTCAGCAATAAGCCGCATTTTCTATAAGAAGGCCGCGATGAACGTTGAAGTCTGATGAATGGAACGGTGCTAACCTACAAGTGTTCCCATCAGTAATGGCAAAGATGGTGTTTAACAACACCTACTGCCAATACATAAACTTTATTTGTACAGCAATCTCCAAAACTCAAGTCGACTGATTTGCAATACTTGCTGTAGCGATGTGATTAGTGCATTCCGTATTGAAGTTGGAGGGCTGACGAATGAAACCACTGTAAATGGAGCTGTAGTGCGCTGCTGGACTGTCTTCCTCCTGAAACCTAGAATGTATCTATCTGCTACGATTATTAGCTAGTAGCAGATAATTTTGAGCTAATATCTCGCAATGTACGTTATCTAAGTGTACATCTACTTTATAAAAATGGAGGAATTAGATGGCTCAGTGCTGAAGAGGTGGACATTAGGTAGAGCTATGGGTTAGCTCTTTTCAGTCGTTGTGGACCAATGTTGGCATAGTTTTCTGCGGTTGTTCATAGCTAGGTAAGCAAGTGTATAACGATGGGCAGTCAATGAGGTATCACTACACACAGTTGATGGGGGAAAACGGAAGAAGAGGAAGGAAAAGGAAGGTTAGGGTTTAACATCGCATCGATGAAGAGTTCATTAGGGACGGTGTACAAGATCGGATTGAGGAAGGATAGGGAAGGGAAAACGGCCGTCCCTTTCAAAAGAATCATCCCTGAAGTCGCCTTAGGGAAATTGCGGAAAACCTAAATAGGGATGGCCAGACAGGGATTTGATCTGGCGTCTTCCCGAGGCGTGTCCAATGTCTTACCACTGAGCCCCCCCCCCCCCCCCCCTCCCTCACTATCTGCAAAAGGCGCACGACATTTTTGTAGATGACGGTGACAGACTAGTCTAGAAAACGTTCTACGGATGACTAGCATTCGATTTGATTCGTGTTACCACCGTTTGATCGCCGCCAAAATAAAGTAAAGCATTACTCATTTCGTATGTTCATTTGAATAGAACAGTTCTTCATTATAAATTCCTGTTGAAGGTTGTACTCCCTTGCTTTCCACTGACATCAGAACCAGATCATCTACCGATTTATAAGGGGAAATAACAGTGGCATCTGTAGTTTTATATTTAACATGAAAAACACCTCCCTGAGCTATGGGACACACAAAGTAGCGTTCCCAGTTAACACAAACAGCCATGTCGTTAAAAGCCAATGGACCCAAATACTTACTTCCTTACGTCATTGACTTCCAACGGAGGTGGTGTATAATAAGTCACTTTTCTTCGTTATTTGGATAGTCTTGTGAATAGCAACTGGCCTCAAAGCTATGTCGCTCTCCTGTATCTTTTTATCCGTGCACTTTGCCCTTGACGATTTGAGAAATGGATGCAGAGGGCAGCGGAAGGAAGCTCCTTCTGCACACGGTATTTCGATTAGAGAAGAGTGATGTGGTGTAACACACTGAGGTGATAAAAGCCACGGGATAGCGATATGCACATATACGAATGACGATGGTATATGCAGACATATAAAAGGTCAGTGTACTGGCGGAGCTGTCATTTGTACCCCGGTAATTCATGTGAAAAGGTGCCCGACGTGATTATGGCCGCTCGACGGGAATTAACACACTTTGAACGCAGAATGGTAGTTGGAGCTAGACGGATGGGACATTCCATTTCGGAAATCCTTAGGAAATTCAATATTCCGATATCCTCTGCGTCAAGGGTGTGCCGAGACTATCAAGTTTCAGGTATTACCCTGCATCATGGACAATGCAATGGCCAACGGCCTTCACTTAACCACCCAGAACAGCGACGTTTACTTAGAGTTGTCAATGCTAAAAGACAAGCAAAACTGCGTGAAATAAACATAGCAATCAATGTGGGAGTACGATGAACGTATCCGTTAGGATAGTGGGGCGAAATTTGGCGTTAATGGGCTATGGCAGCAGGCGACCGACGCGAGTATGTTTGCTAACAGCACGACTCCGCATGCAACCTCTCTCCTACGCTCGTCTCCGTATCAGCTGGACACTAGACGACTGGAAAACCTTGACCTGGTCAGATGTACCCGGATTTCAGTTGGTACGAGCTCATGGTAGGACTCAAGTGTGGCGTAGACCCCACGAAGCCATGGACCCAAATTGTCAAGAAGGCACTGTGCAAGCTGGTTGTGGCTCCAGAATAGTGTCGTCTGTGTTTACACGAACTGGGTCCTCTGGTCCAACGGAACAGATAGTTGACTGGGAATGGTTATGTTCGGCTACTTGGAGACCATTTGCAACCATTCACGGACTTCATGTTCCCGAAAAACGATGGAATTTTCACGGATGACAATGCACCATGCCACTGGGCCACAATTGTTCGCGATTGGTTTGAAAAACATTCTGGACACTTCGAGCAAATGATTTGACCACTCAGATCGCCAGACATGAATCCCCTTGAACATTTATGGGACATAATCGAGAGGCAGTTTGTGCGCAAAATCTTGCACCGGCAACACTTTCGCAGCTACGGATTGCCAAACAGCCAGCATGGTTCTATATTTCTGCAGGAAACTTCCAGCGACTTCTTGAGTCCATGCCACGTCGAGTTGCTGCACAAAGCCGGGCAAAAGGAGGTCCGACAAGATATTAGGAGGTATCCCATGATCTTTGTCACTTCAGGATATGCTTAGTGGTTGGCACGAAGGTCAAACCTGGCGCTCATTCTAGAACAAACATTTAGTACAATCTACAATGAAACAAAAAGAAACAACGGCATTCACTAAAGTCTGTTAACGCACTGCAGTACTTAATATTTGTGACAAATTAAAACTATGGTGCCGCCCTGCGACTCGAACCTGGTTCCTACTTCTTACTTTGTAAATTCCTCGCATGTGCTGCCACTTTACTGCTGTACGAGCGCCTCTATGGCTAAGTGGAGATATCCATGTAATCACAGCCTGAGAGATGTAAATGACACGACATACTTGCTACTCTTTACCTGCATTGAGTATTTGTCACAAGTGAAAAATGTGTGCAAGACTTGTGTTGGAACCCGGATTACTGCCTTTACCAGACAGTGCGATAATCAACCGTATCCCTCCTCACGCTGGAGGAACTAGTGGTAAGGTGTAAAAACTTTGAGCACATAATTACATAAATCTCTATAAAAATCTAGTATGCAACCAAATAAAAGAGAAAATATGGCACACCATAATGTATCTCGTAGAAGAATGACTGCATACCTTGCTTGTTGCTGTTGTTGTTGTTATTGTTGGAATGGTCTTCAGTTTGATTCTCGTTTGATGCAGATCTCCACGTTGGTCTTCCCCGTGCAATGTGTTCATCTCTGCACAATTACTGTAACCCACATCCAATTAAATCTGCTTAATGTGGTCAAGCACTGGTCTCCCTCTACACTTTTAACTCTTCTCGCTTCCCATAATTCCCTCCAAAACCAGAAGATTCCTTGATGCCTTAGAATGTCTTCTGTCACCTTCTCTCTGCTTCCATCCAAGTTGTGCTACATTTCTCGTTACTCCCCAGTCTTTTCAGGAGGATCTACTTTTATAAGTAATCTTTAGCATTCTTCGTGTCTTAACGGTTCGTCGTCCATGTTTCAATCCCACAATCAAGCAACACTCCACACACATATCTTCACAAAAGATTACCTATTACTCCGTTTTATATTCGATTCTAACGTCTCTTTCTTAGACACGCTCCTCTCCTGTTGCCAGTCCGCATTGAGCATCGTGTCTTGTTCGGCTATCGTCAATTACTTTGCTGTTCAGACCGGCCGCTGTGGCTGAGCAGTTCTAGGCGCTTCAGTCCGGAACCGCGCTGCTGCTACGGTCGCAGGTTCGAATCCTGCCTCGGGCATGGCTGTGTGTGATGTCCGTAGGTTAGTCAGTTTTAAGTAGTTCTAAGTCTAGGGGACTGATGACCTCAGATGTTAAGTCCCATAGTGCTTAGAGCCATCTGAACAATTTTTTATTTTGCTGGTCATATACCAAAATTCATCTAACACTTTAAGTATATCGTTTTCTAATCTAATTCCCTTAGAATCGCCTGCTTTAATTCGACTACAGTCCGTCAGTCTTTTTTTTAACTTGTTGATATACATTTTATAACCTCTTTTTGAGCCACTACCCACTCCATCAACTGATCCTGCAAGTCGTTTGCCGTCTTTAACAGAGTTACAGTGTCATCGGCCAATTCCAAAGCTTCTATTTGTTCTCCCTGAACTGAAATACCCTTTTCGAATTTCTCCTAGGTTTCGTTCACTGCCTGTTCAATGTACAGCCTGACAAACATCGGGGATAATATTCAGCCCTCTCTGAGTTCCGTCGCACCTCTTGCTTCCCTTTCATGTCCTCCCACTCTTACGAAGGGACTTCGGAACGTAAGTCACGCACGTCGTCCCACGCTAAGACCGTTGCGCAAGAGTGGCGCATTGTCAAAAAAACGGTTCAAATGGCTCTGAGCACTATGGGACTCAACTTCTGAGGTCATTAGTCCCCTAGAACTTAGAACTAGTTAAACCTAACTAACCTAAGGACATCACACACATCCATGCCAGCGGCAGGATTCGAACCTGCGACCGTAGCGGTCTTGCGGTTCCAGACTGCAGCGCCTTTAACCGCACGGCCACTTCGGCCGGCGGCGCATTGTCAGAAGAGAGCACATGTTACGGGTTTCCTGCAGACACAGTTCTGCTGCGCTCCGAATAATAGGTATATCGCAGTGTGGGAGTGAAAGAGCGCACCAACTGGAAAGGTACTCCGAAGTTGGAGTACGCGGGATAGTACGGTTTCTTGCGAGTAAAACGTCTAAATTGCACACACATTCACCGTAAAATTCTGGCTGTGTATGGACCAAATGCACAGTCGCACACACGTGGGTGATGCAAAGCGGGAAGGAAGGCCATCGATTACAGACGACAATGCCCAAACAACGTTTTCGGCAAGCTCAAAGAATATTAGGGCAGAAGGATTTTCCAATGATGAGGACGTTCACATAGCGGTTCTCGAATGGCTCTGTGACCAAGAAGCACGTTTACATCGTCGACGAACTGAACGATTGGTAGACCGCTACGACCGTTGTTTCAAATACTTGATCACTACGTTGAAAAACAGTAACTGTGTATTGTGTCACTAGGAACTGTAGTGCAGCAGTCGGTAAAAATTATTTGGCCTGCCATTATAATATGTAACTTACTTTTCCAAGCCCCTCGTTTCTGTACAAGTTGTAATTCATACCTGCTACTTTCATAACTTCAGTTTGTGTATTCCAGTCAACATTGTCAGAAGCCTTAATTAAATATATAAATGCTATACAAGCAGGTTTGGTTATCTTTAGTCTACCTTTTAAGGAAAGTCTAAGGGTCAGCAATGCCTCACGTGTTCTAACATTTCTCCGAGATCCAAACTAATCTTCTCTGAGGTCAGACTCTACCAGTCTTTCCATTCTTCAGTAAATAATTGTTGTTAGTATTTTGCAACCATGCCTTATCAAAAGATGGTTCGTTAATATCCACAATTAATATTAAGATTTGTATCATCTGTCTTGTTTAAAACTGAAATGATTACATTCTTCTTTACCCTGTCTCTTCTTGTATAGAACGTGAACACCTTTGTCATAGTATGCTCTCCCGAGGATTTCTACAATTCGTAGGGTACGTCGTCCACACCAAGTGCCTTGTCTCAACTTAGGTCTTTCAGTCCTCTTCAAATTTTTCTTGCAGTATTTTGTCTCCCATTTCATATTCATCTGCTTTCCATAACATTATCTTCGAGTTTGTTTCCATTGTATGCGCACGCTTGTGTTTAAACAATTAATAGCAACATGGTATCTATGAACAAACATTGTGTCCAGAAGTTAGGCGGTACTTCGAATGCCGCCTTCATACATAATGAGAGGATAAGTTAGCAACTGGACCTTAATTAGCTGGAAACGACCTAAAAACGTAGCGGCCAGGTTATTAACAAGTCTTCCCACGCAAAAATGCTAAAAAAACTCGTAATCATTTGTAAATCAGAAGCTACGACCACAGGCGCTTCTAGAATGAATACATAACTAGTGCTGTAAGAGTAACGCTAAATTTCTTACTACATGTAATCGGTATGTCGCGACCCGCCAGGTTAGCCGCGAGCGCTAATGGCGCTGCTTCCTGGACTGGGGTAGGCGCTCCGGCCCCAGATCGAATCCGACCGGCGGATTAACGACGAGGGCCGGTGTGCCGGCCAGCTTGGATGTGGTTTTTGGGCGGTTTTTCACATCCCACTAGGGGGTTATGGGGTGGCAGCAGGAAGGGCATCCGGCCACCCCTTAAAAATTATCCATACCAACTCTGTACTTAACCCTACCGACCCTGCGCACAATGCGGGACGAAGACAGTAGCAAAAGAAGAAGAAGAAGAGAAATCGATATGTCGAGACACAATCCCATTACAAAATATTAATTACTCATTTGTGGTATCAATAAATACAAGTGTTTTTTTGAAAATTATTGTGGACTCTCCTCTGATTATGTTGTTGACACAGATCACACTGTATTTCCTGCTACATGATGACTGCACAACACAATGAGAACATGTGCGAAACTGTCGTTAATGTGAACTTAAATGAACAGAAGTCTGAGTCGTAGTAATATAGAACTCTTCCCTCCATTCAGTCCTGATGACAGTTTAAGTTTACAATAGAACTGAACACTTTGGAAGAAACTATGTAGATAGAAATAATTGATGTCGGAGACACACTGTTCCCGCACAAGAGACGCCATCTATTGCTCGCACACGGCGTTTGAATTCATAGGAATAACAAAAAGTCCTTGGGAGAAAGGAACTGGAGGACTGCGAATACTGCCGACTCAGTCCGAATCGGGCTGAACTGCATTTAGAGAAGAAAATACGGCTAGGGCCAAAATATTTTATATACTACGAATCAGTATCAACTTGGGGCGCTGAGAATCAGAAATTTGCGGAATTTGACAAGTACCTAACCGGGGCTCCGCAGTGCATTTCGTACTAAACCTGTCGTGGATTCACTGCAGATTCTCGGGATATGCCTGTTATCAAAGGGCAGCTTTGTATTGGTTGGGGGCGAGAAGTACACGACATCAGAGGAGCCTATATGTCTAATAAAAGACACTACGAGCCTGGAGATTAGGCGAATGACAGTCTGATTGGAGCACTAGAAGCACTATAAGGCGGATATACAGGGTGAAGAAAAATTCGCGCACTCGGACTTCGCGGCGCGATTCCTAACATACTAGCAATACAAAAATGTCGCTCACAAATATTCGTCCTGCGCATATTTCCGGCAGTAAATGGACGTTAATATGGCAACATGGGAATCACATGTGTGGTAACTACCTCCGTCAGGAAATTGCAGTAGGGCTGTGTAGCTGGTGCAGCGCATGGCGTTTAGGATTAACAAGCAGGAGGTCGAGGGTTTGATTCGGGGTGGAGGCATATTTGTTTTTATTTGCTAAATGTATTCTCCGTAGTATGGTATCTGGCGTCTTAATCGGCGATTACAGTGGGTCTTCTACAAAACATTTGGAGTTACGTACTACGAACACAGAAATGGAAATACAATCGTTTCCGATGGTGAGCTTTTAAAGAATCCTTCTCTACGTCGTGGACGCGAATTGTTTCGCACCAATGCATCTTTACAAACTTTTTTTGTGTGCACCCTCCCCCAATGGTCCCAACGATTGATACCAACTATCATTCTTTCCATGTTCAGGTCCATTACATTACGTTAGGGCCTTGATTCACCAGTAGGTTAGCAACGTGCTTTGCAAATAATTTCGATTGGACCATGGGGAAGAGTACACAGAAAACAAATGGCTCTGAGCACTATGGGACTCAACATCTGAGGTCATCAGTCCCCCAGAACTTAGAACTACTTAAACCTAACTAACCTATGGACATCACACACATGCATGCCCGAGGCAGGATTCGAACCCGCGACCGTAGCGGTCGCGCGGTTGCAGACTGAAGCGCCTAGAACCGCTCGGCCACACCGGTCGGTACACAGAAAACAGGTTTGGAATCTAGTACATGCAGTGGTGCGAAACAATTCGCGTCCACGACGTGCAAAAGTCTTCTTTGAAAGCTGACCAATGAGGACGATTGTAGTTATATTTCTGTGTTCGTAGTACGTAACTGCAAATGCTTTGCAGAAGACCCACTGTAATCACTATATGACGATTAACACGCCACATACCGTATAATGCAGACTATACTTTCAGCAAATAAAAACATGTAAGCCTCGACCCAGAATCGAACCCGCGACCTCCTGTATGCCAACCCAAAACGCTATCCATTGCAACAATTCCATAGCACTATTGCCGCTGACAGAAGCAGTTACCGTACACGTGTTGCCAGATTGCAAATGTTTAACGTCCATTTACATCCTGAAATGTGCGCGGGACGAAATTTTCTGAAAGACATTTCTGATTTGCCAGTACGTGAGAAACCGCGATGCGCGGTCCCAGTGTGTGAAATTTTCTTCGCCCTGTACACAGCATATTCCCAAGCATTCTGAACAGGCTCAGTACGCGTAGTGCTGCTACATTCAATTTGCAGAAAACAGGACATAGCAACTAGTGGTTTAAAATAATCGACGTGACAAGGACCTAAAAGTCGGTAGAAAAAAAAAATTACAACGTCAGTTTTCAGTCATTAGATAAATATTTTTCATAATATATAATGGACTAAGCTGGCATACTGGTACAATTGTAGTCAAAAAGTTTTGTTCTGTTTATCGAAAGCGCGAACTAGAGGGCAATAGCGCACCAGAGAGGCCACGGCCACGACCACGACCAACGGCTGGCCTTGGCCGCAGCAACTGTGACGAGGACTGCGGCTGGCAGTCGGTTGGCCGCGGCTCAGTCGCACGATGGAGATTACGGAGATGGCTGTGTACCTCTGGCATCGTCAGGCGAGCCGAAAGAAGAAAAGATACTGGCTACACCCTATGTTGCAATCCTGCTCTACAAACGGAATATTTGTTACTTTTTTTGTGAATTTCCTGAACGCGAAGATAAATTCTTCAATTTATTATAATGTCTATAAAAACGTTTGATGAAATATTAAAGAAAATTGGAGACAGCATAAGAGGTACAGAGACAGCAATACATAGGAAATGAAGAGAAACTAAGGTAAGTTTTATTAAAGAAAATTTTTACCAATAATGAAATTGTTTATGTTACGTTATGTAGTAAGTAAAATTAACTTGACGATTCAGCAAACATGTAGGTAGTGGTGATGTAACACGGTTATCAATACTGTCGGTGGTTTGTGGTGGAGACTGTGCTGAATTATTATTTTGTGAAGAACTGGATTGCGTGGGATAGGTTTCCTGGTAATATCCTGTTCCATCACAAAATAACGATGCAGATAAAGGCTGGTGTTGTGAGGAATATCTGGCTGATGATTGAGGACGGTGAAAAATGTACGCTGGGTAATGTTCGTAGGAAGATGTGTTGGATGTGGTTGAGCTTCTTCAATAATACTTAAGACTCGTCGTTTACGGACAACTTCAGGTGCTGAGGTATATCTTTGAAGTCGCTGTCCAGTTGCTGCCTGGCTTCTGCAAATTTTTGCGGAACATCGATTAGCTGTCTTCCAATTTCGTCTTCTGCTTTCCTTTTATTGCCGAGCACGCTAGCCTGGTATGGTCCACTTTCTGCTGTGGCCTGATTCTCAGCATTCTGTGGTGACACGCTGCTATGTGTATGCGACGGTGGAGTGGTAATACACTCCTGGAAATGGAAAAAAGAACACATTGACACCGGTGTGTCAGACCCACCATACTTGCTCCGGACACTGCGAGAGGGCTGTACAAGCAATGATCACACGCACGGCACAGCGGACACACCAGGAACCGCGGTGTTGGCCGTCGAATGGCGCTAGCTGCGCAGCATTTGTGCACCGCCGCCGTCAGTGTCAGCCAGTTTGCCGTGGCATACGGAGCTCCATCGCAGTCTTTAACACTGGTAGCATGCCGCGACAGCGTGGACATGAACCGTATGTGCAGTTGACGGACTTTGAGCGAGGGCGTATAGTGGGCATGCGGGAGGCCGGGTGGACGTACCGCCAAATTGCTCAACACGTGGGGCGTGAGGTCTCCACAGTACATCGATGTTGTCGCCAGTGGTCGGCGGAAGGTGCACGTGCCCGTCGACCTGGGACCGGACCGCAGCGACGCACGGATGCACGCCAAGACCGTAGGATCCTACGCAGTGCCGTAGGGGACCGCACCGCCACTTCCCAGCAAATTAGGGACACTGTTGCTCCTGGGGTATCGGCGAGGACCATTCGCAACCGTCTCCATGAAGCTGGGCTACGGTCCCGCACACTGTTAGGCCGTCTTCCGCTCACGCCCCAACATCGTGCAGCCCGCCTCCAGTGGTGTCGCGAGAGGTGTGAATGTAGGGACGAATGGAGACGTGTCGTCTTCAGCGATGAGAGTCGCTTCTGCCTTGGTGCCAATGACGGTCGTATGCGTGTTTGGCGCCGTGCAGGTGAGCGCCACAATCAGGACTGCATACGACCGAGGCACACAGGGCCAACACCCGGCATCATGGTGTGGGGAGCGATCTCCTACACTGGCCGTACACCACTGGTGATCGTCGAGGGGACACTGAATAGTGCACGGTACATCCAAACCGTCATCGAACCCATCGTTCTACCATTCCTAGACCGGCAAGGGAACTTGCTGTTCCAACAGGACAATGCACGTCCGCATGTATCCCGTGCCACCCAACGTGCTCTAGAAGGTGTAAGTCAACTACCCTGGCCAGCAAGATCTCCGGATCTGTCCCCCATTGAGCATGTTTGGGACTGGATGAAGCGTCGTCTCACGCGGTCTGCACGTCCAGCACGAACGCTGGTCCAACTGAGGCGCCAGGTGGAAATGGCATGGCAAGCCGTTCCACAGGACTACATCCAGCAGCTCTACGATCGTCTCCATGGGAGAATAGCAGCCTGCATTGCTGCGAAAGGTGGATATACACTGTACTAGTGCCGACATTGTGCATGCTCTGTTGCCTGTGTCTATGTGCCTGTGGTTCTGTCAGTGTGATCATGTGATGTATCTGACCCCAGGAATGTGTCAATAAAGTTTCCCCTTCCTGGGACAATGAATTCACGGTGTTCTTATTTCAATTTCCAGGAGTGTATTTAGAAATGATAGGAGGTTAAAATAAAGATATGGCGTCTTCCTCGTAGCTGCAGAAGCACATTTACCGGTTAATCTTCGTTTTTCTCGGCTGTATGAATCTTTTAACGTTACGCCGTTTCTTCTGTAACGATATAGCTGTAAAAATGAAATATCTTAGCTTCCAGTAAAGTCCATTCTTTGTAAACGTAAGCTACAAGCAGTGATGTGTTAGATGAGTTTCCGCGTACCATATGTGGTAGGAACTGTTGGGACACACGTTAATTTAAAGAAAATGAGTCGAACAATTCTATTTATTAGATTATCTTAGAAAAATATTTCAAGACTTTTCTTTAGGGAAAGGTTGTCTTAAAAGCAACCTACCTCGCAAAAGTGTGAAGTAATTTAGTAATTTCTTCCTTTCAGATGCCTGGCAACTGCAAATCCATTCGTTGATTTGCATCATGCTTTCCGTCTTGGAGTAACAAGAATCAGAGAAATTTTAAGAAGAGTATGTTCACCAATCTGGATTATCTTAAAACATGAATGTTTGTCAGATCCGACCAAAAACGACTGGCTGCAAATAGCGAGAGATTTTGAAACTAAGGCCAATTTCCCAAACTGTCTCGGCGCCTTTGATGGAAATCATGTGCGGCTGGTGATGGTTCAAATGGTTCTGAGCACTATGGGACTTAACATCTATGGTCATCAGTCCCCTAGAACTACTTAAACCTAACTAACCTAAGGACATCACACACATCCATGCCCGAGGCAGCATTCGAACCTGCGACCGTAGCAGTCCCGCGGTTCCGGACTGCGCGCCTAGAACCGCTAGACCACCGCGGCCGGCGCCGCTGGTGAAACCAGCAAACAGTGCATCAATATTCTTCAACTATAAGAAATATTTCTCTATTGTATTAATGGCTATTTGTGATGCAAACTATAAATTTGTAGCTGTAGATGCGGGATCGTATGGTAAATGTCTTGACTCAACGATATTTCAACAACCAGTGTTCTATAAGCGAATACTGTCTAATAACTTGGACATTCCGGAAGACAAACACATTTCAGACATAAACAAAACGCCAGTGCCTTATGTATTTGTAGCTGACGACGCATTTTCGCAGTCACGCAGAATTACGTATCCATACTAGGTCTACGACTTGATAAAAAAAAAAAGTATTCAACTATCGTAATTCTCGGGCGAGACCTTTCGGAGAGTGCACGTTAGGGATAATCGTAAATAAGTGTAGAATCTTTCACAGACCCCTAAATGTGGACGTTTATTTCGCCATAGATATTGTTAAGGCATGTTGTGTTGTACACAACTATGCAGGGAAGATTGCTGCTGGTGTTCAATATTTAGATACACTGTATTGATATACTTCACCTCAGAGGATATTCCACGACGAATACGAAGGCATGCATCCAGTTCACACTACAGAAACGTTTTTGCCGATTACTTTGTACACGAAGGCGCTCTGCGATGGCAGTTGGAGTACATTCACTGAAGTCTGAATTACATGTACGAGGTGCATTCATGTTCTAAGGCCTCCGATTTTTTTTCTAATTAACTACTCACCCGAAATCGATGAAACTGGCGTTACTTCTCGACGTAATCGCCCTGCAGACGTACACATTTTTCACAATGCTGACGCCATGATTCCATGGCAGCGGCGAAGGCTTCTTTAGGAGTCTGTTTTGACCACTGAAAAATCGCTGAGGCAATAGCAGCACGGCTGGTGAATGTGCGGCCACAGAGAGTGTCTTTCATTGTTGGAAAAAGCCAAAAGTCACTAGGAGCCAGGTCAGGTGAGTACGGAGCATGAGGAATCACTTTAAAGTTGTTATCACGAAGAAACTGTTGCCTAACGTTAGCTCGATGTGCGGGTGCGTTGTCTTGGTGAAACAACATACGCGCAGCCCTTCCCAGACGTTTTTGTTGCAGTGCAGGAAGGAATTTGTTCTTCAAAACATTTTCGTAGGATGCACCTGTTACCTTAGTGACCTTTGGAACGCAATGGGTAAGGATTACGCCCTCGCTGTCCCAGAACATGGACACCATCATTTTTTCAGCACTGGTGGTTACCCGAAATTTTTTTGGTGGCGGTGAATCTGTATGCTTCCATTGAGCTGACTAGCGCTTTGTTTCTGGATCGAAAAATGGCATCCACGTCTCATCCATTGTCACAACCAACGAAAAGAAAGTCCCATTCGTGCTGTCGTTGCGCGTCAACATTGCTTGGCAACATGCCACACGGGCAGCCATGTGGTCGTCCGTCAGCATTCGTGGCACCCACCTGGATGACACTTTTCGCATTTTCAGGTCGTCATGCAGGATTGTGTGCACAGAACCCACAGAAATGCCAACTCTGGAGGTGATCTGTTCAACAGTCATTCGGCGATCCCCCAAAACAATTCTCTCCACTTTCTCGATCATGTCGTCAGACCAGCTTGTGCGAGCCCGAAGTTGTTTCGGTTTGTTGTCACACGATGTTCTGCCTTCATTAAACTGTCACACCCACGAACGCACTTTCGACACATCCATAACTCCATCACCACATGTCTCCTTCAACTGTCGATGAATTTCAATTGGTTTCACACGACGCAAATTCAGAAAACGAATGATTGCACGCTGTTCAAGTAAGGAAAACGTCGCCATTTTAAGTATTTAAAACAGTTCTCATTCTCGCCGCTGGCGGTAAAATTCTATCTGCCGTACGGTGCTGCCATCTCTGGGACGTATTGACAATGAACGCGGCCTCATTTTAAAACAATGCGCATGTTTCTATCTCTTTCCAGTCCGGAGAAAAAAAATCGGAGGCCTTAGAACTTGAATGCACCTCGTACATGTTGTTCAAAATGTTCAAATGTGTGTGAATTCTTAAGGGCCGATACTGCTGAGGTCATCGGTCCCTAGACTTAGCCGGCCAGTGTGGCTGAGCGGTTCTAGGCGCTTCAGTCTGGAACCGCGCGACCGCTACGGTCGCAGGTTCGAATCCTGCCTCGGGCATGGATGTTAGTGATGTCCTTAGGTTAGTTAGGTTTAAGTAGTTCTAAGTTCTAGGGGACTGATGACCACAGATGTTGAGTCCCATAGTGCTCAGAGTCTTTTTGAACCTAGACTTCCACGCTACTTAAACTAAGTTAAACTAACTTATGCTAAGAACAACACACACATCCATGCCCGAGGGAGGACTCGAACGTCCGGCGGGAGGAGCCGCGCAGCCCGTGACATAGCGCCTAAAACCGCGCGGCCACTTCGCACGGCTACATGTTGTATTAATAAAGATAAATAAAAATAATAGAACTTACACAGCGTGTTTTGTTCCTGTGGTGTTGCACGTTCTCTGCCCCCGAACATCATAGTCACTTCCTCCCACATTCTCTTTTTCACATTTTTGTCAGCATCTTCTTCAGATGACAAGTTTCACAAAGCAGGGCGCTTTCTTACGTTTATAATAAATTTTTCCGTATCAAAGTCCACGATGACAGAAAGATCCTTCTGCAGACACGCAGCAGCAAACAAACAATAAAATGTAAAATATCTCCACAGCTGGAACCGCACTGACGGCTGGTTGCACACTGTGCCAGTGCCTGCGCGCCCTGCCCCCTTCAGCTGCCTGTTAACTTGGGGCCGCAGCAGCACGCTGGCCCGAGTGAGGCTGGTCGCATGACAAAGTGCTGGCCGCACGGGCGGTAGGTCGCAGCCGGCTCAGTGCGCGGCACCTTTCCATGCAAACCTGGCCCGCGGGCGACCAGCCCCAAGTCTGGACGTGGCCGTCGGCGCACTAGAGCGCTATGCCCTTACGCTGGCCATAAAATGTTTCCGACACGCTTCCCAAGTTAACAGTGTACTGATTTGTGCAACAACGTAAATGATGGCGAAAGGAGGCGGAAATTGAAACATTGTTTAGTAAACATCGGCGTGGTGATAATAACACAACAATGGAAGCCAAGCGTCAGAGTGTTTTTGGAAACGCACAGTTCCGGCATGCGCTGAGACGTCCTTTAGTTTTTCGGCTAATCGCAACCTCTTTGCATAGTGGTTACCGCCATCGTCGCTTGGAAACTTATTTCCGAACTTTCATGTACTCCGCCAATTTTTTAACTGAGTACGCATTAAATTTTTAACTGTAAGCAGTTCCCGAAACGCGGGAGATTTGGTGTCCCGCGTGAGGCTTACGCGGAACGTATGGTGGCACCACTAAAAATTGGGACATCAGCGAAAATTGGAACAACTAGCTACACTAAGACTGCGGGGTATCAACTGGGCTGAGGGTATGGTACACCTACCAACAGCTCATGGCCCGTGTCCAAATGTCTGCATCGAGTGAGTGGTGTGACACATTAATCTACGAGGGTAATCCCAAAAGTAAGGTCTCCTATTTTTTATAAGTACATAGACCTGTTTATTTCTACAATGGTTTACATCAGTTTACAGCGTAAACATTTAACTACTTTTCGCCATAACACCATTTTTGTCGATGCATTTTTGTAGATGCTGTGGTAGTTTTTGTATGCCCATGTCACACAAGCTCGCCGCCATGCTGTTCAGAAAGTTATGAACGTCTTCTTTCACCTCGTCGTCGGAGCTGAATCGCTTTCCGGCCAAATGTTCTTTTAACTTAGGGAACAGGTGATATTCACTGGGTGCCAAGTCTGGACTATAGGGTGGGTGGGTGATTATGTTTCACTGAAACTGTTGCAGGAGAGCAACGGTTTGCCGAGCGATGTGTGGGCGAGCGTTGTCATGGAGAATGTGTACGCCCTTGCTCAACATTCCTCTTCTCCGGTTCTGAATTGCCCGTTTGAGTTTTTTCAGAGTCTCACAGTACCTGTCAGCGTTAATTGTGGTCCCAGTGGACATAAAGTCGACCAACAATACTCCTTTCCGATCCCAAAAAACGGTTATCATGACTTTACCGGCAGACTGTGTTTGAATTTCCGCGGCTTTGCTGAAGAAGGATGCTGCCACTGGCGTGACTGTTGCTTGGTCTCAGGTGTAAAGTGGTATGTCCAGGTTTCGTCACCCGTGACAATTGATCCCAGAAAGTTGTCCTGTTCGGCTGCAAGGCGGTGAAGAGATGGGCGGGAAGCATTAACTCGTTGCCGCATGTGCTCCTCAGCCAGCTTGCGTGGCACCCATCTTGCGCACACCTTCCGGTAGTTCAGTGTTTCCGTTAAAATTCTTTGAGTGCTGCTTCGGGAAACCTCAGGAACCAACGTGCAGAGATCATCCAGGGTGATCCGCCTATCTTCACGCATGCTTTGCTCAACCTTCAATACTGTCTCCTCAGAAATTGACGGTCTCCCTCTCCTTTGTTCGTCGTGAATTTCGGTCCGACCAGCTGCAAAACTCTCGACACCAATTACGAACATTTTGGACATCCATGCACGACTCACCATACACTTCCGTCAATTGGCGATGGATTTCAATCGGGGCAGTGCCCTCTGCGTTCAAAATCGAATAACTGCGCGCAATTCGCACTTGGCGGTAACATCCAACGGGAGCTCCATTCTCAACGACTGCCAAGCCAAGACTGAGCGCCTCAGCGCGGTGTGCGCATGTTTACACAGCGCGTGAAGCACTCTTCATAACAGTGTGACCAACTGCCACAGAAACAGAGTTCTGTACTTATAAAAAATAGGAGACCTTAATTTTGGGATTACCCTCGTATGAATGTGGAGAAGAAGGTTCCGCTGATCATGTCCTTCTCAGTTGCGCCCGTTTCCAGGTAGTAAGAGAAAGCACTTAGATTGTGATTTGCAAACGATTGTAAAAGACGAAAAATTATAGCCTACAGTTGATTTAATTGCACATAAAAAAGTAACTCGTGAGCTTTCAATCAAGCGGATTCTCTGTGTATCACACTGGCGTCACTAGATCAGAAGAACAACGTGAAAGAATAAGAACAAATGTAGTAGAAAATAGAGAAGTACAGTGGCCACCCACTTGCGTATGTGTAGAACTGCCGTGGCACACACATACTGATGGAGGACGTGTAGAATGGTGTAGTAATAACAGACACAGACATAGGTGTAGTAGACGTTAGTCGGCAAACCTCCAGCTCTTCCGATTCACCTAGTAGCAGCTTTAGCTCAAATGGTTCAAATGGCTCTAAGCACTATGGGACTTAACATCTGAGGTCATCAGTCCCCTAGAACTTGGAACTACTTAAATCTAACTAACCTAAGGACATTACACACATCCATGCTCGAGGCAGGATTCGAACCTGCGACCGTAGTAGCAGTGCGGTTCGGGACTGAAGCGCCTAGCAGCTTCAGTAATTTAAGTTGAAAGTTACTCATTTTAGACTTTAATTATATCCCTTTTACTTCATATTCTTTTATTTAATTTCATTTTCAGCATTGTGACTTGTTTATTCATTATATATTAACAATAGCTGCTAGTAACGCACCTTATATTTCATAACTATATATCTCATATAAAGCGTTGTTAGCCGACCGCTGTGGCCGAGCGGTTCTAGACGCTTCAGTCCGGAACCGCGCGACTGCTACGGTCGCAGGTTCGAATCCTGCCTCGGGCATGGATGTGTGTGATGTCCTTAGGTTAGTTAGGTTTAAGTAGTAGTAAGTTATTGGGGACTGATGACCTCAGATGGTATAAGTCCCATAGTGCTCAGAGCCATATGAACCATAGTTTATCATGATTATCGAACACGTATGTTAGAAGTTTCAGATAACAGGTTCCAAATTTATGGCAGTAAATTGAATCGAGTGGCGTCACGAACTGCTTGCGGGGATGAGGACAAGCGAGTGAAGAAACGTTCCTGTCGTCTGAGTCGAGGGAAAAAGGATTGGAGGAATACCGGCCGAGTCGGACACAAACTGCGTGAGGGCAAGAAAACATGCGAGTAACGATACGCTTCGGGCAATACCGAGACGGTACTTGGGCGAGTGCGAGTGAAGGATACACAGGATATCGAGCAGCTCTGGATGTGACGTATGTCCAGGAGCGGCGACCAGACTCACCTGACGGCGGTCAGCGGCTGCGCCGGCGCCAGCGCCAGCTTGGGCGGCGAGGTCCCGTCACGCGGTCATGTGGGCTGCCGCCTGCACCTCCGCACCCGCGCCCTCTGCTCCCGGGATGCACCCTGCAAACACAGCACGGCTGCCTTCAGGCTTTTGGAGCATGCGCACGTTCCGCACATGCACTGCATGACTTGCCAATCAATGCACTCTCTCCGCACGTATTGACTTACCTAATGCGATTGACAAGCGTATTTCCAAAGCGACCTTTCTCCGAGAAATGAAAGTTTTCAGCAAACACAGATTTTAAACAATCTGCTTAATTTTCCTACCTGACGCTTAGTTTTGACACACGGTAACACTTTCTGTTCTAAATAGGGACGTAATTGGAAGAAAAATCCTGATCCTTAGCTTTTGGAGTCATTTAGCAGGACTGAATTTTTCTGCATATATCCACTAGGAACAAGTGAAATTTTAATCCGTTTAGTGAAAAAGTCAAATACCTTTTACTATCATCTGAAGCACCCTTTAAATTACTGGATTTGGGAAAAAATATTTATACTGGGCTGCGTTTTCCCTTAAGTTTAATAAACACAGCAGATAAACTTAAAATTTTTTTTTAATTTTTTGTTTTTAAAATTCAGTCTTTATCACACCACGTATGTTACAAGAACATAGGTGACCGGTTTCGGTCATATCACATGACCATCATCTGACCCATGGCATCCTTCGTAGATGGTAGGTGGAGAACTCTTCTGACATCACAGCAGCTGAGAAGAGTGCTCCACCTACCATCTTCGAAGGATGCCATGGGTCTGATGATGGTCATGTGATATGACCGAAACCGGTCACCTATGTTCTTGTAACATACGTGGTGTGATTAAGACTGAATTTTAAAAACAAAAAATTTTAAATAATTCATTAACCTGAATTTTGAAACTTTTTATCAGATGATTTGTTGAAAGTAGGTGTTATTGAATCTTTTTTTATGCTGATTCTAGAAATAACTACCGTTTTCGTCTATCACGTCAGGCTTTTACACAAAATAAGAAATAATATTTTGACGGATTTCACTTCTGGCCCGACAAATATATTCTAACACCATTTCACACAAGGTGAGATTTTAATCAAAACACATTTAAAAAATGAAATACATTTACAAAATACTCCTCAGAACTCTCCTAATTTGTTTCGTGACTACCTTATATAAAAACAAGAAGTCAATAGTGTTCCATAAATTTTTAAAATTTCTCTTCTTTGACTTCCTTGTGTATGATGACTGTGCCTCATCAATATGCAACAGTAGTCGGCCAACACAGCTGCTGTCCAGTGCCGCTGGTGCCTCCTCTTAATACCTCGGTGAAAACGTTTACACTCCTCTTCAATATAATGTCCCAAATTTCCGCGAAGTTGTCGATATGTGAGTGTAGAAAGTGGACTTTCACACTCATTGAACAACTCATCTTCTTGGAATTTTGCAACTTTTTTCAACAATGGCCTTGTAATTAGGATCTTTCTTATTCCATAGAAAGTTCTCAGTAACTGATCGGAAGGCGGTCACGTACCTTTTTCTCTTTTCTTCATTGTCTTCTCAGAATCTTCATCCTTCATTAATTTCGTTATTTGAGGACCAAAAAAGAATTCCAGCTTTCAGTTTGTCTCGTGTGGTGAAGGAAAATTTCTTGGGAAGGTACTTGATGCAGGATCGGTCCTGTGGTAGAGTCTTTGCAAATTCTTCATCAAGCCTAATTTTACTTGTACAGGTGGAAGCATGACTTTTTTTGTTCTACAAGCGGTTCGTGCAGGATATTTTTAGTTACAGGCACAAAATTTCTCCGCTCTGACCAAACTCTCAAACTCCAATGCCTCTGCCTTGTCCGACTGTCCCATTCGTATAGTAAGCACGGCATTTTTGTGGTTTGTATTCCGATAACTTTGAAGTCACCGAAGATAAGTGTGTTCCTCATATTGGATACATGTTACGAGTATCTTCATGTTCTCATACGTCGCTTTCATTTGAAATAATTGACCACAAGAATGGTCCCATACACGTTTCCATTATGCAGTAACACGCCTTTAGAGCTCCTCGTTGACGAATCTAGAAAAGTTTCTTCTGTGTAGGATCACGTTCAGTGCCACAGAAGTGCATTAACTCGTTTTTGCTATAGCAGTGAACCAAGGACTCGTTCTGTGAGAATAAATGAACTAATTCTTTCTGTTATGTCTGTACCGTGAGTAATGTGTTCTTGTGTCCAGAAGATTATTACTTTTATAACCGGGAGCCAAGCAGTTCCGCAGATTCCTTAAGCAAATTCAAATCTCGTAAAAGAGCATTAAGTTCACTTTGAGAGGACAGTTATGGAGTAAAGTCGCATTCAGACTGGTGGACATTACTATCGTCTTCGGTAATTGCATCAACTTCATTTTCTTCATCATCTTCTGCCACATTCTCTACAACAGCTGGAGGAAGAGGAGCAATCAGATTTTCATGTGCAAACTGGCCTAATGGCTGAAACTCAATTCTTGGAAACACAATTCGTCTCTTATTTTTCGAACTGCACCCTTGAACATTAACGAAGCAGAGATAACGGTCATTAAGGTGATTTTTAGGCTCCCTCCACACCATTAGAATCACAAATGGCATACATATTTTCTTTCCTTTTGTCCACAATCTTAATATTTCCATACAATAGCGGCAAACTGTCTTTGGTGCCCATCCCTTGTGCTGGTCACCAAGTTTCATTTTAAAATAAGCATGGTAAGCTTTGAACACAAAATCTGTTTAGCCACTGTATAATTCCCAAACGTAACAGAAAATATTTAAGTTCTTCGAACATTTGCGTGTTGGTTCTTCACACACTTGCGTGTTGACACTACCAACAACAGACGAAGTGTTTAATAAATACTGTCTTAAATGTACAGAATAATCACAATATAGCACTAGTAATCCAAGCCTGTGAGACAAGCAACACTTTCAGCGTCACACAACAACTACTACAGGGTGTTTCAAAAATGACCGGTATATTTGAAACGGCAATAAAAACTAAACGAGCAGCGATAGAAATACACCGTTTGTTGCAATATGCTTGGGACAACAGTACATTTTCAGGCGGACAAACTTTCGAAATTACAGTAGTTACAATTTTCAACAACAGATGGCGCTGCAAGTGATGTGAAAGATATAGAAGACAACGCAGTCTGTGGGTGCGCCATTCTGTACGTCGTCTTTCTGCCGTAAGCGTGTGCTGTTCACAACGTGCAAGTGTGCTGTAGACAACATGGTTTATTCCTTAGAACAGAGGATTTTTCTGGTGTTGGAATTCCACCGCCTAGAACACAGTGTTGTTGCAACAAGACGAAGTTTTCAGCGGAGGTTTAATGTAACCAAAGGACCGAAAAACGATACAATAAAGGATCTGTTTGAAAAATTTCAACAGACTGGGAACGTGACGGATGAACGTGCTGGAAAGGTAGGGCGACCGCATACGGCAACCACAGAGGGCAACGCGCAGCTAGTGCAGCAGGTGATCCAACAGCGGCCTCGGGTTTCCGTTCGCCGTGTTGCAGCTGCGGTCCAAATGACGCCAACGTCCACGTATCGTCTCATGCGCCAGAGTTTACACCTCTATCCATACAAAATTCAAACGCGGCAACCCCTCAGCGCCGCTACCATTGCTGCACGAGAGACATTCGCTAACGATATAGTGCACAGGATTGATGACGGCGATATGCATGTGGGCAGCATTTGGTTTACTGACGAAGCTTATTTTTACCTGGACGGCTTCGTCAATAAACAGAACTGGCGCATATGGGGAACCGAAAAGCCCCATGTTGCAGTCCCATCGTCCCTGCATCCTCAAAAAGTACTGGTCTGGGCCGCCATTTCTTCCAAAGGAATCATTGGCCCATTTTTCAGATCCGAAACGATTACTGCACCACGCTATCTGGACATTCTTCGTGAATTTGTGCCGGTACAAACTGCCTTAGACGACACTGCGAACACCTCGTGGTTTATGCAAGATGGTGCCTGGCCACATCGCACGGCCGACGTCTTTAATTTCCTGAATGAATATTTCGATGATCGTGTGATTGCTTTGGGCTATCCGAAACATACAGGAGGCGGCGTAGATTGGCCTCCCTATTCGCCAGACATGAACCCCTGTGACTTCTTTCTGTAGGGACACTTGAAAGACCAGGTGTACCGCCAGAATCCAGAAACAATTGAACAGCTGAAGCAGTACATCTCATCTGCATGTGAAGCCATTCCGCCAGACACGTTGTCAAAGGTTTCGGGTAGTTTCATTCAGAGACTACGCCATATTATTGCTACGCATGGCGGATATGTGGAAAATATCGTACTATGGAGTTTCCCAGACTGCAGCGCCATCTGTTGTTGAAAATTGTAACTACTGTAATTTCGAAAGTTTGTCTGCCTGAAAATGTACTGTTGTCCCAAGCATATTGCAACAAACGGTGTATTTCTATCGCTGCTCGTTTAGTTTTTATTGCCGTTTCAAATATACCGGTCATTTTTGAAACACCCTGTAGTAGTTGTTGTGTGACGCTGAAAGTGTTGCTTGTCTCACAGGCATCGACTCGGCTAATGTCTGTAGTAGTGCTGGAGGGAATTGACACCATGAATCCTGCAGTGCTGTCCATAAATCCGTAAGAGTACGAGGGAGCGATGATCTCTTCTGAACAGCACGTTGCAAGGCCCAGATATGCTCAATAATGTTCATGCCTTGGGTGTTTGGTGGCCATCGGAAGTGTTAAAACTGAGAAGAGTGTTCCTGAAGCCACTCTGTAGCAATTCTGGACGTACGCGGTGTTGCATGTCTTGCTGGAATTGTCCAACTCCGTCGGAATGAACAATGGACATGAATGGATGCAGGTGATCAGACAGGATGCTTACGCACGTGTCATGTGACAGAGTCGTATCTAGACGTATCAGGGATCTCATATCATTCCAACTGCACACGCGCGACACCATTACACAGCCTCCACCAGCTTGAACAGTCCCCTTCTGACCTGCAGGGTCCATGGAATCATGCCGTTGTATCCATATCCTTTCACGTCCATCCGCTTGATACAATTTGAAACGAGACTCGTCTGACCAGACACATGTTCGCAGTCATCAACAGTCCAATTTCGGTGTTGACGCGCCCAGGCGAAGCGTAAAGGTTTGTGTCGTGCAGTCATCAAGGGCGCACGAGTGAGCCTTCGGTTCCGAGAGCCCATATCGATGGTGTTTCGTCGAATGGTTCGACACTTGTTGATGGCCCAGCATTGAAATCTGTAGTAATTTGTGGAAGGGTTGCACTTCTGTGACGTTGAACGATTCTCTTCAGTCGTCGTTGGTCCCGTTCTTGTAGGATCTTTTTCTGGCCGCAGCGATGTCGGAGATTTGATGTTTTACCAGATTCCTGACATTCACAGTACACTCGTGAAACGGTCTTACGGGAAAACCCCCACTTCATCGCACCTCGGAGATGCTGTGTCCTATCGCTCGTGCGCCGACTATAACACCACGTTCAAACTCACTTAAATCCTTATAACCTGTTGTTGTAGCAGCAGTAACCGATCTAACAACTGCGCCAGACACTTGCTGTCTTATATAGGCGTTGCCGACCGCAGGGCCGTATTTCGCCTGCCTATATATCCCTGTATTTAAATACGCATGTTTGTAGTAGTTTCTTTGGCGCTTCAGTATATTTAACATATAGAAAAAATCATATATAGAAGTTAAATAAACTTAACATTATTTACAAGACAGAGAATGTCACAGATATATAGCCAGCTGCTGAACATACACAATTCTGGATAACTCAGAACATTGTGACATCATAATTTCTTGTCTCTCTCTCTCTCTCTGTCTCTTTTCTCTCGCCGTCTCTCCTCCCTCTCTCTCCTCCTTCCCCCTTGAAACGAAACACGTGAAGGACCTCGCAAAACTGCGATCATAGATGAATAATACCAGGAAGTTCGCAACATGGTATCGAACGATCTGTGACGATTAGTGTACGAAACAGTTGATGCCACATTATCGAATTAACTATGAGATTGGACTGCACAACACGTGTGCAGCATTTACTGAATGTTGATCCCAAATGGTTCAAATGGCTCTGAGCATTATGGGACTTAACTTCTGAGGTCATCAGTCCCCTAGAACTTAGAACTACTTACACCTAACTAACCTAAGTACATCACACACATCCATGCCCGAGGCAGGATTCGAACCTGCGACCGTAGCGGTCGCGCGGTTCCAGACTGTAGCGCCTAGAACCGCTCGGCCACCCAGGCCGGCAATGTTGAGCCCAAGCGAACGCTAGAATGACTTATCAGAAATGTTTTGAATATTTTCAAAACAACCTAACTTACTGATTATTTGCCTTGGTTTACCGGGATTGATGAGAAACGAGTCCGCGAAGGCACGCCATATACGAAACGGAAATAAAGAGGCAGTGCGTGGAAATCGGTGGCACTGCACAAAAAAGACTATGACGATTTCATTTGCCGCTTTAGTGTTTTCTGTGATGCCTGAGGAGATTTTTAATTACGCGGCAGAGGGTAAAATAAAAATTGGAGAATAAGACGAACGTCTTCTGGGTCAGTTGGCTGCAAAAATACCTGAAGAGGCGTGCATTTCAAAAGAAATAAAAATCACTTTTCGTCAGGTCAATGCTGTTTCTATAGAGGAGTTTTTTCCACGGGACAACAAGTGATCTGAAGAACGTGTTATTACGAATTCCGGATCTTGCATCTTCCTACTTCCACTTCTTCTCACCTCTAAAGAACTCTGTGGCTAAAAACGTTATGAAGATGATTAATCGTATTTTGCAAACCTTCAAGAATCTAATGTCACAGATTGGAAAACTATCCGACCAAATGCAGTGCCACAAAAGGGCGCTACATAAATTAAAACGAGTGTCTGCCTGTTGACGTATCATTGTCAGGTTAACGAAGCTTTTCCTTGTTCTAGAACAGAGATATAACTAGACAAGAGTTCTTTCACTTGCAAGTGGTGTGTTACGTCTCAGCGTATCAGGGAACTCCTGATATCGTGATGTTAAGTCCGACCAACCTACTGCATTTTAATAGTGTAGGACTAGATGAATATTTTGGCTGTAACCGAAATATGTCCATTTGGTGGGTTACACTACACTCACTTGCAAATGGCTACACAGCCGAAACCAAGCAGTGATGGAGAATCCAAAATAAAAGGATATTTTAATCCAAATAACGACAGCCAATGCGGCAGATTATTGTTTTTAAGAAAATTAGCCTGGTCCTGATGTCGTTGTTCTGCGGATCACGCTGTAACCATATTATTCAACACCTGAACATTCGCAGATGTGGTCCAATCAGTAAAAACCACTCACAGAACGAAGCACTAGAGCTGTTAAGGTATCACTACCCCAGATAGCAAACAGAGAGATGGGTATATTTCGCGGCTTAACTGTGGTCGAAGTGGTATCTCGCTGGTCAGCAAAGTAGTATTGTCATATTATTAGAAGCACTGTAGATGTCAGAGAAGATAGAATGTTCTGAATTACAGTTCACATCTTTCAATGGAAAATACTTGTGTACTGTTAGACTTTCGGAATGGCGCGGGCAGACAAGAGTTCTCAAAAAGGACACATCGTCTAAATACGGTGTTCGGGAACTGCTTTCTTTACTAGACCAGAACCAAACAATCGCCTTCTTTCACTTCTATAAATCCGGTTCAAACCACTAAGCGAACGCTGACCGCCTTCCACTGATACACGCCACTGTCCTATGCACCTGTGGACAGACCTTGGGAGAATGTCGATAACTTCAGCTATCATCCAAACGCTACTGATACCTGCCTGGATAGGTGCCATGACATGTTTCCCTAAGCACTCGATAAATGTTCAAAGTCAACATTAATGGCTATCGTAGCATAAGCTCAATTAAATTCGAATGTTTCCTAAAACCACAACATTTGCTTGGCTCATAGGCAAAAGTTATGCCAGCTAGCTTCCATCTTAATATGGATGGCACTTTAAGTGGAAAAGAGACGAGAAACTGCTCTGTCCCTCGTGTGATGAAGGGAAACCAATCGCCTGTTTTGGGTCGTAGCCTGACACTAACAGGGCAGGGCCATAGTCGCCAACCGCATAACATGCGGAAATAGAAAGTGATACGATCTCAGTGGTCGAAAATGCCGCAGAGAGCGAACGTTGCGACTGTGAGTAATGTTAATCCAAATCAGTACCGATGAACAAAGCCAGAATCCTCTTACACAAGAACACACAATTAGAGTTCCAAGTAAATTTGCAGGTCCACAAAAGCGAAGTGACAGTTGCACTCATCAGAGTAACGGTTTCAATGACGATATTCGAATTGCCAGTCCGTTTTTGTTTGTTGTTACTGCAAGCTCCCGATTATCCGGGTGCGAATTATCCATTTATAGCTCCGCGATTTTTAAAAACTTTACAGTGGATTAAAAACAATCTTGAAGTAATAAAATATTTATTTGTAACGGTAATCGCCGGCCGCGGTGGTCTAGCGGTTCT
The DNA here is from genome assembly GCF_021461385.2 of Schistocerca piceifrons. Taxonomy (NCBI): domain Eukaryota; kingdom Metazoa; phylum Arthropoda; class Insecta; order Orthoptera; family Acrididae; genus Schistocerca; species Schistocerca piceifrons. The sequence goes on along the minus strand of NC_060138.1, from coordinate 408,735,574 downwards.
AGGCGCGCAGTCCGGAACCGTGCGACTGCTACGGTCGCAGGTTCGAATCCTGCCTTGGGCATGGATGTGTGTGATGTCCTTTTAAGTAGTTCTAAGTTCTAGGGGACTGATGACCACAGCTGTTAAGTCCCATGGTGCTCAGAGCCATTTGAACCATTTGTAACGGTAATCAGTTTCGGTCACAATGTAACAATCTTCAGACCTTCATGGTACAAATCATCTAAAGATGGTAAGATTCTGACCAAAACTCATCTAAGACATTTAGTGTCTTACATCCTTATCTTTCAGGAGCGTTTAATAACTCTGTTTCGGTTGAAAAATGCGGAATTTGTAGTGGGACATCGTCTAATATATTTTGTTACGGTCAAGACTGTTTTAACCCTTTTTAAGGTATTTCAGCTAACCGCTGATTTTCTCCAAGAGAAATATTCTCAAAAATAACTGATTAAAAAAATTAAAAAAGAAACCTGAAGTAGTCTGTTATTAGAATGGATATTTTCTCTTAGGATATATAATTATGCTTGTGACTCATGTTTTGCCACCGGTAGACGATGAAGGTCCCATTCCGCACAGTGATAATTGGGAGATCGTGTATGTATGAATGATCTAGTGTACTCCCCAGCAGACAAAAAGAGCACAGACGAAGGGATCGTGGATGCCATCATTTCGTGCACCGAGGCACTGAAATGTGTTGTCTGTTATTTCAGTACGCAGGAAAAAATTCGTTTCATTCTGGTGATATTTTGACTATTCGGAAACTGAGGACAGCTGTGAGGGAAATAATGAATGAAAAACAAAAAAAAGAAGAAAACGATGACTGTTTCCCGAAAGTAAACTGGAAGTAAGTGACAAGGAAAACAGTGAGTTTTAAGTGCAGTTTTGTAAATAAGCAGCCGGTTTGCGGTGACAATAGCGTACGTAATTCAGTAAGCTTTCATATGTGATGTACCAGATTTTGTAAATATAGTAAACAGCAGCACCCGATAAAAAACGTGTTTTTTGAATTATCAGTGTTTTTCGGTTATCAATGCAGTCCTGCGTTCGCATTAACCCGGATAAAGGGATAGATTGTTTCTGTATGTAGAAAGAACCACGACCTCTGTATACGTGACGAGTGGTGGTGTCCTCTATGCGCTCTATATAAATGGGACCTCCACGGCGTAGCAGCCAGTCGTTGACTCACCTTGGAAGATGTTGCCCGCACTTGGCAACGAAACGTCAGGAGGAAGCATTTCTACTGTTCGACCACGGCCTCTTAGCCAGTAAGTTTTAATTAATGACCTTCAGAACAGACTTACTAACACATAAATTTACATTTGATGCGAACAAATGTCTCTTTTTGAGAAATGCTTTTCTTGCTGTTGTCAGCTTCATTATAAATCACCTCTTCTTCGGCCCTTGCCAGTTATTTTTCTGCCGAAACAACAAAACTCATCTAAGACATTTAGTGTCTTACATCCTTATCTTTCAGGAGCGTTTAATAACTCTGTTTCGGTTGAAAAATGCGGAATTTGTAGTGGGACATCGTCTAATATTCTCGCCACAGCTTGTATAGTTTCATGAAGTTCTAATAGGTGGCGGGGCTGTAGGTAGTCTTCAAAATGGCGTCTGTAACGGAGGTGCGTTCCAAGCAGAGAATGTCGTTGAGTTTCTTTAAGCGGAACATCAGAGCATCGCACATATTCATAGGCGTTTGCAGAATGGCTACCAAAATCTGACAGTGAAGAAAAGCACGGTGAGTCGTAGTGCGTCTGTCAACATCGTAACAAGTTCGCGCAAACCTGTCTGGTCTGCCACGTTCCGTCGGCCGCATTCAGCTGTGACACCTGCAATGTTGGAACGTACCGACCCTCCTCATTATCTCTCATGGTCGCCACCCCGCCCCGTTCCTCGCCATGACATTCCTCCTAAACTTGCCCACAACTACCCCGGTGCCAACTGGAATGCATACGGAGACTCCATACACACCCACGTCGAACGCCACGACTCTACCCTCCAGTCTCTCGAAGACATCTCCCGAACCGCTGCCTTCCTCCACTGGACCTTGTCTGACGCTGTCGCCACCCATATCTCTACCAAAGCCATCCACCCTCACTGCCCGGCCCTGTCCCCACAGGCCATCCTTCTCCTTCGTGAATCCTGTCGCCTCTATCGATCCTCCCTCCGCACTAATGACCAGGACACACTCACACGCCACCAGCAATTGCAACAGCACATCCGCAACATGCTTACGGCAAAGAAACGCCGTGCCTGGCGACAGACATGCACACAATTCAATGCCATGCTCCCAGTAAACTCTTCCAAGTATTGGTCTGCTTTCCATCGCCTTACTGGTAACCGCAATACCCTGCAGTACCCTCTCCTCCTTGATGACCACCCCTTTCCTGACACCCTAAGTAAGGCCAACCACTTTGCCTACCACCTATTCGATGTCTTTTCCATTCCAGATGATCCCCAATTTGATTATACCCTCTTCCCTGACATCATTGAAAGTACGGATACCGCCACTCCTCCCCTTGTTCCTAGCTTCCAGTACTTGTGCCACACATCACCATCAGGACTTAACACTCCCATCACTACACAGGACATCAGCCTCATACTCCACACTAAACGCAACACCGCTCCCGGCCACCGCGTTACCTACCGCCATCTCAAGCACTGCCCTCCCTTCTTCCTTGCAGTCCTTGCCGCCCTCTGCAACATAATCCTTGCTACTGGCTTCTACCCCGATCTGTGGAAAACATCCCATATCCTGATGTTCTCCAAACCCAACAACCTCCATGTGAAGCCTCTTCCTATCGCCCTATATGTCTTACCTCAGTGTTCAGCAGGCTCTTGGAATCCATCCTTACCCTGCACATCCATCACCAACTCCACCGACACCACCTCCTCCCCAACACCCAATATAGATTTAGACCTTCCTTCTCTGCTGATGACCAGCTCCTCCGTCTCACTCATCTCCTCTCCCACCAGCTTAACTCCCATTGCTCCGCGATTTTTGTGTCCCTAGACCTCGAAAAGGCCTACGACAGCCCGTGTATGGCATCCTGGTCTCCTGTTTAAACTCCAGACCTACACCCTTCCTATCAACTATGTCCATCTGATTGCCTCCATCCTCTCCTGCCGCCCCTCCTACGTTACCAGCCATAACCCCTCTTACGTTACCATTTATAACGCTAATTCCCACACCTTCTACCACTCCGCGGGTGTGCCCCAGGGCTCTGCCCTCTCCCCTCTCCTCTACCTCCTGTACACAGCAGATATGCCCCAACCCCCCTCCCCCTCTCTCTGGTCCACCTCCTGCAGTATGCTGATGACACCGCTTTTCTTGCCCTCGCCCCTACATTTAAATGGTCCCAGCGCCTTCTCCAGAATCACCTCGACCTTTTTGCCACATGGTATAACCAGTGGCTCCTCAAAATCAATCCTTCCAAGACCCAGGCAATCATTGCAGGTCATACCACTCGGTTCCGGCTCCTTGGTTTTTCCCTTACCATCTGCGCTCGTCCTGTCCATCTCTCCCCCACCGTTACCTAACTTGGACTCACCATTGACCATCACCTCACCTGGATCCTTCTTCTCTGCTCTAACCAATCCAAAGCTCACAACCGCTTCTATCTCCTTAAACTCGTCTCTGGCCAGATGCGGGGGTTGAAGCCCTGTACCATCCTCCACACCTACAAATCCTTAATCTGTCCCATCCTCTGTTATGCCAGTCCTGCCTGGATATCTGTCCCCCCCTCCCTCAATTCTATAAGTCCCTCCAGATCCTCACCTTCTGTATACACATCCCGTCCCCCACACGGATCCTCTATGACCTGATTCCTTTCCCCCATCTGCTCCTTTTCCTTGAACATGTCCGCATCCTCTACACCTCCTGCCAACTTGATCTTCCTCATCTCCTGGTTGCTCCTTTCCTCTCCAACCCCCGCCCACTGCCACACCTTCACCACAGTGTCCACCCTACCCTCCATCTCTACACCCTTCATCCCCTTTCCCAAGGTGGCTTCCCTCAACTCCCCCTTCCAGATGATGCCCTCTCTCCCTCCAATTATCCCTCCTATCAACTATGATCCACATCTCCCCCTCCTCGCTTTGTCCTTTTCCTGGGCTCCCACTCCCCCCTTCCATCCTGTTTTTCTCCACCTATCCAGTCCTAGACTCTCTTCTCTCCCCACAGGTCCTTTTTCTTTCCCCTCCACTGCCTTTCCCACTCCTTGTGTCCACCCTGCCCTACCCTTTTCCTGTGTCCACTCCCTCCATCGGCTCCCCCCCCATTTTTTCCTTTCCTCTCCTCCCCCTCTTTTTCCCTCTCATCGATCCACGTCCTCCCTCCCCCCCCCTCCCATCTGCTGCCGTGTCTCCTCTATAGTGCTGTTTTAAGTGTGTATTCAGTGTTGTGCGTCCCCTGTCAGTGTTGCGAATGGACACCATACTGTCGCTAGGTGTGTTTTTAAACTGTTGCGAACAGAAATCAGACTGTCGCCGTGTCTTTTAATTGTACCTGTCTATTTACTATGTGTTTTACTCAGCATCACGGACCCTTCATTTTTATATTCTCTTCGCAATTTTTCGCCTTGTTCCAGTTTTAATCAGTCGCCGTTTTATCGCCTGTTTTTATTTTTATGATATCTCCTAATTTTGTTTTTAACTTTTCTGTAGGCTGCAGAGCGGCATATTACGCTGCTGCCAGCCCCCCCTCCCCTCTGCGGGGGAATCGAAATCCAATAAAGAAAAAAGAAAAAAAAGAACGTACCGGCATTCTCATTAGAAGAGATCAACGGATCACAATCGAACATCTCACTGCACAACTGGACGTCTCTGTTGGTAGTGCTGACACATTCGTTCACCAATTGAGGTACTCAGAGGTGTGTACCCGCTGGACTCCTGATCTTCCCTACAGCTCGGATCACGCGCCTTCCAACTTCCGTCTGTTTGGGCCAATGAAGAATGCACTCCACGGGAAGCAGTGTGTGGCAGATGAGGTTATTGATGCAGCAAGACGTTGGCTCCAACGTTGATCAGTAGAGTGGTACCATGCGGGGGAGATTATGTTGAATAATAAGGTTTTGTAGCCAAAAGAGTCGGAAAGAATACGGTCTATTGGAATCCGGAATAGAACCAGCCTGCTTTCAGTAAGCCGGCACGGTAACTCAGCGTGTTCGGTCAGAGGGTTAACAGACCTCTGTATTTAAAAAAAAAAAAATAAAAAAAACTGAGTGAACGGATTAACGATGACCTTGAACGGGTGTAATAGGACGTCCGCTCCGAGCAAATGAGGAAAAAAAGGTCGCTAACGCACGCCTGTCCGGTGGCGCTCCAGTTGGAGGCACGCCGATTATTTCGCCGGCAAGTGGAGGAGAGGTGGTGGCGTGAAGTTCGGGCCGATGTCCTAAGTTAAATTCCAAACGTTTCAGCAGTTTGATGAAGCAATTGCATGTGACGCTGTTACTGGTGATTCGTCCGTCGGATGGGGATGTAAAGCGCTATTCGAGAGGAGTAGCCTATGTGCCGGCAGCGGGTCTCACCCTTTCCGTTCTCTCATCATCATCAGCGTTATGCAACGGAAATGTCAGACCACTCTATACACACATCCGTTACACTCACTCAGCTACATACACGACAAATAGACATCTGACACAACTCTCACATATCTACAGAAAAAGGGTCCATTGAGCATGGCGGAAGAAAACCATTTCCGACTAGGCGCCTGGACCCAACCTTTGGGATCTACCAGCCAATAATGCTATACGATTACACATTACTTTACATAATTACCTGAGCATCGACTTATTGAATTCGACTACATTCCATTGCCTTTGTTTTCTTTTTGTTAATGTATGTCTTCTAATCTCTTTTCTAGACACTGTCCATTCCGTTCCACTTCTCCTCCAAGTCCTTTTCTGCTTTTCTGTCTTTGACAGAAACCCAGTGTCATCGGCAAAGCTCGGAGTATTTATTTCCTCTCCCTGAACTTTAATTTCCTTTCAAAATTTCTCCTTGGTTTCCTTTACAACTTGCTCACTGTACAGATTAAATAACATCGCGGAGATGTTACAACCCACTTACTCCCTTGTCAACCACCTTTTGCCTTTAATGTCCTTAGACTCATAACTGGTCGTCTGATCGTTGTATAAGTTGTAAATAACCTTTTCCTCCTTGTATTTTTCTTGAGTTCCATCCAGATCAAGTGGCTGGAATAGCCTGAATTCTTGTGGCGAACATAGTACCACAAATATTAGTAAATGATACGATATCACAGCAATGATAGAGTCATTTGGAGAAACACTACGTATGGCTACATTGAACACAGGATGTGGTTTGGGGGAGCATTGTCACATACTTAGTCTGAACGGTAGCCTTTGGAATAACACCCGTATTTGCGGCAATTTGATGGCTAGATCAAGTACACTAAGTGGTAGCTGCAAATGGGCTCACAGTGGGTAGTATACGTGCTCTATTTGCCAAAGGTCGGGCATTCTAGCAGGTTATGCAAGCGTGGCAACTTTCAGAGCGCTCCCGTGACACACTTTATGTGTCAGCCGCCCAACATGTTGGAAAATAACTCCTCCAAGACCTGTCACGAGGGACAGCTCATGCGATCGCTGGATATCCTGCGCATAATGCTGCGCTATTAACATCCCCCTTATTACAAATGTGACCGACTGTCTTTCGTAAGCAACCAATGACTGTTCAGGCTGACACTCTTATAGTGAGAACAGTCTGCCGCGCCATAGCAAGCGCAGGGTTGATGTGCTGATTGCAAAATGTACAGACATGCACACAATCATTGCAAATGCCAAAATATAATCTGTATTCGGCGTCAAAGACAATTTGGTTGAATGATGTCTTAGTCCGGGGTGCCTTTCCACTCTAACGACGCGTATAGGAGATGGCGGTATGTATTACAGGCCGGCCGGAGTGGCCGTGCGGTTCTAGGCGCTTCAGTTCGGAACCGCGCTGCTGCTACGGTCGCAGGTTCGAATCCTGCCTCGGGCATGGATGTGTGTGATGTCCTTAGGTTAGTTAGGTTTAAGTAGTTCTAAGTTCTAGGGGACTGATGACCACAGCAGTTAAGTCCCATAGTGCTCAGAGCCATTTGAACCATTTGTATTACAGGGAAGACACCAAATTTACTTCCGCCCAGCAACTGTTTGTGGTGCCTGTAAACAACAGAGCGTGAAATGGAGCTTCACCCCACACTTACATGGTGGACAAAGAAGCAGCTAGATCTTTCTGAGATTTTGGGTCACTAAGACGTTTCTCTGTCTTCAGCTGGTCTGGCGAAAGCGTCCGCAGCCTGCTCGCCATGTCACATAGCAAAAGGCCGTTAAGCCCGAAATAACGTGACAAATGAACGAATGACGAGACCTCGATACTGCGTACATTTTGACAGTACAAAAATTAGCCGGCGGAAATCTGAGCCAGAGTTAAGTCTGGTACAGCACTGACGTTCTATTTACCTTGGAACATGCGGACGAAACACGAAACTGATCTTGTCAGTATTCCAGGTCTGTTTCAAGAAGACACAAAAATCTTTTCTGCAAACAGAATGTGCTGGTATTATCTATGGATATAGTAAATATTAGCTGAATACCTGTAAGTTCGCAAATGCTGACAGTAGCCGAATAAACAACGTATAGACTTTATATGACATGTGTTTCATGTTGGAACACATATAATTTTTTTCGCAGTAAGTAAGAGACACATTCTTTTGGTTCACCAACTTCTTATCTATGAAGCCCTCCTTTGTATTATATGAAACACATTCCAATCATATGCAGCTAATTTCCACAGAAAATGCGATGGAATGTAAGCTATAAATCAGTGATAGTCACTGCCAGTGGCTAATGGCCACCCTCGAGTCGAATTATTATTTACTACCTCTATTTGACACAACAAGTGAGAATTATTCACACTGTTTCATCCATATTACGTATAACAGAATGACAGTCTGTCGAGGCGAGTTAGGTCTAAAAGAGCACCGTCCATTCTACAACAGCCAATGACAGTATATGAGCAAGCTGAAGTGCCTTCACAAACCACCGTGTACAGAATGAGACAGGGAATGTCAACAGTGTACAAGACCTGTGGTGCGATTCCATATGCAAACAATAACTCGTAAACCGCCTTTGCTAATTGTTGTTTCAATTAGTTTCAATTAACAGTTCTATGAACAAAGTTTCTTGACTCTTTTAGTGCTTTAAAGATGTCTGTACACGTAAATGTACACATAATGTACCCATGACGTAACAATCTCAGACGAACAGTTTACGGGTCAACAGACAGAGTACAGTAAGCGTGTACTTGGTTGTCTGCCACGTACACATCCGTGCGGGAGTTTTACCGTAACAGTTCAAAGTAACGACCAGAAGCTTCTATACACAAAAGACACGGGCGCATCGTAGATTTTCTGATCCAGTAAAAGATGTATGAGCTTTTACGATGATAGTACAAGCATCCACAATTCAGTTCGATTTGCGTCTGAGAAGCTTGGAGGTCACCCCACGGTCCGCCTATCTCTATTCGGCGCAAGCCATAAATGCGATGGTGATATGCCGGCCAGCTGTCAAAGTGAATACAAGTTTACCGAGTCCTGGATCACCTCTACAACTGGATTCTGGACTGACTTGCAGCTAGAACTCAACACTTCGTTCTTAACGCAACAAAACAGACAGATGTAAAGGAAATTTCAGGAGTACAGCAAAGGAGTCTTATAGCGCCGTTATTTCTTTACAGTACTGGCCTACAGGATGTTTGTTTTAACTTGAAACAACAAAATGAAAACGATGCATCGTACGAAAAAGATGTTTTCGGTGAAAAGTTAATGTTAGTAAAGGGGACGGCTGTGCTACAGCTGGGCACCTCCGCATCACCCCTCTTGCTTGGGTGGGATCAACTTTGTGTTTTCAAACGGGAGCCCCCCTCCCCCCTCTCTTTTAGTGTGTATTCGGATTATACGCCAAAAAATAGTATGGTTTACTAAAACCATTGTTTTCAATTCGTGGTAGACGGCGCTGTGATCGACAAATACCAAGTGTGCTTGTTTTTGCAGTTAAGAACCGGCGCATTTGATTCTACATTTCATTTACGATGTAAATGTAAACCTTTGTGTCGTAACGGTTGATATTTACGTTCGAAATTAACTTTAGTGTTCGAAATGTGATTCTAGAGTACAATACAGTTAGCCGTTTCAATGTCTGGTTAGAAACTACGTTTAGCGTGATCCAGGAACAATGATGCCAGTTGATATAATTGTTTTCTGAACGATGGGGCGAACGTGCTTTTACACGATGTGTTTGAATCGATGGCGGATGCGCCTGTCATCACTTCATAGACATTTTATCTTACTACAGTGGTCGTGGTCTGTATTCTGCCGGTAGCCGCGTACTGGCTAGCGCTAGTACGAAAGTCGGATGGAAACATACACCGAAATCAAGCATTCCGATGGTTTGGGGACTCAACACTATCAACCCCGCATCCAACAGAAAATACGTTGTCATACAAGTAGCTTACCTGCCAGAAATGTCAATGCCCAGCCGTATTATTTTTACTGTACAATCACACTTGCAATACTCAAGTAACGTCTGAGCATCAAAATCAACTGTTAGAACACAAAGGTTTACATTTATATCGTAAATCAAATGTAGAAAGAAATGCGTCTGTTATTAATTGCAAAAAAAGGGACACCTGATATCTGTCGATTACAGCGCCATCTATCATGAATGGAAAGCAATGATTTGAGTAAACCGTCCCGGAATTTTTTTTCGCAGAATCCGAATACGCAATAAAAATGGGAGTTCCCATTTGAAAATACAAAGCTGACTCGAGATGGGAGAGTGGTGCAGAGGTGGTCAGTTGTAACACAGACAGATGTCCCCGTTTCTAATATTACTTTTTCACCTAGAACATTTTTTTTTCGTGCGATGCGTTGTTTTCGAGATGTTTAGTTGTCTCAAGTGAAAACAAACACCCTTTACATTAATGACGTAGTGCAGCGGTCGTCAAAACGCGGCCCGAATCAAGTCCTTGTGCGGCCCGCAGTCCACTGGTATATTGTACAATAATATGCTTCTAGCAACTAACAGCAGAATCCCAAAACGTCAACTAACGTTAGGGGCTTCTTAAGAATGTATTTTTCTTGCTCAGTAAGAAACAAAAATATTTACAGAAACGGTAATTTAGTTGACGTTGGTGATTTCGGCCGTGAGCTAAGTAAAGTTTGCCGCTTACGTCAGGGGCAGAGTGGTATGTAGCGCGGCCACAGCGGTGTACAATAGAAGTGAGAGGCGGAATATTTTATTGTTGGTCTTTCAATGCTAACACTTCACGAGCGAGCGCAACTAGCACCGATCAGCTGCTATGGCATAAATGTCAAACAGAAGTAACATTGATTCGTGAATGCGCGTTATACAGACGTCATCTTCAAATGTAGTACATGTTTGTAGCAAGGTCACGGCAGAACCAACTAAGCAGTTTTAAGGAGCAATAAAAAGCAAATCTGGATGTATAGAGCAAAGAAGTTTTTATTTTCTAAATTAGTACACTATACCATTTTACATTCATTTGTTTTGAAAATAATGTCCTCAAGATGGCGGCCGTTAGCATCAGTACATTGTTGTAGACGATCTACAAGTTTCGGGCAGCTCTTGCACACATATCGCGGGGTATGGCATTCACTTCGTCAACGATCCGCTCTTTTAACTCTGGTAGGGTGTGAGGACGGCTTTCGAAACCCTTTTCCTTCAGATATCCCCAAATAAAGTTGTCACAAACGCTCAAATCTGATGACCGTGCAAACCACCCGACATCGCCCCTCAAAGAGACAAGACGTCCCGGAAACTTTTCTCTCAAAACATCAAGTGAAATTCGAGCTGTGTGAACAGTAGCTCCATCCTGTTAGAACCACAAGTCCCCCAGTCCATGTTCTTCAACAATCTCGTCCATTATGGGTTGCAGAAAATTCTGCAACATTGAAACATAACGTGTGGAATTCACTGTCACGGTCACTCCTTCCCCCTCAAAAAAGAAAGGGCCTACCACGCCAAATTGTGATATGGCACACCACACTGTCACTTAAGGAGAATGTTGCGGTCTTTCATGAATAATTCGCAGGTTATTTTCAGCCCGGTAACGGAAGTTTTGCTTATTCACGCACCCACTAAGATGAAAATGTGGCTCTTCACTAATGAACAAAGCTGCATTTGGAGGGATCTGAGCAAGCATTTGCTCACAGAGATTTTGACAGTTGGCGTAGTGTGCTGGGCGTAATTCTTGACCAATCATTATTTTAAAAGGACGGAACTTCAAATCGCATTGCAGAATTCTTCTCAAACTGTGGTCTGAAATCCCCAATGCAACAGCATGTCGTCGAGCAGAACGTTGCGGCGATTGTTGAACTGCCGTTCTCACCCGATGCACATTTTCCGGCGTTCTGATAGATCTGCGTCGGTCATGGGTATCCATCCTCCCGCGCATGGGGCCTCCCGACCAACAATGCCATACGATCATTTCATTTCCAGTGTGCTACCAGTTTCCTCCAACTGCCGAACCTAGGACCGAATTCTGTTTGCATTAGGAACGGCATTGTTGCGTGGAATGTTGAACTGTCACCGAAAAGCTCGTTGTGTAGCGATCAAAGATTTGTTGTTTTCATAATAAGCGCTAACGACAAAACCACGATATGCACCGGTCCGCAGGCCGGAGTGGCCAAGCGGTTCTAGGCGCTACAGTCTGGAACCGCGCTACCGCTACGGTCGCAGGTTCGAACCCTGCCTCGGTCATGGATGTGTGTGATGTCTTTAGGTTAGTTAGGTTTAAGTAGTTCTAAGTTCTAGGGGACTGATGACCACAGCAATTAAGTCCCATAGTGCTCAGAGCCATTTGAACCATTTTTTTTGCACCGGTCCAGACCGTGTTGGCTACTGAAATGGGGTCAACGACTGAACAAAGGAAAACCACGTGCAACTGCCTATCCCCACCATAGCCCCAACTGTATTCGATAGAAACTGCTTAGTCGGTTCTGCCGCACCCTATATGAAATCAAATTAAGACTGCTGTTCTACAAGGCAATGAGCAAAAGAAAAGTTATATTCAAAACATTTATTAAACATCAGTGATCGTGTCTCTATTACCATCACTGTCAGTGAGACTGGCTGAGGAAGTTTGTTCCATTATTTTTTAGTAACAACTTTATTGTTTTCGAGTAATCTTATTTAAGGTAAGCCATTTATATTATTCTTGTTATCTCACTTGTATAGAGAGTGATAATTTTTTACAATATCAATGTTTAAACAACGTCATTTGGCCTACTTATGTAGTTACTTGTTATTGACTTCAGTTTGATAGTTTTTCTGTCGATCACTAATGTCGACATGGCGTCCCAATGGGAAAAGTGGCCATACTACTCGTCGTGAAAAGAGGCCAGGGTGTTCGCCCCAATGAGAGTTAGTTACTCCCAAAAACACGCATAACAAAACAGATAAAACTAATTTCTAAACCTTTTTATACACAAAGCTATCATCCGTTATATCTCTTTGTGACAATTTTTCAGTTAATTAAGTTATATTATTTAAAACCGTCTCTGTTTTGTTGTATTTCGTCCAACACGAAAGTCCGATTGAAAATGGCCTGGTGCAGCCGCTTCATATTGTTTTAGATACTAGGGCATAAAGATGCCTAGAAAATGGTCCCGGAAAAAAAACTAGAGACCCTGTTGCGACAGTGCTGGCCTTAGCATCCGCTTCGGTATAGGAAGCTGGTCACTATGACAGCTTTCAGAAAAATGCATGCAGCTCTAGTCTTCGGACTGGCTGACATTACACTGAAGCGCCAAAAAAAATTGGTATAGGCATACGTATTCAAATACAGTGATATGTAAATAGGCAGAATACGGTGCTGCGGTCGGCAACGCCTATATTAGACAGCAAGTGTCTGGCGCAGTTGTTAGATCGGTTACTGCTGCTACAATGGCAGGTTATCAAGAATTAAGTGCGTTTGAACGTGGTGTTATAGTCGGCGCACGAGCGATGGGACACACAGCATCTCAGAGGCAGCGATGAAGTGGGGATTTTCCCGTACGACCATTTCACGAGGGTAACGTGAATACCAGGAATCCGGTTAAATATCAAACCTCCGACATCGCTGCGGCCGGAAAAAGATCCTGCAAGACCGGGACCAATGACGACTAAAGAGAATCGTTCAGAATGACAGAAGTGCAACCCTTTCGCAAATTACTACAGATTTCAATGCTGGGCCGTCAATGAGTGGCAGCGTGCGAACCATTCAACGAAATATCTTCGAAATGGGCTTGCAGAACCGAAGGCCCACTCGTGTATCCTTGATGACACAAAGCTTTACGCCTAGCCTGGGTCTATCAACACCGACATTCGAGTATTGATGACAGGAACCATGTTGCCTGGTCGGACGAGTCTCGTTTCAAATTGGGCGTGTGCAGTTGGAGTGATATGGGGTCTCTGATATGTCCAGATACGATTCTCACAGGTGACACGTGCGTAAGCATCCTATCTGGTCATCTGCAAACCTTCATGTCCATTGTGCATTCCGACGGACTTGGGCAATTCCAGCAGGACAACGCGACACCGCACAGGTCCAGTATTGCTTCAGAGTTGGTTCAGGAACGCTCGTCTGAGTTTAAACACCTCCGCCGGCCATCAAACTCCCCAGAAATGAACGTTATTGAGCATAACCAGGATGCCTTTCAACGTGCTGCTCAGAAGAGATCTCTACCCCCTCGTACTCTTACGGATCTATGGACAGCCCTGCAGGATTAATGGCATCACTTCCCTCCAGCGCTACTTCAGATGTTAGTCGAATCTACACCACGTCCTTTTCTGCGTACTCACAGGAGCCCTGCACTAAATTAGGCAGGAGTACCAGTTTCTTTGGCTCTTCAGTGTAGATGGTGTTGCCCGCGTGGGCTACCGAGCATATAAAACGTCCCAGCAAATAACTGGTCCCGTCAAATATTTGGAAACTTGCGCGGTGTTCTTGTTGAGACAGGTAACGTAGTCCCAAGAGTACAAAACAGGATAAAAAAAATGTTTCTGAGCACTATGGGACTTAACTTCTGAGGTCATCAGTCCCCTAGAACTTAGAACTACTTAAACCTAAATAACCTAAGGACATCACACACGTCCATGCACGAGGCAGGATTCGAACCTGCGACCGTAGCGGTCGCGCCAAAACAGGATCAGGCCTATACAGATCTCTCCCCATGTAAACATGATGAAGGTGCAGTTCCTCATATTCGGGCTACGCGAATAGTTCTAGTAACTCTACCTCATCCTATTTGATGGTGCAGATCTGTGTAGGCCTGATCCTATTCATTGGACTACGTTGAATGCCTCAACAAGAACACCGCGCAATGTTTCCGAATATTTAACGAGAGCAGTTATTTGCTGGAACGTTTTGCATTTTCGGTATCCCATGTGCCAGCCTAACACCATTTAACAGTTGCCAATCTGAAGACACCGCAGCAAGGCGAAACGCATCATTGGTAAAAAAATGATGATTACAACTCTCCAACCGTAACTCCTGTCTTCTTCATCGTGTGTTACTGGTTGGGGTACCACCCCGCTATGAGTTGGAAAAAGTTTTACTATACAGGGTGTTACAAAAAGGTACGGCCAAACTTTCAGGAAACATTCCTCACACACAAAGAAAGAAAATATGTTATGTGGACATGTGTCCGGAAACGCTTACTTTCCATGTTAGAGCTCATTTTATTACTTCTCTTCAAATCACATTAATCATGGAATGGAAACACACAGCAACAGAACGTACCAGCGTGACTTCAAACACTTTGTTACAGGAAATGTTCAAAATGTCCTCCGTTAGCGAGGATACATGCATCCACCCTCCGTCGCATACAATCCCTGATGCGCTGACGCAGCCCTGGAGAATGGCGTATTGTATCACAGCCGTCCACAATACGAGCACGAAGAGTCTCTACATTTGGTACCGGGGTTGCGTAGACAAGAGCTTTCAAATGCCCCCATAAATCAAAGTCAAGAGGGTTGAGATCAGGAGAGCGTGGAGGCCATGGAATTGGTCCGCCTCTATCAATCCATCGGTCACCGAATCTGTTGTTGAGAAGCGTACGAACACTTCGACTGAAATGTGCAGGAGCTCCATCGTACATGAACCACATGTTGTGTCGTACTTGTTCTAGCAGCACAGGTAGAGTATCCCGTATGAAATCATATAACGTGCTCCATTGAGCGTAGGTGGAAGAACATGGGGCCCAATCAAGACATCACCAACAATGCCTGCCCAAACGTTCACAGAAAATCTGTGTTGATGACGTGATTGCACAATTGCGTGGGGATTCTCGTCAGCCCACACATGTTGATTGTGAAAATTTACAGCTTGATCACGTTGGAATGAAGCCTCATCCGTAAAGAGAATATTTGCACTGAAATGAGGATTGACACATTGTTGGATGAACCATTCGCAGAAGTGTACCCGTGAAGGCCAATCAGCTGCTGATAGTGCCTGCACACACTGTACATGGTACGGAAACAACTGGTTCTCCCGTAGCACTCTCCATACAGTGACGTGGTCAACGTTACCTTGTATAGCAGCAACTTCTCTGACGCTGACATTAGGGTTATCGTCAACTGCACGAAGAATTGCCTCGTCCATTGCAGGTGTCCTCGTCGTTCTAGGTCTTCCCCAGTAGCGAGTCATAGGCTGGAATGTTCCGTGCTCCCTAAGACGCCGATCAATTGCTTCGAACGTCTTCCTGTCGGGACACCTTCGTTCTGGAAATCTGTCTCGATACAAACGTACCGCGCCACGGCTATTGCCCCGTGCTAATCCATACATCAAATGGGCATCTGCCAACTCCGCATTTGTAAACATTGCACTGACTGCAAAACCACGTTCGTGATGAACACTAACCTGTTGATGCTACGTACTGATGTGCTTGATGCTAGTACTGTAGAGCAATGAGTCGCATGTCAACACAAGCACCGAAGTCAGCATTACCTTCCTTCAATTGGGCCAACTGGCGGTGAATCGAGGAAGTGCAGTACATACTGACGAAACTAAAATGAGCTCTAACATGGAAATTAAGCGTTTCCGGACACATGTCCACATAACATCTTTTCTTTATTTGTGTGTGAGGAATGTTTCCTGAAAGTTTGGCCGTACCTTTTTAACACCCTGTATAGCTTTCTCACAAGGCCAAATGCGGTTGAGCAACAGCTATGGTAAAAATAGATGGGAACAAGGATTACCAACAATTTACAACGATTTATTAACAGATGTTTCTACAATATTTAAACGGAGTATGGAGATTGCGTGTCACAATGTACGCCAATGTTCACTTTAAATCTTGGTATAGTCCTAAATCCAATGACGATGACTAGCATCACTTTTATAATGTCTAGTTTGGCTCCTCTTGTCGGCAACTGTACACTGAGACACACGCTGAGACCTGCATCAAGGTAGGTAATAACTAACTGCCTGCCGGCCGCGGCGGTCTCGCGGTTCTAGGCGCTCAGTCCGGAACCGCGCGACTGCTACGGTCGCAGGTTCCAATCCTGCCTCGGGCATGGATGTGTATAATGTCCTTAGGTTAGTTAGGTTTAAGTAGTTCTAAGTTCTAGGGGACTGATGACCACAGATGTTAAGTCCCATAGTACCCAGAGCCATTTGAACCATTTTGAACTAACTGCTAAGTGGAACTGTATGTCTGCTTATATTCACTTCTGGCGGATGGATGGCTACTTTAGAGCTATTTGTGTGACGTAAGGCGGATGCGTAACGTAGTCTATGTCGTGTGCGGCCTCTCTACGAATCTAACCTAAACTACGTTGCGCCTGAGTCGTAGGGAGACCGGCGTTCTTCTTCGAGTATGTCGGTTGCGTCCCTTATTTTCTGGTGGAATAAGCAGTTTCAAAACCACATCCTCACATGTTGTGTTACACGCCCGTGTCGACATACATGACCTTCCAACAACCAGAATGGCGTCCGTTTGGACAATTCATCATTCCATAGTTAGTCACCTTGATTTCAGGAACACTGCTTTTGTGTTCTCCCAGGTCACTTGACCTCAAATGGGCATGTTTTGCACCCAGTTACAACCAGTTTCCATGAGCTGTGGGCCACATTTATGGATTGGGATGGCTTCCCCGCGCTTTCGGTCTCTCACGAAGTCCAGATTTCGACACTGTTCCAATAATAGCTACACGGTGCTAGCCAGGGGTTTCTAATTGAACTGCTCACTGCGTGTGTTAAGGGAATATGTTGATATTTCGAGAGCAAACATCTACTACATCTGCATAGTTCCTCTGCAAGTAACACTTAAGTGCTTGGCAGAGAGTTAGCTCTGATTTCCCTTATTTTATTACGATGATCGTTCCTCCCTATGTAAGACGGCGTCAACAAAATAATTTCGCATTCAGAGGAGAAAGTTAGAGATCGAAATTTCGTGAGAAGGTCCCGCCGCCATGAGAAACGCCTTTGTTTTAATTATGTCCACCCCAAATTTTGTATCATATCCGTGACACTCTGTTACTCTTACCTGGTGAGGATCCCACACCGCGCAGCAGTACTCCAAAAGAGGACGGGCAAGCGTAATAGACCTGTTCCATGTTCTAAGTGTTCTGCCAATAAAATATAGTCTTTGGTTCGCCTTCCCCACATTATTTTCTATGTGTACTTTCCATTGCTCGTAATTGTAATTTTAAGGTATAAAGATTTATTTATCGTGTAACCGAAGTTAACGGATTCCTTTTAGCACTCATGTGGATGACCTCACACTTTTCATTATTTAAGTTGAACTGCCAGTTTTCGCACCATACAGATATCTTCTCTAAATAGTTTTGTTTTTGGTTTTGATCTTCTCAAGACTTTACGGGACGTTAAACGACAGCATCATCTGCAAACAATCTAAGACGACTGCTCAGATTGTCTCCTAAATCGTTTATACAGATAAGCAACAATAGAGGACCTATGACACTACCTTGGGGAACGCCAGAAATCACTGCTGCTTTACCCGATGACTTTTCGTCAGTTACTACTCACTGTGACCTCCTTGACAGGAAATCACGAACCCAGTCGCATAACTGAGAAGACATTCCGTAAGCGTGTAGTATGATTAGAAACCGCTCGTGAGATTCGGTGTCAAAAGCCTTCCGGAAATCGAGAAATACGGAATCAATTTGAAATCCCTTGTCGATAGTACTCAACACGACCTGAGAGTAAAGAGCTAGCCGGTTTCACAAGAACGATGTTTTCTAAGTCCGCGTTGATTTTATGTCAATAGACCGTTCTCTTCGAGGTAATTCATACTGTTAGAACATAATAAATGTCCCAAATCCTGTGTAATATCGACGTTAATGATACTGGCCTATAATTTGGTGGATTACTCCTATTGCCTTTCTTCAATACTGACGTGACCTGTGCAACTTTCCAGTATTTATGTCGGGATCTTTTGTCGAGCGAGCGAGCGATTGTATATGATTGCTAAGTACGGAGCTATTGCATCATCATACTCTGAAAGGAACCTAATTGTATACAGTATGGACGAGAAGACTTGCTTTTATTACGTGATTCAAGTTGCTCCACTATTCCGAGATATCTGCCTCTAAGTTACTCATATTGGCAACTGTGCTTGATTCGAGTTCTGGAATATTTACTTTGTCGTCTTTGGCGAACGGGTTTTTGGAAGGCCGTGTTTAGTTAGTCTCTCTGCCTCAGCAGCACTGTCGTCGATAGTATTTCCAATGCTATCGCGCAGAGGAGGCATTGATTGTGTCTTGCCGATAGTATACTTTACACGCGACCACAATCTCTATAGATTTTCTGGAAGGTTTCCAGACGAAGTTGCAATGTGGAAAGTATTATAAGCACCTCACTTTGAAGTTTGCGCTAAATTTCGAGCTTCTGTAAAAGGCCGCCAACCTTGGGGGTTTGCGTTCGTTTAAATTTGTCATGCTTTTTTCTTATCTCTGAAACAGTGTTCTGATCTGTTTTGTGTAGCGTGGTGGAGCAGTTCCGTCGTTTGTTAATTTATTTGGTATAAATCTCTGAATTGTTGTCGATACTATTTCCTTGAATTCAAGCAACACCTGGTCTAAATTTATATTGTTACACCTGGTCTACATTTATATTGTTAATTTGGAAGGAGTGGAAATTATCTCTCAAGAAGGCGTCAAGTGAATTTTTATGTGATTTTTTGAATAGATATATTTTTCATTTATTTTTAGTGGATCCGGGAATTGCCGTATTCAGTCTCGCTACGACAACCCTGAGTTCACTAACCTCTGTATCCGTTATAATGCTCGTCATCAGGTCAGGAGTATTTGTTGCTAAGAGCTCAAGTGTGCTTTCACAGCCGTTTACTATTCGAGTGGACTTATCAAAATACTGAAATGAAATGAAATGTCTTGTAGCTAGGGCCTCCCGTCGGGTAGACCGGTCGTCTGGTGCAAGTCTTTTTAGTTGACGCCACTTCCGTGTCGATGAGGATGATATGATGATGAAGAAAACACAACAGGCAGTCCATGAGCGGAGAGAATCTTCGACCCAGCCGGGAATCGAACCCGGGCCCCTTTGCATACCATTCTGTCGCGCTGACCAGTCAGCTACCGAGGCCGACACCAAAATACTACTTCGATAGTACAGTTTATTTTTTCAAATGACGAAGGAAGTGGCAATAAAACAGAGACAGCGAAAGGTTATCTACAACTTGTATACAAACCAGAGTACAGTCATAAGTGTCGAAGAAGTGCGAGGAGGCGCTGGTTGAGAGGGGAGTGAGACGGTTTTGTAGCCTAAGGTTATAAGATGAATAGCAACCACAGTAAAATAAGGGAAATAAAACGTAGTCGAATTAAAATCATACGAAAGGGGGAGGAGGGGAGGAATTATACTAGGAAATGAAACGCAAAAAGTAGTACCCGAGCTTTGCTCTTTGAGCAGAAAAATTGAAGTTGGCCAAGTATACAGGACACAAAATGCAGATTGGGAGTGCCAAGATAAGCGTTTCTGAAAAAGAGAAATTTATCAGCATCGAATATAGTTTTAAGTGTTTGGTAGTCTTTTCTGAGGGTATTTGTTTGGAGAGTAGCCTTGTATCGAATTGAAACATGGATGATAAACTGTAAAGACAAGAAGCGAATATAAACCCTTTGAAAGTGGTACCTTCAATAAGGCCGTGGTGGTCTGCTTCCCATCCGCGCTTCTCTAGGTTGCTGGGTTGATGTAATGATTTATCTGTAACTATCTTTTTTCTAATCAGAACGTAGAACATTAACAAAACAAAAACGTCAAAAATGTGTGAACACGCAAAAACGCCAGATATGAGCTGGTAAGTATTCGTGGAACGAAACAACAATCCACAATTTACGAACAATGTACTTAATCGTTCACACTAAAACCGGTTATGCTCTTATCGTACGCGCTAACCCCGAACAACACGGAGAACTCCTTTAATTGGTTCACGCTGGCTGTGAGCGAGACCAGGAGTGCACGGCAGTGCGCTACCGGACGCTGTGACGTTACACAACCGTCGTTCCAGGCCGCTCCACACCAGCAGACAACGCCAAGCGAGGCCTGAGCTACGTAGCCTGTGGAGGCTTCCTCCACGTCGCCCGTAACCGCCTGCTACGCTACGATGTACTGCTTTCCCCGTCAGGAGTGCAAAATGCACAGCTTTTATGGTACCAATTAAAGACGGCAACGATTGATCGAATAAATGTATATTTTTTAGTAATCCGTATTCATAAAGTTTATTAACACTGTCTATATAGTGACGATATCGCCGCATCTCTCCAATGTATCATACTTCCATAATTCCGTATTGTATATACTTTAAATGGGTATTGAATGTAACGAATTCCTATTTTTCACACGTCCAGTCAAAGGAACTTAAATATTTTAAGTATCACACTGATACACGACGTCTCAGCTTATCTTTATGGTATCTAAATTATTTTTAATTGATTCCTTTTGACTTCTTGACAGTCGAGAATTACACATATATTACAAATATTCGTTCTCTCACTCGATATAAACGTTGAAAAACTCTTGATACTTTTCGTTGTATTCGGCACTGCCCAACGGCGAATACTTTTTCTTTCTGAATCCAGCTCCCCTACTTCTTTGAAGCTACTTATGTGTCTTCATCTCTTCATGCGGTCAATCAAGTCGATGTAGCGTGAGAGAATCGTTAACTTGAAGCTGGTAAAGTGGTATATTGTTTACCGAGAATGATGAAAGATACTAAGCTAGAGTAGTGCGGTACAGATCCTACACAGGAAACGGTATCACTGATGATAATTAGAGTAATACGTGTGTGGCAAAATTCTGAGAGTGTTAGGGAATAGGTCCCCAATGACATATACACTATCTGATCAAAACTATCCGAACACCTACGGGATGTGTCCAACCTTCGTCTTTATAATGGCTTGAAGTCATCTGGGGACACATTCGACAAGGTGTCTCAATGTCTCTGGAGGAATGGCAGCCTCTGCTTCACCAACTTCCAAAACTAAAGAAGGTAGTGGTGTTGGATGCTGGGGTCTGGAGAGAAGTTGATGTTCTCATTCCAAAGATGTTCCATTGAGTTCAGGCCGGGACCTTGGGCACGCCAGGTCGTTTCACAACACGTTGTTGTCCACAAATCATTGCCTCACAGATGCTTCTTTATGACAGGGTGCACTGCCACGCTGATACAAACAGTCATCGTCTCCGAACTACTCCTCTACTATACGCGAAATACAAACCTGTAAAATGTATTCATATCTTTCCGAATTTAGCGTTTTTTAAATCAAGAGTAAGGGGACAACACCTCCAACCATGGAAAACAATCCCGTACTGTATCATCACCTCCTCCGTACTTCACTGTTGGCACTAAACATGATGGCAGGTATGAGGTAATCTAGGCATTCACCAAACCCTTCCATCGGATTTCCACAGGCAACAACACGATTCACCAATCCAAAACACCAGTTCCCAGCCATCCACGGTCAAGCGGCGCCGCTCTTTGCACCATCTCAAACACCACTCATCACTGGCTACCGAAATATGTGGCTTATGAGGAACTGCTCGACCACTGTACCACATTATTTATAATTCCTTTCGCACAATCATTGTGCTAGCTGGACTGCTGGTAGCAGTTTGACGTTCGGGAGTGATTTCTCTCGCCGGTTGCGATTTTTTACAGTCGCCCTCCGTAATGCTCGATGGTCTCTGTCCGTCAGTACATGAGTTATACCTAGTCTTTGTTTAGCTTTAGTTGTTCCTTCGCGCTTCCACTTCGTCATCAGCAGCCGACTTGGACAGCTTCAGATAACATCCAATGACCAGTCCACGTTCGACGTCACTGAGCTCTGCTGACCAAAGCATTCTGCTTTTACAGCTTTTCTACTGACGACACAATACTCCCATCCTCTTTTTATACTTGCGGGTTCACGTCTCGTGACGTATAGTGTAGTCGTATCACAAGTCATTCGCACTGATTAGAATCAAGAAAACGGGAGCGCCTTTATCCTGTGATGACGTCTTATGGCTGTCAATCACAGTGCGAATCCTTTAGAGGTATGGCTAAATCTCAAGCATATGTACCCGACACTCTTTAAGTTTTCGCAAGACATTGCGTGACTGTTATGACTTCTGTTTTCAAAAGCTGACGACGCCACGTGAGAATCACTTCTCGATACAGGGAAATTATCAATAATTTACATACGATCAATCGCCGTCTCCGATAACACAGTAGTAACATCGCCTCTAGACTTGTTAATGGCATTAATTCGGCAAGGAAGAGAGCACACAAGTTTATTCAGATTTTCCATATCCAGTTGAAGCTAGACATTGACGGTTAGACCACGTAGAGCTACCAAATTTCGGGGATGTTTGTTTTACCCAGTTTCCTAGAGTCCCAGACGTTTTCTATGTGATTGAGATCGGATGATAGGGGCAGATAAGGTGCGGCAAGGTGCCTGAGTGTTCGTTAAAACAAGGAACGTAAGCGTGCAATTTTGTGACCAAGACAGTTATCTTGGAAGACAGCACATTCATCATGAAGTTGTAGCAGTAAGGCCAACATTGTCACCGAGAATAATAAAATAAACCTCCTGATGCATGATGGTGGGAACTTGAATTATTTGGCCCAATTCATAGTACGAAAAGTACCCTCAAAATATCACAGAACCATCTCCGGCCTGAGTTAAGCCGCCCACACATTGCGGATTGAACATCTTATTGGATCGCTAGTGGACTTTAAGTGTTGCATCATTTGAAAAGAGCCAAAACGTCGACTCGTCGGACCACATTACAGGCTTCCAATCAGCAACTATCCAGTTTCTGTGTTCTTTGGCTCACTGAAGACGTGAAGCTTTATGTTCCGCTGTGAGCAATGGCCTTTCTCGAGTTACCCGATACAGATGTCCACTACATGCAGTTCTCTTCGCAGTGTTCGCTCGGATACTAGTTGAGATGAACCTGTACTCACTAGCAACAGCAGTAATAGTTCCTGTCAGGATGAAACCGATTATCACTGACAACGTTTTGGCTCTTTTCAAATGACGCAAGGCGTAGAGTTCACTAGTGGTCCAATGAGGTGTAAAATCCACAATTTGTGGACGATTTAGTTCAGGTCAGATATGGTTCTGTGATACTTTGGGAGTACTCTTCGTACCATCACTTGGGCCCAATAATTCAAGTTTCTATCGTCAAGAATCAGGCGTGACACTCGTCTCCGGCCCCTGTCGGTTAGAGTCTCATTGTGACCACAGTTCTTACGCGTTGTTACTTTGCGTAAATGGTACACAATTTCTTGTAGTCGCGTTGGTCCACCCAAGATGACACACCTGCAAATCGGACGACTTCACTCCTTGTGTGGTGACTGGCACTTACAAACACAATAGCTTCTTTCTGCCATACCAACGTACCCAAGTCGACCCACCTTACTGCGCTGATTCCATACAACCGATTGGCACATACACACAACTTGACTGCCACGACGTACACGGTGATGGAGAGTCACATGACCGTCTTGACCAGTTCTGCACCACCTACAGCGCCCCAAAGTGATCAATGAGTAGTTTTATGGAAGTGATGAATATTTCGTCCCGGCCGCTGTGACCGAGCGGTTCTAGGCGCTTCAGTCCGGAACCGCGCTGCTGCTACGGTCACATGTTCGAATCCTGCCTCGGACATGGATGCGTGAGATGCCCTTAGGTTAGTTAGGTTTAAGTAGTTCTAAGTCTAGGGGACTGATGACCTCAGATGTTAAGACCCATAGTGCTTAGAGCCATTTGAAATTTTTTTTATTTTGCTGCTCATATACCAAAATTTATTTAAGACTTCAAGTACATCATTTTCTAATCGAGTTCCTTTAGAATCGTCTGCTTTAATTCGACTTCCTGCGTCGAGACTTACAGTTTCCCGACAACCGGTGTATAGCAGGCTCGGAGCAGTTGATTGTGCGCGTCCCTCTTACGACCCGGTAGAACACCCTTTTATTGGCGAAACAGAAAAATTCAATTTGGAACGTGAGCGAATGAAGATACAAGCTCTCTAGTCCCACATAACAGAAATTAGTAGCTCTTAAAAATATAATCCATAGTAGAGGTATTTGCCTCTGTGGTGTCGGAAGATGCACATACAAATGAAGTTCATATCATAAAAAGGTTATCAGCAGAAAATGGTTAAAAATCGAAACTGTGAAAAGACTAATAGAAAAAATTGGAGAAAGAGGGGTAAAGGTAACCAAGAACAATTTAAAAGACAAAAGGAGACCTCAAACGACAGAATATCATTTGTTGCTACCGTTTCATAGCAGATATCGAGAGCCCTAGAAAACTAGGGATCAATATAACTTCTCACAAAAAAGTAAGTTACGAAAAACACTATCATAAACAATCAACAAACAAGAGACACTTGAAAACCGGAGTGTGTAAAATACAGAGAACTCGAAAAAGCTTCTATATCGGCCAGAAAAACAGTCTTTATCATAAGGTATTAGTCTACGCGGCGACATTGAAATTTTTTAGAAAGTCAAACAAGGATTAGTTTTTTTAAAAAATAAATGATTTTATTGTTTTAGCGTGGACACATTCTTGCATTCGTTGAAACTAACTTTTAAGCAATGATGGCATTCTTCCCTTGGCACTTCATAAATAGTCTTTATAACGTATCATTCCTTAATCTGATGACGAAGAAGTGAGACCACCCATTTTACCTTTAATTTTCGGAAACAAAAAGAACTTACTATGTGTTATGTCATGGATGACTTTTAGGGCCCACGGTGCTGACCTTTACGGCATCAGATAGTTGTTAGTTTTGCTGCAAGCGATGATGTGTTGTCGTGACGGACACAGTTTACACGACCTTCTTCAAAAAGCGCGGTAAAGACATTTGTGTACCAATCGGATGTAACGATACGTTTACCTTCTAATGTTATAGTAACAATACGTCGGGTTTAAGAACAAAATGGCAACCATATTTTTATCAGCACTGTGAATTCGTCGGACTCTTGTACACTTAGGTTGTGTTCGAAAGACCCATTGAGCCGACTGACCTTTCATTCAGGACCATAACAAAGAATTCAAGATACATCACCAGTAACGGTATTCCAAGCTAAATCTGACGTCTCCCCTTGAATTTTTTCCTGAGTTTTTCTGCACCCAACAATGCGTTGTTGATTTTCTTCGGGTGTCATTTTATGTGGTATCCATCGACAACAAAGTTTTCTCACGTCTAGCTCTTGGATTAAACTCATACCAATGTCTAATGTCGCACGAATAAATTCATAAAATGTGTATCGATGTTCTTTAAGCACTGCTTGAACAGCGGAAATATTTTCATCAGTAAGAGCCCTTCACGAAATTCAGCTTTAAGAAAAATCCGATCGCTTTTGAATTCGCTGTATCAGTTATAAACTGATGTGCTGGATGGGATTTCTTCGCCAAACGCATTTATAAGCCGATCTTCACATTGTTTAGGCATCAGTGACGATTAAAGTTGTAAAAACCATAGTCCGGAAATGCTCTCTAATCAAATTCATTTTTAGCTGTGTACGTAATCTTTAAACGATGTAATTAACAAACTGTAAGAGCAAATCGAACAAACCATACGGCAATCAACTCGCGAAAAATTAGAAAGTAGCTTTCAAGTATAAACAGATTTCATTTGTTTTTAGAACGATGGCTTTCTAAAAATTTTCAGTCTCTCCCTCGTATGAACACATGACAGCCATTCGATTGAACAATTTTATTCAACTGTCGCAATCTATCTGCATGAAGCAGCCCATTCTGTATACACAGAGCAAATGCATTACGGTAAATTTTCGAGGGATACTGGAAATCTGCAAAAAAACAAAAATTAAAGGCAGATATAATTCTGAATTAGAAGTCTGACAACGAACACATACAGGTGATAATGAACTTTTTAGAAGAACATGTGTCCTCCATAAAACTACCTCATATGCAACTGAACCAATCTAGTTGTTATTAGAAATCCTCTTCTTGGGCATACAATAGCATATGTCATTTTCCCCAACAGGTAAAAATTAAAATCTAATTTAACTGATACAATTCAGAATCCAAATGAAGGAATGTAATTTATTTTTAAAATTTAGCTTATACATAAAAAACAAAAGAGCAGCATTTTTATATGTAAAATAACTAACCACGGATATTATTTATGTCGAAACGTGTACAAAGGATGCCCACTGATGTAAAACTGTGTATTAATTTCTGCACACTAGAATACGCAAAAAACTTGTAACTTCTTTGAACCCGAAAGACGCTAAATACCTGAAACATCTTTATCATAGTTTGTAAACAGCGAATGTGGAAAAGGTCACATGCGAAGTTCCAGACAAAAATAAACAACGCAGATACACAGGATTGCAGGTATCAGTATGCAACATCTGTTCTAAAGTGTTTCGCTTTACAGAACCACCAAATTCATTTGTAATCGTCGGGCCGGGTGATCCAAACTTATGTCTGGAAATCGAAAGGCCGCGGGATCGAATCCCGGTCGGACCAGAGAAAGTTTCAGCCTCCCATTAGCCTTGTCTTTATCTCTCATTTCGCCATTGTTGCTTTTCTTGGAGCACTGCTGCTGAGCTACACAACAAAGCTGTCATCCGTCTGTGCAGCAAAACCTCCGAAACGAGACGTAATTGAAGAATTAAAGTTTAATGATTAGTTACGTTATTTTCTGTATTTATAAAATTATTTTCGGAACACATTCGTCTGGAAGGAAGATGATAGCTCACAACTCACAGGAATATAGTGGAGAGAGACCGATGTGGCGTACATCACGTTATATGAACGTACGGTGATTCACATCTTAGCTGGTGGTCAGAGGAATATTGTCGGCATCCTGAAGAACATGATAAGCTGATACAGCCATATGTGCGACATCTCAGACAAGCAGCTGATTCCAACATCCTCTTCGTGGACGATATAGCAAGTCATCATCGAATTATCTGCTGGATTAATATCGCAGTTGAAAATATCCGTCAGTTATGAGGCAGCGACTCTACAAACTATGGTAGATAATAGCGCACGCTACATGTCGGTTTCTACTCACAGAACGCACTCTTCTTGTAAAATAATATACAGTAAGTAATTTTTTTCGCAGAATGCCTTCTTCGCAAGACATAGCTGCAGGTCTGTCTTCTAGTCAACATGGTGCACAAATGGAATTCTGTAATGAGTGTTATATAAAATATTTTCTCTGCAAATGAAACAAGAGATAAAAACAGCCATTTGAAGAATGGCATACAGTAGGTTCGGAACCAGATACGATTACATAAACTGTTTGTTCTATGAGCCCGTCTTGTTACAGTTGTTTTTCTCATTCTTATAATTTTTAGCAGTTGCAGAATAGCCAAGAAGTACGAAATTATATTTAATATCTATCGATGCAGAGTACCACGCAGCTGTGTAATGACAAGCCAGTAACAGCAGTAATCGCTCGTTTTCGTATTCGGCCATGTCAAGAGAGTCCTTTACGTGACAAAAAAAAAAAAAAAAATTACGAGCAATGTGCCATATTTCGCGCCTGTGGAAGACTGCGCGAAATGTCGCGCACACAAAGCCGCACATGGCGACAATTTTGAATGCGCCAGTGGTAAAGGAAAAGAATGGCCGCGGCAGTGGCCTTGGCTGTGGACGGCGTCTTGTAGGAAACGGTGAGGCAGCCGCGCGTAGCGCTCGGCGCAGCCTATATTCAGCTGGCCTTGAACTTGACTGCCAGTGTGGCGTGGGGAAACCGTGGCGGTGGGGGTACGGGCGGGGAAAGGAGAGTGCTTATGGGCGTAAGCCACGCCCACGCAGCTACAGCTGGCCAACTACAGCGGCCCTCGGAAGCCAAGCCTGTCTCTGGTTCCTCGAGCGAACCATTAAAGAGTGTGGAAATTCCGGTATGTTCACTTTTTCAATCGCCTTATACTGACATCTGTAGCGCTGAACACTTCATACCGCGGTTAGTACAGTACATTTCAGTAAATGTAGATATATAATATTTTTTGTAAAGTGGCATACCTTCATAAACTCTCGTGACAGCCAAAGAAGTTTAAAGTCATTTATAAAGTATACATGTGAAAATGAGACTGCCGAGCCGTGGTTTTCCTGCCGAGCCTTGGTTGGAACGATGGCGTATTAAAGCAAATGTCGACAAGTGCGAAGCAGTTCTGATCACATGCAGACCGAAACTACTGCGCAAACATCAACGCTATCAACAGTTAACACTACATACACGCCCAATACGTTTCCGAGAGAAAGTCAGATATTTCGGCGTCTGGCTGAACCGGAAACTTACATGGGGAGACCATATTGAATACTTAGCCGATAGAGCGCACGCGAGGCTCAAACAACTCTACCCAGTGCTCAACAGGGAAACTACACTGAGCTTCACACTGAATACCGCCTTGAAACCATCAGGGAAGTATTCAAAAAACACGCCACACGACTGTACAGGAACTCGAGACACTCGAACAATCCTTTCATCCTTACTCTGGGAAACTATGATCACAACCATAGGTGGAAGCATAAGCAGCCAAGACTCTACTAGCTAGGGCATAACCACCTATGGCGAGCTAACATACACCCACAAGCAGCAACGTTGACTGGATATGCCAGCTGATATTAAAGCCGACCAACAGGCTACAGCAGGAAAAGCAACAAGTTCGCATACTGACGCACAAACAAACCTCCAACATTACCATACACTGTGAATCTGATATATGAAATTACAATGAAATGAATACCCCTAGCCGCATACAGGTGTGATATAAGTCAACGGGGACAGTTGAAAAATGTGTGCACCGACCGGGACTCGAACCTGGCATCTCCTGCTTACATAGCAAACGCTCTATCCATATTTTTTTTACGGTATTGTTCGTTCTGTTTGGTCTGGACATCACAAGACATCTGTTCGAGTTGATCGTTGATACCTTTACTCAGTTATTTTATTACAGAAGGTGAGCAGCCCTCTGACCGAACACGCTGAGCTACCGTGCCGGCTAAAACCATATCCATTGCACAGTCTGAACAACTCGTCCATCTGATCCACCGAGGACACAGAGGATAGTGCGACTGCAGGGACTTATCTCTGGCACGCCTCCCGTGAGACCCACATTCGCAACTTATTGTCCAGCACTATATTCATAGTGCCCCTGCCCATTATAATCACTACTCGCGGCTTTACTGCCGATTCCCGTAAGAGTTCGGGCACTGTTTGTGCATCCGCACAGAAGAAGATGGTCAAATGGCCGGTTTGCCTTAACTATATATATATGAAGATGGTATCTGTTCTTTCGGACATGTCCGAAAGAACAGATACCATCCTCATATATAATCTAATATATTCACCCATCGGACACAAAAGGATGATGAACCTAACTGTTACAAGTATGCTGACACTGACCGACAAATCAACACTGGCACTCAGTGGCAGCCGCCGAGTTACACCACCGGGCAACGACAGAGGTATCGACCTGCATGATACCCACTACTAACAAAGCCTACCCTTGCATGACCTGTCGCAGGCAGCAAGAAAACCGCTACTTCTCTTACAACCCGACCCAACTGTCGCACAGTTTTTTTTTTACCTTGGCTCTTGCCTTGGCGCTTTTTTTCCACTGTCCTTCAAATCTCTGCCCTTCGTTCAACTTTCGACGTAATCTATCTCCAGATGAGAGCGTATTTACAGACGTACGCAAACATCGCAGTACCCACATCCTGCGAAGCCTAATCCTTACGCAGAGAAGGCAGTAGATCTTTCGTGTTGGCCTACATGCCGGTGTGGGCGTCGGAGGGCTCCACCTCTATTTAAAAAAGACCTTCTGCACCTGCAATATTTTAGTACTCTACAAACCCCTGTACATTGCATGAAAGGGCATTGGCTTCCGCAGAAATTATCCAGGTGGCAAAATTCTTAAACTGCCATTTGTGACACAATTGATCGGCGAATTTCAGACTGTATCGTGACCTACGAACTAAATTTGGCTGGAAACACAAAAAATTGATTGTATCTCAAACGACTGATAGCTATCCGTTCAATGTTTTTAAGATAAATTACTCAAATTTTTAAACGGTGGCTCAGTGGTGAAGTGCCAGAATACGCATCCAAAGATCTCGGGTTCGATACCTAGTTAGTGCTGGGATTTTTATCTGTAACTTATTTCACCTCTCGCAATGTTTGTTGTAAAAAACGCCGAGTTGCACAGTGGTTCGGAATCCCCATAACTGGCTGGGTAAGTCAGTTCAAAGGGCGAAGGAAGGAGGAGGCGTGTTGCCTCTAAAAGGACGGTGCCTAACACAGCATTGTGTTCAACAAATGGTTCAAATGGCTCTGAGCACTATGGGACTTAACTTCTGAGGTCATCAGTCCCCTGCAACTTAGAACTACTTAAACCTAACTAACCTAAGGACATCACACACATCCATGCCCGAGGCAGGATTCGAACCTGCGACCGTAGCGGTCGCGCGGTTCCAGACTGTAGTGCCTAGAACCGCTCTGCCACTCCGACCGGCTGTTTTCAACATAATCTTCAGATTGAGGACTGCTTTAATTTTGAAGCATATTTCATTAGTACGT
This sequence comes from Schistocerca piceifrons, assembly GCF_021461385.2. NCBI lineage: Eukaryota > Metazoa > Arthropoda > Insecta > Orthoptera > Acrididae > Schistocerca > Schistocerca piceifrons. The sequence continues at coordinate 408,704,485 of NC_060138.1, read as the reverse complement.
ACATAGTACATCGTCTTATATTATTAACACGGATATTAAAACCACCTATTTGATTCCGTGTTCTGAAATTACGTCGTTCTTATGATTGAACCCAGGTGTCCAACAATTATTTTCGTAGATCAGTAACGTTAGGCTAACACGAAAAATGAAAAACTTGAAATAGAAAGAAATCAGAGTGACTGACAAGATTCTGTTATATAGCTTTAGTCAACGTTATATAGTCTACTACACTGTGTTTGCTTACGAAATTTTATACCTGAACACGTTATCGATTTGATTTCAGTATTCTCACACCTTACATTGTTTAATGTTTACTAGCATAATTAAAGTTGAACAAGTTGTGTTCTGAAAGCAAAACTGTTTGGGTTGTTTGTGTGAAGTGTGGCTCGGGGCCAGCATTCGATCACACGAATGTGAGAAAACACACGAAACGACCTTCAAATCGCTTTTAACAGCTTATGCCTGAAACAAGGTTGTCCTCGCCTTCCCTTTTTCACACATTATTCTCCGGCCACGCCTACTGCATTCGTAACCCATGACTGCATGTAGCGCCGTGCTCCACCCTGTAGACTCTGAGAAGGTCCCAGTTCTTTTTCGACCTTTTCACACATCTTTTTTTTTCCCTCACCTCGACCGATGATTTTCTGGTGGCAGATGAAGTGATGCTGTACATCTACATCTACATCCATACTCCGCAAGCCACTTGACGGTGTGTGGCGGAGGGTACTTTGAGTACCTCTATCGGTTCTCCCTTCTGTTCCAGTTTCGTATTGTTCGTGGAAAGAAAGATTGTCGGTATGTCCCTATGTGGGCTCTAATCTCTCTGATTTTATCCTCATGGTCTCTTCGCGAGATATACGTAGGAGGGAGCAATATACTGCTTGACTCCTCGGTGAAGGTATGTTCTCGAAACTTCAACAAAAGCCCGTAACGAGCTACTGAGCGTCTCTCCTGCAGAGTCTTCCACTGGAGTTTACCTATCATCCTAAATGATCCTGTAACGAAGCGCGCTGCTCTCCGTTGGATCTTCTCTATTTCTTCTATCATCCATATCTGGTACGGATCCCACACTGGTGAGCAATATTCAAGCAGAGGGCGAACAAGTGTACTGTAACCTACTTCCTTTGTTTTCGGATTGCATTTCGTTAGAATTCTTCCAATGAGTCTCAGTCTGGCATCTGCTTTACCGACGATCAACTTTATTTGATCATTTCATTTTAAATCACTCCTAATGCCTACTACCAGATAATTTATGGAATTAACTGCTTCCAATTGTTGACCTGCTATATTGTAGCTAAATGATAAAGGATCTTTCTTTCTATGTATTCGCAGCACATTATACTTGTCTACATAGAGATTCAATTGCCATTCCCTGCACCATGCGTCAATTCGTTGCAGGTCCTCCTGCATTTCAGTACAATTTTCCATTGTTACATCCTCTCGATATACTACAGCATCATCCGCAAAAAGCCTCAGTGAACTTCCGATGTTATCCACAAGGTCACTTATATATATATATTGTGAATAGCAACTGTCCTACGACACTCCCCTGTGGCACACCTGAAACCACTCTTACTTCAGAAGACTTCTCTCCATTGAGAAGGACATGCTGCATTCTGTTATCTAGGAACTCTTCAATCCAATCACACAATTGGCCTGATAGTCCATATGCTCTTACTTTGTTCATTAAACGACTGTGGGGAACTGTATCGAACGCCTTGCGGAAGTCAAGAAACTGTATATTCGTACGGCATAATGTAGCCGTGATCTTCAGAGACTACTGCAACAGCTCTTAACGTGTAAAACTGAGAGTAGACTCAGGAAGCTATTCAGAGGTGTTCTTTGTCCGCGGACAAACGGTTTAGTGTTGTTGCGATTAAGATGTACAATAGGCAGAGAGGGCGTGCTTGTACTCCGCAAACATGTTACGTTCGAAATTATCGTCAGAATCCTGCCAGTCCGTTTCTGTATCTCGATAAGGACTGTGCGAGATAACAACAGAAAAGGCTGAAGACTCTGTTTGGAGTTTGTTCCGTAAAGAATCGTGTCTACTTTCATTGCAAGAGAAGGCCAAAGTCGTATCTGCGCCAAGGAACGGTATTCATTCTTATGAGCTACGTGGCAACCAAAACATTCAAGTAATAGCAGTATTGCAAAGAGACAGCATTTTCCGTTGGTCCTGGAAATCACAAGTCCTTGGTTTATTAGTATCGAAGGCAATAATTGTGTGACAATTCTGTAGTGAAAAAAAAAGTCTATGCCAGTTTGCCCCCCTTTGCGGACGCGTATGTGAACGGTATATACTAAATGTCATTATTAGTCACTCCCCGTGCTATTCCGTTCGCTCCTGTTAACAGGCTGTGGCCGTGTGGTTCTAGGCACTTCAGTCTAGATCCGCGCGACCGCTAAGGTCGCAGGTTCGAATCCTGCCTCGGGTATGGATGTGTGTGATGTCCTTAGGTTGGTTAAGTTTAAGTATTCTAAGTTCTAGGGTACTGATGACGTCAGATGTTAAGTCTCATAGTGCTCAGAGACATTTGAACCATTTTTGTTAACAGGGAGGAATGGCTGTCTGCCTGCCTCCGCAACACAGGCACTAAAACCGTCGCGCAATATACCTTGTACATTGGTTCACTAAATTTACACAACACCGTTACAGATTACAACGCCGTCTTCCTTCCAACAGTTACCATTTAAGTCCCCGGGGCGTGTCTCTGTCACATTTCCGCCTAACCTGTATCGGCACCGACTCTCCTAGCGGTGCGCCTCAAAGGAATCATTCAATCTCTCTCTCTTTTTTTTTTTTTCTTCCCCAGACCAACTTCACAAGAATCACAAACATGGGGCAGTATTTTGCGTCCGATTTTCTTGGCTTATACGGTATTTTCCTTGAATCCTTCCAACAAATCGAGGTCTTCCGAAGGCAATCAGGCCGGCCGAGGTGGCCGAGCGGTTCTAGGCGCTTCAGTCTGGAACCGCGCAACCGCTACGGTCGCAGGTTCGAATCCTGCCTCGGGCATGGATGTGTGTGATGTCCTTAGGTTATTTAGGTTTAAGTAGTTCTACGTTCTAGGGGACTGATGACCTCAGATGTTAAGTCCCATAGTGCTCAGAGCCATTTGAACCATTCTTGAAGGCAATCACTGCTGGAGATCTAGCGCGTTCGTTCCATTTCATCTGGTTTCGTAAGTGTTCAGAGCACGTGATAGGCACTAATGTAATTGGATCTATTAAGTTCTTTCTCTTATTGTGAGCATTATATTGCATTTATATAGTTTTAATGAGAGCTCTGAATCACACCAACAGGAAATGCTGTTTAAGAGCTCTGCATTTCCTTATGGTCACTCTGTATTGTCCGCAAACAATCTGAGTGCTTCAGACTCTACACGACGTATTGTTTTAAATGATGAGCATATAAACAGACAAAATTCATGGAATACCTTCTAATATCGTGCGGACCTCCTTTTGCCCGGCGTATTGCAGCAATTCGACGTGGCATGGGCTCAACGTCGTTGGAAGTCCCCTGCAGAAATACTGAGCGATGCTGCGATGTGTCCGTAATTGCGAAAGTGTTGCCGGTGCAGGATTTTCTGCACGAACTGACGTCTCGATTACGTCCTATAAATATTGGATGGGATTCATGTCTGACGATCTGAGTGGCCAAATCATTCTCTCGAATTGTTCAGAATGTTCTTCAAACCAGTCTCGAACAGTTGTAGCCCGGTGACGTGGCGCACTGTCATCCACAAAAATTGAATCATTATTGGGAACGTAAAGTCCACGAATGATTGCAAACGATTTCCAAGTAGCCGAACATAACCATTTCCAGTCAATGATCGGTTCAGTTGGACCAGAGGACCCAATCCAGTCCATGTAAGCACAGCTCACAGCATTCTGGCGTCACCATCAGCTTGTTCAGTGCCTTGTTGAGAACTTGGCTTCTGGCTTCGTGCGGTCTGCGCCACATTCGAATCCTACCATCAGCTCTTACTAGCTGAAATCGGCACTCATCTGACCAGGGCGCGGTTTTCCAGTCGTCTAGGGTCCAACCAATATGGTCACCAGCCCAGGACAGGAGCCGCAGGCGATGTGCTGTTAGCAAAGGCACTCACATCGATCGTCTGTTGCTATGGCCTATTAACGTCAAATATAGTGGCGCTGTCCTGACAGATACATTAGACGTACTTCCCACATAGATTTCTGTTTTTCAGTGTTGCTTCTTTGTTAGGACTCAAAACTCTACGCAAACGTCGCTGCTCTCGGTCGTTGAGTGATGGCCGACGTTGTGTTGTCAATGGTGAGGGGTAATGCCTGAAATTTGGTATTCTCGGCACACTCTTGACATGTGGATCAAATGGTTCAAATGGCTCTGAGCACTATGGGACTCAACTGCTGAGGTCATTAGTCCCCTAGAACTTAGAACTAGTTAAACCTAACTAACCTAAGGACATCACAAACATCCATGCCCGAGGCAGGATTCGAACCTGCGACCGTAGCGGTCTTGCGGTTCCAGACTGCAGCGCTTTTAACCGCACGGCCACTTCGGCCGGCACATGTGGATCACGGAATATTGCATTCCCTAACGATTTCCGAAATGGAATGTTCCACGCGTCTAGCTACAACTACCATGCCATGTCCAAAGTATTTTAATTCCCATCGTACGACCATAATCACGTCGAAAAGCTTTTCACATGAAATACCTGAGTACAAGTGACAGTTCTGCCAATACACTATCGTTTTTTATACCTTGTGTATGCGATACAACCGCCACCTGTAAATGTGCATATCACTATCCCATGACTTCTGTCACCTCAGTGTAATCAGAACTGAGACTTCACAAATACTAGGATTTTTTTCGATTATCAGTAAATTATGGACTTTCTACCCATCTCTCAAGCAGAGGTTGCGCTCCTATGCAGTGGTGCTCGACTTGGAGGCAGCCCATTCGAATCCTGGAGCTAGAAGAAATTTTCACCTAAAATACTCTAATCTGAACTAAACTAAACTCCAACCGCCAGGCCATGAAGGCCCAATGATACCGACCGGCAGCCGTTTCATCCTCAGCTCGAAGATGTCACTGGATGCGGATATGGAGGGGCATGTGGTCAGCACACAGCTCTCCCGACCGTATGCCAGTTAACGAGACCGCGAAAGGTTACCTACAACTTGTACAGTAATCAAACTGCAGTAATACGAGTCGAAGAATATGGAAGTGAGGCAGTAGCTGAGAACAGAGACAGGGTTGTAGCCTATCCCCAGTGTTATTCAATCTTACACTGAGCAGGCAGTAAACGAAACCACAGAGAAATTTGGAAACCGAATTAAATTTAAAGAAGACAAAAATAAAAACTTGGAGCTTGGTTGATGAAGTTGTAATTCTGTCAGCGACTTGGAAGATAAGTTGAACGGAACGGACAGTGCCTCGAAAGGAAGTTAGAATATGAAGGTCATCAAAAACAAAACGCTAGTGAAATTTAGTCGAATGAAATCAGCTGATGCTCAGGCAATTAGATTAGGAAATTTGACACTAAAGTTACTAAATTTGTTTTGCTATTTGGACAGCAAAATAAATGACGATGGCTGAAGAAGAGATATATAAAATGCAGACTGGTAATGGCTAGAAAAACATTTCTGAAAAAGTGGATATTAAAGCTTCCCAGCAGAATCCAACAGTGTGCCACATCAGAATTCTAATTCCGAACGTTGTGTTTCGTGAGTGATGCTCTTATCGACTCAAATATCCAGGCATGAATCATACTCAGTCTTCATAGCACATTTATCTTGTGTAAATGTTTAACAAAAATTATCCTTAAAGTAAGCAAGTTTTTGTCTTTTAATTCCCTCTCAGCCGGCCGCGGTGGTCGTGCGGTTCTAGGCGCTTCAGTCCGGAACCGCGGGACTGCTACGGTCGCAGGTTCGAATCCTGCCTCGGGCATGGATGTGTGTGATGTCCTTAGGTTAGTTAGGTTTAAGCAGTTCTAAGTTCTAGGGGACTGATGACCTAAGATGTTAAGTCCCATAGTGCTCAGAGCCATTTGAACCAAGCCAATTTAATTCCCTCTCGTATAGTAATATGAAAACAGACTAATCGTTATATAGCTTAGCTTGCATTTATCGCGAATCTCTTGCCCAGTGTAAAGTCCCGAGCGACTGGAAAAAAGCGCAGGTGACGCCTGTATATAAGAAGGGTAGAAGAACGGATCCTCAAAATTACAGACCAATATCCTTAACATCGGTTTGTTGCAGGACTCTCGAACATGTTCTCAGTTTGAATATAATGAATTGAGACAGAGAAGTTGCTGTCCATGCATCAGCACGGCTTTAGAAAGCATCGCTTCTGCGAAACGCAACTCGCCCTTTTTTCACATGATATCTTGCGAACCATGGATGAAGGGTATCAGACGGATGCCATATTCCTTGACTTACGGAAAGCGTTTGACTCGGTGCCCCACTGCAGACTCCTAACTAAAGTACGAGCATATGAGATTGGTTCCCAAGTATGTGAGTGGCTCGAAGACTTCTTAAGTAATAGAACATAGTACGTTGCCCTCGACGTGAGTGTTCATCGGAGGTGAGGGTATCATCTGGAGTGCCCCAGGGAAGTGTGGTAGGTCCGCTGTTGTTTTCTATCTACATAAATGATCTTTTGGATAGGGTGGATAGCAATGTGCGGCTGTTTGCTGATGATGCTGTGGTGTACGGGAAGGTGTCGTGGAGGATACAAGATGACTTGGACAGGATTTGTGATTGGTGTAAAGAATGGCAGCTAACTCTAAATATCGATAAATCTAAATTAATGCAGATGAATAGGAAAAAGAATCCTGTAATGTTTGAATACTCCATTAGTAGTGTAGCGCTTGACACGTCACGTCGATTGAATATTTGGGCGTAACATTGCAGAGCGATATGAAGTGGGACAAGCATGTAAGGGCGGTTGTGGGGAAAGCGGATAGTCGTCTTCGGTTCGTTGGTAGAATTTTGGGAACATGTGGTTCATCTGTGAAGGAGACCGCTTATAAAACACTAATACGAACTATTCTTGAGTACTGCTCGAGCGTTTGGGATCCCTATCAGGTCGGATTGAGGGAGGACATAGAAGCAATTCAGAGGCGCGCTGCTAGATTTGTTACTGGTAGGTTTGATCATCACGAGAGTGTTACGGAAATGCATCAGGAACTCGTTTGGGAGTCTCTAGAGGAAAGGAGGCGTAATTTTCGTGAATCGCTACTGAGGAAATTTAGAGAACCAGCATTTGAGGCTGACTGCAGTACAATTTTACTGCCGCCAACCTACATTTCACGGAAAGACCACAAAGATAAGATAAAAGAGATTAGGGCTCGTACAGAGGCATATAGGCAGCCATTTTTCCCTCGTTCTGTTCGGGAGTGAAACAGGGAGAGAAGATGCTAGTTGTGGTACGAGGTACCCTCCGCCACGCACCGTATGGGGGATTGCGGAGTATGTATATAGATGTAGATGTAGATGTCAAGAGGCATGAAAGGGAAGCAGTGGTTGGGAAGGGAGTGAGACAGGGTTGTAGCCTATCCCCGATGTTATTCAATCTGTATAGTGAGCAAGCAGTAAAGGAAACAAAAGAAAAATTCGGAGTAGGAATTAAAAACCATGGAGAGGAAATAAAAACTTTGAGGTTCGCCGATGGTATTGTAATTCTGTCAAAGACAGCAAAGGACCTGGAAGAGCAGCTGAACGGAATGGACAGTATCTTGAAAGGAGGATATAAGATGAATATCAACAAAAGCAAAACGAGGATAATGGAATGCAGTCGAATTAAATCGGGTAATGCTGCGGGAATTAGATTAGGAAATGAGACGCTTAAAGTAGTAAATGATTTTTGATATTTGGGGAGCAAAATAACTGATGATGGTCGAAGTAGAGAGGATATAAAATGTAGACTGGCAATGGCAAGGAAAGCGTTTCTGAAGAAGAGAAATTTGTTAACATAAAGGATAGATTTAAGTGTCAGGAAGTCATTTCTGAAAGTATTTGTATGGAGTGTAGCCATGTATGGAAGTGAAACATGGACGATAAATAGTTTAGACAAGAAGGGAATAGAAGCTTTAGAAATGTGGTGCTACATAAGAATGCTGAAGATAGATGGGTAAGTCACATAACTAATGAGGAGGTATTGAATAGAATTGGAGAGAAGAGAAATTCGTGGCACAACTTGACTAGAAGAAGGGATCAGTTGGTAGGGCATATTCTGATGCATCAAGGGATCGCCAATGGCAGTGCTGGAGGGCTGCGTGGAGGGTAAAAATCGTAGAGCGAGACCAAGAGATGAATACACTAAACAGATTCAGAAGGATGTAGGTTGCAGTAGGTACTGGGAGATGAAGAACCTTGCACAGGATAGAGCAGCATGGAGAGCTGCATCAAACCAGTCTCTGGACTGAAGACCACGACCACGACAACAACAACAACAACAACAACAACAACAACAACCTGGCATTAGGCATTAACTAATATGTTTAAATACCGAAAGTTAATTATTTTACAAAATTAACAAGGAGTAAATTTGAACTATAAAATTAGGACTGTTAGTTAAAACAGATACATTTAATAAGAGTTTATATGTAGTGAATAAAGCCAACTGATAGCAGGGGGATCAGATTCAATGAAGTCATTGAATGGTGCTCAGAGGGTAGTGTCTTACAGTACCTGAGGCCCACAATCGCAGGCTACGGAGTTTCAGAGTCCCCAATTCTGTATCATAGCGTTGCACCTGGCGTGACTGTTCTTGTCATGTTTAATCTCGTCTTCTCTCTTCCCTACTAAAGCACCCACTCTACGCACTTCAGCTTTGACACTATTATACACAGTAACTGAGTTCCCTGCTCCAGTATGGGAAAACAGTGTTCATACAAGGAAACCAGACGTCCATCTGAATGAATCAATGTGAATTATTACCCGGACACTAAAATCCCCACACATCCCTTGACTGCATACCATACGTAACACCGCACCACATGAACTGCGAAGCCAAGAAACTACCAGTCGAGAATGGAGGAAGCCACGTCACGCCCACGCCGATTACCTCACCCCCCTCCACCTCACCGATGACCGCTTGATATCCACCATCTTGGCTCTGAGCACTATGGGACTTAACGTCTGAGGACATCAGTCCCCTAGAACTTAGAAATACTTAAATCTAACTAACCTAAGGACATCACACACATCCATGCCCGAGGCAGGATTCGAACCTGCGACCGTAGCGGTCGCGCGGTTCCAGAGTATAGCGCCTAGAACCGCTAGGCCACTCCGGCCAGCTGCTTTGATTATGTATTAATAAGTTTCTCCGACAATCTACTTAAAGAGCAGTTATTTTCTCTCTGTTTTTCATTACTACCGATAATAACACTTACTTGCTAAAGCAAATTTCGTTTGACATAGTGCATGGGATATTCTGTAGTGGTTCAGTCCCTGTATGGTTTTATTCGAAAAAGTCTGAGTGCTGCGTCTAAGTGCGACTATTCAGTGAAAGTGACTTTGATGGGAGCGTGTGGAATTTGATGTTGATAAGTTTGAAAGAGAAGAGATAATGTGAAATCCAGTACCGCCACATAGTGTATACCCCTCGAATAGTTTTAAAGGAACCACAGAGTTTAACGTCTCAGTTAAACAGATGGCTCACAATCTCAGTTAAACAAATGGCTCACAATCAGCGGTGTCATTATGTGATAGTTACAGATAAGACTGAAGCAAATGAGGAACTCAATGTAAAACAGTCATAATGTTCTAAAACTAAAATCTGGTATCCACATTCACCGTCTCTTTACCTTTCTGGCAGGAAAAAGTGTATAGGACTACTTCTATTGTAGTTTCAACAGTCTTTACAATTGGGGGGCAGAGGGGGGGAAGGGGGTTATGTTACAGCTTTTCTCCCTCGCTTTAAGAATCCACCAATGAAAAAAATCGGTGCTCTTCATTTTCTAATTACCACTTGCTATACACAGAAAGAAGCTCGTGCCATTTTCGAACTTAGCTCTGTGTTAATTCTACTGAATGTCAGATACGTGCGTTATTTTTTCCTTTCTTTGTTCCTTTTAATTCTTTGTGAACGAAAGTGACAATTTTAGAACATGTTACACTGGATTATTTAGGTCAGAAAACTACTAATACTCCTCTTTGTAGTGTTTCCTGTAGCATCTGTTACTAAATCAGAACTGCGGCTTTTTGCAAGTCGGAAACATTCAACCAACCGAGTTATGCCAATTCTGAGCGATACCTGTGGTGGAGTGAATACTTCAGCGCGCATCGGTATTACTTACTGGTGTAACAGTTCTGTAATCTTACTTTCTTTGTTTCCACTGAAAATATTTCTAATTGATTACTTGTCAATAATTCCTCATTTTAAATGTTATTTAAGTAATCTATTTTCAAAATTATGTATTATATCCTCATTTCGTCGGGAGTTTTCTCTCCTGATTACAAATTATTTGTAACATGTCTGTTCACGCTGCAGTCTACTTGCACATTTTAGAAATAATAATATTTAATCTTTAGTATTTACTTACATTTCGATATTTTACCCCAAATGGCATATGCTGTAATGATTTCTATCTCAGCTTCTAAAAATTGTAACACGTTTACATTCAGGTGGTGTTGAAGATGACTTAGCCACATATTCTGTGAAATAATTTCTACGTAGACTGTGTTTATGCGCTCTTGCCTAATTGGCACATTACGTCTGACCGTCCATTCAAATTAAATTTACCGTTTAGGTAGAGTTTGAATTTTTGAGTTTTTTAATAACCACCGTGAGTCGTTCATTCTTTATTTTTTAACATTATTTGAATTTTGTTTCGGTGCGTGTCAAGGCAAGTTAATACTTACAAAATAAAAAGCTCATTTCCCATTTCCTTCGTAATCTTTCACTATTTTTTTATTTATTTCTGTGTGGAATATATCGTGGAATGCTATTTTCTTTTTTCCATACTCGTTGATGAAAAACATTTTGCGCTGATATTTTGTACGACATTTTGGACTTGGGTCAATTCTAGGTAGATTTTGTCGATGGACCAGTGGAAGGATGTATCATGAAAGATGTGAATGACACCTAAATTTTATCGCAGTTAATTTTGTGCGAATACTTCCAGTATGCAAGATGTTGTATATACAAGTGGACTTCAATAAGTAAGTTACACGTGTCGTCCAACACTAAGACTGTTGCTCGACATGAATGGTGCATTGTCAGTAGAAAGTAGATATTTCAGGTTTCCTGCTACATCGCTTCAGGCAAATGCCGGGATGGTTCCTTTCAAAGGGCACAGCGTATTTCCTTCCCCATCCTTCCCTAATCCGAGCTTGCGCTTCGACTCTAACGACCCCGTTGACGACGGGACGTTAAACACTAATCTCCTCCTCCTCCTCCAGGCGCATCACAGAGTGGGAGCGAAATGGCGCGGCAACTGGAAACGTAATCGGAAGTTGAAGTATGCGGGACGTCTAAATTGCACATAGATCCGCCTGAAATTCTGGAGGTATATGGACCAAATGCAACGTTGCGCCCTGCCGTAGTGAAATGGCAACAATTTGATCAAGGCCGCAAAGACGTGAGCGATGCTGGTCGGAGAGGAAGGCCTTCAGCATCGAACAGAGACGACATTGTCCAGGCTAAAGAACTGACTTCTCACCAATCGCAGATTTTCCAACGATGAGGACGTTCACTCAGCGGTTTTCGAATGGCTCCATGTCCGTAGGGCGGATGTTCATCGTCGAGAAATTGATCGCCTCGTATAACGTTTGCGCTCGTTTACAGAGACTTGGTGACTATGTTCAAAAACAGTGTCATGTATCTGTGTCTCTTTGAAGAAGAGTGTAGCATTTAATAAAAGTTACTTGACATGCCATAATAACATTTAACTTACTTTTTGAATCATCGTCGTAGTTTTGTATATAAAACAACTAGCGACTGCTGAAGCCTGCCGCCTTATCCTAACGTGAGGGCAGATAATCGGCCTCCTGGTGAGAAAGGGAAGGGAAATGAATAGAGCTCAGTGTCCGCTCGACGTAATTATGCCGAAACAGTACAGTTCAGTTGAAGAACTCAGCAAAGAAAGGGGGGGGGGGGGGGAGGAGTCGGCTGAGGTCTTATGAAGCAAGGATTCCAGCATTCAACTAGAATACTTTGCAGGAACCAGGGACAACTTACAACTTACTGGAGATTTGAACCCGTCCTCCCAAATGCGAATTCAATGTCTTCACTACTGCATTATTTCGCTCGGTCTGTATGGAGAGAGAGAACTACAAAGCTGCACATCCAAGTTTTGGATATGAACTAAAATATTCTTAGATGCATTCTCTACATTTTGATGACGATTAACGGAAATACTGAGATTATGAACTGGTTAATTAATGCTTATGCGAGGCAAATCAGCAAAAAAATTTCTATTTCGTAAGGGAACTTGTTTCGTCGGGTGGTCTTTATTATCCTTGATGGTTGCGCGCCCTTCACTCTATAAATCTATCCAGCACATCCGCTACAACATATGGTGTATGTACAACGCAATCAAATGCAAACGAGACAAGGAGGGAGGGGGTGGGGAAGAAAGAAAACAGTTTATTCTTTCAAAACTAATCGCCATAGCTTTTAATACATTTAGCATATTGCGAGAGAAGACGGACAGTATCTTCGTGAAAAAATGTTTGGAGTTGCCTACGGAACCCTGATTGTACCCAGGCGTGCACCTCTTCGACCAAAGTACGACCAAGAATATCTTTCTGCAGGACTCCAAAAATACGGAAATCGCACGTCGGGACTGTCTGAAGGATATATGTAGGCTTCCGTACGCTTCAGTTTACGCAGTGTCCACGTAATGTTGTACGTTAATTGTGACGTCGTGTTTCAGAAAGCCAATGAGTGGCGGGCCCCTGCATCACGATTTCCCGGAAGCTGACGAGCACGGTTTCCGATTTTTTCGGTGGATGTGAATCCATGTCCTTCCGTTGATGGTTCTGACGCTTGCTCTCCGGCTCAAGACGATGAATCGTGTTTCACCTCCCTGGACAATACAGGACCGGAAGAGATATTCTTCACTGTGATACTGTTCCTGGTGCTGCAGTGATGTTGACATTCTCGTCAACTTCTGCTACTCAGTGAAGCTGTGGAGGACCCACTATGCACAGATTTTCTGGAACTTCAGCTTCACTGTCAAGATGGCGTGCGTGTTACCGCGAGTCCATGACTGATGCCCAACATGAGCCGAATGTCTTCCACCGTCCGCCATTTCTGACGGTAGTATCCACCGCAGTACTGACAGAAGGGGTACTGACACGATGAGCCTCCTGGCCAACTGCTGTCTTTCAGTGACAACCGACCTTCTTGGAGTCGTTTGTACCATACAAACACAGGCGCACGTGATATACTCTGTGTGTCATATACCGCAGTCATTCCAGTATAAATTTCATTCCTTACATTCTTTCCGCAGTCACAAAGCGCACTGCAGTTCACTGCTCCTCTTTCCTGGCTTCCATAGTGAAGTCGGATTGACACACGACTCGCCGACCCCACGCCGCACGTCTAGAAGACAAATGGTGCAGCCGTGAATGTTAGCGCTATTCCTTACTGATTCCGATTATAGGACACTTCTGTACATACACCTATCTGCATTAGCAACGTCCGCGCCATGCACGTTATGTGCACACACGGAAAAAAAATCGCAACGCAACACCAAGAATTAGTTGTGCGACATAAAAGAAATTTAGTAGGTGTGTCGGTACACCTGAAAGATGCAATCTATTCATATTTCGCGCCAACCGCATAAGAGTGGCTCCATCTTTGAGAACGCACGTAGTGAGTTGATGATAAATCAAGAATGCATTTAAGGCGACAAAGACGCGCCAGTACAATACCTCACCGAGTTTAAACATGTAAAAGGGCTACAAGAAGGTGGATGTTCCTTCTGCGATACTGCGGAAAGACTTGGCAGGAATGTAGCCATTGCACATGACTGCCGGCAGCGGTGATCATGAGAACGTACGGTTGCTAGAAGACGGGCTCCGGACGGCCTCGTGGCACTGTTGAGAGGGAAGACCATCATGTTGTGGACATGACTCTGGTGCATCATGCTGCATCTGCAACACTAATCTGAGCAGCAGTCGGGACCATAGTAACACAATAAATTCTTACAAATCAGTTACTTCAAGGGCAGCCCTGAGCCAGACGCCCTGTAGCGTGCATTCCACTGACCGCAAACCACCGACATTTGCGACGTCACTGGTATCAAGCGGGAGCTAACTGGAGGGCAGGGTGGAGATCTGTTGTGTTTTCTGATGAAAGCTGGTTCTCCCTGGCCTCCAACCAACCTGACTGCGTGCTATACACGCTGGTCCTACACCTGGAGTTATGGTCTTGCGTGCGATTTCGTATGACAGCAAGAGCACTCTCCTTGTTATCTCACGCACTTTCACTGCAAATCTGTATGTCAATCTGGCGATTCGACCTGTTGTGCTGCAGTTCATGAACAGTACTGCAATAGGGTGTTTTCCAGCACCATAACGCTCGCCCACATACCACTGTCGTAACCCAACATGGTCTAGAGAATGTCAACACGTTGTCTTGGCCTGCTCGATCACCTGATCTGTCTCCAATCGAGTAGATGTGGGTACGTCATCGGGTGACAACTTCAACTTCATCTACAAACTGCATTAACCGTCCCTGTACTGTCCTATAAAGTTCAACAGGCATGGAACTCCATCCCACAAATTGACACGGTGCCTGTACAAGACAATGCATGCATGTTTGCATGCTCACATTCAACATTCTGCCGGTTACACCGGTTATTAAGTACTAGCATTTCACATTTTCAATGCTTTATCTCGGCACTTACAAGAACCTGTGATCTTGGGATCTTAATCACTTAAATATGTTACCTAGACAAATGTAGTCCCGAAATTTAATCACTCTACATTAATTATTTTTTGGTGTTGCGATTTTTCCCGTCAGTGTAGTATGTCTCGTTTTCATCTGACTGCTCCTTGTACGCCACAGGAACGAAGAATATGAACATTCAGTCGAAGAACCTGTTTTTTCCGTGCCAAATTGTTCACATGCACCATTAGGTTATCTGTCTGTTGTCATAATTAACCTGAAGTCATTGATCGACTAGTACCAGAAAATGAAAATTCCCTGCTTCCGTTGGCAGACATAGAATCAGCTGATTTCAACTCTCATGTCGTTTCGAAAGTTGCTTGCATTAGTGTCCAAAGGTTGAGTTATGTTTGAGGTTTCAGATGGCGACATGCAAAGACGAATGTGTCCACTAAATGCAGTTTTTCACAATCAACATAAAACTTATTTCAGGCCTGTCGATGAATTAAAATAACATACTGTATTTCAAATGCCTTTACTTGTGTGCCAAAATGCAATTCATATTTGTACATAAAAATTACAATGACAATACTTCTTTAAAAAGTACATTTCGATGTGAACATGTTCTCTTTTGTATGAACCTTTTTGGACATGTTCAGCTCTGAATGACTTTCAAAAACAAATATCTCGTTTATTCAAAATAACTTATATCTTATTGTATAAAGCTTATTATGCTATATCATATTACGTGTCTTCAACAATTTAGTATGTGATATTATGGGAAAAATTTATAAATTGGCAACTGTAACATTAACATTTCTTCTCAGCGTTTTACCGAAATTTCTAATTATATTGTTACTTCGCAATTATTTTAAATATTTCAAACCACCATGACAGGGAAGGTTTCGAGGTAACTGTTAAATAAGAATCATCTTCTAAACAATGACAAACAATTTTCTTTGCCTCTATGTTGAAAAACATGTATATATAGTCAGCGAGGGATGTATACCAACTTAAGTCTTTTTAATTTCTTCAGTCTTCTCCGAAAGTAGTTTACAGTAAACCATCAACATACTACTTCTTATCTTCTGAGACTGGCCAGCTGACGAGTACTATAGCTCGTGGGTAAGGAAAGAGTTTCGTAATGATTCATCCAAATTTCAGAAGAGACTTCCGCTCTTGTACATCTGCTGGGGCCTGTAGAATGCAGTTGTCTCCATACCAATATAGCTTCGTACTAGTTTCTGAAAATTTCACTGGTGATCCCAATTTCACAGGCCTTTAGATATGGATCTCACGTCTCTCAATCTCCAATTTCACCAAGGTTTCTTATTTCACCCACTGACCGGCAGACCTCATTATATTCCTCTTTTGTTACAATTGTTGGCCTTCTTCACAGAAGTTTCTGTACTGTACCCAAAACACGGTCAGCAGGTAAGTAACCGTGTCCTCGTAATAATAACTAGCAATATCAGTACTATACAATATTGTTACGAGCTAGCGCAGAAGCACAAACTGATGCTTGCAGCTACTCTGCGCAGAAACGTCTGGACGTGACTAGGATTGAAATAACCTGACTGGAATTAGCACTTCCTACTGGCCGTAATGAACTTGTTCTTCACATGAAATGTAGATGGGGATAGGTTCATGTTTGCTCTGAACCATGTATTTTTAGGGCTTTTATCATTGGACATGTTTGTATTCGCTTAAATTCAGATTCTACTTACTCTATATGCGCGGTTCCATTTCGTATCACATTTATTTGAAATAGTGACATGTTCACCTTTCCGTGTCACCTCTTCGGTTGTAGAAAGGGGAAAATGAAAAGACAATAGGTGATCAATCACAGTTAATGATGACCGAAGTTTCCCCTCAGACTGGAATTGCGTCTCTATAGAAAGGAATATTGTCTGCTTCGAACACACGCGTAATTCAAAAATAACGAATAGTAGTTCATCAGTCTCATAATTCCTGTAGTGTTGAATGTGTCACAAAGTGTAATTAAAGTGTTTTTTGGCGGTCCCAAAGAGCAGGAAATCTCCATCGCAGGCCAAACGACCAAGAGGAACATCTCCACGAAAGAATCAGTGCGTGGCTTTAAGTGCTCGATGACCCCCAAAACTATTCGTAGAGCTTACAGACACCTCAAAAATTACAGTTTCACTGCAAATTCGGTATCAGAGGCTGTACGTCAGACTTATAGCAGTGAGAAGCCCTCGAACAACAGTGCAGGCACAGCTCATTTATTGTGGTGGCTGCAACATTCAGTCGGAAAAAAAGAAGTGCTTTTCACAATCCCGTTTCGCCTCAGAATGGTTCTAGCCGCGCATTCGTCCAAAGGGAACTGGTAGCCACTACAATCACAGGAACGACGTGAAAAAGATACCAGTTTGGTGGTGGTGGTGAAGTCCTGAGGTGAAGAGGCATCATGTTGGATGTGCATAGTGATCTTCACATCTTCGTTAGTTGTCGGACGAATGCTGTTGACCTTCTGTATACCAAACAAACGGGGGGGGGGGGGGGGGGGGTACCAAAATGTATTGCTACACATGTGGTACATGTGCAGAAACGAAAGTTCACAGTAATGGAAAGCGAATAATCCTTTACAATAACAATGTAATGAAAAATCTTTCAAGCATGTTGTTAACAAATTAGATAAAGTATTAATTATTTTCAAATGTTACATTTATTGGGAATTACACACATTAAAGTTGGAATAAATGCAATTTCTTTAGTACTTTTTCTGTATTTATAATTTCTTGTTCACTACACAGAAAAGAATAGCACTAGCAACGTTTTGTTTTACATTTCCAGCCTCTTTTTTTTTCTCCTAGGACAGAGTTTGCAACTCTAACATTGGCAGTTCCTTGCACAGTTTCCACTGAACTTGACTGTTGTGTCACTGGGCTTGCATCTTCACAAAACAGTAATTCCTTCATTGCTGTTTTCGTGTTTGCAGGCATTTCAATCAGCTTTTGCAAACTTTGCTTCATGTGACGTTTTCTAGGTTCTTGTCCTAGAACTAACAAAATCTTTCTCCTGCTGTCGTGTGTAAGAGCATTCCAATCAGGATTTTTGTAAAAAAAAAAAAAAAAAAAAAAAAAAAAAAAAGGCCCCTTAAGCAATTATGGCTGCTGTACCAATCATGTTCAAGAATAGAACGAATGACCATCGCTAGGTAGTCCTATTGCGTGAATATTCATTTATCATTTTTACATTTACATTTATACTCCGCAAGCCACCCAACGGTGTGTGGCGGAGGGCACTTTACGTGCCACTGTCATTACCTCCCTTTCCTGTTCCAGTCGCGTATGGTTCGCGGGAAGAACGACTGTCTGAAAGCCTCCGTGCGCGCTCTAATCTCTCTGATTTTACATTCGTGATCTCCTCGGGAGGTATAAGTAGGGAGAAGCAATATATTCGATACCTCCTCCAGAAATGCACCCTCTCGAAACCTGGCGAGCAAGCTACACCGCGATGCAGAGCGCCTCTCTTGCATAGTATGCCACTTGAGTTTATTAAACATCTCCGTAACGCTATCACGGTTACCAAATAACCCTGTGACGAAACGCGCCGCTCTTCTTTGGATCTTCTCTATCTCCTCCGTCAACCCGATCTGGTACGGATCCCACACTGATGAGCAATACTCAAGTATAAGTCGAACGAGTGTTTTGTAAGCCACCTCCTTTGTTGATGGACTACATTTTCTAAGCACTCTCCCAATGAATCTCAACCTGGTACCCGCCTTACCAACAATTAATTTTATATGATAATTCCACTTCAAATCGTTCCGCACGCATACTCCCGGATATTTTACAGAAGTAACTGCTACCAGTGTTTGTTCCGCTATCACATAATCATACAATAAAGGATCCTTCTTTCTATGTATTCGCAATACATTACATTTGTCTATGTTAAGGGACAGTTGCCACTCCCTGCACCAAGTGCCTATCCGCTGCAGATCTTCCTGCATTTCGCTACAATTTTCTAATGCTGCAACTTCTCTGTATACTACAGCATCATCCGCGAAAAGCCGCATGGAACTTCCGACACTATCTACTAGGTCATTTATATATATTGTGAAAAGCAATGGTCCCATAACACTCCCCTGTGGCACGCCAGAGGTTACCTTAACGTCTGTAGACGTCTCTCCATTGATAACAACATGCTGTGTTCTGTTTGCTAAAAACTCTTCAATCCAGCCACACAGCTGGTCTGATATTCCGTAGGCTCTTACTTTGTTTATCAGGCGACAGTGCGGAACTGTATCGAACGCCTTCCGGAAGTCAAGAAAAATAGAATCTACCTGGGAGCCTGTACCTAATATTTTCTGGGTCTCATGAACAAATAAAGCGAGTTGGGTCTCACACGATAGCTGTTTCCGGAATCCATGTTGATTCCTACAGAGTAGATTCTGTGTTTCCAAAAACGACATGATACTCGAGCAAAAAACATGTTCTAAAATTCTACAACAGATCGACGTGAGAGATATAGGTCTATAGTTTTGCTCATCTGCTCGACGACCCTTCTTGAAGACTGGGACTACCTGTGCTCTTTTCCAATCATTTGGAACCCTCCCTTCCTCTAGAGACTTGTGGTACACGGCTGTTAGAAGGGGGGCAAGTTCTTTCGCGTACTCTGTGTAGAATCGAATTGGTATCCCGTCAGGTCCAGTGGACTTTCCTCTGTTGAGTGATTCCAGTTGCTTTTCTATTCCTTGGACACTTATTGCGATGTCAGCCATTTTTTCGTTTGTGCGAGGATTTAGAGAAGGAACTGCAGTGCGGTCTTCCTCTGTGAAACAGCTTTGGAAAAAGGTGTTTAGTATTTCAGCTTTCCGCGTGTCATCCTCTGTTTCAATGCAATCATCATCCCGGAGTGTCTGGATATGCTGTTTCGAGCCACTTACTGATTTAACGTAAGACCAGAACTTCCTAGGATTTTCTGTCAAGTCGGTACATAGAATTTTACTTTCGAATTCACTGGACACTTCACGCATAGCCCTCCTTACTTGTCCAGTGAATGAACGTAACCTTTGGTTTTACGGGTCTGTACTACTCCTTTCTGTACTGCACTTGTCTTCATGATGTCCAGAATACAAAAGGATTACCATCTTGTTCTTTTTAGGTACATATGATATTAGATTTAGATTTTCACTGAATACGAACATAGATGAAAAGTGTAGTTTCAGTGGCACTAATTGAAGTTCAGATGGGATTTCAGGCTAGTTTTTGGAATACCAATCAAATTTAGCCTTTGTTTCAAGAGCTCCTGTGCTCCTAAGAGAGTTGTCAGTTGTAATACTATATCCAGTTCCTAAAGGAGATGTAAGGTCCATTACAACAATAACACATTGATCCTTTTCCGTAGATCCTTCCTTCCCTCTGCATACCTGCAACTTGAAAGCACACAGAGATTATCCAACATCACGGAGGGCCGTAATTTTTATGCCATAACTAGCTGGTTTGGACTTCATGTAAACCCTTTATGGGCATTTCTCACAAAAAGCTATTAACTGATCATCCACTGTCAAATGGATAATGCTATACTCAGCATTCCTGTGCAAATGATCTAAATATTTCTCATGTAAGATGATCACAAAACCTACTTCTTGAAAATGAAGCTGGAAATATTTTCCTTTGGTACATGAGGCCTGTGGACCTTAATACACAAAGCGGTTCTGTTTTAGCTTTTAGTGCTCCCACAGGTACAAGGAGTCCCATGAAACCAAACATTTCTGTTGTACTTGTTGGGATCTACTTACATTTGTGAGAAGGATGAGTCACTAGTAGGTATTCTGTGCGGGTTTTGGCACCAAAGTGTGTCACTGATGACGTCATGGGATCACTCTTCCCCTTCCCTCCTCTGACAGAAGTCAATCGCATATAGCTCATTTTCTTGCTGGCTGATTTGGAATACTGATTGGCACTGGCTCTTGGATGTCAGAATCCAAGTTCTGGAACACTGGCACTATGAAAATCGATTTCCCGAGGCAAAGCATGTCGGTGTAGGTCCAGGGCTGTCTGCTGGACAAAGGATGTCCTACTTAACATGTTTTCCACCAAGCTAATATTCACTTAGAAGTCCATGGTCACCGAATACTATTTCTCCTAACTCTTACGTTTGTATCCCTCTATTGGCATCTTTAATTTTAAGGATTGGGGGGGGGGTGTGAGGTCCTTCCAGACATACTTCCCTACGCCACTACCCCGACTTATGCCCCTAGTGTTTAAGCCCAAAGTGTATGCTGTGTAGTAAGAACACTGAAGGCTTTATTTAAACAAATGCCTTTTCAGGGAGAGCTCCCTTTCCATGGTCAAGTCACCACCACTCACGATTACCGCTCCTAGAAAATTGAGGAGGGCTGTCAACTGCCTGGGTCGCCAAGACGTTTGAGACATAAAGGGTGCGGCAGCCAGTAGTCAGCCCTGCTCCATGCACAGAGATACGGCAAACATACTACCATCTCAATAATGTAATGCGAAATGGAGTATAGTAGCACTGCAACCACAGTTCATGTGCCAGAATTAAAATGAGGAAAAAGGCAGGAAGCATAAAAATAACCTACAGCTCAAACTGAAAAAAAAAAAAACCAAGAGATGCCCTTTCGTCCTCCTGATTGTGGCTCTGAAGCCAGAAAAAAAGAAAGTTACTTTGTTTGTAAAATTCATCACAAAATTTGTGTGTGGTTTCAGCACTGGTTATTTCATTGACAGTAACATAATCAGCATCACAGAGCTATCAAACATGTGAACTTGTGTGTACAGACAAGTAGCAACAGCTTCTCAGAATGAAACTTAATGTTTTGTAGAAGCTGTAAGCATAAGGCTGCCAGTTTGGTCCAGTGTGTGCTGTATGGAAAAACTGTTGTACATTAAATTCTTGAACATTTGTTCTAGCATCCGGTTTGTTAAAAATTTTTACCATTCATGGGAAGTCATCAGTATTGATCTTGTGATCGTGTAGGATCACTGCAAGTGTTGTCTGAGTATTTCAAGTAAACATGCCTGCAACGGCTATTGAGTTGTCACATAGCCTGCAACACTCTGTAGGGTGTAATATTACTTTTGTACCACAATAACACGGATTGTCAACAGTCACTGTTTGCTCGAATTCATGATCAGAGGGCATCCAACTCTAAAATGTTTACCTGTAGTACATTAGTATTCAATGAACTGTGGATGAAGCCCGACCAACAGGCATTACATGCATTGATCAAAAATGGTAGTGCATTGAGAATGGCTAGTTTCTAGCTGAAATCCAGATCTGCCAATAAAATTTAAAAAGGACGACTGATAGCTGAAATCTATTATTTACAAGTCAATATAAGAGTCGCTGAGTGCAAAAGCCTTCTGAATGGAAGGTAACCCGATGAAAATAAAAAGAGTTAAGCAACAGACCTACAGTACACTACACCCACACATATACTCAAGATCACTGATGATGCTTACATGGTCTTTTCTGCTCAGGTGGTGGCTGACATTTCATTATGGTGATGTTACCTTGCTGATCGTACACCGCAAACTGAAATCTTTACTTATCAGCTGTGTGTGTGTGTGTGTGTGTGTGTGTGTGTGTGTGTGTGTGTGTGTGTGTGTGTGTGTCATCAATGTAGTTTCAGTAACTTCATGAAAAACGTGTATGATCTATGTACTGCAGCTGTATGTCAGAAGCATGTACCTAATGTTAGAATCATTGCTTGGATGGAAGATTGTGTGTGTCAAACGGACATGTTACCACAGTTCTATGTGGAATCAATGACTAAACCAGTTGTGCTACACCGATCACATGACTTAGAGCACTTTTAAGGTGGATGATGGTCTAATTGAAACTGTGTTAATGTGCTCGTTATTCACTGGTCAAGTTCCACCAGCTTTTAATCAATGTGTTCTCTGATCAGCACATCTGAATGTTCTGGACGAGATGTTTCGCTCTGATGTCGCTAGAGTTTGTCAGTCATGTGAATATTTGTTCAGATTATGGAGAAATGAAATTTTCATGTGGATCTCTGGTTTTCCTGTTAAGTGAATAATATGGAAGGGAAAAGCACAGGCTGGTCCTAGTGAATAACAGTGTGTGGGGATAAAATATGTGGCAATAGCTAGCAAGTTTATACAAACATCCTGTACCTTGACACCTACCTGTAAATAGGATAAAAGCCGAGCAGACAGGCTATCACACGTCAGGGTTTCAAGTCATATGAATACCTGCTACGTTACTCATAAACTCTGACCGGTACAGCATGGTATCAAAGTTAGTTACTAATGGACCTTGCAACCAATGCTACGAATGAAGCCATGCGACATCAAGTATGTGAGGTGGCCTCAGGTGCTCAACCAACATTAACACGCTTCGACCCATTGGCGGCAGTTCATAAATAGTACTGACGAGTGGTGTAAACATTGAATATACTCGAAAGTCGATGACCGGAAACAAATTTGTGTCCTGCCCCAATATATCAGCTGCTGCATCAGGAAGCTTGTCTGCATGCTGACTTAGTGGTGCTGGTGAAGGATATAGTGGAAACTGTAAGTCTGGAAACAATTCTCCACATTGATTTGATTTCCACACCAGCGAGCTGCATCAGGGAACTTGTCTGCATGCTAACATGATTTCTGCTGCTAGAATGTACTCGATTTCCACTCCAACACTGGCAGGTGCATCAGGGAATGTGTCTGCATGCACAGCATCTGTGGGTGACCATCGTGTGTAGTCAGCGACGGGTTGGTGAGGAGGACGCTATTAGTGTAATGCCACATGCTGCATCAGTAGCAGACTTCCCAGTATACCCATGATTGGGTGGCAAACCTGCTGTAGTGTTCCGACCGGCAGCACAACAATAATGCCACAGTGTGTGCAGCAACATCCGCATGAAGTATTCAGTCATCTATAAGCTACAAGCCGGAAAGGCCTGGATTGGCTATGCTCCTGTGGACGCTAATAGTACACGCTGACTGCAGGGCAGTGGCAGCCCAGCACAGACCCATCGGCTACTGCAGGCAGCGGCAGCAGTAGTGTCAGTGTGGGGGCGGCAGGGACAGAGAGCCCTTCCCCTTCCCTCCTCGCTGTTTGTTTACATAAAGATGCATCCACAATTAGAAAACACAGTGGCCATACACCTCTTTGTGAATAGTAGATCGGAGGGAAAACCATGTCAAGTAAGTCAGCAGGCAGGCCTGGACCTGCACAAACTCAAGTCGTCACAGAGCCGGTATTCCAGAACTTGTGTCATAGAACGTATCCCACTACACCCGGAGCTGAATTCTACACTGTTATAAAATAGCCAAACAGAACTGCTGGATTGTGACATGAAAGAGCCAGTGCCAGTATTCCAGTTCTGGGCCAGTATTCCTGCATTCTACACTGTTCTACATAGCCCAACTAGTCTGAGCTGATTGTGACGTCTTACAGCATGTCCCAGTATTCCAGACCAGCCACAAGGACCACACACCATTTTGAATTTCCTGCCAATTTATGTTTAGGACAACAGCCATCCTTCCCCAAGAAACACATTAGCCCAGTTTGGCTATTTTTTTAATTTCCTGTCAAAATTTGAATTTCCCACCATTTTATACATAGGGCAAATGGCCACTGTCAGAAGAGGTGGGGTGGGCAAATCCCATGACTCTTCAATGACACACACTGCGCTCATTCTCACCTAGAGTAGCTACTGATATACCGACAACAGCGAATACAGTATTGAAATCAATCAAATTTACTACGTTGCCCCTCTTAGCTGGGAACTTTTAAATAAATGAAATTTATACCTAAATAAGTATAAATTAACTCTCCAGGTGTGATTGCTACAACGAATATTGTACTGACAGGCCCCACCTCACTATGTCAGTTAGGAAGACATCTAAACAATTTTGAAAGCATCGAATATAGTACCAAATCAATGAAAAATCGTACCCTCAGAAGTGTAGGCCCCACCTCACTATGTGTTTTACAATGCGTACTTAACATTAAATGACAGCAGCTTACATACATACAGCGAGCCATTAAATTTTCAAATCAGTTTCATGGTGAAACCAACAAATTAAAATCGATAAAATTTCCACCTTCATAAGTGTGAATCCCCTTTCCAGTTGTAGTATGATTTTAAAACAAATATTGTCTAACAATATTTATCAACTCTATGATATGTTGGACAGTGCATTTTACATTTCTACTATAATTTCAAACTTCCAGAACAGATGTAGTATAGACATGTGTTAGTACTACCCATTGAATTATCATGTTAAGATGTTTGAATTTCTCCCACAGATCTGAAACAATCACAACTTTGAAGCTGAACGTTACACCTACATTTCGAATGTGCAGTGCAATTTTTTTAACTGTTAGACCATTTTTCGCCTTTCTTGAGAATCAAATACACGTATACAAGATAGAAGTGCAGAAGATACAAAATGATTTAAAGTTGTCCAACAGTCCTAAACAGTCATTCAGCTACCAAGTTCCAAGCACTAAGTTCGCTAACTTTTAAGAGAGTGAAATTACTACTTTCTGCACCAAATACAACTTTGATTCTGTCTGATACAAGCCATTTATAGGTTTCTGGAGATGTATAATGTGAGATTTTTAAGAAATTTACGTCTGATTATGGTTCAAAAATTATGGTATGTTTACATCATTCTCATAAAATTATCGTCAGTGACTTTAATGTATGTGACGAAACAGTGACATCTTATGAGAGTAACAGTCTGTCACCTTCATCTCCACAATATTTCGACATGAAACACAGCTACCGGTGTAGAGGCCAGACCACATCACAACTTGTGTTTAACACCGACCTGAAGTCAGCCACTTCAAATTCCAACTCATACCTGGCAACACAAATGTCATAGAAATACCGTTACCCTGCTCAGTGGTTTACTGTGTTGGACTGTCAGAGGTGAACAACATGAAAGAAATTCATAGCAGAGATGTCTTCTGGAGCTGGAAATTGATCAGTGGAGACAACACAACACTTCACCTCATACATTTTACAGCAAGAAACATTGTGTCAAAACGTCTCCAAAATGTACCAAAATCTTCAACAAATACAGCCTAACTGTAGCAAAATGCTTTCCAAACTACAGCTTCCACCACCACCACCACCACCACCACCACCACCACCACCAACAACAACAACAACAACAACAACACTCTCAACACTCTCACCTGTACAATGGTGTTCCATACTTTACAGTGATAGCTGGCAGTCTATGAGTTCCACCGGAATAGTGGAGTCTTATATCTGTGTGGTCAAGTTGACCACTGTATTCTTGATGGGTAGTAAGCCTGGGCACTAAAGTATTAGAACACATTCTATTTATAGGAATGATGGTTGGTGTTTAACATTTCATCTACATCATGGTGTGCCTCCAGCGAAAACTGGTGTTTTTTTTTTAATTATACTGTCAGCGTTCAAAAGAGTCTATGGGTCGCTACAATACAGCTGGGTGAGAATCCTTGGTTGTGAATGTACTATAGCTAGTAGTGAAACTACTGCAATCTATAATATGAATCTATCTTACTGAAATTGTCATTGTTTGAGTCACTACTACTACTACTACTACTATGGTACTTTACCATTTGGGCCAAAGTGCCCCACACATCTGTAAGAAATATTATAGCACATTTTCCTGTACAAGTGCCCTTACAGTTAATCAGAAATGAGATGTGTAAAGTGTGGTTTTTAATGTGTTTGATGTTAAAGACTTTGATGCTGCTTTTGCTAACCCTCAAACATTATAAAGACGACTATGTATACTCTCCAAAACTTCATACAATACAGTGTAAAAAATAACTTATATCGCTAACAGTCGACCCCTTTTGCTATTCCACTTGCATATGGAGCAATGGGTGGACGAATATGTGCCTCTGACAAGTAACATTTAGCATTCAAGTGTGGTGAACCTGTGTGATGCACTCTGCAACATGGATATCTGTGGAGATACTCAGTCAATGGTGGACATATCTTAAACTGCTATCTGATTATGTTATCAAGTATGTGTTGGAACATAAAGTTCCTGAATTCTGGTCAGCTGCTAGCTGTGTTTCTTCTTGAAATGTTGTGGCGATGAATCATGTTGATATGTTATGAAGATGAAGGCAGCAGACGATTAGTCTCATAACATATCGCAGTTTAGTCACATACATTTACAGTTGCTGACAATGATTTTATCAGAATGATGTAAATATACGATAATTTCTGAACCATAATCAGATGTGAAATTTGTAAAAAGTTGACATTATATACCTCCGGAAACCTATAGATGGCTTGTGTATGACAGAACCAAAGTTGTATGTGGTGTAGAAAGTAGCAATTTCAACCTCTTAAAGTGTGTGACCTTAGTGTGTGGAACTTGCTAGTTGAATGTATGTGTAGGATTGCTGGATGACATTAAATCATCATCAGCATATTTACATTTTATATATTCTGCACTTCCACCTTGAATGTATGTCTGATTCTCAAGAAAGACGAAAAATGGTCTACTGTATCATTAATTGCACTGCACATTCAAAATTTATATGGAATGTTTAGCTTTCAAGTTGTGGTGGTATCAACTCTGTGGTAAAAATGCTAACATCTTAACGTGATAACTGAATGGATATTACTATCATATGTCTGAAATACATCTGTTCTGCGAGTTAGAAATTTTACTAGGAATGTAAAATATACTGTGTGAAGTATCATCAAGTTGATGCACAGAATACATTGTTGACTCTAGACAACTGTTCAGTTTCGGAAAAAGTCTTATGCCCTTTCTGGAGATAAAATGACAACACGTATCCCAACCCATTCAACATATTAAGAGATTGTCCAATCCATGTATCACACAATCACAACACTGTGCTGGGTGCAAAAAGAGCAGAACGAGGTGGACCAACATGACAAAATTATATGTTTAACATTTGCTTAAAAAGCATAAGACTACACCTGGAAAGGAGGTTCACACTTATTTTGATGAAAGTTTCATTGATCTCGACATGTTATTTGTTGATTTCACCATAAAACTGACATGAAAATTCAATGGCTTGTTGTATGTATGCCAGCTTAAGTCATTTAGAAATCCTATGCACTGTAAAACACACAGTGAGGTGGGACCCTTCAGTACAATATTCGTAGAATCAAGAGTAAGATCACGCCTGTAGAGTGAGTTTACCTTACATACAAATTTCATTGATTTTGGTGCTATATTCACTATTTGCAATGCAAAATTCAGTGCTGTCACTACAATATCCATTTCAAAAGCGTCTAGAGAGGGTACGTTTACACTTCTATAGGTACCAGTTTTCACTGATTTGTTCTATAGTCAATGCTTTCAAAACTGTTTCAATGTCATACTAACTGATGTAGTGAGGTGGGGCCTGTCAGTACAATATTCGTTGTAGCATGCATAAGATCACATCTGGAAAATGAGTTTATACTTATTTATGTGTAAAATTCATTGACTTAAGAGTTTCTAGCAAATAGCATGCTGTCCTTAATACAGGGGTTGTGGGAAGGGGGAGTAGTAATTTCATTGATTTTGGTACTGTATTCGCTGTTTTCAAGGCAAAACTAGGAGTTTTCGTTCCAACATCAATATCAAATTTCCACCCATTGCAAAAATCCGTTCACGACCCTGTATAGTGTAACGTTTCGTCTACATCGATAACAATTTTCCATCACACCATGGCACATCTACAGCAAAAATCAGTGTGTCTAAGGAAGATATGAAATTATCATTTTATTCAGCTATGATCCAACTTGTAAAAAAAGTCAAGCATGTTTCATTCTTAAATGCTGTTGCTACAAGCCTGGTACATATAAGTTCACATGTTTGATGGGTCGGTGATGTTGTTTATGTTGCTCTCAATGGAATAGACACCACTGGTTTCACATTAACAAGCAAAGTACTTCAATCTTTTTTTTCTTCGGCTTCAGAGCCGTCATCAAGAGGGTGAATGTGCATCTCTCTTTTATTTATTTGGGGTTGTAGGTTTTTTTGTGCTACATTTATTTTTCATTTCCCATCATTTCAACTCAAGTCATGCGGACTGTGGTTGTTGTGCCCCTATACTCCATTTCACATCACGTTATCAAATCGGTAGTATGCATGTGTCATCTCTGTGCACGGGATGACTACCAGTTGTTGGGCTCTTTACGTCTGCGACATGGCGAATTGGGTGGCCGGCTGACAGCCCTACTCGATCTTCTGGGAGTGGTAGTCATGTAAATTGGTCACTTGAGTGCAGAAATGGAGCACTTCCAGAAAAGGTATTTGTTTACATCAAGATGTAAGTGTTCCTACTACATTAAATACAATTTGGAATTAACTTATGGGAATAAGTTGGGGTAGTGGCACAGGGGAGTGCGTTGGGAAGGGCCTTTCCCTCCCCCCAGTGTTTCTTTAAATAATGATGCCAGTGGAGGGATCCAAACCTTAGCTTTTTTGATATGTTTGTTTCAGAACACAACATGCTATAGCAACAGAACTGAAGAAAAGGATTTTAACGGAGAAAAATATTTGATTGAACATTATTACACACAACAATGCATTTAAGTTTGAAACATTCATTTCACACTTGTACCAACATAACTTTCTACAATGTGCAATTATACACATGCGTTTTCTTGTCACACAGGATCCCGAGTGATATACAAAGGACACCAATAATATATGATTATAATTACATAGTACACGGATAAATTTACTTTAAAAGTTCAATAATGGTAGTGTTTAGCTGGGGCATGTTCACTATTTCAAGCAGCTACAGATAATAGTTTTGTTGGGGTATTGCAGCAACCCATATGATATGCACAAGGTTAATGCCATATAGTACAGAGGTGAGAACGTAATGCACTAATTTTAATTTGTTTCATGCTTCCTCTTCATGGACAATAATGTACATCTCCATCAAGTTGCTCTGGTGGCCGAATTTGTGTAACAGGTGGAGATACCAACCACCTAGATTGTTCTGCGAGGCTATGAGGTTTGAGTCTTTTAGATCTTGGCATCTCTCTTTCTCAGGAGTGGGATCAGTGTTGCAGGTTGTTACTAAACAGAAGTACAATTTTGTTCCTGAATCTTTTTTCCAATATCTCTCGTTTTAGGACTTTCCTAGTTTCATGTCTTGAAGACTTGATTGACAAATTCATTGAAACTGAGATTTAGCTTATTCTGTAACTCTTACAACATCCATTTCAGTATCATGTCCTGCTTATGCTTGATTTCGGATTCAACCATGTCACATCACAGTTGAATAAGTTTTTCAAGGTAGCCTCCAAAGTCGATGTGGCAGGCAGTCGTTGGTTCCTTGTCCCAAAATACTCAGTTTAAGATCCTGTCCGTCATTTTACTCTAAAAGTTTGGGACACCATATGTACGCTAAAGTAGTCCGATATGGACTTTTGTAAGTCACAAACCGTGTGAGAATCCTCTCTACGCTGGAAAAAACTACTAGTTTTTTTACCTGTCACTTATCCAGGTTCAGCTGTTGCTGCTGCTGTAATCTTCAGTTGGAACTGATCTGACATAACTTTCCACGCTAGTTTCGTTGTGCAGGTCTCTTCATCTCTGTGTAACTATTGTAGAACACATGCATTTGAGCCTGCTTACCGTATCAAGCCGTGGACTCCTGCAAGTTTTACCCCCTAGCCCTCAGTCCCACAGGCTCCACTTCATTGTCAAAATATAAAGGCGAGCAGAACGTTTCCGTTTGAGTCCGAAATCGGTATGCCAGTCACGCAAAATCGCCGTGAGCAGTGAGTAAATCATCCTGCCGACGCACCAGGTTGACGATACCTGTTTTAAAACACTGTGTCCTGCTGCATGAAGATGTCCATAACTGTCAGCTAGATATCCTCATCTCTTCAAGGCCTTTTTGAGGCAACTGATGTGTGACAACTGCATGGAGAGAGATCAGGACTATAGGGTAGGCGCACGAGAGTTTCCAACTTGAGTTGGCGTTAGTTCTCCATTACGACATTTGTGATATGGGGATATGCATTATCATGAAGCAGCAGCTCCCCTTGGTGCACCATTCCACAACGGTGGTTTTTGACAGACGTGCTGCTCCATGCATATTCTGCGTTCTCCAATGGATGTCTATTGGTGTTTGTCCTTGGGCGAGGAAGAAATGAATAACAGCATGTTGGTCCTGTTCGGACATATTTGGTAATGACACCGCCATCGTTCACATTTACAGCACACACATCGGAAATACACGAATGCTACGCTAATCCCTTGCTGCTTGTCGGCGCTTACATACCAGCATCAGCATATCAAACGGAAACTTTTTTTATCGCTTCTTATAACTCTCGACTGTGTGCTATTAACCTAGCCCTTCTTTTAGTTAATTTATGCCATGAAGCTGTTTTTCCCCGAATCAGTTCAATGGCTGCCCACTGTTTATCCGATCAAATCATCTAATCTTTAGCACGACATTTCAGAAGCTTCTGTTACATTTTTGTCTGTACTGTTTACCATCCTGGTCAGTTTCTAAATGTTATGGTGACGCAATGGTAAAATTTAAATGTCGTGTGAACCAATGGTGAAGACACAAGACATGTACAGGGTGTTTCAAAAATGACCGGTATATCTGAAACGGCAATACAAATTAAACGAGCAGCGATAGAAATACACCGTTTGTTGCAATATGCTTGGGACAACAGTACATTTTCAGGCAGACAAACTTTCGAAATTACAGTAGCTACAATTGTCAACAACAGATGGCGCTGCAGTCTGGGAAACTCTATAGTACGATATTTTCCACATATCCACCATGCGTAGCAATAATATGGCGTAGTCTCTGAATGAAATTACCCGAAACTTTTGACAACGTGTCTGGCGGAATGGCTTCACATGCAGATGAGATGTACTGCTTCAGCTGTTCAATTGTTTCTGGATTCTGGCGGTACACCTGGTCTTTCAAGTGTCCCTACAGAAAGAAGTCACAAGGGTTCATATCTGGCGAATAGGGAGGCCAATCCACGCCGCCTCCTGTATGTTTCGGATAGCCCAAAGCAATCACACGATCATCGAAATATTCATTCAGGAAGTTAAAGACGTCGGCCGTGCGATGTGGCCGGGCACCATCTTGCATAAACCACGAGGTGTTCGCAGTGTCGTCTAAGGCAGTTTGTACCGCCACAAATTCACGAAGAATGTCCAGATAGCGTGATGCAGTAATCGTTTCGGATCTGAAAAATGGGCCAATGATTCCTTTGGAAGAAATGGCGACCCAGACCAGTACTTTTTGAGGACGATGGGACTGCAACATGGGGCTTTTCGGTTCCCCATATGCGCCAGTTCTGTTTATTGACGAAGCCGTCCAGGTAAAAATAAGCTTCGTCAGTAAACCAAATGCTGCCCACATGCATATCGCCGTCATCAATCCTGTGCACTATATCGTTAGCGAATGTCTCTCGTGCAGCAATGGTAGCGGCGCTGAGGGGTTGCCGCGTTTGAATTTTGTATGGATAGAGGTGTAAACTCTGGCGCATGAGACGATACGTGGACGTTGGCATCATTTGGACCGCAGCTGCAACACGGCGAACGGAAACCCGAGGCCGCTGTTGGATCACCTGCTGCACTAGCTGCGCGTTGCCCTCTGTGGTTGCCGTACGCGGTCGCCCTACCTTTCCAGCACGTTCATCCGTCACGTTCCCAGTCCGTTGAAATTTTTCAAACAGATCCTTTATTGTATCGCTTTTCGGTCCTTTGGTTACATTAAACCTCCGTTGAAAACTTCGTCTTGTTGCAACAACACTGTGTTCTAGGCGGTGGAATTCCAACACCAGAAAAATCCTCTGTTCTAAGGAATAAACCATGTTGTCCACAGCACACTTGCACGTTGTGAACAGCACACGCTTACAGCAGAAAGATGACGTACAGAATGGCGCACCCGCAGACTGCGTTGTCTTCTATATCTTTCACATCACTTGCAGCGCCATCTGTTGTTGAAAATTGTAACTACTGTAATTTCGAAAGTTTGTCCGCCTGAAAATGTACTGTTGTCCCAAGCATATTGCAACAAACGGTGTATTTCTGTCGCTGCTCGTTTAGTTTTTATTGCCGTTTCAAATATATCGGTCTTTTTGAAACACCCTGTATTTGCAAGATCTAGATTTCAAATTTTCGAGTGGTCATTCTGTTTAAGATTTTGCATCACTTCTCTAAATTAATTCAGGCAAATAATAGCAGGCTTCCCTTATAAAGATCATCCTGTCATCCCTCTTCATCTTTTGTCAGTCGTGTTAGTTTTTTGTGACTTGCTGTTTCCTTGTCGACAGGACGCCGCACTCTTTTCCTCAAAACAGTAGAAGGAACTTTAAAAAACGGGCGCATATGGTGCAGGATTGAAACTCCAGGACATAAAAGGATTTTTGTAAGGTCATTTTGTCACATGGCCGCTTTCCCCACCATCACTGCACACCGACCACTGACATTGGTACTCATCCGCTTCAGTTTGGCGGCAGATAAGCTCCAATACTGTTGATTATTGCTTAGCTGTGCCTCTTTAAAATGTGTGGCAAAATTCACGATCTCCCAACTATGAGATGCGCAGCCTTATCCGCTTTTTAAACGCGCAAAAAATCCGACCCATCGAAATTTTTAGACAGATGACTGAGGTTTACGGTAATGTGATGAATGAAGCGTCAGTTTGGGGCCCGGCCCTAACTGGTGACTAACGGACTCCAGAACAAGGATTGAAACAAAAATCCAAGAAGATAGACGTTTCACAGCTCAAATGTGTATGTGACTTCCTAAGGGACCAAACTGCTGATGTCATCGGTTCCTAGACTTAAACACTACTTAAACTAACTTATGCTAAGAACAACACACACACACACACACACACACACACACACACACACACACACACACACACACATGCCCGAGAGAGGACTCCAACATCCGGCAGGAGGGGCGTGACATGGCGCCTCAAACCACGCGGCCACTCCGCGCGGCTCGTTTCACAGTCAGTGGGCTACAGCGGCCTATCGTCAGACGCTTCATCTTCTTTGCTGTGCCATTAGAAAGCAAGCGGCGCGGAATGCTAACCAGTGGAGTCATACTACTTCATGATAATGCACGTCCGCATGCAGTAGGAATGACACGGGAATTGCTTCAGCGATTTCAGAGGAAAATGTTTCAACATCCGCCATACAGTGTGCACTTAGCCCCAAGTTATCACCACATATTCCCCAAACTGAGAGTGTTTTTTGGGCGGAAAACGCCAAGGAAGTGATGAACCTGCTAATCAGTGGGTCAACAGCAGTACGACAAGTGCCTAAATTTGAATGGTGACTAACAAGTGCCTAAATTTGAACGGTGACTACCTAGAAAAGTAGCTGGGGTATCAAATTGTATGTAAAACGCAGTTTCGTTTAGTTACAGTAATAAAAATTTCTGTAGAAGAAAACCTTCTTTATCTTCCGAATGATCCTCGTAACAGTCGGCGTTACATATACTACGCGCAAACAAAGTTGACACTCGAAGCGGTGGCTGATGGGAGTGACTGTAAATGGCAAATGCCTTTACGGTCGCTCCCAGCAGCCACCGCGCCGACTGTCAACTTTGTTTCCGCGTGTAATACAAACACTCAAATCTTGAGTAACTTTCGCTTCACATGCCAACTGGTTATTAGGAGTTTCATTAGATCTCTTAGTTTCTAATTACTGAATAACTTTCCGGAACAACATACGGTATCATCATACCAATAGTCACGAAACGATATAAAAATTATGACCCACTAATGGGGATGGGCGGAATAAAAAAATGGCAGTCATACTATGGCGTAGTGACATGCATTTAGGGTAGGAAACGGTAACATTTGTCTCACACAGTCTACTGCTATCCTGCCGACGCGTTCGGGATGGAGACACCTGTTATTCTCTCCTGACTGAATGTTGCTGCCCTAGGCTCACGCGTACGCTTTCTAGATAGTCTAAATTACACACTTATTTTGGGAATGCCGTATACCAATTAACGTGAAATTCTGTAGAGCCTTCCAGAGGAACTACATAGCTACTGTTTGAGTTTCAGATTCATATTTGAAGTAGTTTCCAAAATAAACGTCGTGCTTCCAGCGGTTCTGCGAGTTTCTGTTTCCATCTTGCAACAATACTTCACAGTCTGGTTGGAGTCTAGGCAGCTATAATCCGTTCATCATAAGAATAAGCCTGACGTAAACAAACGCAAAGGCGATGATTGGTCAGAAACCATAGCACAAGTACACTGGTGTTGTTATGCTATTGGAAGTAGGCCCTACTTATGTATTAGATATCTTCTTACTAAGTTACGTGAAACAAAACTTTAAGATATTCAAACGCATTAACAGCCACCAACGTTTTTCTTAACCATGCTTTGGCTACGTTGTTTTTATTTCAAAAGTCGTGTATACTCACAGCCTCTGCAGCGTTCTGCTCTGATTGTCGCGTTGTTAATGCGCAGTATAAAAATGGCTGAGGCTACTCTCTGTTCCGTAGTGAAACACGCATGTGGAACACAGTTAAAAAGTGCCAAGAAATAGGCTGTTCTTAATGTTTTTCATAAATTTACAGACATAACCGACTATGAAGTTTTCCCAGCTTTGCATATGATGCAGTTAGCAATCTTTCATTGAATGTGTGGCGCAGTCGGTAGCGTAATGGAATGTCCGGTTATTCATACGTTGGTTCAAATCTTCCCAGTATCATTTTTTTCTTGCCCAATCTGAAATGCCTACATCTCGTAATTATCAAACTCATCATCATTTTTTATTAAAAATGCACGTCTTCTTGTTTCTAATTACATATTGGGCGCGAAATTCCTGTTTGCGTTTCAAATACAAATTCTTAATCACCGATTTATGAAAGACTGTTTATAAAAGTTGTTAAAATTAAGAAAATATAACAATTTAATTTTAAGGCAAAAATGAAAAACCAAATCCTCTTTATTTGGACTATGTCCATAGTTTTATACTACAGAGGTAGATACATATCGCAGAAACATTAAAAACAATCATTTTCACAGTATGGAGCAAATCATACAAATGTTGCATTTTTACATTTGCCTATTACAATATGAACCCAATAGAACTGATCTGGAGCCAAGTTGCGGGATTTGGCCCGAGAAGTAACAAGACTGTTAAGCTGCCAGGCGTACTGGAACTAACGCACATAGCTTTTTCACACGTCACTGCCGAACGCTGGCGGGATATATTAGGTGAGCACACCGTTAGACATAGTACCCACAGTAGCTTGTATCCCAGCCTTCAGTTAGTCGACGTCAGCAACTGGTGTGACGAAGCCTCTGTGCTTGATATAGCCCCAGAAAAAAAAAGTCAAGGGGTGCAATGTCCGGAGAGCAGGGTGGCCAGGGTGTTGGACCGTTCCTTCCAATCCACCGATCCGGACATTACTCCCCTCTCCAGACGTTACGCCCCTTGACTTTTTTTCTAGGGCTATATCAAGGACAGTCTTCGTCACACCAGTTGCTGACGTGGACGAACTAAAGGTTGGGATACAAGCTGCTGTGGGTACTATGACAGAACACGTTACGAAACACCTGGCAGGAACTGGCATGCCGCCTCGACTTTCTCCGAGCTATCAAGGGAGCACACGTTGAGGTTTACTAACGTAAGTGGTCTTTAGAAAAACTAGAAACACTAACATATGTAACGGCATCAAATGTAAATTATTATGTATGCAGAAAAATTACCCTGTGGTTAAGTTGGGAATTGTCATCATTCTCGTTTTTAATTACAATAGTACGTTAGCTAAAAACGATAACGTATTGCGGTTTTCGCCTAGTCGTCTAAGTAGCGTATCGTGGGAGATTTGCAGTATATTATTTCATTCTGCTTAAAAATTAAGTGACATTAGAAGCTGTATTGCTCCTCTGCTCGTCTCTTTTTACGTGTGAACTGCAGCAGGCCATGTCATTGCAGGCTAGCTGTACCAGCTGACCGGCCATGCTGTCCAAGTTGAAACGCGCCGGTAAAGCTGTTGTCCCGTATTATCGCTAATTTTAAGTCGACGTGCGCGTAACGCACAGCACAAAACGTACTCTTTTATCGTACTTGATGGTACTCCAGACAGCTTGGCTGCAGTCCCACGTGAAACGGAAATCCGATGAGGTTCCAGCAAGCAAACGTGGAGGAATACATAGTGCAATGTTTACATCAGGTTTATAGTACACATAACAACGGAAGCTCATAGCACCTGCGGAAGACCAATGGATCGGTCGTCAAAATATTGTGCCTAAAATGAAAACAACAGCTCGACAGAACACCCGGAAGCTCACAATGAACAATCGCGTCGAGAAAAACTGAAGATCATATACATATTTTCAGAAATATTCAAAATTACAAAAATAATACCTTCTAATTATAATCAACATTCGCACAGTTTAACAAGTTTTTGTAAAGGCATGAGAAGACAGTTAAATAATTAGTCACCAAAAACGTTAATGAAGCAATAATTTGGTTAACAGAATAACTTACGTAACGTTCTCAGCTTTCAAAAAGTAATTATATTTTATTGTGTTTACTATCATTATTCTGATCTTTTATGCTGCTTCTGTGAATGAATATGTGAAGTAGAAATTATCGAAATGAATAAGTATGAGCGAGCATGGAAATCTGCTTGAGCAATCTTGTGTAAGTCACATACTTGAGAGAAAATGTGAATTGTAAAGCAGCCAGTTTTCGGTATTATATAAAAAAAAAACATTAAACTTACTTCCGTCTTCGGACGATTAAAGATGGGTTGATTTATTTTATTTGCTTTTTTGGAAAGTATTATTGTGATTTCATCTTACTTTACTTCGAAACGGGAACTGATCTGAGGGAGAGTACCAGACTATATGAATCAAACTAGGAGGCGCACTGAATATTGTGGTATTTGGTCAGCCATATGCCTTTTACACGCTTCCGTACTAAGACAGGAATCTTGGCGTTGGTTAGGAAGAGTAGTTGGTCAGCTCTTGTGACGATACGTTACGTAGCTCGAAACTGCTTGCAATTTTGTTAAGTTAGAGTAATACTGATTTTTTGGAGCCTTATTTGTCAGGAATGGTTTAAGTTCGAACGCAGATGACGTTTACTGGAATTCTGGATTTTTTTTCTGTGAGAACATACTTTCTTTCGGGGGGTAAAAATTCTGCGTGGCGGTCTGTGCAATCTTTACCGTGAACTTCTTATGTTCAAATGTGACGCTCTGCATAATATTTGAGCGAGCATTCACCGGGTGTACGAGGGAGTGCTGAAAAGTAATGTCTCCGAATTTTTTATGTGAAAACTCCAAAGTTTTTTTTTTAAATAAAAAAACATGATTAGCATTCTTCATATTTATTCTTCATGTCTACGATATTTATTTCTCAATACAGTCACCTTGACGACCAGTCTGTTGATACTATCACTATAGCTTGACTTCGTTGACGGAGCCAGAACCCCACCTCTGCTTGCACCGCTTCATCGCTACTAAAGTGAAGTCGTCGAAGGTGATCTTTAAGTTTTCGAAGCAGATGAAAGTAGGATGGGGCCAAGTTGGGACTCTACGGAGGATGATCGATGACAGTGAACCCGAGGAGTCTGAGTGTTGCAGATATCGCGGCGCTGGTGTGTTATCTGGCATTGTCATGCTACAAGGAAAGGTGCTCCACGATTACAGCGACATTGTTACGTTACACACCGTCATGTTACACGCTAAATGATTTTTATTTAAAAATCTTTGAGAGTTTTCAATAAAAAATTTACAAACTATTCAATAACCGACGCAAAGTGCTGTTCTTTTACTTTCAGGTCTGAGTGAGAACCTTATACATGCTACTAGAGAGACAATGTGCAACAAGTGTGCAACGATTAGTACAATGTTCATGTCCTTTTTTTATTTCTGGAAGAGTACGCCGACGGACTTTGTAGTAAATGCGTGTACAAGAAAGTGACAATACAAAACAATCTTTCTGCAAGGACTTTTCTTCTTTTAGTATAGTTAGACCTGGTGAATTTACTTCATTATGCAACTTCTTAACACTAAATTTTTAATTTTTTACAGCCTTTCTCTCCCCCCCACCCCCCACCCTCGATGAGCCATGGACCTTGCCGTTGGTGGGGAGACTTGCGTGCCTCAGCGATCAGCGATACAGATAGTCGTACCGTAGGTGCAACCACAACGGAGGGGTATCTGTTGAGAGGCCAGACAACCGTGTGGTTCCTGAAGAGGGGCAGCAGCCCTTTCAGTAGTTGCAGGGGCAACAGTCTGGATGATTGACTGATCCGGCCTTGTAACACTAACCAAAACGGCCTTGCTGTGCTGGTACTGCAAACGGCTGAAAACAAGGGGGAAACTACAGCCGTAATACACTCCTGGAAATTGAAATAAGAACACCGTGAATTCATTGTCCCAGGAAGGCGAAACTTTATTGACACATTCCTGGGGTCAGATACATCACATGATCACTCTGACAGAACCACAGGCACATAGACACAGGCAACAGAGCATGCACAATGTCGGCACTAGTACAGTGTATATCCACCTTTCGCAGCAATGCAGGCTGCTATTCTCCCATGGAGACGATCGTAGAGATGCTGGATGTAGTCCTGTGGAACGGCTTGCCATGCCATTTCCACCTGGCGCCTCAGTTGGACCAGCGTTCGTGCTGGACGTGCAGACCGCGTGAGACGACGCTTCATCCAGTCCCAAACATGCTCAATGGGGGACAGATCCGGAGATCTTGCTGGCCAGGGTAGTTGACTTACACCATCTAGAGCACGTTGGGTGGCACGGGATACATGCGGACGTGCATTGTCCCGTTGGAACAGCAAGTACCCTTGCCGGTCTAGGAATGGTAGAACGATGGGTTCGATGACGGTTTGGATGTACCGTGCACTATTCAGTGTCCCCTCGACGATCACCAGTGGTGTACGGCCAGTGTAGGAGATCGCTTCCCACACCATGATGCCGGGTGTTGGCCCTGTGTGCCTCGGTCGTATGCAGTCCTGATTGTGGCGCTCACCTGCACGGCGCCAAACACGCATACGATCATCATTGGTACCAAAGCAGAAGCGACTCTCATCGCTGAAGACAACACGTCTCCATTCGTCCCTCCATTCACGCCTGTCGCGACACCACTGGAGGCGGGCTGCACGATGTTGGGGCGTGAGCGGAAGACGGCCTAACGGTGTGCGGGACCGTAGCCCAGCTTCATGGAGACGGTTGCGAATGGTCCTCGCCGATACCCCAGGAGCAACAGTGTCCCTAATTTGCTGGGAAGTGGCGGTGCGGTCCCCTACGGCACTGCGTAGGATCCTACGGTCTTGGCGTGCATCCGTGCGTCGCTGCGGTCCGGTCCCAGGTCGACGGGCACGTGCACCTTCTGCCGACCACTGGCGACAACATCGATGTACTGTGGAGACCTCACGCCCCACGTGTTGAGCAATTCGGCGGTACGTCCACCCGGCCTCCCGCATGCCCACTATACGCCCTTGCTCATAGTCCGTCAACTGCACATACGGTTCACGTCCACGCTGTCGCGGCATGCTACCAGTGTTAAAGACTGCGATGGAGCTCCGTATGCCACGGCAAACTGGCTGACACTGACGGCGGCGGTGCACAAATGCTGCGCAGCTAGCGCCATTCGACGGCCAACACCGCGTTCCTGGTGTGTCCGCTGTGCCGTCCGTGTGATCATTGCTTGTACAGCCCTCTCGCAGTGTCCGGAGCAAGTATGGTGGGTCTGACACACCGGTGTCAATGTGTTCTTTTTTCCATTTCCAGGAGTGTATTTCCCTAGGGCATGCAGCTATACTGTATGATTAAACGATGATGGCGTCCCCTTCGGTAAAATATTCCGGAGGTAAAATAGTCCCCCATTCGGATCTCCGGGCGGGGACTACTCAGGAGTACGTTGTTATCAGGTGAAAGAAAACTGGCGTTCTACGGGTAGGAGCGTGGAATATCAGATCCCTTAATTGGGCAGGTAGGTCAGAATATTTAAAAAGGGAAATGGACAGGTTAAAGTTAGATATAGTGGGAATTAGTGAAGTTCGGTAGCAGGAGGAACAAGACTTCTGGTTAGGTGAATACAGGGTTATAAATACAAAATCAAATAGCGGTAATGCAGGAGTAGGTTTAATAATGAATAAAAAAGTAGGAATGCGGGTAAGCTACTACAAACAGCATAGTGAACGCATTATTGTGGCCAAGATAGATACGAAGCCCACGCCTACCACAGTAGTACAAGTTTATATGCCGATTAGCTCCTCAGATAACGAAGAGATTGATGAAATGTGTTATGAGATAAAAGAAATTATTCAGATAGTGAAGGGAGACGAAAATTTAAAAGTCACGGGTGACTGGAATTCGATAATAGGAAAAGGAAGAGAAGGAAACGTCTTCTCTTCTTCTTCGGTTATCAACCCACAGGTTGGTTGGCAGCAGCACGCCATTCCGTTCTTTTGTCAACTTTCTTCTTCATATCTGCATAGGTCTGGCACCCGATGTCATTTATTACTTGTTGAATGTAGCTTAATCTAGGTCGTCCTCGGCGAGTTCTTCCTTCAATGATTCCTTCTAATATTCTCTTAATGAAATTGTTATGCCGTAAAATGTGACCTATGAAGGTTATTCTTCTTTTCTGTATATTTCGCCAAAGAGATCTGTTTTCTTTCACTCTTCTGAGGACATCTTCGTTTGTAGCCTTGTCTCGCCAGCTGATTTTTTCCATTCTCCGGTAGCACCACATTTCGAATGCCTCTAATCTTCTCTTTTCTTCTTTTCCACTAGTCCAAGTTTCACATCCGTAAAGGGCTGTACTCCACACATAGGTTTTCATGACTCTCTTTCTTACGTCTAAACTAACATTTCTACTCGTCAGTAAGTTTCTTTTTCCATTGAATGCTATTTTGGCAAGTTGTATTCTGTTTTTAATGTCACTTTTGCTCCTTCCATCTGCTGTTATTTTGCTACCTAAGTAGTTAAATTCTGTAACCTGCCCTAGTTTCTCTCCCTTTATTGTTATTCGTATGGGTTCATTGTAGTTCAGGGCGCCACTCACCATCACTTTAGTCTTTTTCTTATTTATTTTCATTCCATACTGTTCTTTTAAGGTGTTTTCCATTTCATTGAGTGCGGCTTCTAAATCTTCTTTCCTTTCTGTAATTATGGCGATATCATCTGCATATCGCAACATATCTATTTTCATTCCGTTAAGTTTTATTCCTACTTCAATATTCTCTCTTATTTTGTCTATTGCTTCTTGGATATATGCGTTGAAAATTACTGGAGATAGTGGGCATCCCTGTCTCACTCCTTTCCTTATTCTTGCTGTTTCTTCTTTGTTTTCCTTCTTAACTAAGGCTGTTTCATTTTGGTATATTTTAAAGATTATCCTTCTATCATTGTATTTCAGACCAGCCTTCTTCAGAATTCTAAACATTTCTGGCCATACAACATTGTCAAATGCCTTTTCGAGGTCTACGAAGGCTATAAATACTTGTTTGTTTTTGGAAATTTGTTTCTCAATTATTAGTCTTAAAGATAAGATTGCTTCCCTCGTCCCTACACCGCTTCTAAAACCGAATTGGTCTTCACTTAGAGTGCTATTCAATTGGTTTTCAACTCTTTTCAAAATTATTCTTATTAGAATTTTTGATGCGTGTGAAAGAAGACTGAGTGTTCGATGGTTTTCACAGTCCATAGTAGATGCTTTCTTAGGTATGGGGAATATGATGCATTTCTGATAGTCTTCAGGAACTTCACCTGTTTTGTATATTTTCTGTATGAGTTGCAGTAATGTAGTAGGTGAATACGGATTGGGGGGAAGAAATGAAAGAGGAAGCCGCCTGGTAGAATTTTGTACAGAACATAACTTAATCATAGCTAACACTTGGTTCAAGAAGCATGGAAGAAGCCTGGAGATGCTAGAAGGTATCAGACAGAATATATAATGGTAAGACAAAGATTCAGGAACCTGGTTAAAAATTGTAAGACATTTCCAGGGGCAGATGTGGACTCTGACCACAATCTATTGGTTATGAACCGTAGATTAAAACTGAAGAAACTGCAAAAAGGTAGGAATTTGAGGAGATGGGACCAGGATAAACTGAAAGAACCAGAGGTTTTAGACAGCTTCAGGGAGAGCATTAGGGAACGACTGATAAGAATAGGGGAAAGAAATACAGTAGAAGAAGAATGCTTAGCGTTGAGAGACGAAATAGTGAAGGTAGAAGAGGATTAAGTTGGTAAAAAGATGAGGGCTAATAGAAATCCTTGGGTAACAGAAGAGATATTGAATTTAATTGATAAAGGAGAAAATATAAAAATGCAATAAATGAAGTGGGCAAAAAGGAATACAAACATCTCAAAAATGAGATCGACAGGAAGTGTAAAATGGCTAAGCAGGGATGGCTAGAGGACAAATGTAAGGATGTAGAGGCGCATATCACTAGGGGTAAGATAGATACTGCCTACAGGAAAATTAAATAGACCTTTGGAGGAAAGAGATCCACTTGTATGAATATCAAGAGCGCAGATGGAAACACAGTTCTAAGCAAAGAAGGGAAAGAAGAAGGTGAAAGGAATATGTAGAGGGTCTATACAAGGGCGATATTCTTGAGGACAATATTATAGAAAAGAGAATGTAGATGAAGAC
Source organism: Schistocerca piceifrons (assembly GCF_021461385.2). Taxonomy (NCBI): domain Eukaryota; kingdom Metazoa; phylum Arthropoda; class Insecta; order Orthoptera; family Acrididae; genus Schistocerca; species Schistocerca piceifrons. The sequence continues at coordinate 408,661,045 of NC_060138.1, read as the reverse complement.
GAAATGGGAGAAATGATACTGCGTGAAGAGTTTGACAGAGAACTGAAAGACCTAAGTCGAAACAAGGCCCCGGGAGTAGACAACATTCCATAAGAACTACTGACAGACTTGAGAGAGCCAGGCCTAACAGAACTCTACCATCTAGTGAGCAAGATGTATGAGACAGGCGAAATACCATCAGATTTCAAGAAGAATACAATAATTCCAATCCCAAAGAAAGCAGCTGTTGACAGATGTGAAAACTACCGAACTATCAGTTTAATAAGCCACGGCTGCAAAATTTTAACACGAATTCTTTACAGATGAATGGAAAAACTGGTAGAAGCCGACCTCGGGGAAGATCAATTTGGATTCCGTAGAAATGTTGGAACACGTGAGGCAATACTGACCCTAAGACTTATCTTAGAAAATAGATTAAGGAAAGGCAAACCTACGTTTCTAGCATTTGTAGACTTAGAGAAAGCTTTTAACAATGTTGACTGGTATGTTGTTGTTGTTGTTGTTGTCTTCAGTCCTGAGACTGGTTTCATGCAGCTCTCCATGCTACTCTATCCTGTGCAAGCTTCTTCATCTCCCAGTACTTACTTCAACCTACATCCTTCTGAATCTGCTTAGTGTATTCATCTCTTGGTCTCCCTCTACGACTTTTACCCTCCACACTGCCCTCCAATGCTAAATTTGTGATCCCTTGATGCCTCAGAACATGTCCTACCAACCGGTCCCTTCTTCTTGTCAAGTTGTGCCACAAACTCCTTTTCTCCCCAATATTGACTGGAATATTCTCTTTCAAATTCTGAAGGTGGCAGGGGCAAAATAAAGGGAGCGAAAGGCTAGGCTATTTACAATTTGTACAGAAACCAGATGGCAGTTATAAGAGCCCAGGAGCATGAAAGGGAAGCAGTGGTTGGGAAGGGAGTGAGACAGGGTTGTAGCCTATCCCCGATGTTATTCAATCTGTATATTGAGCAAGCAGTAAACGAAACAAAAGAAAAATTCGGAGTAGGAATTAAAATCCATGGAGAAGAAACAAAAACTTTGAGGTTCGCTGATGACATTGTAATTCTGACAGAGACAACAAAGAACCTGGAAGAGCAGCTGAACGGAATGGACCATGTCTTGAAAGGAGGATATAAGATGAACATCAACAAAAGCAAAACGAGAATAATGTAATGTAGTCGAATTAAATCGAGTGATGCTGCGGGAATTAGATTAAGAAATGAGACGTTTAACGTAGTAAATGAGTTTCGCTATTTGGGGAGCAAAATAACTGATGATGGTCGAAGTAGAGAGGATATAAAATGTAGACTGGCAATGACAAGGAAAGCGTTTCTGAAGAAGAGAAATTTGTTTACATCGAGTATAGATTTAAGTGTCAGGAAGTCGTTTCTGAAAGTATTTGTATGGAGTGTAGCCATGTATGGAATTGAAACATGGACGATAAATAGTTTAGACAAGAAGACAATAGAAGCTTTAGAAATGTGGTGCTATAGAAGGATGCTGAAGATTAGATGGGTAGGTCACATAACTAATGAGGAGGTATTGAATAGAATTGGAGAGAAGAGAAATTTGTGGCACAACTTGACTAGGAGGGATCGGTTGGTAGGACATGTTTTGGGGCATCAAGGGATCACCAATAAGTATTGGAGGGCAGCGTGGAGGGTAAAACTCGTAAACAGAGAGAGACCAAGAGATGAATACACTAAACAGATTCAGAAGGATGTAGGTTGCAGTAGGTACTGGGAGATGAAGAACCTTGCACAGGATAGAGCAGCATGGAGAGCTGCATCAAACCATTCTCTGGACTGAAGACCACAACAACAACAACAACAACAACAACAACAACAGCTTTTCTCAAATGAATATTATACGTCGCTTCAGCGCAGGCCGCTGTTTTTAACAGTAAAGTGCACCTCGCAACACATTTTAACGAATGGCGAATATCTATAACCTATATCCATAGTGCATGTGGTTCTCATCTACTCTTCCTCGAAAAGGCCAAAAGTTCCTGCACGTATAAAAAATGTACAAATTGCAAGACAAGGTTACTATTTTAAAATGTTAAGCTTTTTGAGCCGTGTGCACAGAAATTAAAATCTCTTTCTCACTAGACAATGCACTCGCATACAAAGACTCTTTTTGCAATGGGAACATTTGAAATGCGAATCGTTGGAGCATCTACTTTATTCACCAGACCTACACCCTCTGGTTTCTACTCTTCCCTCATCTACATACATTTGGGTTAGAACACTTTTGAGTACAGTATGGAGATAATGGCAGCTGTTGTTGGCTATCTTGCAGACCACGGATAATCGATCTTCCATGGATGAAATACGGTCACTTGGGAAGTATCTGACAAAGATCATTCACCTTCACATAAATTGTGTCAAGAAATAGCTGCGTTTTTAGCCTGATAACAAGTCATTCACCGTCACATTAGTAGCTTTTTACCTTACACTCGTATGATGCACAACGATGTCGGGTTTTGACCCGGAGATGATAAAGACTGAGCTTCTTTTTAATTCATAGTATTAGAGCTGAGAACTGGTGTAACGGTGCACCGGTGTCTAGTAGCTTCAGCATCGTGCGAATGATCCTTGTATTCTTTGGTGGGACTTTAGGCTGATTTATTCGCCTATATAATTACAGTGAATTTTGAAAACAGCTAATAAGGTAGTTTTGTCCTCTAACACAAATGTCAAGGTACTGTATCGATGGAATCCATTCTACTTATGCCTACACAGAAAGCACAAACAACCACCAGGAATAGTTCAAATCTGAGCTTATACGCGCAGTGTTCCATGTGACGTGGACACCTCTAGTATTTCATAAACTGCACAAGATACTATCTCACTTTAATATTCGGCTACCCCTAAATTTGGAGTAGGAATCAAAATCCACGGAGAAGAAATAAAAACTTTGAGGTTTTCCGATGACATTGTAATTCTGTTACAGACAGCCAAGGACCTGTTTGAACGGAATGGACAGTGTCTTGACAGGAGGATATAAGATGAACATCGACAAAAGCAAAACGAAGATAATGGAATGTAGTCGAATTAATCAGGTGATGCTGAGGGAATTAGATTAGCAAATGAGCCACTTAAAGTAGTAGATGAGTTATGCTGTTTGGGGAGCAAAATACCTGATGATGGTCGAAGTATAGAGGATATAAAATGTAAACTAGCAATGACAATGAAAGCGTTTCTGAAGAAGAGAAATTTGTTAACATCGAGTATAGATTTAAGTGTCAGGAAGTCTTTTCTGAAAGTATTTGTATGGAGTGTACCCATGTATGGAAGTGAAACACGGACGATAAATAGTTTAGACAATAAGAGAATGGAAGCTTTCGAAATGTGGTGCTACAGAAGAATGCTGAAGATTAGATGGGTAGATCATGTAACCGATGAGGAGGTGCTGAACAGAACTGGGGAGAAGAGGAATTTGTGGCACAACTTGAATAGAAGAAGGGATCGGTTGGTAGGACATGTTCTGGGGCATCAAGGGATCACCAGTTTAGTATTGGAGGGCAGCTTGGAGGGTAAAAATCATAGAGGAAGACCAAGAGATGAATACACTAAGCAGATTTAGAAGGATGTAGGCTGCAGTAGTTACTGGGAGATGATGAAGCTTTCACAGGATAGAGTAGCATTGAGAGATGCATCAACAACAATTATAAAATAAAGAAACATTATTGCTTTCTTAGGGCTCCCCGCATGTTTTATGTATTTTTCCTGGTGCTTTCAGGCTGAATACGGGATTATTTTAACTTTAACGTACTCTTACGTTCTGCTTTTTCCTTTCTTTATCTGACGAAAATGAGCTTTTTTTCTATCCAGAGCAACCATAGACGCAGTAAGTGCGCCAGAGTTTCAAGTCTTTACCTGAAACTTGGTAGAATTTAAATTTTGACCTATCGTTCAGTCTCGCAATACCTCTGTAAACACACTTTTAAAACAATTAGATAATGTTTTTACTACTGTGTAATGGATGAAGATACAAACCTCACTCCATTACACGTCCTATAAGCAGCAAAATTGTCATTTCCAATTCGTCGCGGACGTCCGTGGCACATATACGCTATCACCTGACTCGTAGAAATGAAATTTATTTCTACCCACAAATATGGTGTTCACTCACCATTCAGAAGTAACCCCTTCTCCTACTACTGACTCTTGCTAACAGGGGTTGTTTTTTCTTTTTACATCTAACATGGGTTACACAGTATTCTAATGTTTTTTTCTGGTGTAAAGTTCTCACTAACACACACACACACACACACACACACTTTTCTGTTTGAGGTGCGTTTAACCAACGCCCGACGTCCACTTTTCTCTACCGCAAAGTTTCTGTGGCTGACATTAAGCAGCGATTTGACTGTATCCTTATATCTGCACGAGTACCTGGCACCACCAACAGTATGTAGAATAATGAGAGTTTTTCCTGTTCGTTTGCTGTCCATGGTACTTCCTCATACTACTGTACCAAAATTTGCGACTACACGAATTTTTCCCCCTATTCGACTTTTTTGTCTCCCGTTGACTGGTCTACACAAGGGCACGTTCAGGCCACGTTCCCTCATGATATCACCTTCTGTCGCTGACCGCAGACTGTCACGTCTAGCAATGCTGTGGCGATGAAAAGTTAGGATAGACAAGGAGTGTACATGTGACATATCCTTCTATTCTGAGGGAAAAATATGATTGCGCTAGAAGTTCCCGAATGTTCGAACAAAGTAACCACGCGCTTCCAAACAATGGAACTACAATTATGTAGAGTAGTATGACTGGAATTTCGTGTGGTTCAGGGGCGCTCAACACATTACCAGCGCCCTAGAAATTTCAAAACAACACATTGGTGCAATCGGAATTTTACTGTGTGTAGGGGTGTCCCAGATGAAAGAGGAGACATCTGTCAGACAATCGCGGCCTGAATGTGCCCTTGCGTAGACCAGTCAGTGAAAACTTAAGGTCGAATAGGAGAAAAAAAAAAGTCGTTTAGTCGCAAATTTTGGTACAGTGGTATGAGGGAGTGCCATGGACAACATACTAAAAGTCCCCACCGGGGTGCGGGGTCGTTTGAATAACTCGAAAGCCGCGGTATCTGGCGAATATGTTTCCAAGTACAAAACTAAACTATATTAAATTTCTTAGAAAAAAAAAGGTCCTAGTTTACGCCTTGAAGGCGATGGGAAACTTGCAGATTATTAAAAATCGTGATTTAATGATATAAAAATTAATGTTTATTGTTGAAAGAAGTGGGTTAGGATCAAATATGAAATGTGTGTATCAGATCTAAGTATTAAGGTAGAAACTGTGTAATGGGGGTATAACAGCTTGGCGGGGGTAGGAAGCTAGACGCGAGAGGGTAGGTAAGTCGCCACACTGTGGTCATGAACTTCTCTCCTTCATAGGTTTGAAAACTGGAAAGATTGGCAATTTCCCATTCTATCTCCGCAGCTCGTGGTCTCGCGGTAGCGTTCCCGGGTTTGATTCCCGGCGGGGTCATGGATTTTTCCTGCCTCGAGATGACTGGGTGGTGTTGTGTCATCATCATTCATCCCCTTTACGGTCGGAGGAAGGCAATGGCAAACCACCTCCACTAGGACCTTGCCTAGTAAGGCGGCACGGGTCTCCCGCGTCGCTCCCCTACGCTCTGTAAAGGAGTATGGGACATCATCATCATCATCATCATCATCATCACCATCACCTCACTACATCAAAGAATCAGCTATAGATGTTTTTCAAACTTATACCGACCCTTCCGCATCTCGCCTTACAAGGGAACCTCCCCATCGCACCCCCCTCAGATTTAGATATAAGTTGGCACACTGGATAGGCCTTGAAAAACTGAACACAGATCAATCGAGGAAACAGGAAGAAGTTGTGTAGAACTATGAAAAAATAAGCAAAATATACAAACTGAGTAGTCGATGCGTAAGATACGCAACATCAAGCCTAACGTGGCTCAGGAGCGCCGTGGTCCCGTGGTTAGCGTGAGCAGCTGCGGAACGGAGGGCCTTGGTTCAAGCCTTCCCTCCAGTGAAAAGTTTAATTTCTTTATTTTCGCAAAGTTATGATCTGTCCGTTCGTTCATTGACGTCTCTGTTCACTATAATAAGTTTAGTGTCTGTGTTTTGCGACCGCACCGGTAAACCGTGCGATTAGTAGACGAAGGACGTGCCTCTCCAATGGGAACCGAAAACATTTGATCGCAAGGTCATAGGTCAACCGATTCCTCCACAGGAAAACGCGTCTGATATATTCTATACGACACTGGTGACGGCATGTGCGTCACATGACAGGAATATGTTGTCGACCCACCTGCCTTGCACACTTGGCGAATGGGTAAAAAGATTCTTCTATCTTGTCCGATTTAGGTTTTCTTGTGGATATGATAATCACTCCCAAAAAAGTGATGAAAACATTAGAGTTTGTCACATAAACTACAACAAATGAATGCAACAGTTTCACAGTCGCACAGTTTTCCCTGTGCTCTGTCAAAACATATGTTTCTAACGTTCTCAAATTTTTCCGTGTGTAGAGCGTCAAATCCTGCATATGTCCCAGCAAATCTGGACATGTCCTGCAATTTTGGAGAGCGAAGTTGATTGTGAGTGAGTGCCTGAACTTTCATAATTGTCTGAAAATAAAAAATTAAACTTTTCACTCGAGGGAAGACTTGAACCAATGACCTCTCATTCCGCAGCTGCTCACGCTAACCACGGGACCACGGTGCTCTGGAGTTCACATTAGCCTTGATGTTGCCTATCTAGCGCATGGACTACTCAGTTTGTATATTTTGCTTATTTTTTCGTAGTTCCACACAATTTCTTCCTGTTTTCTCGATTGATCTGTGTTCAGTTTTTCAAGGCCTATCCACTGTGCCAACTTATAACAAAATCTGTGGGGGGGGGGGGGGGGGGTGCGATGGGGAGGTTCCCTTGTTAGAATCACTGGGGGATGCAGAGCGCACCCAAACACCGCGGGTTTGGGTGTTTATTCGCCACAAAATGCGTTACTCATAACAACGCAAGAATCGCTTATGGATAGATTCTATGTAAATCTTGCACACTTTTCTACACTGCTAGAGGGGGAAATAGATTGTAAGTCGTCCTCCATGGCAGTTGTAACGTTCTTCCGGAAAGGCGACTTCAACCCACCAGTTTACAGACTATACCTCCCCAGCATTTCGTGTCTAGTTCTCTTGTGGGAATAGACAAAATAACTTTACTGGGCTCGTGTATATATAGCCGAGTTATTTTCAGTTTATTACGCGAGTACTTCCTTGCAGTTATTAGGTCATCTTTCATGTAAAACTTGTTCCTATAAACAAGGGCTGAGAAGTGCTTACTTTGTAATTGTGATGTTCTCAGCAACCTACGTAATGTTGGAGGGAAAGTGAATGGACTGGTAAATATGGCACCTTGCAGCTGTCTGCCGTTGACAGCATTTTATGAATCCCTGTGACTGTGCTGGCAGTGAATTAATGAATGACCAGAAAGTTACTGCACATCTGTCACCATTAACTGTGGTACTGATAGACTGCACAACTCTCTTCTACTCAGAAATTGCTGGCCTTGAAGAGTGGACTGTCCTGTATGGTGCCAACTGCAAAACGTCCACATTCTATGTTGCAAGGTCAGTGTGAATGTGTCTGATGGAATGGCACTGATTGTGTTCAAGTCTAGAACAGTAATGCGTTGCTTGAATTATGCTGAAATAGCTGAATTTTCGTAATACGTAGGTGACCTCCTGCTGTTACAAAGGGAGCCAATTTAAGCATCTGGGCTTATTTAGATGTTGGGAGAGATGAGACTGGTGTAATGTCCTTGATATCCCTCACACTGCTTAAAGTAGTTCGGCCACTGGTAGTGGTGACAATGAAATCAACATTGTAACGTACATACTGACAGCATGTTACGCTCGGGGTGGCTGTTCAGTGTGCAGACAATTAACAGTGCAGCCACCTAGCTTTTTTTAAATATATAGACAATATGCCTTTCCTGGAAAAATACTACAGCTGCCATACAGGGTCACTAAGAATCAATTTCCCCCACAGCAGTGAACAACAACCTGTAGACATTTACATAGGTTCTGTCCATCTGTGTTTCTTGCAGCAGTATTATGTTTTAGTAATTCATATTTCTGTTCCATGTAGTTTTGATGCACTTTGTGAGAAATAAATATCCCTCCCTCTCCTCCTAACCATGTCTGTGACTTCGTCCCCAGTGATGAATAAAGAGAGCTGTGGAACGTTTAGAATAACTTTGTGAAACACCCTGTAGTTGGTTCTTGTGATGTGGTATGGTGGTCAGAGGGTGTAACTGCTGATCACTCTTCAATTTGCACACCTATCAATGAAGGAAGTGCATGGCCACAATCTGGTAACTTACCTTCCCTCGTGCACCTACCCTCGACCCCTTTTACACCCCCAGAATGCAATTTATCCCTTGTCTCTGCTGCACTTAAAACAGGGTACACACACTTCTTCTCATTTCATTTAACAATAAACATTAATTTTATACATTTGAATTACTATTTTTAATAATCTGTAATTTTCCATTCTCTGCTATGTTGAAACTATTATTAGTTCTCGAGAAATAATGACAGGGTTTTTTTTGTACAAAAATTTAATGTAGTTTAATTTTGTACTATAAAACACTTTAGCTAGAAGCTGCAGTTTTCAAATTATTCAAGAAAAACGTATAAAAGTGACCTTTAAACTTGCTCCATCCCCATGCCCACACCTCACCTATGTTCTTAATGGCACTCCCTCCTATCACTGTACAAAACTTTGCGACTACACTACGAGAAAAAGACTGGACAGTAGCAGCCGCGAGCAGATCCACAGGACGAGAAACTATGGCCTCGAGCTGGCCCATCACTGAATTAAAATGCTCGCTGTATCTGAAGACCATAAGGCACTGTGAAAAGTTTTAGTGTGAGTATTAACACATGTCTGTCACTGTCCTCTTTTTTCCACACCTGTCTATTGGTGTCAAGCGAAAAGCAAATACAAGAGTCTATTAAAAAAACCATTACTGCTTCAGTACCTCACTAGTTTTTAAATGTAAGTCATGACTAGTAACTAGGAAGAAAAATACTTGCACATTTTCATACTACTATTTGGCTAACTCTTTTGTATCAGCATCCTGAACAATTTATGAAATACTGGGTGGGGGTCCATGTTTTATGGGGACGTACTGTATAGCACTTCTGACATACCGGTACTGAAAGTATCACTGCAATGTCTATAGACCACAGTGAAAACTCATGGTAAGAGCAAATTTGCAGGCCAACAATTGCATGTAGGGCTGAAAACTCTAACTAAATTAATGAAGTGCAGTAAGTCATACAATACTGCAGGGATTAGGTTAGGAGATGCAACATTACAAGTAATAGATATGAGCTTTGATGGTTTCTGTAGAGAGGATAGTAAAATGCAGACTGCCTATAGCAAGGAAAACATTTTTGAAAAAGAGAAATTTGCTAACATAAAATACAAATTTCAGTGTTAAGATGCCCTTACTGAAGATATCTGTCTGCAGTGTAGCCTCATACGGAAGTGAAATATAGACAATAAGAAGTTCAGAGAAGATGAGAATAGGTTTTTAAATGTGGAATTATAGAAGAATGTTGAAGATTAATGGCACAATTTGACTAAAAGAAGGAATTAGTTAATTAGTTGACACAACACATTCAGAGGCATCAAGAAATCATCAATTTGGTACTGGATGGGAGGGTGAGAGTGAGAGGAGGGAAAAGGGGAAAGAGGGAGGAAGGGGGGAGGAGGATGATGAGGAGGGGGGAAGATAGATAGATTGATAGATAGAGAGAGAGAGAGAGAGAGAGAGAGAGAGAGAGAGAGAGAGAGAGAGAGGGGGGGGGGGGGCAAAAACTGTAGAGGGAGACCAAGGGATACATACACTAAGAAGATTCAGATGGATGTAGGTTGCAGTAGTTATTCAGACATTATGAGGTCTGCACAGGATAGACTGGTGTGGAGGGCTCCATCGTCAAACATTCTTCGGATTTGAGATGACACAGCAACAAGAACAACATCTACAACAACAAAGTAGCACAAACTGAAAGTTTCTTTTGTTTTTGCTGAGAGAGAGAGAGAGAGAGAGAGAGAGAGAGAGAGAGAGTTGTGCCACATTATTAACATTTGAGGTCATTAACCTAGTATGGTATGCACTCTATCTATAAATTACTGTGGGAGTAATTTTCCTGAATTTGTAATATCCAAAAACAAGTGTAGTGCATATTTGTACACAACACTGAAATTTAAAGAAAATTTATTACTTCATTTGAGTTGGAATATACTTCATTATATGAAATGTGGCTGTGGTGTGCACCTTGCATAGCAGATCTCAATGAACTATGATTGCAAGTGTGCAATTCCTTTCTTTGAGTTATTAATTACAGTTACCTATGTGTACACATAAAAAGCGAAAGTTTCTCAGTATATCCTTGTCTGTGCTGTACGGAATCAGAAATGGCCACATTTCAAGCTCAGAAAATAATAACGCTTATTGAATACTGTACTTTAATGAATCTCACAGGAAAAATCAAAGAAAATTACATTGCTAAGTAAAAAAAAAAAACATTGTGGTGGTATCTAGACATTCTGAGAAAACAGTGACTTTAAGCGCAGCAGCATTTATACCCAACACATGTTCTGAGAGTTATTCATGGAATGACAGCGTATAATTTAATCTTCCAGACATGCCAGGGCTTATTTTATTCAAATGCAGTTTAGACAAGGGCAACGAAACTGTTTTAGTGCATAATGTATGTTTTTTTAGAGACTTAAAATGTTCTAATTAACACTTAAACATGTCAGGCCCAGAAAGTCAAACTCATGCCCACTAGAATAGATACTTCATCAGTAGAGCTATTTACAATGTGATTTCAAAGCAATGTATACTTTGCTACCATAAAACACATCTAACTTTATGCATTTTTACTGAGTACATTTAATGCTGCAATCGCACACCAAAATTATGCATAAAAATCTGAATAACACATTCGTAATCACAGTACAAATTTTCCTGCTTGTTTATATATCATTACACTGTAAATCAGAAAACAGATAAAGTTTTTGGGCTCAACATCTTTGTTTGTTTCATAGAGAAATTTCTGAATAGAAATAACCTCTAAACTGCCAACATAAACTTTGTCTATGCAATGTTTTGTTGTTGGCACATTCCACTACAGCAATACAGAAGTGATCAATCTTAATAACTCCACACAAAATTGCTCATTCATGCATCAAAATATTGAGCAAATGTCATCAACAAGATGAATGAATGAAACTACACTGACAATGTATCTGTATGCATTTTATTGCAAGGAGAATGGAGGAGGAGAGAAGAACTAGTATGTTACTGTGACATAGCACTAATGTCAATTGTGTATTCAAAGCTGAAGTTGTCAACTTACTTAAAAGTTACAAAAATAATCAATGTTTGAAATTTTTCTTTTGATAGAAGGATTGAAGGGAAACAAAGAGGGGTGAATAAGAGAGATTGGCGAGGTTGCAGAAATGGTTACAGTTATGGAAAAGTCGTCCACAATCCCATGTCGGGGAGACAGGGTAATAAGCAAAACAAAAGAGATTACTGACAAAATATCAAGCACAAGAGTCAATAAAGGCGGACAGGTGGGGTGGGGTGGTGGATAGATAAACAGATTGGGAAATACTGGAAAGAAATACTGAGACCACTGAAATCAATGTAAATTTAGACCAGGCAGGCCCCCCCATGAACCATGGACCTTGCCGTTGGTGGGGAGGCTTGCGTGCCTCAGCGATACAGATGGCCGTACCGTAGGTGCAACCACAACGGAGGGGTATCTGTTGAGAGACCAGACAAACATGTGGTTCCTGAAGAGGGGCAGCAGCCTTTTCAGTAGTTGCAGGGGCAACAGTCTGGATGATTGACTGATCTGGCCTTGTAACATTAACCAAAACGGCCTTGCTGTGCTGGTACTGCGAACGGCTGAAAGCGAGGGGAAACTACAGCCGTAATTTTTCCCGAGGACATGCACCTTTGCTGTATGTATTAAATGATGATGGCGTCCTCTTGGGTAAAATATTCCGGAGGTAAAATAGTCCCCCATTCGGATCTCCGGGCGGGGGACTACTCAAGAGGACGTCGTTATCAGGAGAAAGAAAACTGGCGTTCTACGGATCGGAGCGTGGAATGTCAGATCCCTTAATCGGGCAGGTAGGTTAGAATATTTAAAAAGGGAAATGGACAGGTTAAAGTTAGATATAGTGGGAATTAGTGAAGTCCGGTGGCAGGAGGAACAAGACTTTTGGTCAGGTGATTACAGGGTTATAAATACAAAATCAAATAGGGGTAATGCAGGAGTAGGTTTAATAATGAATAAAAAAGTAGGAATGCGGGTAAGCTACTACAAACAGCATAGTGAACGCATTATTGTGGCCAAGATAGACACAAAGCCCATGCCTACTACAGTAGTACATGTTATATGCCAACTAGCTCTGCAGATGATGAAGAAATAGATGAAATGTATGACGAGATAAAAGAAATTATTCAGGTAGTGAAGGGAGACGAAAATTTAATAGTCATGGGTGACTGGAATTTGTCAGTAGGAAAAAGGAGAGAAGGAAACATAGTAGGTGAATATGGATTGGGGCTAAGAAATGAAAGAGGAAGCCGCCTGGTAGAATTTTGCACAGAGCATAACTTAATCACAGCTAATACTTGGTTCAAGAATCATAAAAGAAGGTTGTATACCTGGAAGAATCCTGGAGATACTAAAAGGTATCAGATAGCTTATATAATGGTAAGACAGAGATTTAGGAACCAGGTTTTAAATTGTAAGACATTTCCAGGGGCAGATGTGGATTCTGACCACAATCTATTGGTTATGAACTGCAGATTGAAACTGAAGAAACTGCAAAAAGGTGGGAATTTAAGGAGATGGGACCTGGATAAACTGAAAGAACCAGAGGTTGTACAGAGTTTCAGGGAGAGCATAAGGGAACAATTGACAGGAATGGGGGAAAGAAATAAACTAGAAGAAGAATGGGTAGCTCTGAGGGATGAAGTAGTGAAGGCAGCAGAGGATCAAGTAGGTAAAAAGATGAGGGCTAATAGAAATCCTTGGGTAACAGAAGAAATATTGAATTTAATTGATGAAAGGAGAAAATATAAAAATGCAGTAAATGAAGCAGGCAAAAAGGAATACAAACGTCTCAAAAATGAGATCGACAGGAAGTGCAAAATGGCTAAGCAGGGATGGCTAGAGGACAAATGTAAGGATGTAGAGGTGCATATCACTAGGGGTAAGATAGATACTGCCTACAGGAAAATTAAATAGACCTTTGGAGAAAAGAGAACCACTTGTATGAATATCAAGAGCTCAGATGGCAACCCAGTTCTAAGCAAAGAAGGGAAGGCAGAAAGGTGGAAGGAGTATATAGAGGGTCTATACAAGGGCGATGTACTTGAAGACAATATTATGGAAATGGAAGAGGATGTAGATGAAGATGAAATGGGAGATAAGATACTGTGTGAAGAGTTTGACAGAGCACTGAAAGACCTGAGTCGAAACAAGGCCCCGGGAGTAGACAACATTCCATTAGAACTACTGATGGCCTTAGGAGAGCCAATCATGACAAAACTCTACCATCTGGTGAGCAAGATGTATGAGACAGGTGAAATACCCACAGACTTCAAGAAGAATATAATAATTCCAATCCCAAAGAAAGCAGGTGTTGACAGATGTGAAAATTACCGAACTATCAGTTTAATAAGTCACAGCTGCAAAATACTAACGCGAATTCTTTACAGATGAATGGAAAAACTGGTAGAAGCGGACCTCGGGGAAGATCAGTTTGGATTCCGTAGAAATGTTGGAACACATGAGGCAATACTAACCTTACGACTTATCTTAGAAGAAAGATTAAGAAAAGGCAAACCTACGTTTCTAGCATTTGTAGACTTAGAGAAAGCTTTTGACAACGTTAACTGGAACACTCTCTTTCAAATTCTGAAGTTGACAGGGGTAAAATACAGGGAGCGAAAGGCTATTTACAATTTGTACAGAAACCAGATGGCAGTTATAAGAGTCGAGGAACATGAAAGGGAAGCAGTGGTTGGGAAAGGAGTGAGACAGGGTTGTAGTCATGTTATTCAATCTGTATATTGAGCAAGCAGTAAAGGAAACAAAAGAAAAATTTGGAGTAGGTATTAAAATTCATCTAGAAGAAGTAAAAACTTTGAGGTTCGCTGATGACATTGTAATTCTGTCAGAGACAGCAAAGGACTTGGAAGAGCAGTTGAACGGAATGGACAGTGTCTTGAAAGGAGGATATAAGATGAACATCAACAAAAGAAAAACGAGGATAATGGAATGTAGTCAAATTAAATTGGGTGATGCTGAGGGGATTAGATTAGGAAATGAGAAACTTAAAGTAGTAAAGGAGTTTTGCTATTTAGGGAGTAAAATAACTGATGATGGTCGAAGTAGAGAGGATATAAAATGTAGACTGGCAATGGCAAGGAAAGCGTTTCTGAAGAAGAGAAATTTGTTAACATTGAGTATAGATTTAAGTGTCAGGAAGTCGTTTCTGAAAGTATTTGTATGGAGTGTAGCCATGTATGGAAGTGAAACATGGACGATAACCAGTTTGGACAAGAAGAGAATAGAAGCTTTCGAAATGTGGTGCTACAGAAGAATGCTGAAGATAAGGTGGGTAGATCACGTAACTAGTGAGGAGGTATTGAATAGGATTGGGGAGAAGAGAAGTTTGTGGCACAACTTGACTAGAAGAAGGGATCGGTTGGTAGGACATGTTTTGAGGCATCAAGGGATCACAAATTTAGCATTGGAGGGCAGCGTGGAGGGTAAAAATCGTAGAGGGAGACCAAGAGATGAATACACTAAGCAGATTCAGAAGGATGTAGGTTGCAGTAGGTACTGGGAGATGAAGAAGCTTGCACAGGATAGAGTAGCATGGAGAGCTGCATCAAACCAGTCTCAGGACTGAAGACCACAACAACAACAACAACAGGCCCATTTATTCTAACTGATAACTTGGTGGTAGTCATACCAATAGAGAAGGCCCAACAGGTTTACAAGAGCTGTTACGTGGCATCTCATTTCACAGGTGGCTCTCCTCTTCCTTTGAAAGTATGTTTTCCAGTTACAGTGGATAGTAGTAGGAGGGTGTGTGCATCAGACAAGTGTAAAGAGGAGGGGCAGTCACAAGGGTAGGAGCCATATAGGACAATGAAATAGGTGCAGAAGGAGCATAGGGTCTGATCAAGATATTGTGGAGATTGGTGTGTGTGTGTGTGTGTGTGTGTGTGTGTGTGTGTGTGTGTGTGTGTGTGTGTGTGTGTGGGGGGGGGGGGGGGGGGGGGGACGAAAAGCTATTCTGTGTGTGGTGGGCAAAATGTCAGACAGAATGCAACTTTATGAAAGCAGCAAATATAATATGTGATGGGATTCAACATGGCAAAAAGAGGAGGGTTCGGAGCACTATAAAGGGTGGAAGTGGCGAAAAAGAAGCTGAGGGGGAAAAAATGACAAGCATGGAAAAGCATTTTTATGAAACTACCGAATATAATATGCATATTTATAAAAGGACCACCACAAGTTATGTACCCACTGCAATGTAAAAACTGATCGGCCCTCTATATAGGTATGACTGAGACTATCAAGTTATCAGTCAGTATAAATGAACACAGGCAGAGCCAACATGTAATATCCTTTTACAGTGCATGCTCTACAATGTGACAATCGTGACCTTGGTGCCTGTTTCACCACGTGTGTTATCTGTATTCTCTCTCTTCACACCTCTGCAGAAGGAAATTGACATTACAACATGTGCTTGGTTCTTGCCACCTACTTAGCCTAAATTTATATTAATTTCTGTGGTCTCAGCATTTCTTTTCAATAAGTATTCCTTTTTTTTACTCCCCTTTTATTGTTCTATATCTTTTATTTTCTGACCTGTCTACTAACCTCCTCCACCTTTCTACCATGTATACCCGCACATAGCTTTCCACTTGACTTTTGCACCAGACACAAGACTCATCAAAGTCGAGATTCACAATTTGCAGGTGGTGTAGTATGCTATCTGTATCTATGTCAAAAAATAGCTGAATATAAATTATCTCTCATGAAGCATATAACACCATTCGCTACAAGCAACAAATATACTGGTACAGGAGACAGCAACTCTATATGAACTGTCTTGCATTAGGTTGAAGTCATTTTTAATTTAAAATCTTTTTAGATGAATTATATCTTCAGCACAGAACAGTGGGCACTAAAATTTTCATATTGTCATCTGTATATTAAAAAATCATATCTTTGCTTAGAAATTAGGGAAATGCACCTAGATTTATACAGTTTGAATTTTTTTCATCCTTCTGCAACATTCACCTACAGTAATTGTTTTAGGGCAACATATTAATTAACTAATTTCAATAAATGGACAGGGTAAAGACAACAAGAACGGATGCTATTTTTGCCACAAGATTCCTTACTATTTATCTGGTTACTACCACCAGCAGACTAGATTAGTTCTTGCAGTGAGGTTGCTGTGTCACATTATTAATAGCATAGTATAGTAAGCTTGTACTCACTGAATGTGCCTAAAAGCACACTTTTTAAAAAACACTTATAAGAAATATTAGTTCACATTTAAAATGATACACAAGTTTTCAAATTTTGTCCGCTTGTGGGTAAGAGAAGTGCAACTGAGGTATGGTCAGAATGTTTTAGCCATCCTGCTACATTTGAGAAAGAGTTTTTGATTTGTAAGATAGTTTCATTTGCTCCATTCATTCATCCTAGGGTTGGCATTCCTTTACTTGGTTTGAGGGCGTGTGATCGGCGAGAAAATATCATGTGATCAAATAAAGCCAGTTAAAGTTTTATAATAGTTTTTTTTAATCTTTGCTGACCACTCTTATTCCGATGAATTTTTTTCGTAAAGTGCTCTCTCTTTTTGATAAGTGCACTGAAGTGGTAACAGCACCTTATGGAAAAAAAATTCAATAATTGCTATTTCAACGAAGCCAATAACGCAGCGCGAGGAAATTGTCACGCCTCCCCTTTACACGAGAATTATTTTACGGGATAGGTAATGAAACTTCTTGATGTTTTTACGAACTCATTTACCTAAGCGCAACGACTTTTTTTCTCTTTCCTTCTGTCTTCCCGGAGGATATACCTGGCAAAAAATTCTGACTGTGACGGAATTACGAACAAAGCTGGTAATATTCGGAATCATCGAGACTGATTGCCGCTTTTTTTTTTGGTATGGTGGGAACTCAAGTTAGTTCTGGTACAAGTGTACTTTTCACCTTTTACACCGCAGCACTATTGTATGAGTTCTAACAGTGTATGAACCTATACTGCACAACAGGAAACTAAGAACATACGTCAAGGCTTGTCTCACTCGGAGTGGTTTTTCCAGTAAAATTTGTTGGTCTTGAAACATGCCAAGACAATCATTGGCCAACATATGTTACTGAATATTTACAAATGTGTGATATCTATTTAAACATTATCTCATTCAGCCGTGTGGGGTGTTACTGAGAAACTATGTCGTCCTGACCCACTTACACTGTTTACTTTGCAGAGAATAATTTGCTGGAAACGAAATTGAAAAGGAACAGTAACTAATCCTATCTTAATTAAAAAAAGTAAAGAAACTTTATTCGTTACCTATGCTAGAGAATTCCATAGCTTTGTCGGTATTATGCAGAGCCTGTGCCAAAGGTTATCATGCATTATTATTTAATGATTATACTAGTAATCAACATGATTTCTTTACACAGTCATGATTTACTACAAAAAAGTAATGTCACATTAATTTTTAACACCATTTACGTTCTAGAAGCAACATAACCTATAACACGTGATCCAACTTTACGTAACTACATTTGATAAATTTAACAGCCAACACATTGTATCAAAATATTGTGTAAAATCATTTATCGGATGACTAACTATACCGCACATTATCTTAATTTTCGAGTGTAGGGTTAACGTCAGCTTAAATAAGACATTACTACTGTGGAGAATAAAACAGTTAGCTTTTTCCTTCTTCTGCGATAATTTCGTCTCCAGTGGAGAAAATTTTGTTTATTTACTAAGCATGGTTATAATGGTACATTTCGATAGTGAAACACCTAAATAAATTTCTCAATATGGTAATGCAACAAGAACTGCGAAACCATTTACGGCTGGCATACTTTTGGTCCAACATACTGTACACTGCTTTATTCTTTCTAATAAAGACGATTCACTTCATGGGAACTATTACAATTTTCAACTAAACATGACGCGTAGCACTAGCAGACTGGTCACCGGGTAGAAATGGTACCGCCCCCTACACAATTTGTGTGTTTGTTCTTAACTTTAAAGACAAAGGAGAGCGCTTGGTATTAAAAAGTAGTTACGAAACTTCCGAATTTTTTCTCTTACCTTATTACTTTCAGTCAATATTGCCCTCAAAAAACGAATATTCGAAAAATATTCGTACGGATTTCTAGTGCAGATCATTACCGCCAGATGCCACCACATATCGTTTTAACACCGAAGATGAAAATATCGGTTAAGTCAAAGATGCTTCGGCGATCGAAGACAGAACGAATAGTAAATAACAAGATTAGGCGACAAAGCTCGCAGAATAGTAATGAATGAAATCGCCTAGGATTTGATCACAGGGGTTATTTGTACATTTTTATAACCATGTATTCTCTTTTAAATACATGTTATTTAGAAGCTTTGGTCACGTAGTTTATTCAGTGATGGTTAGGTAGTACAAAATTGTTACGATTGTGCCTCTCTCCTAGAAATGGCAGATATTACACCAAATGAAAGGACATGAGTGTACCAATGGTTTCTGGCTTTACTAATAAAAAACACGAGATGCATCGGTATTCTCATTTATTTTACATTGATAATAAAATCTGACACAAATCTAAGAAATATAGCTAATAATTTTCAGTTATCAGTCAAAACCTTTGTACAATAAATATACTTATTTAGAACACGTACAAAAATGCATTCTTACATGTATATAGATAGATTCACACTCCTTTCACAACACACACACACACACACACACACACACACACACACACCCCTCTCTTCCTAAACTGTGCTTGCAGACGTTGTAAGCAATAAAATAACACTAACAAATTCTCTCATACATTTAAAGACTAGGTCATTCAAACAACTGGCACAACATTTTTCACTTTGTAAAAAACAATACTGATCCCACTGCACATTTAAATATCACAAAATAACAGCACATCTTTAACTATTAGGCTTAGCTGCTTTGTCTTGTGTCTACATTACAATGAGCTTAAATACACACAGAGGAAGGAAATATGTGGTGACTTTATCTTTCAGATAAAGGAAATGACCGTGACTATGCCACAAGATAAGATACACCACACATCATGCAAACCTTCACGAGGATTTTTACAGATTAATGAAAGTCTTGGTGCTTAAGAATTCACGTGTGTAGCCTTTCATATTTATAAACGAGCATCAAAATGCACAGCTCCTTGTATCTTGCTATGCATAATTTTTTTCTTAAAATATGTACATTCATATTTACATGTGTACAGACAGTGGCGTACCATCATTACTTACATATAGGCAAAATTACACAATTTCTTTTCAACATATTCAGTTACAAGAACTGGGAACACTTCCACATCAACACACAAATTATTCATTTCGAAAATATTAAATGACTGCTTACCTTAGTAATTATACAAAAGAAATAAAAATTTCCAAAGTGACTCGATGGTGACATTTTTGACAGATAAAAAAAATATACAAAAGTCAGTCTAATTGTGATGTCAGAAGTAATGCTTCTATATTTTATAAAGTTTTTACTCCCTTCTATAAGAAAAAGGAAATAAAATGTTTAAGGATGGTAGTGTAATTGATGCCAGTGACCAGTGTCAGGACTGAAAATACTAAACTTCTCCAGTTACCACAACACTATTGCCACAAAGTGGACAAGATGTGCTTCAGTGCAAAAGCAAATGGTTTGAAATGTATCATTTGTTTCCAATCATTATGCCCAATTTCACAGATAAAAATTTCCATTACATGTCCACAGGTCACTGCTCACAGCTATAGAGGAGGCAGAAGGTAAGACTAAGTCACTTAGCTGAAGAAATTGGCTAGATATGCCAGAAGAATAGCAGATGTGACAAAATAAATGAAATCTAAGTAAGCATTCATACTGGAGTTGTTATAACGTCTAATATACTTCTACGTGCAAGTTCTTGGTAAATGATAGTGCATACGTTTTCTAATTAATTCATTTAAATAAACATACAGCATCCCAGTATCACACAATAAGAACCGATGTTCCAATGAACATAGCCCAACTGCTGTAACATCTTTCAATTATTTCTTTTTTTTCTTTTTCAGATTGCAGGAGCTTGCAGGATTCCCCATTCATTTACAGTTCAGAGTTTCCATACACTCAGCATATGACAACATCTGTTTACAATTTCTGATGCTTGTGAACACAGAGAATTATTTCTCATAGTATGACACTACAGAAACTTTACAAATCTAGTAATATTGGAGTAGTAGTGATGGCAGAAACAACAAATGATGGAAACCAAAACTGGCAAAAATCAATATTTTATAAGCTTCAGTTAATGGTTGCTGAGGCTTTTAATCAGCACCTAGTCATTTCTGTTTAGCTGTTCTTCCATCTACCTAGTCACATGCTACCAGAGTATTAGCCGTAGAGGAGCTAACAAAACCAGTCTCTGAATGCTACAGCATCAATTCTAAACCTCACATGCTCTTTAAAACATAAAAGTGACCACTCAACTTTTTTTCTCAACACATGTCTTCAGATCAATGATGGTTTTTTCTAAAAGCTCAATGCAGCTGACAGAGAAGTGCTGTGACTTGCTTGAGCAAGGTGATGAGCTCTCTGTTTTATCACTTGAAGGTGATGGTGAGGGGGATGAGGCAACTGGTTCATCTTCATCTTTCGATCCTGATGGCTTTGGCTCTGCCTCCTCTTCTTTCTTCTCAGCACTTAATTTTCTTTTCTTGCAGGGAACATCATCTGTAAGAGATCCATTCATCAAGTTACCACCAATTTTTTATAGTCTCACTTTCAAAGTACTAATTACAGTAATCTGTCACGTAAGGAATCAAATGGACCAAACATTACCAAAAATATACAATGTGCTATATCAAAAATAAATCCTACAATACACAACACACTGTTTTCACAAAATTTCATACGTTTACTTCTTTTCAAGGTACTACCCCAATTCAAAATCTTTTCTCATTAGTGAATGAAGTCACATGTGTAAATCATCAGAATGTGATACAGAAATGCCCTTTCACTTTCAGACCTCCTTCTGTGTTCCTAATTAATACGTGAAACATCTATGTGAGAAAAATGTTCCAAAACTGAACTACACTCAAATGGATAGGCATACAACAAAAACTGCCTTGTCTGTGACAACAAATGTAGTTTTAAATAACAGTTGACATAATTTCACCAATGGCTTCTGTCCCATAGAGTCCTTGTGTGCCTCATTTTGACCTGAGGTTCTCTTTATGTCGAACATTCTTCATCTGTATCTACATATGTGCCGCCCCCCTCCGACCACACAAACACACTTATTCTTACATAATGTAAGGAAAATTGAGAGTAATATTTCAGTAAATAAATAGTTTTTGGATTTATCTACCAATGAGCTTGCCCTACTTGCAGTAGCAGCTTTTGCACTTTCTTGTTTCATGTATTTTGCATGTTACAAAAATTTTGTAACTGAATAAGAACTGTGACCTAACAAGAATACCATTCAGGTTTGAGTAAAAAGTGAGGCTAATGAAATAATTTTTATCTTATTTGGAAGATTATTGTAAATTTGTATCACACTAATTGTAGTGGCTAATGTCCTTACTGATTTAACTGAACATGGAACTTTACTTCTTGCCTTGTATCATGTTCATAAACATTAAAGCTTTTATATTGCATAAATTCTTTGTAACCTACTTACAAGATTCTAGTACACAGATACAAGGGATGGGAGGATTGATGGCTTTTGAAAGAGCTGCTTGCAAGAAGCTGTTTGTCAAATTTTTTGCATTGCCCTTACTGTTCTTCTCAAAGTTAAGAAAATGATGAAACTAGGTGGCATACTACCCCAGAATTGAAGTCCATGCTGAAGAAAGCTCTGGAACTTGGCAAAGTAGGCAATTTGAACAGTGTGAAAAGTTTTAATAGAAAATAAATGTAGACTGTACAATATTTTATTTTGTGAGCATTTATCTTGCTTGTGTGCGTTTGCCATTTGAAATCCTTTTGAAACAAAATGTCAAAAAATTTTATATTTCAATTTGGCACCCTACAGTGACAGTTGCTCCGAGGAGGGTGGGGGTAGGCACATTCGAGAGTGTGGGCCATAAAGTTGTAGCTCCGCTTGGTTTAGTTAGCATTTTGGGAAGGACAGAGATGGCGCAAGGTGTTGGCTGTTGAGGCATAATATTCTAATTGTCACTAAATCATCACCATGCAAGATGCATTCCGTACCCATTTCAATACTGTGGTCTGTGGTTGCTTTCCCAGCCGGCAGTCAACTGTTTAATCGATAAACAACTTAAGGGAACTGCTTGTGAGAAGAAGAAAAAGCCCGGTCTTTCGCAAACAGTCACGTCACCCCAAAACATTGACATGGTAAGGCTTTCTGCTCTGTGATCCCCTCAGTGCTCTGCCTGCAAACATTTAGCTGCTCTCGAACTGTCTGCTTGTTCTGGACATCTGATCCTTCACGAAGAACTAAAATTCTATCCCTACAAATCGACTGTGATGCAGGAACTTAATCCATATGATTTTGTTTCTCAAGAAAATACATATGAGGCACTTTTCTTTGTATGTCTCATGATGCACTTGTTTTCTTCAGTGATGGGGCTCACTTACTCCGTTCAGGAACCATAAAGTAGCAGAACATGCACCACTGAAGCCCTGATACCCTCAGGCAACTTCATTAGCATCCTCTACATTCACAGCATGTAAATGTTTGGTGTGCACTATCGTGAATTGGAATAACTGGTCCCTGGTTTTCTGAAGAAAATGAACGGGTAGTTTCAGTGACTTCTTACCATTATGTCCATGTGAATCAGGAGTTTTTCCTGCAAACACTCAATGCGACAGATGTAGGAGACGTGGTTCCAGCAGAAAGGTGCCCTGGCACATGCAGCCCCTGTGTCAATGACTGTTTTGTGGCAACGCTTCCCAGGATGTCTCATCTCCTTGAGGGGCAATCTGCACTAGCAAGCATCATCACTGCCTAATTTGGTACTTGCATATTTTTAATGAGGCTATCTAAACTCACTTGTTTATAGCAATTGTTTCTAGCACCCTGGCTCACCTGAAGAACAAAATTCGTCAAACTGTCACCAACATACCTGTCAATATGCTGGGAATAGTCGAATGAAACTTCAAAATTTGAGCAGCACAGTGTATTGAGAATAATGGGCGCCATCTCCCTGATGTAATCTTGAAAACTGTGTAAATGTAAAATTTAAATGTTGCTCTTGATGCTGCTCACGGAATTAAATATGTACCTACATTACTTTTTTTAACTGAGTTTCTAAACAAGCAAGTTGCTCTGCCCCACTCTGTAGCTTCTCACAGAACCTTTGAAGTGTCTGGTTCAAGCTTTCCATTCATCCAAACCAAGAGTCCATGATTAGCTCTGGCAACAATAGTGCAGATTATGAGCTTCACTGAAACTCCATGAGCAAGGCTGGACTATACAACTATGTAGTTGCCGAAATGACCTCAGATGGCAGACAACAGGCATTGTTCTTTCCAGTGTGCATTATAACCAACAACAGATTGAACCATGATGATGATTAAAGACCCCCTACCGTTTTGTGCTAGATTTCTCTTGACACACAGCACTGCAGGGTTTATATAAAGTGGAGTGGAAGACAGCACTGCAAACTTGTTTGTTACAGGGATGGGTGTAGTACTCAGAGTTCTCCCTGGTCACTGCTTCCCCTATGCAGGGTTGTTAGATCTACCACTGACCGGCCACTTATTTAAATCGATGAGTGGTGATAAATGGAAATGTCGTGTGGCTAGGGCCTCCCGTCGGGTAGACCGTTCGCCTGGTGCAGGTCTTTCGATTTGACGCCACTTCGGCGACCTGCGCGTCAATGGGGATGAAATGATGATGATTAGGACAACACAACCCCCCGTCCCTGAGCGGAGAAAATTTCCGACCCAGCCGGGAATCGAACCCGGGCCCTTAGGATTGACAGTCTGTCACGCTGACCACTCAGCTACCGTTGTTGTTGTTGTGGTCTTCAGTCCTGAGACTGGTTTGATGCAGCTCTCCATGCTACTCTATCCTGTGCAAGCTTTTTCATCTCCCAGTACCTACTGCAACCTACATCTTTCTGAATCTGCTTAGTGTATTCATCTCTTGGTCTCCCTCTACGATTTTTACCCTCCACGCTGCCCTCCAATACTAAATTGGTGATCCCTTGATGCCTCAGAACATGTCCTACCAACCGATCCCTTCTTCTGGTCAAGTTGTGCCACAAACTTTTCTTCTCCCCAATCCTATTCAATACTTCCTCATTAGTTATGTGATCTACCCATCTAATCTTCAGCATTCTTCTGTAGCACCACATTTCGAAAGCTTCTATTCTCTTCTTGTCCAAACTATTTATCGTCCATGTTTCACTTCCATACATGGCTACACTCCATACGAATACTTTCAGAAATGACTTCCTGACACTTAAATCAATACTGGATGTTAACAAATTTCTCTTCTTCAGAAACGCTTTCCTTGCCATTGCCAGCCTACATTTTATATCCTCTCTACTTCGACCATCATCAGTTATTTTGCTCCCCAAATAGCAAAACTCCTTTACTACTTTAAGTGCCTCATTTCCTAATCTAATTCCCTCAGCATCACCCGACTTAATTAGACTACATTCCATTATCCTTGTTTTGCTTTTGTTGATGTTCATCTTATATCCTCCTTTCAAGACACTGTCCATTCCATTCAACTGCTCTTCCAAGTCCTTTGCTGTCTCTGACAGAATTACAATGTCATCGGCGAACCTCAAAGTTTTTATTTCTTCTCCATGAATTTTAATACCTACTCCGAATTTTTCTTTTGTTTCCTTTACTGCTTGCTCAATATACAGATTGAACAACATCGGGGAGAGGCTACAACCCTGTCTTACTCCTTTCCCAACCACTGCTTCCCTTTCATGTCCCTCGACTCTTATAACTGCCATCTGGTTTCTGTACAAATTGTAAATAGCCTTTCGCTCCCTGTATTTTACCCCTGCCACCTTTAGAATTTGAAAGAGAGTATTCCAGTCAACATTGTCAAAAGCTTTCTCTAAGTCTACAAATGCTAGAAACGTAGGTTTGCCTTTCCTTAATCTTTCTTCTAAGATAAGTCGTAAGGTCAGTATTGCCTCATGTGTTCCAGTGTTTCTACGGAATCCAAACTGATCTTCCCCGAGGTTGGCTTCTACTAGTTTTTCCATTCGTCTGTAAAGAATTCGTGTTAGTATTTTGCAGCTGTGACTTATTAAGCTGATAGTTCGGTAATTTTCACATCTGTCAACACCTGCTTTCTTTGGGATTGGAATTATTATATTCTTCTTGAAGTCTGAGGGTATTTCGCCTGTTTCATACATCTTGCTCACCAGATGGTAGAGTTTTGTCAGGACTGGCTCTCCCACGGCCGTCAGTAGTTCCAATGGAATATTGTCTACTCCGGGGGCCTTGTTTCGACTCAGGTCTTTCAGTGCTCTGTCAAACTCTTCACGCAGTATCATATCTCCCATTTCATCTTCATCTACATCCTCTTCCATTTCCATAATATTGTCCTCAAGTACATTGCCCTTGTATAGACCCTCTATATACTCCTTCCACCTTTCCGCTTTCCCTTCTTTGCTTAGAACTGGGTTTCCATCTGAGCTCTTGATATTCATACAAGTGGTTCTCTTATCTCCAAAGGTCTCTTTAATTTTCCTGTAGGCAGTATCTATCTTACCCCTAGTGAGATAGGCCTCTACATCCTTACATTTGTCCTCTAGCCATCCCTGCTTAGCCATTTTGCACTTCCTGTCGATCTCATTTTTGAGACGTTTGTATTCCTTTTTGCCTGTTTCGCTTACTGCATTTTTATATTTTCTCCTTTCATCAATTAAATTCAATATTTCTTCTGTTACCCAAGGATTTCTACTAGCCCTCGTCTTTTTACCTACTTGATCCTCTGCTGCCTTCACTACTTCATCCCTCAAAGCTACCCATTCTTCTTCTACTGTATTTATTTCCCCCATTCCTGTCAATTGCTCCCTTATGCTCTCCCTGAATCTCTGTACAACCTCTGGTTCTTTTAGTTTATCCAGGTCCCATCTCCTTAAATTCCCACCTTTTTGCAGTTTCTTCAGTTTTAATCTACAGGTCATAACCAATAGATTGTGGTCAGAGTCCACATCTGCCCCTGGAAATGTCTTACAATTTAAAACCTGGTTCCTAAATCTCTGTCTTACCATTATATAATCTATCTGATACCTTTTAGTATCTCCAGGGTTCTTCCATGTATACAACCTTCTTTCATGATTCTTAAACCAAGTGTTAGTTAAGATTATGTTGTGCTCTGTGCAAAATTCTACCAGGCGGCTTCCTCTTTCATTTCTGTCCCCCAATCCATATTCACCTACTATGTTTCCTTCTCTCCCTTTTCCTACACTCGAATTCCAGTCACCCATGACTATTAAATTTTCGTCTCCCTTCACAATCTGAATAATTTCTTTTATTTCATCATACATTTCTTCAATTTCTTCGTCATCTGCAGAGCTAGTTGGCATATAAACTTGTACTACTGTAGTAGGTGTGGGCTTTGTATCTATCTTGGCCACAATAATGCGTTCACTATGCTGTTTGTAGTAGCTTACCCGCTTTCCTATTTTCCTATTCATTATTAAACCTACTCCTGCATTACCCCTATTTGATTTTGTGTTTATAACCCTGTAGTCACCTGACCAGAAGTCTTGTTCCTCCTGCCACCGAACTTCACTAATTCCCACTATATCTAACTTTAACCTATCCATTTCCCTTTTTAAATTTTCTAACCTACCTGCCCGATTAAGGGATCTGACATTCCACGCTCCGATCCGTAGAACGCCAGTTTTCTTTCTCCTGATAACGACATCCTCTTGAGTAGTCCCCGCCCGGAGATCCGAATGGGGGACTATTTTACCTCCGGAATATTTTACCCAAGAGGACGCCAGCTACCAGGGTGGTGATAAGCTACCAGGGTGGTGATAAGTCCTGTATTTCCTGGAGAGGAGACAGAATCCACAGGCAAGGACAGTACTTGAGATACCTTTCTTATATGGCAGCTACTCACTTGACAGCAAGTGACAACTAATGCTATAGAATGGATTACATTTTTCAAGGCATTCAGTGTTCACAAATACACAATACAACACACACACACATACACACACACACACACACACACACACACACACACACACACACACACACACATATGCACACAATGAAAGATAATGGGGAAACAACATGAACGGCATGTTCAAGTTGTACGTAACGTGTTTGAAGTTTGGATCCAGGATTTTTAAACACATTTGACACATATGACCTCACTTGTAAAACAATGAAATTACAACAAGTCAGCTTATATATATAAATGTGTCAATTGCACTTGGCTGGTTTCATGACACCTTTAATTCCAGCATGCCAAAGAGCATTCTTTCAGTATCCTAACTACAACAAACCACGTCTTCTGCATGAGAGGGCTAACACGGCAATAATCTCTTAGAATAAGAATGAAACTAATGTACATCTTGATGCAACAATAATAACTGTGAAAAAGCACGGGTTTTATGGAATTCTATGTTATACATAGATGCACTTTATAGTACTACAGACTGTTTCTGCAAAGAATCACATGATATAGTACTGTTAATGTTTGAACTCTGATGAAAATTACACTTTACAACATGAGAAATAAGAGTTCTCAATCTGCTTTTGACACTTTTTAAAAATTTCAGTTTCTTTTCAGAAAGGGAATGAGGACCCACTGATGTTGGTCATCTAGTTCATTCGTAGAAGCTAGAAGTGCCACACTGATGCACCAAAGCAAATGGTACAGTCATGCATATTCAAATACAGAGGTAGGTAATTAGGCAGAGTATGCAACTGAGGTCGGCAATGCCTATATAAGACAACAAGTGTCTGACGCAGTTGTTAGGTTGGTTGCTACTGCTACAATGGCAGGTTTTCAAGATTTAAGTGAGTTTGAATGTGATGTTATAGTTGGCACACAAGCAATGGACACAGCATCTATGAGGCAGCAATGAAGAGACTGAAGAGAATCATTCCATGTGACAGAAGTACAACCCTTCCGCAAATTGCTGCAGATTTCACTGCTGGGCCATCAACAAGTGTCAGCGTGCAAACCATTCAACGAATCATCATTGATATGGGCTTTTGGAGCCGAAGACCAACTCGTTTACCCTTCATGACTGCTCGACACAAAGCTTTACACCTCACCTGGGACCATCAACACAAACATTGGACTGTTGATGACTGGAAGTATGCTGCCTGGTCGGACAAGTCTAGTTTCAGACTGTATGGGCTTGTACGGGTATGGAGACAATGTCATAAATCCATGGACCCTGCATGTCAGCAGTGGACTGTTCAAGCCTGTAGAGGCTCTGTAATGGTGTGTGGCATACACAGTTAGAGCGATATGGGACCCCTGATACGTCTAAATATGACACTGACAGGTGACATGTACATAAGCATCCTATCTGATCACCTGCATCCATTCATGTCCATTGTACATTCTGATGGACTAGGCTCTCCAGATATGAACATTATTGAGCATATCTGGGATGCATTGCAACTCGCTGTTCAGAAGAGATCTCCACCCCCACATACTCTTACGGATTTATGGACAGCCCTGCAGGATTTGTGGTGTCAGTTCCCTCCATCACTGCTTCAGACATTAGTCAAGTCCACGCCACGTCATGTTGTGACAATTCTGTGTGCCCACAGGGCCCTACACGATATTAGGCAGATGTATCAGTTTCTTTGGTTTTCAGTGTATGTATAATTGTCATACATTACTTTGTGCTCTATAGTATACTTAAAAAAGTTCTGGTAATTCTTTTTAGTACTGTGTATCCCAATGTGTTGATAAACATTGTGTTACTGTGTATATGTGCTACAGCATATGCAATCACTAATGGCTCACTGGCACTGTGTTTCAGCATCCCAACCAGGACTAAAAACATAACTGACAAGCGAAATCTGGGTTGAGACAATGTGGCAACTGGATGTGTTTAAGCTGTGCTCTGCACTAATGGTAACAAGGTAAGTTTGCTGAATTTGTTGTTAGTTGTTTATTGGACATTTATTTCATATTGTAGTGGGTATTTTGTTTTGTTGAGGAACACTATTAGAAAATCTCTTTGAATTCAAGGGGATATACGTTGAAGTGTACTTCTGAACCTGATTGAAGCCTATAACATTTCAATTTCACCATTTTGTTGTTACGGAAAGTTTAAGTAAATAATTTAAGGGTAAAGGTAATAGTTCACAGAATAGTAGATGCTGTGAGTCATAAACAGGCTGTACCCCTCATAGTCCAAGCCCCCAACCCACGCTGCCCCTCTTAAACACACACACACACACACACACACACACACACACACACACAGTTGTCACTGTGTGTGTGTGTGTGTGTGTGTGTGTGTGTGTGTAATATTTGTCTGAAAGCTAGCTTAATGTAGTTCATGTTAATGTGCCTGATGAGTTATTATTTTTACTCTTAAATTATTTACAAAGTTTTTCTTCCGATGAAGTCAACAAGTTCTTTTATAATTCATCTACCGTGTTATGTTAATGTTGCTTTTGTGAAACAGAGATTCTAGGAATTTGCAACAGTTTATCTGAAGAGTGTGGAGGCACTCTGAGATTTACACATGCATAAGGGAGGTTCAGATAAATTATGCTGATATAGGGATGATGCATACTGTACGAGTTTTCGAGCTCCCCTTTGAAATCCCCTGTGGTCATGCGAGTCAGGTTCTAAATAGTATGGGTGAGTAATTTCTGTGCCTCAGACAGGTGGGGCAAGGGATGTCCTTTTCTTGTTCTCACTGGAGTTAAGAAAGTTGATACTGATTTAATGAATCTCATTCTGTTATTCATAATCTATCTGCATACTGCACACTATTTATAAAAGACAGGCAGACCAGCAATGTGTTGTGTGTAACTCCTCTATACATGTGGATGCTGAGTGCTCAAGATAGTGCTTAGCCCAGCTGTGCTGGCCAGGGAGATAGCTGAGCACATGGCTGGCACAATAAACATGCCACTGACATATGCAGCCAAGACTAAATGGACAGCAGTGGTGCATAGCAGGTTGCTAGAAACAGACAGTAGAAAAATTGTGATGACTGAAAACATAGCTAAGCAAACCAGAGTTGGTCAACTGAGTTAACAATACACAGATAGTGGTGGAGATGTGCTATCTTAATCCATTCCAAATGAAGAATTTGGTACAGTGCCACATAGTCCCCCAGAAGCAGAACAGCCTATCCATGAGCAGAAACTGAGGGACCAAAAACTAGAAAGACTTTGCATCAAATCAAGTCAAAGACCAAAAAACAAACTTACGACAGATTAGGAATACAAAGACACTGCCATGAAGTCCATCATCAGTCAAGGCAAGGAGGACAATGGAAGCATCCCCTTTCCCAGTCCAAGTGGACAGAACGAACAGCATTGGAAGGTCCAGCAATCAACGTTCACATTCCAAGAACAAGAATAAAAATCTGTGGAATAGCATGATACAAATGTAGGTAAAATGGATTGAGCTACTGAAATGGAATCTGAGGACGAAAATGAGGTAATGACAACAAGCAAATCACTTCCAACATTGATTGATGGCAGAAATGCTGTTGAGGACCTTCATGTAATCAACTGAAAGTCACTGTGATAAATGCTGGAGAAAACTGTAAGCAGAACACATTACCAAAAATAACGTGATGCATATGGCCAAGAGAAAATTTACAACTATCTCTCACAGGATGGCACAAGTATATAACATCACAACATAAATATCGACAGATACAAAAAAATTAAAAACTTGATGTTCATTGCTCCTCTTATATTTTCTTTTACTTTAATTTCAACTGTGGTGTTTATAAGATGTGATACTTATTTCACTTAACTCAATCTGGTAGGGCATTCTTGGGCTTTTAAAAATATAACACACCATGCACTTTTAAGAACTGAAATTCAAAAGAAAATCTTAGATAAAGAGGAGGGAAATTGTAAGCATAACTGTTTGTTTTTGCATGGAGCATTTTAAATAGGTCGCTGGAGCAACAAAGGGTACGCAGTGATGGTGGGGTGGGGGTGGGGGGGAGGGGGGAAATTAGATCATTACAGTTTTCGAGAAGGGTTGTAGAACAGGAGAGCTTCTGTAAAGTTTGGAAGGTAGGAGGCGAGGTACTGGCAGAAGTAAAGCTGTGAGTACCGGACGTGAGTCGTGCTTCGGTAGCTCAGTTGGTAGAGCACTTGCCCGCGAAAGGCAAAGGTCCCGAGTTCGAGTCTCGGTCGGGCACACAGTTTTAATCTGCCAGGAAGTTTCACACATAATTAAATGCCTATAACGCTAATCTCAATCTGTTGAGGAGTTATGGAACATGCTTGACACTTGCATATTATTAATTTTTGGGGAGCAAAAATCTCCTCTGTGACAAGTCAACACGGAAACTGTAAACAGAGATCCTGCGAAACTCCACTCGCTCTGTTCGCCCATGAGATTGAAGTGCTGTAAACATTGGCACTCAGGTTGTTGTCATGTTTCTTGGCCTCAGGAAGGCATTTGATGTGGTTCCACACCCTTATTTAGTGTACAAAATATGAGCTCACCGACTACCTGACCAGAATTGTGAGTGGATTCAGGTCTTTCTTGCATACAGAACCCAACATTTTCTCTTAAAGGAACAAAATCAAGGTAATTTCAGGAATACCCCAAGGAAGTGTGATGCAAATGTTACTGTTTGCAATGTATATTCTTGATGTTGGAGATTATGCTGGAATCTCTATGTAGCAGTCCACAGAGGGTGCACCTATTTATTAGGTGGTGGCAATGGCAGAAGGTTGCAGTGAATTGCAGGAAAACATGCATTGAACTGCACTAGTGCTGGGAGTGGCCATGACTATGAATGTATGTAATGTGCTTCAATAGATGATGAAACCCACTATTGGTTACAAATCACTGGAAATAGTAATAGCACTGTCGGCAAGCATGGTGTACTCAGGCCTTGCGAGGCTAAATAAGGAACTACTTGATTCAGAAGTAGCTGCTCTGGTCACAAAAACTGACAACAGGTGCGAGAGCAGTGTGCTGACCACCTGTCCCTCCATACTCACATGCAGTGATGCCTATTGGTCAAGGATGACATGGCAGTCACTTGGTACCATTTCACCTTACGAAGCCTGTTCAGATGGAGACAGAATTTGGAGTAAAATGCTGATGAGTTACCAACCACAGTGATCTAACGTAGAATGACCATACACAACAACTGTAGAAAAGCAAATTAAATGGCTGAAATCCATTAAAAAAGCTTGAAGAAACATAATTCATCCACAAAAAAGAGGGTTATGAAACATTTGTTCACCTGATTCTTGCATATTGCGTGTTTCATCATGTGACTGTTTAATTGGTGTGAGAGCATTATGGAGATGCTACATTAAAATCCAATGCAAAAGTTACAAGAGAGACACTGTGAATTATGGAGAGGTTTCCTATTGAAATTCCGGGAGTGTATGTTCCAGGAAGAGTCGAGCAACATATTACTTCTCCTATGCCATTTTTAACTGGAATAGGAAAGGGTGAAGTATTTATTACTGTTGATCTCAGGGTCAGCCAAGTTATGTTTAACTTCATGCATGCACAATGTACTGCTCTCATGCGGTCCGAGACTTTGCTCGCATTGGTACTACTCAGCGTTGCTTGGCCCTTCTCAGATAGTGCAACATTTCATTTAGCTGTGTAATGTGACACTTTTTTCTGCATTTGGTGTGACTTATTTTTGTCAGCATGACTTTCTTCAGTTCAGCAGAATCTTGATGTAAGGACTGTTTATTCTTTGCTATTTGTTCATTTACAGATGAAGTTCATATGTCCAACCGGTGTTTGTGCAAAAGAAGACAGTCTAGTGATCTACCATCACAATCTTTTAAAAATGAATGGGGATCACAGAGGAGAAGGGTGAGAACTCTCAATATCTCTTATGTAGCTGCATAACCAGTGGGTATCACAAATTTGCTATGTGGCATGACAACACCACGCAGAAAGAATTGAAAGATTTAGTTGACAATGAAAGAGCTAAAAATCACAACAATAAACAGGTGATTTTCATGGGATTCATTGTTCTGTACATAAAGAAACACTTTGTGTTAAATATGCAGGCATGGAAGACAAGATGGAATTTGTGGTGTGAACGGTAAGTTTTCTGAAATTGCATACATCACTACATCCTCAACTGCAACATTTTTTGATGGAACTGAACAAATGGTGTGGAGTCATTATATTTTACTGAAAAGTATGTTGTTTAGGTAGGCACCAAAATTCAGGGAGAAGAAATAAAAACTTTGAGGTGCGCCAAAGACACTGTAATTCTGTCAGAGACAGCAAAGGACTTGGAAGAGCAGGTGAATGGAATGTACAGTCTCTTGAATGGAGGATATCAGATGAACATCAACAAAAGCAAAACAAGGATAATGGAATATAGTCTAATTAAATCAGGTGATGCTGATGAAATTAGATTAGGAAACGAGACACAATGGTCGAAGTATAAAGGATATAAAATGTAGACTGGTAATGGCAGGAAAAGTGTTTCTGAAAAAGAGAAATTTGCTAACACATAATGCAGATTTAAGTGTCAGGAAGTCTTTTCTGGAAGTATTTGTATGGAGAATAGCCATACAACAAAGTGAAACAGGGACGACAAACAGTTTAAACAAGAAGAGAATAGAAGCTTTTGAAATGTCATACTACGTAAGAATGCTGAAGATTAAATGGATAGATTATCCAGCTAATAAAGCAGACTGGCTACAATTGGGGAGAAACAAAATTTGTGGCACAGCCTGACTGGAAGAAGCAATCGGTTGACAGGACACATTCTGACACATCAAGGGATCACCAATTTAGTAATGGAGAGACATGAACACAGTAAGCAGATTCAGAATGATGTAATAGGTTGCAGAAGTTATTTGGAGATGAAGAGGCTTGCACACAATATAGTAGCATGGAGACTGAAGACCACAACAATTGGTTAAATCAAAGGAAATGCCTGGACTGTGTTTTCGATTTAAGATCTGCTGTTGTTGAATTTCTGAAGGAAAAAGTAAGGCAAGAACGAAAATTGGAAGATCCGCAATGGATTGCAGATCTTGCATCTTAAAAATAGAGCTGAGTGCCGACTGCCCTTGGCGAGACATTGCAAAGTGAGAAGAAACTTATTTATGATTTAAAAAGAAAATCACATTGCGAAAGGTACAACTTCTGGTAAGGAACACTGCTCAATTCCCTAAGCTCACTGACATAAAAGAAAATGTAACTTTTGAACAATCCATTGTGGTGTTGAAAAAATTACAGAACAGCTTTCTAAACATTTGTGAGCACTGCCAAGCATACATCTGTTTTTGAGCTGTTTTCAAGACTGTTTCCCATATCATGTGAAAGCATCCCTGTGCACCTGCAGATTGAATCACTCGATCTGCAATGTAATTCCCTTTTAAAAGACAAATTCTTTCATGTTAGAGCTATCCAGAAGTTCTACGTTGTTTTCTTCAAGAAGAGTTTCCACTTTTCCATAATGAGGTTGCAAATGTGACATCAGTGTTCTGATCTACATATGTACCTGAAAGGCTTTTTTTGGTTATGAAACTAAATAAGTCATGCTTACGTGGCAACCTGAATGACGATATGTAGTTGGCACAGCACAAGAGGCTTGGACAGAAGTATCCAAAGCCTTCATGGTCCCTTTGATTGCCCTCAGCTTATTGCAGGTTAAAATAGTTTGCTGTTCCATATCCCAGATTTTCAAAATTTGATGTCTCAGTTGCAACTGTATGTCTTTGATTGGTACTCTGAGCTCAAGTTTGTCTCCTGTGATTTCTTCTTTAGTTAGTTTGTCAGCAGTTCATTTCCTGGTATGCCCATGTGGCTTTATGTCCAGATGAATGCTACAGTTGTTCAGAAGCTGTGTAGGTCAATCATAGGTTGCTAGCAACCAAAACATTTCTGAGGTAGCATTGATACATTCCTTGAAAGCAGCCCATAGAGTTGCTACAAACTAGGAAGTTCTTTGTTGGGAGAGTTTCAGTGTGTTGCAGAACAGAAATATGACTACCAATTCTATGGTGTTTACACTATGTGAACTTGGTAGGAAAAGCTTTTTGTACCCCTTCGTGTATCCATCATGCAGATGTATTTCGAATTGGGGTAGTCACTGAGAAATGAATGGAATAGGTGTCTGAAAGTGGTGGGGTGTGTATTTTCCTCAGGGCCACAGAAGGGCTCCATCTGAATCACAGGACTGGGTGCACACTGAAAGGGAACTCTGTGTATACAGATGCCCTTGCACAGGGCCATCAATTGTACCCCAGCTGGTATATCTATTTTTGTGCAATTTGTACAGGGTCTGAACTGCTGGCTGTGAAACAGAGTCGAGTAACATGAATGGGTAGGCATCTGAAAAATTGTGATCACATAATTCGACAAGAGTTGCTGGGATCCGTCCCTCAGTGGTGGGATACCTCCTCCCAGAAGAACTGTGCAGTCTGCACCCCAAGGGGCTTTGCTGGGAAATCTGAGGGTAAAGTTTCCTCGTGCAGTTTGCCTGTAAGTCGTATACATGTGGTAACCAAGTCAGCTTACTATCAAATAAAGAGCCTAAAACTTTGAAATTTTTTATGACTTCAGGTAACTGGTTACCTAAGTAAAATTCTGGGTGAGGATGCACAGTCCCGAATTAAAAAAAGTGCACAATGCAAGTATTTGTAGAAGAATATTGATACCCATGATTCACAGCCCAGTTTTCTACTACCCATATGGCTCCCTAAAGTTGAGACTCTGTGGTACACAATGATGTAGAGCTGTAATACAGGCAAAAGTTGTCCACAACAGTGACGACAGAATCAAGGGTCCCACGAGAGTCACTATCAGATGCATGCAACGAGCCTGTGTGGACTGCCTGGGACCGTAGCCTCAACTGCCACCACCCAGTCAGCCGGTCGAGCTGCACCAGGGTCTGTTGGGCAGTGTGGTGCCCCGCCAGAAACTGAGTCCGCCTGGCCACTTGTGTGGCTTGGCTGCTTGTGAAGTCGTTTGCCCACCAGGCATCGCATTGTTGTGGGTGTGAAACAAAATCTCTGTGGCTTGTTTGCAAGCAGCTTTTTCCTTCACACAGCACTTAACAACAGAGTACTACATCTCTGGTCTTATATTAAAATAACATGACTGTAAAACATCAGCAACAAGATGGTTACTTAAATCTCCACATTTGCTTGTAATTATTAAATCAATTTATTGTTAGGTACATGTGAGAAACGACTGTACATTACGATGCCATCAAAATAGTTAATTTCATTAATGGTCACCATACTAATTAGTAAATTTTTTCAGGATTAACCTAAGTATTTACAAGTTTTGACTAACACAGATGTAACATGGTTATATCGCAGCAGAACTGTTCTCATATTGTACGACATTTATCTTTTTCTCACCTGGTACACCTTTCCTAGGCAAAGTATGTGCTTCCGGCTTAGC
Organism: Schistocerca piceifrons; assembly: GCF_021461385.2. Classification (NCBI taxonomy): domain Eukaryota; kingdom Metazoa; phylum Arthropoda; class Insecta; order Orthoptera; family Acrididae; genus Schistocerca; species Schistocerca piceifrons. Next base: position 408,624,123 of record NC_060138.1, on the reverse strand, counting down.
TTATTTGAAAGGAATTTTGTTAAAAAATTGACAATTGAAATTTATTACTTCACAGCCCAAACACAAATCTGTGCAGTGTGCAAGACCATACAAATTGTTCATTAAAAGCCTTGCAGTTTGGGAAATCTGTCTAAATTCCTATCAAATTGCATGCTTCGATGCCTTTCATGAATTGCTAGTAGAAATTCATGTTACTTTGGACGAAAATGTCAAGAATAAAATTAAGGAACATTTGAAGGGATTTGGAAAAATTTCAAACACAATATCCCCACTCCATCTAGTAACAACAAATGGATTCGCAATCGCTTGGAAAATACTATAGTTTTGGAATCTACGTGAAGTGTAAATTGAAATGAGCAGGTACTCGAAACTTCTAGTGACTCATCATCATCATCATCATTTAAGACTGATTATGCCTTTCAGCATTCAGTCTGGAGCATAGCCCCCTTACAAGATTCCTCCATAATCCCCTATTCAGTGCTAACATTGGTGCCTCTTCTGATGTTAAACCTATTACTTCAAAATCATTCTTAACCGAATCCAGGTACCTTCTCCTTGGTCTGCCCCGACTCCTCCTACCCTCTACTGATGAGCCCATGAGTCTCTTGGGTAACCTTGCTTCTCCCATGCATGTAACATGACCCCACCATCTAAGCCTGTTCGCCCTGACTGCTACATCTATAGTGTTCATTCCCAAATTTTCTTTGATTTCCTCATTGTGGACACCCTACATCTAAATCTACATCTACATTTATACTCAGCAAGCCACCCAACGGTGTGTGGCAGAGGGCACTTTACATGCCACTGTCATTACCTCCCTTTTCTGTTCCAGTCGCGTATGGTTCGCGGGAAGAACGACTGTCTGAAAGCCTCAGTGCGCGCTCTAATCTCTCTAATTTTACATTCGTGATCTCCTCGGGAGGTATAAGTAGGGGGAAGCAATATATTCGATACCTCATCCAGAAACGCACCCTCTCGAAACCTAGCGAGCAAGCTACACCGCGATGCAGAGCGCCTCTCTCGCAGAGTCTGCCACTTGAGTTTGCTAAACATCTCCATAACGCTATCATGGTTACCAAATAACCCTGTGACGAAACGCGCTGCTCTTCTTTGGATCTTCTCCATCTCCTCCGTCAACCCGATCTGGTACGGATCCCACACTGATGAGCAATATTCAAGTATAGGTCGAACGAGTGTTTTGTAAGCCACCTCCTTTGTTGATGGACTACATTTTCTAAGGATTCTCCCAATGAATCTCAATCTGGTACCCGCCTTACCACCAATTAATTTTATATGATCATTCCACTTCAAATCGTTCCGCATGCATACTCCCAGATATTTTACAGAAGTAACTGCTACCAGTGTTTGTTCTGCTATCATATAATCATACAATAAAGGATCCTTCTTTCTATGTATTCGCAATACATTACATTTGTCTATGTTAAGGGTCAGTTGCCACTCCCTGCACCAAGTGTCTATCCGCTGCAGATCTTCCTGCATTTCGCTACAATTTTCTAATGCTGCAACTTCTCTGTATACTACAGCATCATCCGTGAAAAGCCGCATGGAACTTCCGACACTATCTACTAGGTCATTTATATATATTGTGAAAAGCAATGGTCCCATAACACTCCCCTGCGGCACGCCAGAGGTTACTTTAACGTCTGTAGACGTCTCTCCATTGATAACAACATGCCGTGTTCTGTTTGCTAAAAACTCTTCAATCCAGCCACACAGCTGGTCTGATATTCCGTAGGCTCTTACTTTGTTTATCAGGCGACAGTGTGGAACTGTATCGAACGCCTTCCGGTAGTCAAGGAAAATAGCAGCTACCTGGGAGCCTGTATCTAATATTTTCTGGGTCTCACCAACAAATAAAATGAATTGGGTCTCACACGATTGTTGTTTCCGGAATTCATGTTGATTCCTACAGAGTAGATTCTGGGTTTCCAAAAACGACATGATACGTGAGCAAAAAACATGTTCTAAAATTCTAAAACAGATAGACGTCAGAGATATAGGTCTATAGTTTTGCGCATCTGCTCGACGACCCTTCTTGAAGACTGGGACTACCTGTGCTCTTTTTCAATCATTTGGAACCTTCCGTTCCTCTAGAGACTTGCGGTACACGGCTGTTAGAACGGGGGCAAGTTCTTTCGTGTACTCTGTGTAGAATCGAATTGGTATCCTGTCAGGTCCAGTGGACTTTCCTCTGTTGAGTGATTTCAGTTGCTTTTCTATTCCTTGGACACTTATTTCGATGTCAGCCATTTTCTCGGTCGTGCGAGGATTTAGAGAAGGAACTGCAGTGCAGTCTTCCTCTGTGAAACAGCTTTGGAAAAAGGTGTTTAGTATTTCAGCTTTACGCATGTCATCCTCTGTTTCAATGCCATCATCATCCCGGAGTGTCTGGATATGCTGTTTCGAGCCACTTACTGATTTGACCCTCCTGGCATTGTTCCCATCTACTAGTACCTGCAATCATCCTAGCTACTTTCATATCTGTAACCTCAACCTTGTTGATAAGGTAACCTGAATCCACCCAACTTTCGCTCCCATACAACAAAGTTGGTCGAAAGATTGAACGGTGGACAGATAACTTAGTCTTGGTACTGACTTCCCTCTTGCAGAAGAGAGTAGATCGTAGCTGAGCACTCACTGCATTAGATTTGCTACACCTCGCTTCCAGTTCTTTCACTATGTTGCCATCCTGTGAGAATATGCATCCTAAGTACTTGAAACCATCCACCTGTTCTAACTTTGTTCCTCCTATTTGGCACTCAATCCGTTTCTTTTTCTTTCCCACTGACATTACTTTCGTTTTAGAGATGCTAATCTTCATACCATAGTTTTTACATTTCCGATCTAGCTTTGAGATATTACTTTTCAATCGAATCTGCCATCACAACCAAGTCATCCGCATATGCAAGACTGCTTATTTTGTGTTCACATATCTTAATCTCACCCAGCCAGTCTATTGTTTTCAAAATATGATCCATAAATAATATGAACAGTGGAGACAGGTTGCAGCCTTGTCTTACCCCTGAAACTACTCTGAGCCATGGATAGAATTCCCTGTTCCACTCATAACACTTCTCCATTATTTGCCGTAAGCTAAAGATCTGGTCCTGGCAACCTCTAAGAGGCCTAAACCCACACTGATTTTCATGCAATTGGTCCTCAACTAATACTCACACTTTCCTTTCAACAATACCTGAGAAGATTTTACCCACAACGCCGATTAAAGAGATACCTCTGTAGTTGTTACAATCTTTTCTGTTTCCATGTTTAAAGATTGGTGTGATTACTGCTTTTGTCCAGTCTGATGGAACCTGTCCCGACTCCAGGCCATTTCAATTATCCTGTGTAGCCATTTAAGACCTGACATTCCACTGTATTTGATGAGTTCTGACTTAATTTCATCCACCCCAGCTGCTTTATTGCACTGCAATCTATTGACCATTTTCTCCACTTCCTCAAATGTGGTCCTATTTCCATCATCATTCTTATCCCATCCTACCTCGAAATCTGAAACATTACCGATCGTATTTTCACCTACATTGAGCAACTCTTCAAAATATTCCCTCCATCTGCCCAAGGCATCCACAGGATTCACCAGCAGTTTTCCTGACCTGTCCAAAATACTTGTCATTTCCTTCTTACCTCCCTTTCGAAGACTGCTAATTACACTCCAGAATGGTTTTCCAGCAGCTTGACACATAGTCTCCAATCTGTTTCCAAAGTCTTCCCAAGATTTCTTCTTGGATGCTGCAATTATCTGTTTGGCTTTGTTTCTTTCTTCAACATAACTTTCTCTGTCTACCTGAGTTCTAGTATGTAGCCATTTTTGATACACCTTCTTTTTCCTTTTTACAGGCTGCCTTGACTGTGTCATTCCACCAAGCTGTTTGCTTCATCCTACTTTTACACACTACTGTTCCAAGACATTCTTTAGCCACTTCTAGTACTGTGTCCCTGTACCTTGTCCATTCCTTTTCCAATGACAGTAATTGACTACATTCAACTAATTGGTACCTTTCTGAGATCGCTGTTATGTACTTGTGCCTGATTTCCTTATCCTGAAGTTTCTCCTCCTACATATGGACCTGACCTCCTGCACTTTCGGCCTCACAATCCCAATTTCACTGCAGATTAAATAATAATCAGTGTCATCAAAGAATCCCCTGAATACACGTGTGTCCCTCACAGCCTTCCTGAATTCCTGATCTGTTATTATATAGTCAATGACAGATCTGGTTCTCCTGCATTCCCAAGTATACCAGTGAATGTTCTTATGTTTAAAAAAGGAGTTTGTGATTACTAAGCCCATACTGGCACAGAAATCCAAGAGTTGTTTCCCATTCCTGTTGGCCTCCACATCCTCTCCAAATTTACCCATAACCTTTTCATACCCTTCTGTTCGATTTCCAATCCTGGCATTAAAATCACCCATGAGCAGAACACTGTCCTTGTCCTTTACTCTAACAACTACATCACTGAGTGCCTCATAAAAACTATCCATCTTATCTTGATCTGTCCCTTCACAATGCGAATATACTGACACAATCCTAATTTTCTTGCTAGACACTGTCAAATCTATCCACATCAGTCGTTCGTTTACATACCTTATTGCAACTACGCTGGGTTCCATTTCTTTCCTGATGTAAAGCCCTACACCCCATTGTGCTATTCCTGCTTTGACTCCCGACAGGTAGACCTTGTATTCTCCCACTTCCTCTTCTTTCTCACCCCTTACCCGAATGTCACTAACAGCTAAAACGTCCAGCCCCATCTTACTTGCAGCCTTTGCCAGCTCTACCTTCTTCCCAGAGTAGCCCCCATTGATATTAATAGCTCCCCATCTCATTACCATTTGTTTGCCAAGTCGTATCTTAGGAGTCCCTGGTTTGTCAGTTGGAGGTGGGACTCCGTCACCTCCAAAGGTCCGAGGCATTTTGCTCTGATTGTTGCCAGCATCATATTTAAGTACCAGGGAAGCAGATTGCTAGCCTTACTTGCCCCGAGTCCTATTGGGTTTTACCCCTAACGGTTGAGGGACTAACCAGTGGATTTGGTAGTCTTTGCCGTATGAGCACAAAGGTGACCACGACTCAGAATATGTCCGAGATGCCCAGCCTTATTCCAAAGTAACTGGTATCCCAACTGTCGGGACCACTTACTTGGCCACTCATATGTTGCCCGTGGTTCATGAACTAGGACATAACTACAGGAACCCACACCATCAACTTCTAGTGACTAAGTTACAGAAAATAAATCTTCAACACCGATAAGTTTCTAGTTTAGCTAGGAGACAGAGTTTCCAGTTCTATCAAATAAAGTGGTAATAAGTTCATTACCTGTCTCATCCACATATCTGTGCAGAAAGGCTTTTCCTTCTTACCCGTATACGAAAAATAAATCCAGGAACAAACTTCACAGAGAAAACAATCTGAGACTGCCTTTACCTTCTGTGATTCCTGATTTTAAAAGTTATGTCACATGCGAAACAGGTGGATCCTCCTCAACAAATTCCAAGGAAGTGTTGAGCCAGTCAATTCCATAATGAAAACATTTAGGTTAACAGAAAAGTGAAAAATACTTTAATATTGCATACTAGACCTACCCACTGTACAATAGCTTCATCAGTCCTTTTAATGTGGTACACGTGAAATGTAAGGCACTATAAAAGCATTAGGGCTATTAAATGATTGGTAAATACGTAAAACTGCATCCAGTGACTTTTTTGAAATAGTTATTTATTCACTGCATGAAGTGGTTTTCAGGCATTTTCAGGTCCATCTTCAGATGGGGTACAGGATTTTACATAGTATTTCAAACATAATGCTAGTTAGGTGCTGACTCTTTTGTTATTAATATACATCTGTCTGCTTCCATTCTGATGGCCAGTTGGTATCAACAAAAGTGCCCATACTGTCACAGTAAGCAAAAAACTAAATTTTGGAACCAAATTGGCAGTGGCAATGCATTAAAGCATATTCCATCTTCTTGTCACAAAGCCAGCACCTAGCATTATGTTCGAAATACTATGTAACTTGCTGTACATCATCTGAAGATGAGCCTGAAAATGTTTGAAAACCACTTCATGCAATGAATAAATAACTATTTCAAAAAAGTCACTGGATGCAGTTTTACTTATTTACACTGAATAAACAGTCACGGGTTCTTTAATATCCATAATGGATAAGCTTAACTACAGCATTTGTGTTGAATTCAATTACTTATATGTACTTCTTTGTGTTACATCAATCATTTTACATTACGCATTACTTTTCTTTGTAAGGGCTCAAGAATGTCATGTTCCTAGCATATAAAACCTTCACGATTCTCAAAGGAGTGCAGACGATTCAGAAAGCTATTCTGCATGTGAGTGGCCTGCCAATACCGCTTCCCCGGTGCCACCTTTTCCCGGTTGCACTGAGCTTTGTTGACACCAGGGCTCGGCCAGATACCTGACAAGCCGCAGGCCTCGACAGCACATTGCGGCTCGTGCACTCCACTGCCGCTATACTTGAGCTCAAATACCCCTGGTGTGGACAACAGGATGGAGCAGTTGGCCGCAGCCGGGCTTGAGTGGGCAGATATGGCACAATGCATGGCTCTAGTCACAATACCACAGATTACAATGGTGAAAAGGCTTACTCTTAAAACTGATTCCTAGGGGAAATCTGATTCTTTGTTGCGGCACCAGTCTCATCCAGCCATAGGGTATCCGAGACAGCCACATGCATAATTTTGCTGTCGAGTGTTCAATAACACTGGTGTTATGGTGGGCTGGATTGCTACACACTGTAGCGTAAAGCAACACTTCACACCCGGCTACATGATAGGAATTAAGTTACTGCCACTATAAACATGGCCAGTGGAAGTACATACACCCACAATTCAGCCAACAGCTTCATTCTATCGCCATCATGCATTTGTATGGCACAGTCCCTGTGTTAATCATCAGTCGGATGCACAGCCGAGCAACTGTATCTTCATCGAACAGCATCATCAACTAAGCAGTCATTTGTCTATGAGTTTTCAGATAGTCTCCACAGTTTTGGGCTTTGAATGGGTACTGCTGAGGCAAGGCCTCTCATTGGGTGCTGTCACCTGACACTCCAGCCGCCCTTTAAGGTTCTGGGTTCAACTCAGTGTGCCTGCACATCCCTGCCAACTGCCTTGGGCCATAAACAGAGTATGTCTTTCCAACCGGAAGCTCGCTAGGTTCTTGAGTGGACAACTGTCTCACATCAGCGAGGCTGCCGAAACCACCAGCCTCCTTTATGCTGCCTCACTCACTGCTACTAGCCACACCGAGCACCTGGGCTGCTGCCATCAACCTGCTGTATGAGAAATGTCAAATAATAAAGAATGTTTCAGTAAGCCACCTTCCTTGACTCCACACTTGCCACCTTTCCTGGAAGAACCCAGCCCACAGCCTCTCACACACAATGATTTTGGTGGCAGCAATGGCTATCCTCCAACACTGGTGTGAGTGTAGTGGTCCAGCAAATGTGGCATCAGCAGTGGAATCGGTGGAGATCCTGCTTTCACCGTCACTTGAGAGTAAGTAGCAGATGCGTATCCTGTAACCATTCGGGGGTTCCTTATGACCATTAGTCCTGAGTTTATTTCCATCCTCTTCCCATTGTCCTATTAATATTTTTCAATTATATCAGGAACAGATAGGCTTGTGGTACTAAGAAAGTGTCCAAAGGAAGAACCAATGAAACCAGTTACACGCTTGCAGTGTAACCTACCAGTTCTTGTGACTCCATGTGTCAAATCGCATGATGTATTATATTGGACATGCCAACAAAGGGGGCATTATACCAGGCAATACAGAGTGTATGTGTGGCTGAGACATGGAAAACCACAGGTACTGGGGAAATTCATATGAATGTACATGGTAAGCAAGTGGAAATGTAATTTATTGTAAACAGTGTTGGGAAGTGAGTTAGGAATTTAGGAGTCCTTCAAACATCTGTGATAGTAGATACGTGGTTTGATGTCTACTGAATACCAGCACTCAGTGTGGAGCCTCTCTCTTATTTTCCACTCCTGTATTACACTCCTTCTGATTCTATCTGTGATTCTTTTTTCCAGTGTGGTAGTTAAAAGAAATGAGTGCTGCAGCAGTGTCTTATGGTTTGGGTTTTCTGTATTCTCATCATGACAACAGTGTAGTAGGACAATACCTCACAGAAAGGTCACAGGCCGTGACTTCATTGTTATATTATCCCTGGTTCTTCAAAGCTCAGTAAGCATAATATCAAAAAATCAAAGTGCGATATTATCAGAAATGATGTAAGAAATAATGGGAGTCATGATGGGAGAACATATCTGGTTTTGCGAAATATGACAAGGAGAAAACGCTATTGTGAAACAGGAGTGGATTAAGGGTTCATGTGTTGAAGGTTGTTTTTTTTGCTCCGACCTAGTGATAAGATGTTATAGTTAATAGGATAATGTACAACATGGGGAATAGGATGACTATGTAGGTGAAGATGAGTGATATGGTGTGATGATGATTTTGTGTGGCTCACTGGCCTGTTGCAAGTCTTTCAATTGGATGCCATATCAGCGACTTTGTGTCCTTAAAACCAACAGCACCCAGTTTTTCCTGGACAGTCCCTCACCCAAGTACTTGCCAGGCCCAACGTTGCTTAATTCAGTGATCAGGCAAGAAGTGGTGTTATCAATGTGGCACGATTCTTGGCTTCTGATATGTTGAAGAAGCTAGTGTAAGAAGGATAATTCACAGTAATGAATGAGTACTTGATTCTCTACTTTTAGATAAGTAAAAGTGGAGTACTAAGGTGTAAAAAAACACCTATCCCTATGATGTGGCTTGACACTGCTGCCGAATGGGCCAATGAATGATGTAGCCTGTAAGCTGTAAGTATTTTGCCTAGAGACTAAGGGCAACAGCCTAGAGATTATTACATAAAATGGATTCTAATGTGAATGGTATGGACACACTGCACTCGCCATGAGAAGATCCCATCCTCACAGCTCCCACACACATCATTCTGGGGACACAAGTCGCCATTCTGCAACAACGGTGTCAGTGCAGCGGCAACACAACCATTACACCATTTCATGCTGTACACACTGGTTGCTGAAGGCTGAATCTACCTGGACCCAGAACAGCCAGAGCTGATACAAAATTCTGTATAAAAATTGGTAAAAAACCCTGAAAACCCAACTAATGCACAGCACGCAGGATGTGATGGTTCCTGGCAGTATCATATGTCTTCTGCAGATTGAAGTACATGGTGGTCAGGCGTCGGCAATGTGCAAGAGCATTGCATACAGCAGATTCCCGATGTTTCAGTTGATATGTGGGGAACAAAGTGTTCAAAAGCTGCTTAGATATTATTGTAAATATCCTAGGACTTCCAGGCACCAACACATTCATCAACCGATCAGTCTTTCAAATAATTTACACATACCATCCATTAAAGAGATTGGTTGATAGTCAAAATTTGTGGTTCTTTTCTTGGATTTAGGATAGGAATATTGATACTCTCCTTCCATTGGGAGAGAAATTCCCCTTGTTGTCAAATACAATTGAGAAACCCGAGGATGTGTTTTATTCTGGTGTTGCTAAGCTGTTCAATCATCTAACCGTGGATTTTAATGCGTTTGGGGGCTGTGTCTCAACACACTGCTAAAGCCCTGTGGAGCTCCCATTTACAAAATGGAACATTGTATGATTCCAGGCCTTGTACACGGAAGAACAAGTCGGTTCACTTAGCTAGGTGTTTCCAGATCAGAAAATTTAGATGATAATTACTACAAGTGTAGGTGTTTCCAGATCAGAAAATTTAGATGATAGTTACTACAAGTGAACAGTTCGGTGAAGTGCAATGACCAAGGGATCAGAAAAGATCCCACCATTCAGGTAGATGCCAGGACCTACTGTGGATGGTTGGTGACCACAAATGTGGAGTTTAGTCCATACCTGCGACGATGGGGCAGTGACTCTCACAAATGGTGCATATTATTCTCAACACTTCTCTCTCTTTTCTATCCAAAACCCGCACTTTTGCCCAAAATCTTTTGAGAGCTATTAAATATTCTGTAGAAGGATGGTATTTATATCATAACATGCTCGCTGTTCTGTGCCCTCTGATTGTGTTTTTCTTCCAACCACCATGGCACAGGTTTTGAGTGGGGTGGTCTGAAGCTATTGTTGCCTCCAAGTGCGTGTAATTACCAATAGCATTTTGTTCCACTCCTTTGGTATCATTCTCTTGACTGGCTTCAAAACTTACTTTGGAGGTGAAAGCTTGTCAGTTCACTTTCAGGAGAAATCAACAAGGTGCATGTTCCACTGGTCGGTGGTTTGGGAAGGAGAGAGTAACAAGAAAGTGGTCGTACGGTCACAGAAGACATCATGTATGTTCCACTGGATCAGAAGTGAGATTCTCTGGCTGCAGATTGTAATATCCATGCTTAAATATGTTCTGTGGACTGTACTGAAATGTGCTGCAGCCCCAGTCTTAAGTAGCAATATTTCCTGTCCTGAAATTTGACCCAGGCTAGAAGTGTTTTTGCTGCTCACTGTAGGCACTGAAGCTCCCTGTGGAGACAGCTGTACACTAGTCCCACCAACTCATGATATGGTTTGTATCCGTTTGGGTGTAGATAAATATTAATATACTGTTACCCCGACAGTAGACACAAACTGCCATATCTTGTACGACAGTGTTTAAAGGTACCCGCTCACTGAAAGTGTCTGAATGTATGAGTGGGCAGATTCTTCCCAGATGTCCTCTCAATATTAAAGTGATTCCTTTGCTACAACCTACAGGCTGTGGCTCTTTCAACCATTGGTTGGTGTTAGATTGCTGGCCTGTTTCATCCTGGGTGGAGGACAGTTTCAAGTGTGCACTCTTCCCTAGTGGTAGCAGAGGAGAACAAGGTGTGTGAGGCTGCACTGGTGGGGTGGTTGCCGCTAGTGCTGTGTGGTTCGGGGTGATGTAAGCTGATGTATCCTTCCTCAGCTGAGAAACAGGCTTTGAGATGCAGCTAGTGCCAGGAGTTGCCACTCAAGATCTTTTTATTATCTTGCTAGGTGGGGTTTTGGTTACAAAGTTTGGAAAGTCTGATGTCATGTCAGATGGGTAGAGTCATTTGAACTTTTTCTTAGCAACTTGTTATGATAGGTGGCCTTGGGGTTTCATCTCCTTCTAGAATACTGAACATGTCAATGAATGAGATGAGTGGTGGTCTGGGAAGTTTACACATGTAGGGGTTGTTCTCGAAGTCTACAGTCATCTGTTATCCTTCTACACACCCCACAAGTATGTTCCTTAATAGAGCAGGATGTGTCCAAAACTCAGGCATGTAAAGCATCTCATAAGTGTTGCCAAAGATTCTCAATTGGTTCTAGAACACAATAAAAACTGAGTGAACTATCTAATTTCATTTCTTGTTGCCTGCCTTTCATCCCACGGCATGGTCAAACATGGAAACACTATGTAATTGTAAGCCTCTGCATTGAAACGTTGTTTTCTATCTGCTGAGACAGCCAAGTAGGCACTGCTATTAGGATGAGTAAGTTTGAACCATTTCATTTCATTGCAGATGGTCCCACCCTGATGCCACTCACTCTGACTGGAGTCCCTCCCCTGTGTGCAATCCGACCATAACAAGGCAACTGTGAGGGTACATGATGACACTCCCATCCTACAAAAGACTGGCTATCACAATGGATTTCAGGTGTGAACATGTATCTACTCTAATGGCTGTGAAAAATTAGATAAGAGGCAGTCAGAGCCTCAAAAGGGGACCATAAGTAATTTAGCCAAATAGGTTGAGGGAGGGGTTGTGATGTGAGCTAATAATGACTGTCATTTGAAAATAGCCAAGTCTTTAATGTGAAAGCTGTACTAGGCATAGGACACCTTTTAACTGCCTCGTATGACCGGCAGGACTACACATGGGTCTATTCTAGTCCCCAACACTGCAGGGCAGTACATTTTAAGATAATACTTTGAAACAAAACATTGTTGCACACACAAAAGCCATTAAAAATTTTAATAACAGTTCTGTAGTAGCAATACGAACCCGCATTCTCTTCAGCCTCTATGGTCTGACGAGCTTCACGTGCTTTTGTCAACAGCTGAAGCAAGGTTGGAGTCAGCTCATCAGACACTGGTAATGATGCATCTGAGTTGTACACCATTGTCAATGCTCGGAGATCACCATTAAGTTTTAATGCAGTGGCTCTAACATTAACCATGGGAACAATTTCTGATAATGAGGTGACCAGGTTATCAATTAGGTTACAAGTTTGTTCTGTGAGAACATGAGATGCCACCTGAAAGAAAAGGTGTTTATGGTTAGAAATATTATATCTCCAAAAATACACACACACACACTTACAAAATGGATATATATAAGAAATGTTAATGAAAACAGAATTACAGAACTGAACTTACCTTAGGAAAATACAGACAAAGGAAATTATACACAATTCCTATATTAAGTGAAGATCTTTCATCCAGTAAAACTGCTTCAACATAGTCAACAAAATAGTTACTGTTTGTAAGCATGCCGATGTATTTCCTGTCCACGTGCTAAAAGAATAACGTCAGCAATTAGAAAGTATGAAGGATCTTTCACAGATTTAATTTTTTAACATAAATAGTACATAAAAACAACATCTATTTCAAAATTTAAACCACACACACACACACACACACACACACACACACACACACACACAGACGGCTTGAACAGAACACAATGGTGTGAGTTTTTGTTTGTTTTAGCAGCACAAACCTACCAACAAACTATTGTGAGCCCACCCCTGTAATAAATCTAAGCATGTTGGTAACTCCATTCTGCCACAAATTTGTACAATACATAGTGGAATGCACATTTCTTGGTGTTTTCAAGTCATAACTACTAAATGTTTAGCCACAAGAGCATCCATATGACAATCACATTTTAAGTTCAGAAACTCTGTTTACATTGCCAAAATTAACGTTGCAGGAATACAAACATTTCATGTCACAACAGAGGAGATCACAAAATTCACAAACACGTTACAAAATTGAAATGGAAACTGGTTCTACCATTCTGGGGCAAGAGTGAACCTTTTTTCAAACCACTGATAGCTGATAAAGCATGTTCCATCATTTACTACATTCATACCAATGGTGGCTTGGAAAAAATTTGGATATCAGTGAAGAACAGAGCTGCAAAGGCAAATTTATGAGGCAAAGTGGACGTTCATCAGTTCATTTGTAGACACTTGCTGCTGATGTTTGCTGGATTCCTTATGAAAATGTTTTAATGACTTTGTCTGCTCCTGCCACAAGTGCAAGCACCAGTCACTTATATACTTTTGGATCAGACATGGTATTCCCCATGATAATTTGTTTAAAAGAATGAATGCTTTTTACAATTACTCTATCCAAGAACTTCCATTTTTATTGATGTTCTTTCAGTTTTAAACCACAAAAAAAGAGGGAAGAAAACTAACTACAGAAAACGACATTCACTGCACGTCTGTGAATATTTCTGTGCATAATTCCAGCATTTTAATAATCTTACTTCGTTACATCATAGGTGTTCCTTTTATCATGCCAATGACACTGAATTGAAAAAAATCGTGTATATATATATATATATATATATATATATATGTATATACGCTGGCAGGTCGATAGACACACAAACAAACACAAACATACACACAAAATTCAAGCTTTCGCAACAAATTGTTGCCTCACTTCCTTTCGTCTTCCCCTCTCCTTCCCTCTTTCCTGATGAGGCAACAATTTGTTGCGAAAGCTTGAATTTTGTGTGTATGTTTGTGTTTGTTTGTGTGTCTATCGACCTGCCAGCGTTTTTGTTCGGTAAGTCACCTCATCTTTGTATTTATATATAATTTTTCCCACGTGGAATGTTTCCTTCCATTATATATATATATATATATATATATATATATATATATATATATATATATATATATATATATATTTTAGAAGGAAACATTCCACATTTCCTGATGAGGCAACAGTGTGTTGCGAAAGCTTGAATTTTGTGTGTATGTTTGTGTTTGTTTGTGTGTCTATCGACCTGCCAGCATTTTTGTTCGGTAAGTCACCTCATCTTTATATATATATATATATATATATATATATATATATATATATCTCAGACATCTGTGACATGAGGGTAATAAGATTTATTTATTTTGGGTGATTTTAAATTAAATGAGCCATTATGTATTTTTAATGCATTGTTACCACTGCCTTCTGCATCCACACGCTGCTGATTGGTGGGAGCAGCTTCCCTCACCAAGGGCAAGAGGATGTTCCGAATCTCTGTCCATTCTTCTGCCCTCTTTGATGAGGGCGTTAGCAGAATCATGTTTATGCCTTATAGTCAAAGCCTTCGGCTGCTACTGCTGATGATTTTTATTCAAAATTTAAGCAGTGGCTGCAACTTGTACCACATTCCTGTCCCATCCCCTACTAGCCCCCTCCTCCCCGAAACCCCTCCCTTTCCAGCCTTGTTTCTCCTCTCACCACCTTTACCCAAAGCAACTGCTCACCCTAGCTGTGTTGTTGCAATGGGACAATGTAATCGGCCTGTCTGTGTGTGTGTGTGTGTGTGTGTGTGTGTGTGTGTGTGTGTGTGTGTTTTCTGTATCAGTTAGCTCTGAAGGACATTGCCTGAAAGCTTCGCAACATTGTCAGTCTTCTTCAGTTGAAGCTTCCTGGATGAGAGGCCACGACTGCTACATATTATTTTTTTATTTTTTTTAATATATTATAATGTACATATATTATTGGATGTCATGACTGAATCGTGGCAGGCACTGCTTTTTAACCTCAAGTGTGTATTAAAATGCACTAACATTACTAACTTTTTGTTCAGGTCCGGTTTTTGCAATTCTAATTGAAGGAAATTTCCATATTCTCTCAGTCTTATAGTGTACAAAATAGTTTTGAAACGGCTAAGCTTTTGGAAGGGGCTGAGGTCCCAAAAGGGGCCATACTCGCCTCCCTTGACATCTTGAATCTATATACTAATATCCCCATTGATGAGACTCTAGACACCATTATGAAGAATATTTTTTAGATTTGATAAAATAGGTTTAGGTGAGGCGACTGAATTTACTAACCTCATGTCTTTGTCTGTACCTTTCAACTACTTCACTTTTAATGGCAAGACTTATTATCAAAAGGATTATCTTGCCACGGGTTATAGTCTTTCAGGTATTCTCTCTGACCTTTTTGTAAATGATTTGGCAACTAGGTGTTTTACTTCTCATGAAGAATTACGGAATAAAACTGTAGTTTATCACAGATACACTGATATTTCCATCCACTTTCAGGGTAGTAGAGACACGTGGAAGAACTTGCACAGGCTTTTAACTTGATGCAAAAATGGATACAGTTCACAACGCAGTTTGAAGTTGATTTTCTTGATTTAATTGTCTCTATAGTAGGCTCCAATCTCGGTCATGACTATTTTTTGTAAGGTAACTGCTACTGATACAATTATTACTGCCACTTTTTTCACCTTCCAGTTCACAAGCTTGCATATTTTTCATCAATGTTTCATAGGTTAGCATAATGATGCTGTTAATAAGAAAATAAATGTTACAGTACAGACAGGACAAGCCAATGGATATTCAGAATAGGTCACATGAGATGGGTAGAAAAATTCTTAAAAAAGTACATCAGTCATTTTCTTCGAAGGTTTAACTGCAAATATTTCCATGTCCTACTTCAGCCCTTGTTGCATTAGGATTGTGCACACATCAGGAAAGCAATGGTTCAGCTGGGTTTTTGTCCACAAAAGAATCTTGGACTTGTTTTGTGGCTCAGTCTTGATAAAACTGATAAATTTAAAAACTTGGGCGTTCACAGAATCAAGTGTGGTGCTTTCAATGGCATCTATGTGGGCCAGGGAGAGATTTTGTGACAAGATTTAGGGAGTACACTTTTTTTTTTAATTTACTTTTTTAAAATTGTCCCTGTTAATGATGGTTTGATATCTTCCATGTTGAACCTAAGGGTAGGGGTCTCTACATTCTACATATACATCTACATAGATACTCTACAACCCACCGTATGGTGTGTGGCAGAGGGCACCCTGTACCACTACTTGTCTTTTACCCTCCTGTTCCACTCGCAAATATAGCAGGGGAAAATTGACTGTCTATGCGTCTCCATAAGAGCCCTGATTTATCATATCTTATCTTTGTGGTCATTACGCCCAACGTATGTTACAAAGCAGTAGAATCGTTAAGCAGGCAGCTTCAAATGCCAGTTCTCTAAATTTTCTCAATAGTGTTTCTCAAAAAAAGCATTGCCTTTCCTCCAGGGATTCCCATGTAAGTTTCCGAAGCATCTCCGTAACACTTACATGTTGTTCGAACCTGTCAATGACAAATATAGCACCTGTCAATGACAAATATAGCAGCCTGTCTCTGAATTGCTTCAATGTCTTCCTTCAATCCAACCTAGTACGGATCCCAAGAACTCGAGCAGTGCTCAAGAACCACCAATGTCCTATATGTGGTCTCCCTTACAGGTGAACCCCACTTTCCTAAAATTCTCCCAGTAAACTGAAGCCATCATTTGCCTTCCCTACCACAGTCCTCACATGCTTGTTCCACCTCTGCAACATTGTTGTTGTTGTTGTTGTTGTGGTCTTCAGTCCTGAGACTGCTTTGATGCAGCTCTCCATGCTACTCTATCCTGTGCAAGCTTTTTCATCTCCCAGTACCTACTGCAACCTACATCCTTCTGAATCTGCTTAGTGTATTCATCTCTTGGGTCTCCCTCTACGATTTTTACCCTCCACGCTGCCCTCCAATACTAAATTGGTGATCCCTTGATGCCTCAGAACATGTCCTACCAACCGATCCCTTCTTCTGGTCAAGTTGTGCCACAAACTTCTCTTCTCCCCAATCCTATTCAATACTTCCTCATTAGTTATGTGATCTACCCATCTAATCTTCAGCGTTCTTCTGTAGCACCACATTTCGAAAGCTTCTATTCTCTTCTTGTCCAAACTATTTATCGTCCATGTTTCACTTCCATACATGGCTACACTCCATACGAATACTTTCAGAAATGACTTCCTGACACTTAAATCAATACTGGATGTTAACAAATTTCTCTTCTTCAGAAACGCTTTCCTTGCCATTGCCAGCCTACATTTTATATCCTCTCTACTTCGACCATCATCAGTTATTTTGCTCCCCAAATAGCAAAACTCCTTTACTACTTTAAGTGCCTCATTTCCTAATCTAATTCCCTCAGCATCACCCGACTTAATTAGGCTACATTCCATTATCCTTGTTTTGCTTTTGTTGATGTTCATCTTATATCCTCCTTTCAAGACACTGTCCATTCCATTCAACTGCTCTTCCAAGTCCTTTGCTGTCTCGGACAGAATTACAATGTCATCGGCGAACCTCAAAGTTTTTATTTCTTCTCCATGAATTTTAATTTTAATTAATTAATCTGCAACATTACGCCCACATATTTAAATGACTTGACTGTCTCAAGCAGGACACTAGCAATACTGTATTCGAACATTGCATGTTTGATCTTCCTACTCATCTGCATTCACTTGTATTTTACACATTTAGGGCTAGCAGCCATATATCTCACCAACTGGAAATTTTGTCTACGTCATCTTGTATCTTCCTACAGTCATTCAACTTCGACACCTTAACATACACCACGGCAGCATCACAAAACCACCACAGATTGCTGCCCCCCCTGTCCGCCAAATCATTTATGTATATAGAAAAAAACAGCAGTCGTATCATACTACTTCCTTGGGGCACTCCTGATGATACCCTGTCTCTGATGAACACTTGCTGTCGAGGACAACATACTGTGTTCTATTATTTAAGAAGTCTTGGTGCCATTCATATATCTGTGAACTTATTTCATATGCTCGTACCTTCGTTAACAGCCTGCAATGGGGCACCGTGTCAAATGCTTTCCGGAAATCTAGGAATATAGAATCTGCCTTTTGCCCTTCATCCACAGTTCTCAGTATATCACTTGAGAAAAGGACAAGCTGAGCTTCGCATGAGCGATGCTTTCTAAAACCATTCTGATTCGTGTACATAAGCTTCTCAGTCTCAAGAAAATTATATTCGAACTGAGAATATGTTCAAGGTTTCTGCAGCAAACAGAAATAAGGGATATTGGTCTGTAACTTAACGGGTCTGTTCTTTACCCTTTCTTATATACTGGAGTCCCCTGCACTTTTTTCCAATCGCTTCGGACTTTGTTATCCATGAGAGATTCACGATAAATGCAATCTAGGTAAGGGGCCAATGCCGTAGGGTACTCTTTGTAAAATTGAACTGGAATTCCATCTCGAACTGGTGATTTATTTTCTCTCAATTCTTTCAGTTGCTTCACTACACCAGGTACACTTATTACTGTGTCGTCCATACGGGAATCTGTCCGATGGTCAAAAGATGATATGTTTGTATGATTCTCCTGTGTAAATAATTTCTTGAATGTGAAATTGAACACTTTGGCTTTTGTTTTGCTATCTTCAACTGCCACACCAGACAGGTCACAGGGCCTGAATGGAGCGTCGCACCTGCTTAGCAATTTTACACAAGACCAGAATTTTCTCGGGGCCTCTGCCAGATCTTTTGCTAAGGTGTGACATTGGTAGTTGTTGTATGCTTCGCACATAGATGTTTTCACAGACTTATGAATCTCTACTAACCTTCTCTTGTCGTTTATGCGTTCCCTTTTGAACCGAGAGTGCAACAGCTTCTGCTTCCTCATTATCTGCCGAATTTTGTTATTAAACCATTGTGAGTCTTTTCCAGCCTTTATCCACTTACTAGGCACCTAACTCTCCAGATCACAATTTACAATCTGCTTAAACTTTGGCCATAATTCTTCTAAATCCATTTTACTGGAACTAAGTGACGTCAGCTCACTGTCTGAGTGAGATGTTAATAACTGCTTACACTATCCTACCTCTCTTGACTGATTTCTTAACTTTCACAATCATAGTTGCTATAATGACATCATGATCACTAATTCCCATTTCTATACTGACATTGTAGAGAAGGCCAGGTCTATTTGCAGGTACAAGGTCTAAGATACTTCCATTATGTGTGGGCTGCCGAGCTAGCTGCTCAAAACAATTTCCAGAAAACATTTTCAAAAGTATTTCACATGACAGTGTCTGTAACCCCCTCAGCAAGGTATCCATATACATCTCTGTCTATATTCGGCAGGTTAAAGTCACCTTAAACTAGTATTGCACTACTGGTATTTGCACGCTACTGACTGCAGACCCTCTCTGAATGACTCTATAACTGTCACAGCAGAATAGGGTAGCCAGTAAAAACATCCAACAGTTAACTTACGTTTCACCTACACCTGTTATATGTGACCAGATGACTTCACTTTCACACTCAACTTCAGCCTCGGGGGAGACAATATTTTTGTCAAATGCAATGAACACTCCCTCTCCTACGGCTCTAATCTGTCTTTCTGATATGTGTCCCATGAATTGCTAAATATCTCAGAGCTTTTCACTTCGAGCTTTTGCCAGCTCTCGGTCCCAAGAATAATTTGAGTGTGAGAACTTTACTGGAGGGTAGTAAATTTGGGACTTTTATTATGAATACTTTGACAGTTTACTGATAAAATTGTGACAGTCGAAGTGTCTTTATTCTGAACTTCCCTTGCTGTGAGTCAACTGGTGCCAGTTCATCAGAGCACCTCAAACTACCGCCTAGCCTAAAAGCCCTCATGTGCACTCCACAAGTGCTCTGCTATCCAAGAAGCCGCTTCCTTTGCACCCCTGACCTATCAAGGGGAGACCTACAAATCCCCATTCAATAATGCAGGTCTAAAAATCAACATCCAAGACCATCACAGAGACAATGAAGCCTTTTGTTGAGACCCTCCACTCAGCTCCAAACCAAAGGACCCTGATCAACTCTGGGAATGATGCTGCAAATTGAGAGCTTTGAGAGATCTGGTTGCACTCTGCGTGCGAGTGCAGCAGTCTTCACCACCTCCACCAGTTGCCTGTACAAACTGAGGATCACCTCAGAAACCCATGCGACAGGCGTCGTTGGTGCTGATGTGAGCCACAACATGCACATGACTGCACCCTGCATGCTGGATGCCACAGGCAAAGCCACCTCGACATCTCGGATGAGGCCCCCACGTCACGGATGAGGCCCCCAGGCAGACATACTGAGTGCACAGTGGCTTTCTTTCCAGCCCTGAAAGCTATCTGTCTAAGGGGCCTAACATTGGAGCACCCAATAACTAATAAATCCCTCCCCCTGTGTGCCTGCTTGGAACCTGCTGAAAGAGCAGCCACCTGTCCACTCACAGGGTGAACGGGCAAGGCCAGGTGGCCAGTCTCCACATTGGTCCTCCGCCTCAGGCGACGCGAACACATTACCTCCCACCACTCGCCCTGCTGTGAGGTCAGATCCACCATGTCAGGTGCACTAGGAGGTGCCTTGGAAGCAGAGCCTGTGGGCAACACAAGTACACATGAGGTGTCCCATGTGATGTGCCAAATTCTCTCCGCCATCGATACATCCCGAAGCAGCAGCCTGAAGGTGAATTACCATAGCCAACAGTACATTCAGCTGTTCGCAAACTGCGGCCAGCTCCTCCTGTGTATGCACACAGCATGCACACGTCCTGTCCATCCTAGCAAGACTAATTGAAGAAGTGAACTACAAATGCAAACAATCCTAGATATGCGACCTGCTATCCTCGTGATATGTCTTAAGAAGTTGGAAATTTATATAGACTGTTGGTCTGATCTGGAGGTTATCAATTGCTGATTTATTAATCTGAGTTTCATCTCTTCCTTACTTTACCATATTTATCATCAATCAGTGTCTCTTTTTACTGTTATATTCCATAATATAGCAGATGTTTTTTTATAAAATATCCACCCTACTGTTTCTTTCATTTGGTAATTCTTATTGTAGTTATTGTCACTATTATTTCATCTGGTTTGTAATTGCATCTTTTGCTTTTGTCTCTGTTTATTTTAACTGAATTTGTGAAGCTGAATGTGTGGGCTGCATCAGGTAGTGGGCTCAAGTGAATTCTTGTGCATACACGGTAGCAATAAATGGCTATGTTCATTTATGTTGTATGGAATCCATGTTGTTTTGTCCACTTCAGTACTTTGTATTACTTTCTGCATAACACATACATATTTTTTGTTTTGAAAGTAGGTTTCTGCACCACCTGGCAGTGGCCTGTATAATAGCATTTTAAGCATTATTCTGATACTTTTCCTCTTTATTTGTTTTATACTACAATAATTTGTCATTACTGGAAGGGAAGTCGCTGAGGAACATCAATGCATTGCCAATGATAATGCAACAATTGCAGCGAAGAGTGGAGATTACCATAAGAAGCTTAATAATTTTTTAAACAAACTACTTACAAAAAGTTTCAGAGAGATTGCACAATGAAAGTTTTAAGAATCACCAATCAATTGGTAAAAATGTCTCCTCTCTTCAGATGAAAGAAACAACTCTTAGGATGGAAGCTTATCCACCCATACTGCATAGTTCACCAAAAGTGCTCAAACCAGAGGTTCCTTTGAGACCTATTTTGTGTGCTATTGGGTTTCTAACCCACAAAGAAGATATTCCAGAAACCCTATTGGTAGAAGCATCAATTATATTAAAAACTTTGTGCATTTTATTGAAAAACTAAAAGGCATGAACATTGGCTAGAGCATAGTCTTGTCCTTATTTACAAAGTTTCCTGTGAATGTAGCTATATCACAATACAGCAGACATTTTTCTGACTGTCTCACTACAACGGATTTCCAGTACAGCAATGAAGTAAACTGACTGGATGGCCAAAGGCAGCTATCTTGTTTATGAATATTTTTGAACAGCAGGCGCTTCAGATAGCCATTAAAGACCACTTAGGTGGTACAACAATGTGGATGATCCCTTTGTAGTATGTACCCAAGGTGGACAGGAGTTGGATGGCTTCTTGGCATGTCTCAATAGTATCACCACAAAATCTAATCAAAGATGGAGAAAGAAAGCAAAGGAACCAAAAGATATACAGAAGAGCTGCACACACTGATAAGACACAATACAAAAAAGAGGTGTCATTAAAACCTTGGTGGTCAGGGCTAACCAAATTTGCAGGCCAGTATATTTTACATGATGAGCTGAGTCACCACCAGGAAAAATTATTACTCCAGTAAGGAGGTGGATCAATTGGAAAACTCTTTTCTTCTCTTTGATTAATAACATTAAGTTTTAACCAAGAATGAAGTTTAAATGATCTTTAGAAGCACAAGAACAAGAAAGAATACCTGATAACAGCTAAAGATAAACAGCATGAACTTGTGACCCCTGGAATACTCCTACATCTACATGACTATCTGCGATTCACTCTTGCATGCCAGGCAGAGGGATCATCAAACCACTTCTGCACTGTATCTTCCACTCTTTAACAGTGTGTGTGTGTCTATACGAAAGTGCTGGCAGGTCGATAGAAACACAAACAGACACATACATACACACAAAATTCAAGCTTTCGCAACAAACTGTTGCCTCGTCAGGAAAGAGGGAAGGAGAGGGAAAGACGAAAGGATTTGGGTTTTAAGGGAGAGGGTAAGGAGTCATACCAATCCCAGGAGCGGAAAGACTTACCTTAGGGGGGAAAAAAGGACGGGTATACACTCGCACACACACACATATCCATCCACACATATACAGACACAAGCAGACATATTTAAATATGTCTGCTTGTGTCTGTATATGTGTGGATGGATGTGTGTGTGTGTGCGCGCGCGCGCGCGAGTGTATACCCGTCCTTTTTTCCCCCTAAGGTAAGTCTTTCCGCTCCCGGGATTGGAATGACTCCTTACCCTCTCCCTTAAAACCCACATCCTTTCGTCTTTCCCTCTCCTTCCCTCTTTCCTGATGAGGCAACAGTTTGTTGCGAAAGCTTGAATTTTGTGTGTATGTTTGTGTTTGTTTGTGTGTCTGTCGACCTGCCAGCACTTTCATTTGGTAAGTCACATCATCTTTGTTTTTAGATATATTTTTCCTGTGTGGAATGTTTCCCTCTATTATAACCATATATATATATATATATATATATATGAGAGAGAGAGAGAAGAAGAAGAAAACCTTATATGTTTCTGCGTGAGCTCCGATCTCTTATTTTACTATGATGATCATTTCTCCCTCTGTAGGTTGATGTCACCAGAATATTTTCACATTTGGAGAAGAAAGTCTGTGACTGAGATTTTATGAGGATATCTTGTCACAATGAAAGTGTCTTTGTTTTAATGATTACCATCTCAACTCATGTATATCTGTGATCTGTAAACAATCTAAGAGAGCTGCTAAGATTGTGTCCTAAATCATTTATATAGAATAGATTAGGAACAACAAAGGACGTAAACCACTTCCTTTGGGATTGCCATACATCACTTCCATTTTACTTGATGACTTTCCATCAGTTATTACAAAATGTGACCTTTCTAACACTAGATCATACGCATATGACTTGATTAAAAGTCACTTGTGAGGAATGGTGTCAAAAGCCTTCTGGAAATTTAGAAATGTGGAATCAGTTTGAGATCCTCTGTTGAGCAAACATTGCTGCATATGACTAAAGAGCTAATTGCATTTGACAACAACAAAATTTTATGAATTCATGTCATTATCAATAAACTGTATTCTTTGAGGTAAGTCATAAAGTGCCAACACAGTGTATGTTCCAAAATCCTACTGCTTATCAACGTCAGTGGTATTGACCTCTCATTCAGTGGATTACTTTTATTTCCTTTCTTGAGTACTGGTATGACCTGTGCAACTCTCCAGCCTTTAGATATAGACCTTTTGCCAGGCGAGTGGTTGTAAACGATTACTAAGTATGGACCTTTATATTGGCATATTCTGAAAGAAAACTATTTGGGTTACATAAGTGATTCAAGTTGCTTCCCTACACACAAGATATCTACTTCTAATTTATTCAAGTTGGCAGCTGTTCTTTATTTAAATTCTGGAGTATTTACTTTGTCTTTTTTGGTGAACAAATTCAGAAAACTATTTAGTAACTTCTTTTTAGCAGTAATGTCATCCATAACATTACTATGACTGTTATGCAGTGAAGATACTAATTATGTCTAGCCGCTTGTGTACTTATATATGACCAGAATACCTTTGGATTTTCTGTGAGATTACAAGAAAGTGTTTCGCCATATTGGAAACTATTAAAAGCATCCCATGCTGAAGTCTGCTTTAAATTTCAAACTTCCACAAAACATTGCCAATCTTCTTTCTTTTTTCTAATTTCGTGTGCTTTTCTTGTTGATTCTGCAAAAGTGTTCTGAATGTTTTGTGTACCATGGGGGATCAGTTCCATTGCTTATTAATTTATTAGTATAAATCTCTCAATCACCGTCAATATTGTTGTTTTGAATTCAAACCACATCAGGTTTACACGTACATAGTGAATTCGGAAGGAATGGAGACTGTCTTTTAGGAAGGCATCAAGGGAATTTTTATCTGCCTTTTTAAGTAGATATATTTTGTGGGTTTGGATGTTACAGTAATAAGTCTTCCTACAATGACCTTGTGGCCACTAATCCCTGTATCCATCATGAGGCTCCCTATTTGCTCAGGATTATTTGTTGCTAAGAGATCAAGTATGTTTTCATAGCCACCTACTTTTCAAGTGGGCTCCGAAACAATATGCTCAAAATACACATAAACAATTTAGGAGACAATCTCAGCAGCTCTCTTAGATTGTTTGCAGATTACGATTTCATTTACCTCCTGTGCCTCCAACTCAGACCTTCCACTTGGCTTTGTATTAAAGGTTTGCAATCGATTCTCCATCTACATGGATATTCTGCAAATAATACTTACATGTCTGGCACAAAGTTCATTGAACCACCTTTACATAATTCTCTATTATTCCACTCACAAACAGTGCATGTAAAAAACGAACACCTATATCTTCCCGTGCGAGCTCTGATTTCCCTTATTTTATTATGATGATCGTTTCTCCCAATGTAGATCAGCATCAACAAATTTTTTTGCATTCAGAGGAGAAAGTTAGTGACTGAAATTTTGTGAGAAGATTCTGCCTTAACAAAATAGCCTTTATTTTAATAGTGTCCATCCCAAATCCTATATCATGTTCGTGACTCTCTCTCCTGTATTTTGCGGTAATACAAAATGTGCTGCTCTTCGTTGAACTTTCTTGATTTACTCCATTACAAACTTTCTCAACGTACTCCATTAATCTTAGCTGGTAAGGATCCTAGACCACACAGCTGTACTCCAAAAGAGGAGGACGAATAAGCGTAGTGTAGACAGTCTCTTTAGTAGATCTGTGACGTTTTCTAAGTGTTCTGCAAATAAAACGCAGCCTTTGATTTGCCTTCTTCACAACATTTTCAATGTGTTCTTTCCAATTGACATTGTTCGTACTTGTAATTCCTAACTATTTAGTCAAATTTATGGCCTTTAGATTAGACTGATTTATCGTGTAAGAGTTTAACGGATTCTTTTTAGTACTCGTGTGGATGACCTGACACTTTTCATTATTTAGAGTTAATCGCCAATTTTTGCACTATTCAAATATCTTTTCCAAATCGTTTAGCAATTTCTTTTGATCTTATGATGACTTTAGTAGTCGATAAATGACAGTGTAATCTGGAAACAGCCTAAGACGGCTGCTCAGGTTGTCCCCTAAATAGTTTACGCACACAAGGAAGAGCAAAGGGCCCATAGCGCTACCTCGGGTAAAGCCAGAAATCACTTCTGTTTTACTCGATGACTTTCCATCAGTTACTACGAACTGTGACCTCTCTGTCAGGAAATCATGAACCCAGTCACATAACTGAGACAATATTCCATAAGCATGCAATTTCACTACAAGCCGTTTGTGTGGTCTAGTGTGAAAAGCCTTTTGGAAATCTATAAACATGGAATCAATTTGAAATCCCTTGTCAATAGCACTCAACACTTTGTGTGTGTAAAGAGCTAGCTGTGTTTCACAAGAATGATGTTTTCTAAGCCTGTGTTGATTGTGTGCAAACAGAGCGTTCTCTTCCGAGGTAATTCATAATGTTCGAACACAATATATATTCCAAAATCCTACTGCATATCGATGTTAATGATATGGTCCTGTAATTTAGTGGATCACTCCTACTATCTTCATTCTGTCAATGATGCTATGGATGGTGAGTTCTGCCTTCATCTTGGAAGGAATACTGGCACTCTTTACCACTTCAGATAGCTGCTAGATAGACAGACAGAAAGTCTTCTGATCGAAGTGCAACACATCATTAATAACTACATAAGTCAAAATAATTCTTGGACAAAGTGTTTACTTCTATTGCAGACATTTATTTCTGCCAACATGTTGAGGGTAGGTTGAAGTCACCCCCAACTTTAAGTGTATGAGTGGAGTATCTACTGGAGATGATATTCAAGTTTTCTTTGAATCTTTCAGCCATTATATCATCTGTGTAGCATATCGATAAAAGGAACCAATTATTCATTTATTCTGGTTGTCCAGTATAACCTCTACCCATAATAACTCATAGGAAATACAAGGTAAACTACTTCTAACAAACAAACCACTACAAATTCTATTTAATCCATCCTTTCAAAAACTGTCACATTCTTCTTAAAAATTCGGCTGAACTCATCTCTGGCTAAGCCAGCTTTCAGTATCTATAGCAATTTGAGCTACAGTACTTTTCTATTAACTACTGGAACGCTGATTCTTTCCAAAACAAGCTATGACAATTTATAGTTATAAAACTTATGGCTCACATCTACCCATGTCCTGTGTTTCACCTGTACCCTTTGACACTGAGGACCCGAGACCCCCTAACCTAAAAAGTCACCCAGTCCATTCTACACAGTCCCCACTACCTGTGTAGCTATCTCCTTCGTGTAATGGAACCCTGACCTATTAAGCAGTACCCGATACATCACCACCCTCAGGGGCAAGTTAAGGAACCTGCAGCCTACAGTGTCACAAAACCGCCAGAAACCAGAGAGATTTTCTTCTGATCCAAAGCGACACACATCATTAGTAGGGAACGTAAGCCATAAACTACAGTTGGCGGCTCCCTGTGCTCTAGTTGGCATCAGGCACGATCCATATTACATTTGGGTTGACTCCCCCTGCTATGCACACAGAGTACACAATGGATTCGTGGGCAGCCACATCTCTAAGCAGCCCATGTCGCGCATCACACTGAAGCTCCCAACTACAAGTAATCCTACCCTCTGTGAATGCCTGATCTTGCTGGCTGAGAGGACAGGAAAGGTGACTCCTCCTGACAATAACCTGGGTTAAAGTACAGTTTTTTCCATGTTAAGTGACAATATACTTGACCTCGGAACTGTAAAACTTATCAACCCATTGAATGGTAAAGATTTTATACATCAACATAGAACTTTTGAGCACTTTAAGAAATGACATTCAGCAAAAAAAAAGCATTTTGGAAAGATCTTTAAAGTGCGGCAACATGTTTACTGCATATTTTTGTATTATGAAAGTATACATACAATTTCCACCAAATACAGCATGGTAGCTTCCAAAAAGCACAAAATCAACATTGTGCTGTACGATGTACTTTTGTTAGCCAATCATAGCTCATGTCATGTGATGTAGGCCGTCAATAGCAACATCACTGTTAAGCAGTGCCAACGCACAAATAGGTAAAGCTAATGGTTTAAATTAATGTACATACAGTACAGCTACTAGAAAAACTAATCTTGAAGCTTGTATCATTATCAGTCTTGTTTAAGTACCTGTTCACTGTTCAACACCTAAACCGTACAGTGAGTTGTTAGCTTTACCATTCACCTGTATTGTGAATTGCTACCTTTATTCCTTTCAATATTTGCTATCCACCCATTTTATCTTCTGTAATCATGAGTAGTTACAGATGTATAAGGTTTCCACAGACACAGCCCTGTAATATCTGAGTAAGATTAACACAACTGTGATGTGGCAAATGTCAAAGAGAAACATTCCATATTAGCAAGTAGCAAAGTCTGACGTTGAGCTTTCTGGCCAAAAGCCAGTTTACTGAAGCTCATCCAGAGCATATGATTGTGGAAGACTGGTGGTATCGACCAACCCACAGATCATGGACCGTGGGTTTTATTTTGAGAAGAATGTGACAGTTTTTGAAAGGATGGAGTAAATAGAATTTTTAGTGGTTTGTTTGTTAGAAGTAGTTTACCTTGTATTTACTATGAGTTAGTATGGGTAGAGGTTATACTTGACAACCTTGACAAGCCTTGATGAGGTCCTTTGAGTGCCTGCTATTTGGTACAGTCCAGAAGGCAAGTAGAACTTATCAGAGGGTCTGGATGAGGCAAGCATTATTCTCCTACAAGTACTGAAATCTGTGGATGACAAAATTTATTTAATTCTGAATCAAAAAGGCTGTAAAACAGGAGCTATACCATCGAAGTTTCAAGAAAAATATGAAAAACTAAATTACGACCAATACAATGACTATTGGCTAGGATAACATGAAGAATAGAAAGAAGACCTTAAGGAGTATTATATGAAGATAATTTTGGTATCAGAAAATGGAGAAGTTTGAGAGAAACAATTCTAATCTTGAATTCAGTAACAGGAGGAAGGGAAAAGAGAGGATGGAAGGAAGTTTAAGCCCTATTGTTTTCAATCACAAGACACTAAAAATGGAATGCAGTTGATCTCTGTGGCTGCCATGAGCCCTATACTTGTGCACTTCCTGTGGGAAGGTCAAATTGACTGGTGCCTTTTGCGGTGGCTTGCCGTGTGATCAAATTGCTTGCAACTTTTCTCACAGGAGTACTGCTACTACATGATAAAACACACTTTCATATGACTATGCATGCTAAGGATGTTATGAGGCTTGAAATCTGAGATGTTTAAACACACTGCCTGGGCATGACACTATTAATTTGCACTTGTTTGAATCTTTGAGAGACCATTTGTGAGGTCTGATATTAGCGGACGATGACAGGGCACCTGCCAGCTTTGCTAGCTTATGGACAGATGGATACAAACTGTTCAAAAGCTAATAACAAATGTCAAAAAATAAGGCAATAAAAACATCACGCAAGGTATGCTCAATGAAAGTTGTTATACAAATGCTTTGTTGTTTAATACCTTACCCACATATTACTATATTTCTTTTGACAATAATAATGCTGCCTAGAAAGAATGAGGACACCCTATCAACATTCCTCCAGAACATCAATAACTACTCACCCATTCACTTCATCTAGTCCTCTTCAGCTCAACAAACCACCTTCCTCGATGTTGAGCTCCACCCAAGACTAAATCTCTACCTCTATCCACACCAAATCTAGCAACTACCAACAATACAGCTGCTACCTATTCCACATCAGGAAGTGCCTCCCATACAGTAGCCAACAGTGGTCCTTTCAACTATGGTGATGAGCAGTCCCTCTCCAAATTTGGCAAGGGTCTCACTGAGGCCTTCGCACACAAAAATTAATCCCCCCACCTTTTCCAGAAACAGATCTCCCATGCCTTGTCTCCATAGTAACCTACAATTCAACTCTGTAGCCTGTCTGGCTGCAAAAGAGCATTACCCTCACCCTTGTGACTCAATACTACCCAGGACTGAAACAACTGAACCATGTTCTCTGCTAAAATTTTGACTACCTCTCATTGTGTCCTGAAAGGAGAAATACCTTCCACACCCCTCCCATTGTGATATTCCACTGCCCACCCAATCTAAGCAATATCCTTGTGTACCCCTAAGCCATCCAAACTCCCAACCACCGACCCCTTGGCTCATATCCCAACAATATACTTAGATACAAGATCTGCTGCATACATCTTCCCACTACCTCCTTCTGCAATCCTGTCACAGATGTCTTATCCTCCATTAAAGGGAGAGCCACCAATGAAAGCACCGAGCAAGGTGGCGCAATGGTTAGCACACTGGCCTTGCATTTGGGAGCACAACGGTTCAATCCCGCGTTCGGCCATCCTGATTTAGGTTTTCCGTGATTTCCCTAAATCACTCCTGGCAAATGCCGGGATGGTTCCTTTGAAAGGGCACGACCGACTGCCTTCCCCATCCTTCCCTAATCCCATGAGACCGATGCCCTCGCTGTTTGGTCTCTTCCCTCAAACAACCCAACCAATGAAAGCAGCCATCTGATCTACCACTTAGCTGCAATCACTGTGATGCATTCGTTGTGGACCTAACATAACAAATTGTCTGTCTGAATGGATGTCTATTGGCAAACAATGACCAAGGGACAGTTGGACCATCAAATTGTTGAGCATGCCACCTAAGACAATGTGCTGCACTTTAATGATCATATCATAGCTTGTGTCATGTACATTCTTCCCACTAACACTGGCTTTTCTGAACTGTGCAATTGTGAACTCCCCCTGCAACTTATCCTTCAATCCCATGACCTCCCCGGACTCAACCTTCGCTAGTCTCTATCCTCTACCATCAGATCCTCTTCCTTGCTTCCACTGCAGCCCTACATACAACTACCAATGCAGCATCATTGTGCAAATGATGCTGCTTCCCTCATTTCCCACCTCAGCGCAGCCTTCTAACACTGCACCTAGCAGCTCACTATCCTGTTCCTGCCACTACCAAAAGCAGCATTAGCATTTTTCCCCACCTTTAAGCTGCTAGCCCTCTCCTTCCCCATCCTATGTCTCTCCTATACACCCACTAACTGTCCCAGCAATGGTTGCCACACCTCTCAGAAGCAGTCAAAGACATCAAGGTGTGTGTGTGTGTGTGTGTGTGTGTGTGTGTGTGTGTAAAGACACAGCCTGATAGCTAATAATATCCAGTAGTAACCACCACCATCACCACCAATGTGCTTCTCTGTTACTCAATGTCTCCTATGTGGTGAGAAGCAATCTATCATTTTCATTATAAAGTCAATTACACCTCAATTCAATGACAGTAAGCAAACTACTGTTTGTGAAAACATGCATTCCAGGACAGCAAGATTACCTAATATTCTGAATGTTCTGCTGAAATATGACATGAATGAATTCAGAGTTATCTGAAAGAAGGGTGACACGATGAGATCTAAAACTTCACTGATGTAGCAGTTTATATCCTACGTTGTCCTTAGTAGGTTACAGTAATGTTGACATGTTGTGCCTAATGATACTCCAAGCAACCTGCTTGACATTTTTCCACTATTTCATTCCACAAAGCAAGCTGCTTGGACCAACAACTGAGGTAACCATCACTGCAGAATTTGTTGCAGCATGATCCGTCCAGTGACGCAGTTCACATGGCCATTTCAACATGAAACATTTCTAGGCAATGGTGACCAGTGCAATGGCAAGCCTGGAAACAGTACAACCCATAACGTGTGATGTCAATGTAGTTAATTTTCGAAAGACTGCTCCTTCCAACCCATTAACATGATGTTATGGCACACTTTCACATTGACAAGGAATACTAGTAGCAATCGCTTCAATTTTTCGCTTCAAATGTAGGTTCCTCACTGTACGAGCTTGAAATAGCACAGCCATTTTTGGTCACAGAAAAGATGGACTGTACTATGGTGTATTCCCTATCCCTGCACTTTGAATCAGCTTTCTGATATAATGCTGTAATGGCCTTCAAGCTTGGATTCAGTAAGATCATTCTTTCCAAGTGATGTAATTTTCAAAAATATTTGTGTGTCATCATCATCTTTCTGAAATTAGTACTATTTGAGAGTATATGTTCCAAACATGTGTCAATATTTTATGATGTAATTTCAGCTATTTATTTGTTTTATTTACACGTCAAGTTCTGTAGGACCAAATTAGGAGCAAATCTTCAAGGTCATGGAACATGTTAGTACATGAAATTACAACATAAAAGTATGTATGACTGCCTGTCTATCTTCTGTCTCCATATCTTCCTCCCACTCCCACTTCAATAGAGTAACAGTCAACAATATTACATAATTTATGAGTTATTCCGGTATTTTTATACAGCAACAATAACCACTGGGCAAATATCACAATCAATGTAAGAGGAAGGTAAGTTCACAACTTTAATGTCTTGTCAGTTTTGAAGCCAGTCAAGGATGGAGAAAGTAATAGCTCACAGTGAATTATGGAAACAACAGTCAATGTAGAGGACTAATAGTTTATCAGTTTGACAGGACCCAATTACAGTACGGTGAATAACATGACTATGTCTAGAATGTCAACAAAATTTTCTCATTAAAACTTAACAAGATAGTATAATACATTTTAATAAGTACTGATGGACATACATAAAACATGAAATAATAAAGAAGAATTCTAACCTGTGCATGGTAAATGTCGACCCATAGCTTTGGGAAGAATGTTAAATGCAGAGGAACACCTTCAAAGCCCACCATGGCACTCAAGTTCACAAGTGCTTCTGACATGCATTCATTGTTTATAGCCAATCGACACATGACATCAATGAATTCGTGATATGGAGAATAAAAATCATGAAGTGCATGATCATATTCCTCGTCCACTCCCTAGAACAAAAATTTAACAATTTAAAACAGAATACTGTAGGTCACTAAACACTACAGCTACTTGAGAAATGTAGCTTTTGTGAGATTTAGAAGTTTTAAACAATAATGTCAGAGCCTATAACTGTCAAAAATTAATTTTATGCATTTACATAGAGATGTGTCTGAACTACCGCAATAAGCAAGACCACCTAATTGTAAAATGCTGCATTTGTATGCAATAGGCGTTCTAATGTTAACAAAATATAAAAGCTAACGAGGCCAAGTTGCTGAAGAAAAGATACTGTGTAACACACAGTTATGACCAACAGATTTACAAGTAATATTTCACAAAATAGAAATTGATGTGTTGTTGTATGTTCTTCCCTGAAGTGCAGATATTAAGTTCTTCAATGAAGTGATTACAACACAATGGAATGAAACAGCCTGTGGCAAAGATCTGGATAAGTGATCACTGTGGTTATTGATATTTTACTACTGAAGTGTGGATGTACCAGAAATGATGCTGCCAGTAGACATGTTGCTCTAGTCAAGAGTGCATTTGTTACATTCAGCTGTGTTTTAATCACTTCACTGAAACTCCATATTTTCACTTTGGTGACAAATAAGGGAAGAATACGCTGTCGGGGGGTGGGGAAAATCAATACCGTGAAAGAGTTGAGCGACATAAACAAAAGTTGACAGGCATGTTTCTACATCTGAAAGATGATGACCATCCACTAGTAACCATTACGAAGATGCAGATCAGGTTTGCTTTAAATACATGCTGCAGTGGTTGTGAGCATTGGTTACCTTTGACACTGGACATGGTGAGATGACGTAGTCCAGAATTCCTTTAAGGTGACACAGACACCATTTTCAACACACCACTGAGTATGAACGAGGTCATGTAAAAGGGCTAAGAGAAGATAGATATTGCTTAAAGACTTGGTAGGAATCTAGCCTCTGTACACGATTGCTGGCAGGTCATGAGAACGTACAGCTGCAAGAAAACCAGGCTCCAGACGACCATGTGGCACTACCAAGAGCAAAGACCATTGCATTCGGCAAATGGCTCCGACGCATTTTACTGCATCTGCTTCAGCAATCTGAGCAGCAACTGGCACCACAGTGAAACAACAAACTGTTACAAATCAGTTATTTCAAGGACAGATCCAAGCCAGTCACCCTGTAGTGTACTTTGGAAGGCAGGGGGGAGCTCTGTTGTATTTTATGGTGAAAGCTACATATCCATCGGTGCTCATGGTGGCCATGTGTTGGTTAGCAGCAGGCCAGATGAGAACTTGCAACCATCCAGTCTGCATGCTACACATACTAGGTCTGGAGTTATGGTCTGAGGTGTGATTTCGTATGACAGCAGGAGCACTCTCGTGGTTATCCCATGCACCCTGACTGCAAATTTGTACATCCATCTGATGAATCAACCTTTTGTGCCGCCACTCATGAACAGCATTCCAGGGGGTGTTTTATAGAAGGATAAGGCTCACACACATACCACATCTGTAACCCAACATGCTCTACAGAGTGTTGGCTTCTTGCCTTGGCCTACTTGGTCACAAGACAATTCCTGCATCGTCCACAAACAGCATTAACTGTCCCTGTATTGACCGACCAAGCGCAACAGGCATGAAACTCCAAGCCAACAAACTTCTGTCACCTATACAACACAATACATGCATGTTTGCATGCTTACAAACAACATTTTGATGGTTACACCAATCATTAAGTTATCTGCATTTCACATTTGCAACAGTTTATCTTATCCTTACATTAAGCTGTGATCTTGCAATGTTAATCACTGAAATATGTTACCTAGTCAAATTTATTCCTGAGATTTAATTAGTCTACATTAATTATTTTTTGGTGGTGTGGTTTTTTTTGTTCGTGTATATAAAAAACACAGCTACTTCTATTTTGGGAAATATCACTTTGCACAGTTGTTTTACAAAAATTGTGCATGTAATGGAACATTTTTCCAAACTTAAACACCTTCAAAATAGAGTCCACCAGATATATTACATCTGTCCAAACCTTTTGCCATTGGCGAAAATAGTTTTCAATCTCACCTGAAGTTATTTTGTTTAGGACCTCCAACAATTTTTTTTTTTTCACTCCTTCTACGACTTCATGGGGGCAGGGGGAAAAAAAGACCTACACTGCCTTGACATGGGATCTCACATGCCTGGCTTTCTTTGGACTTAGTGATGAAGCAGTTTTCCAGTAGCTGGAGTGTCGCTTTGTTTCTGGGTCATATCCGTAACACAAGAATTCGCTACCCACAATGACAATGACTTCTGCATCACAATCCGGATAAATTTCTGGATCTTCTTTCAATTTCTGGCACACAGGAAAACAACTGGCTTTCTGGACATCAGAGAGTACACACAGGATAGATTTTGCTGCAACACATTTCATCTACAATCAAAATTCGTTGGCATGACCTCCACAACATTCCAGTTATTTCCACCAATTCATTGACTGTTCTATGATGATCAAACGTGATCAAAAGACGGATTTTTTCAGTCTTTTTTGCCCAGTCTGGAAGTCAAAGGACATCCCACTCATGATTTGTCTTCAACTGACACTGGACCATAAAAAACACTTGTAAACCAATTTCTCGCTCAAAGCTTCTTCCCCATAATCTGCTCACAGTATTGAGAGTTTCTGTTGCCGATTTCCCTAACAGGAAACATAACCTGATGTTAGCACGTTGGTATTTAATGTGTCTTAGAAAAATCACCAAACACATGAAACAGCATTTACAAAAACAATCACATTGACCACAATAATGCTTCCACACCAATGCTGGTAGGACAACTGATACAAATTTGTGTCTACTGGAGGCACATACCGGGAGAATTAGGAACTGTTATTCTACTAACTGCTAGCGAAAAATTTTCATTACTCTTGCGTCTCCCTGGTAAACTGCTTAAAGAAAATGTTTCGCTTATCACCAAACCATTTCTGCTACACAGGAAAATCCAGTATGGAATGGAACAATATGATGAAAAGGATAGTTGCTACTCACCATATAACGAAGATGCTGAGTCATAGAAAGGCACAACAAAAAAGACTGTCACAAAGTTAGCTTTTGGCCAACAAGGTCTTAGAACCGCCAAAACACACACACACACACACACACACACACACACACACACACACACACACACACACACACACAACCACAGTCTCTGGCAGCTAGAGCCAGAAGAACTAAAAACGTAGGAACTTGCTATCCAATATATCCTCTCATTCTCCCATACACTTTCCTATCTGCATTTGAGTTGTTACAATTATTATTTTATTTTACTTGTTTTTCTGTTATGTAACTTTTTCTACCATATGCAACTCACTCTATTCTCTCTCTAATATTCTTTGTACTTCTTTGTATTACTTTTTCCACTTGCGTTTTTCCCTTCTTCTTGCTCTATATCTGGCCTAATTTCTCGCTCTTTCCCCCCTTTCATCTCTAAGCTTGTTATCACATTACCTTTCACTTATTATTCTCTATGGAACCTTTTCCTTTATCTCAGACTTTTTCCTTACTAGGCGGATCACTCTTAGCCTGGGTTCTGACTGATCTGCCCCCCCCCCTCCCCACTCCCTGCCCCCCCCCCTCCCCACTCCCAGCCACTACCTAATAAACCTCCATAAAACCTGAAGTTTAAAGTTCCTTCCCCCTTTGTTGGCTATAGTGGCAGCAGTGGTTCTTGATGGTAAAGAAGGAAGATTTTTTAGTACTTAACGTACTGTTCAAGACAAGTTTATTAGGGACAGACTGCTTGCTGAGATGGGAAATCTAAATCTAGATGTCTGGACAATCATTTGAGCCACCATCCTGAAGGTAAGTAATAGTCAGGCTGTCTGACTGTTTGTGAGTATAACAAATTTCTGAATGAAATTTTACTTGTTATGATATGGCAGGAGCATTTGCACAAGAACAGCTACATGTGAAAGTCTTTCTGAGGAATCCAACACCGTGTGTGTGTGTGTGTGTGTGTGTGTGTGTGTGTGTGTGTGTACAAACAACTGCCTTTTTAACTGGCTTCTTGAAAATACAATGAAAAGATATCATAAATTTTGATGACTACAATGAGTTGTGTATTTCATTGCCTCAAATATGTCATCCTTCCTCTTGCAAATATATGCAACATTCATTGTTCCAACCTAGGTGGTGTGCTGATAAGAGAGGTATGTGAAGAAATGTGGATGATGTACCTTGCTAATAAGTGGGCAGGACAGTGTGTTATGTTATAATACTTTTGACATCTGAAACATTTCACAGGATTTGGAATACACAACTAAAATGGCAGTGAGAAAGAATGTCAGGGTGAGAGAGCGCAAAGAATTAAGTGGTTGCTGAAGTCAAGTTATCGCTGAATAAGAGTTGTACATTTAAATCTGCTTCTGGTTGGTCCTTTTATGCAGAAAATGTGATGACATCTGTGTAATTGTCTTAATGCAAACATTTTTCCTGTTATAATGAAGCTAATTTTGGCAAGCATCTGTGGGATTTTATGCTTTCCATCCTTATTTTCCTTACATGGCGTCACATTGTTACATGTTCTGATTTCCCTTAGAGCATGTTCTGTGATTGGTCTAATGTGACCAGCTATAAATCTTCATCATTATAAGCAAAACATAACTAATCAATGTGCTTTATGCTGTCAACTGGTTACATAAATGAATGTGGCTATCAGTGGAACAGTGTCTACCAGTGACATTTGCAGGAGATTAGAAATACAACTGACTAGACAACACACTGTAAGAGTATCACTGCCTGCTTCACACTCATTAGCGTCCCTTTCGAGGAGTATAGAGAGGCACTGTTAGAGCCGCATGAGAGGATTCGGTGTGAGGGGTACAAGTACTGCTGGG
This sequence comes from Schistocerca piceifrons, assembly GCF_021461385.2. NCBI lineage: Eukaryota > Metazoa > Arthropoda > Insecta > Orthoptera > Acrididae > Schistocerca > Schistocerca piceifrons. The sequence continues at coordinate 408,586,682 of NC_060138.1, read as the reverse complement.
TGTGTGGCTAATCAAAACTCCAACCGCTGCACTGCCAAAATGAGTATAATTTTCACAATAGTAGTCATCTTCTCTTTTTGTATTAGTGTTCTGTCAGTGAAAGAACCTACAAATTAATACGAATAATTGTGCCTTCAGTAAGTGTGTGTTGTGTCATTGAGGTGACCACGCTCTGATGGTTTTGGAATCAAGAAATCTGAAACTGAATATAATACAGTAAGTACTGTTACTGAGAGAGACTATGAACTGTGTGGAATTATAATTCATGAGTGAAGAACTTTTGTCCATGTACTGCGTCCTGATATCACCAGCCAACCGTGTCGTGAATCTGTTACATGTAGACTCATGAAAGAGATTGCCACCATAATTAGTGTGAGCCAATATTAAATACCAGGCACTAAGCTAATTATCAAAAGCATAACTAAATATACAGATAAAAACTTTCAAATGACTGAGATGTTAGTGCATGGACAGTGCAATTGAACAGAATGACACTGGGTCACTAAGTTTTGCAAATACCACTGTGACTCAAGTCTTAATCGTAGTCTGAGACTCTTTCATTATTAAAAAAGTTTGTAAACAATGAAGCCTACACTTGTGTATTTCAAGGTAGAATATATGTGGACCTATACCAAATACTTGAGGTCTTCAAACATTCCACGTGGAAAAATATATCTAAAAACAAAGATGATGTGACTTACCAAACGAAAGTGGTGGCAGGTCGATAGACACACAAACAAACACAAACACACACACGAAATTCAAGCTTTTGCAACAAACTGTTGCCTCATCAGGAAAGAGGGAAGGAGAGGGAAAGACGAAAGGATGTGATATTTAAGGGAGTCATTCCAATCCCGGGAGCGGAAAGACTTACCTTAGGGGGAAAAAAGGACAGGTATACACTTGCATACACACACATATCCAGCCGCACATACACAGACACAAGCAGGGTCCCGCTTGTAACTGCTAAAATGAATGTAAACAGTTCTGACGTCACATTCACTGGAGGCAATTTGTTGTTATGAAGCATTGCAGTCTTCCTAAGTCTTTGACACAGTTTGCTATTGGTAGACTCTTGTATGAGCACTGTGTTTTGTTGTTATATATTGCGCATTTCCTTTGCAATTTAAGTTTTATTTTCGTTTTTTTCCTTTCGTTCATGTTTTATTGCTGTAGAATTATTCTGCAGTAGCAGGATACAGTAACAACCTTTGTTAGAGTATCGGTTCTTACTAGTCAAAATTAACTAAAACAATGAAAAATTCCCGGATTTTTCCCAGTTTTCTCCTGGATGAAAAAATTCTCCGAGTTTTTCCCGGATCTCCCGGTTGTCCCGGGTCATATGCACCCTGTGATAGGATCCGGTAGATTGGAAATTTTGAAGGTCCTGATGGAAGGAAAGGTTGCTGTAACAGATAAAGCTACTCACAGCTTGAAAGCAGTCGAAAATTTTCCACTTTCACTTTCTTGAGATTCCAGCTACGTAAATTAACAAATTAATCATTGCAAAAAATGCATTCCACCTGTTATCTCTTGTACATGTGCGTAAATATATTTGAAAAAAAATTAATAAATAAATAAAAAAAATTAAGAACAGCTGGAATTAAATGTGAAATTATATCTCACTGCAGACTTGAAATCTTTCTTGCTATTACTGAACATAGACAGTACTGAAAGGAAGGAAATATATAGATACATAATTTAGAGAACAGAACAAGAAAACAGAATACTAGCATGCAGCAATGAAATATGAAAGAAACGATGGGGTAATGTATCTGAGATTAACGTCTAACGAAGCACTGGAGAAACTGTTACTCAAACTACTGTGTTCTGCAAAACGCACAGCTATAAAAATGCTTCGCTTTTTTGTCAAGTGATGTTTGACAGAGAAATGTTTAATTTGATATAATATAAATATGACCCCGGGAATTCTTATTTTTCTTTCTAAGGTAGTGGTTCAGTACAAACAAGTTTTTTAAGGCAGGAGAGTGGAAAAAGTAGAAACTGAATGCACTAAAGCATCGGCTTCATGTCAAAATGTCAGCTGCTTTTAAACATGTAGCTGGCAGACTGTCAAACCCCGCCCCACATCAATCTCAGCACTAGTACTGAATGCAAAACTTAAAATACCTGCTAGAAGCAAGTGTAAATTGTTTATGGAATAAAGAAGCTGCCATTATCTGCACTATGCCCCCACCCCCTCCCACAATTTCAGATTTTTTAAAGACATTATATAAGTAAAAAGAATGAAAGTAACGGTTTCTAGCTACTTAAACCAGATACTTCAAAAGAGAGTAAAGAAAAACCTACTAAAAATGCAAGAAGTGGAAAGAGAGACAAACTAATTTTTTCTACTACAGCCATACTTACAGCCTATATTTCTGATGTGTAAGACAAACAAAATCACCGCAGATGCTTTACAACCAAAACAGATCTGAAATACAGCTTATTTGATCATTATCGATACAGCATTAACAGAGTTAAAAACAACATGTACAGCTATAAATAAAAGTAAATGAAACTGCGCAGCACATTATGTTGTACTTAATGACTATGTGAATAATATGCAGAAATATTTACATATATGTCCACGCGAGGTACGGTCCTAACATGATAATTACATGTACAAATCTTTTAAAATACTCCTTAAACCATTACTGTAGTGAAGAGAAATTCAAGAGTAAGATGTTTATCATTGTACATGCTGATGCATGTGAATCATTTAAAAATGTTTTAGCGAATTCAGTGCCACCATTAACAAGAGGCATATAATAACCCTGTACTTCTAGGATTGTAATAACTTCCACAATTGCATCATATGAAACAAGCATTATTCCAGCCTTTCTTTCATATTTCACCCTTGCTTGCTAGAGTTCTGTTTTCTTGTTCTGTTCTTTAAACTATATGTTTCCTTCCTTCCAGCTCCGTCTCATTTTCAGTAATTGCAAGAATGTTTTCACACCTACAATAAGGCACAATTTCATCTTTCATTCCAGCTATTCTTAAAATTTTATTGTATTTCAAGTAAATTTATGTGCATGTGCGCGCAGGCGCGCGCGCGCGCACACACAGACACACACACACACACACACACACACACACACACACACACACACAGAAAGCATTCTTTTTGTAAGTTGTGAAAAAATGAATACTACAGCACATTCTGGTATTCTGGTCTGTGTTTAACTTCGAGTCATCTGTACCATGAGCTAACAGAGTACTTCCGTGCAGTGGAAGTAGAAAATTTGCAACTGCCTTCACAGCTACAATTGGTAAACAAACAGCTGCAGCAGCACTTCAATACTGATATGTTGCTAGTAAGTAACACTCCTGACCGTGATCCCTCTTATTTGATAGGAAAATTTAGATTAATGGTACTCTCAGTGTTACTCAAGAGGAAGATGCTGCTTGCTGAGTCCAGGTTTCATGCTCAACCTACTTTTCATATCAACAGCACAAAAAACATTGCACTGCACTATACCACACTACATTCACTATAGGCATCAACACAATACAAATACCTATTTACTATGCCAAAGAAAGGCCCTGCATCAAAAATTACAATAGTTTTCACCAAGCAACATGAAATTGGTTTGTAACATTTGGATACAAACAAATGATTAGGAACAGAAAAGTTGCATTTGAATTGAAGTAAAGGTTGAAATTAATGTTTGAAAAAAGTTACTTGGAATGTTGTCAAGAATCTTACATAATAATTAGTCTTCACAGTTCCCATTATTTTAGCAATGTTGGGAAGGGAGATACAATGTTTAAAGATACTTATTCACAAGTTGTGTGGTATGAAAATGGTACACGCAAAAGAGATGTTCTTGAACAAACCTTTCTCTAAATAATCATTCATGGAGACTGTATGAAAAGCTAATCAAACACAGAACGTGCAAAGTCAAGCCAGTTAGGCCAGAACAATAATACAAGCAATGCATCACTGTTTGATAACTGTAAGTTACTTGTTCATAAGTTACATACTGTGAATTACTTGTTCATACGTTATGTCACTTATATTTCTCACACAGTGTTTTAAAACTAGAAAAACAAAAATATTCATATGCATTAAAAAATTACAGGCATTGTCATCAGACAAATATTTCCAACAAGACATTTAAATGAGTTTAAATAATAACTTGCAACTAATATGTATATCTGTAGCTGACCTTAGCAGCCTCCAGTTGCCCATGAGGAATAGCCATCTGTACCATAGGACGGGTTGGCCTTGCACCCGACTTTATACCATGTGGTGGTAGTTTGTGTCCACGGCGAGGGAAGTATGGGCCCATTGGCAATGCGTTGTGATTTTCTTGGAAGACAGCATGGCAGTGAGATAGAAGAGGAACCAGTACTTGTATAACTTCCTGAGGCATTAGCAGAACCATTTCCTTCAATAGTTCTGTATGGAGAGACAATATGTGGATAAGAAATTAATATAAAAAAGATAAAAATTCTGAAAACATTGGAACATAGATTGTATTGTGTAATGTCCATTTAAAAGGGTAATTATGTCATTCCTACACAGCAAATAATATTATAGTTTCAGTACAAATTAAGAATTTTAACGTTCAGCAAAAGACTGTTGCATTTTCTTCTGCATTTTGCAACAAATGAAGTTATTTCCAATAGTTTATGGATGTTTTGCAATTACTACAAACAGGAGCAGATCTCAAATAAAAAACTTGAATGTGTTATAAATATCTTACGTATTATATGATTATACAGGTTTCATGACTTTCAGAATGCTGCATTCCAATCTTTTCTTTTGCATTGTTTTATTGACTATTCTGGGATCACATCTTGATAACCATGCCATTTTTAAAGCCTATTCTTATTCTGTGTATAATGATGTTATTGGTCACGGGATATAATTCTACTGAAGTTATGCTGCTAAATCATGATGCTCCATATGATGTCAGATCGTTTGCAGCTCATCTCAATTAGTGATATGCAATCAAGTCTTGTGTTTTAACTTGAAAAAAGAAAGAAAAAAAACTAATAAAAGGAAGATAAATTGTATGTGAAGTGGGTCTTCTGAAACTTCTGTCCATAAAATAACGATGACAAAAGTGCATGTACATAGTTTTTGTTTCTGACATTAAACTGAAGAACAATCTTGTGAATTTCTCATCCTCTTTTAGAAAATATGAGATGTGAGCACAGAGTTTTGGAGCAAGTAGGCAATGATTATGAAACTTAGATATTTCAGTATGGATTGGAAATGGAAAGACTTAACTCTGAAAAGAATGGTCTGTAACATGTTTGGGCGATACAAACAGTTAGCTAAATATGTAATTGACATGCAAGAGGTTAAAAAATGGCCACTGTATATTTTGTTTCTAAATGGTTTGCCTGTGAGGACATCGTACTATTAGATAACCATTCAATAATGCAATTTATGGAAAAATGCTTAAAGATTGTTGTAGAAAGGAGCTGAATAGGTCTGTCCAGAGTTGCAAAACTCGAGGACTGTGTGCAACACATTGGTGCTGAACAGTCAGTCATGAATGAAGGAGACTCATGTAACACCTCTTTAGAATTTGTACCTGGCTCCAATCAGCCTCTTTCCGTCACATCAGGAAGGAGGAACCTATCTTTTTGCGGAGGGACAAATTTGAAACTGTCCCCCCCCCCCCCCCCCCCAATAACAAGATACTTTTACATCTACGAGGACACTCTGCAAACCACTGAAGTGCATGGCAGAGGGTACTTAGCACAGAACCACATGATTGGGTTTATTCCTGTTTCAGCTGTGTCTGGAAAGAGGTAAGAATGACTGAGTAAATGCCTTTGTCCATGTTGGAATTAGTCTGATTCTGTCTTCATAGAGGAGAAATACCTCTCTTCAAAGTCTGCCAACTTAGGTCTTCCTAACATTCTGATGAGTCAAGCAAACCTGTGACCATTCATGCTGCCCTTCTTTGTATGGATCCCACACATTCAAGTAATATTCTAATATGGGATGCCCAAGTGATTTGTAAGCTGTTTCCTTTGTAGACTGACTGTGTTTTCCCAGTATTCTGTCAGTGCACTGTAGTCTGCCACCTGCCTTACCTATGACTGAGCCTATATTGTTATTCTACTTCACATTGTTGTTGTTATCTTCAGTCTGAAGATTGGTTTGCTGCAGTGCTCCATGCTTCTCTATCTTGTGCCAGCCTTTTCACCTCTGGAACGCTGCTGCAACCTACAACCTTTTGAAACCACTTACTGTATTCATGCATTCGTCTCCCTCTACAGTTTTTACCCCCCCCCCCCCCCCCCCCACTTCCCTTCAGTACTAGATTGGTGATCCCTAGATGTCATGGAATGTGTCCTATCAACTGATCTCTTCTTTTAGCCAAGTTATGAGATAAATTTATTTTCTCCTCAATTCTATTCAGTACCACAGTATCCTTGTAATCTTCAGTATTCTTCTTTAACATCACATTCCCAATATTCTTTTCTTATCTGAATTGCTTATAATTTGCATTTCACTTCCATACATGGCTACACTCCAGATAGATACCTTCAGAAAAGAATTCGTGACACTTTATTTGAAGTTCACAAATTTCTCTTCTTCAGAAACGATTTCCTTTCCATTGCAAGTCCACATTTTACATACTCTCTACTTCAGTCATCATTTGGTATTTTAGTGCCCAAATACCAAAACTCATTCAGTATTTTTAGTGCCTTGTTTCTTAATCTAATTCCCTCAGCATCATCTGATTTAATTTGACTACATTCCATTACCTTATTTTGCTTTTGTTTTTGTCTTGTGTCCTTTTGAGACGTTGTCCATTCTGTTCAACTGCTCTTCCAAGCCCTTTGCAGACTCTTAACAGAATTACAAAGTTATTGGCAAACTATAAGTTTTTGTTTCTTCTCCCTGAAGTTTAATTCCTTCTGCAAATTTTTATTTGGTTTTCTTTATTGGTTGCTCAAGACATAGACTGAATACCATTGGGGATAGATTACAACCCTTTTTCACTTACATCTCAATTAGAGCTTCCTTTTCATGCCCTTTGTGTATTTTACTCCTGCTTACGTTTAAAATTTCAACAAGTGTACGCCAGTCAACAGCTTTTTCCAAATCTACAAAAGCTATTAACATGGATGTCTTTCCTTAACCTACCTTCTCAGGTAAGTCAAGAGTCGGTACTGCCTCATGTGTTTGTACATTTCTCCAGAATCCACACTGATCTTCCCCAAGGTTGGATTCTACTAGTTTTTCTATTCTTTTGTAAATAATTTGTGTTTGTATTTTGCAAACATGGTGTATTAAACTGTTGGTATAGTACTACTCACACCAAACAGTGTCTGCTTTCTTTGAAATTTGTATTATTACTGCCTTTTCTTTGGAATTTAAATTATTATAATTTTCTTGAAGTCTGAAGGTATTTAGCTTGTCCCATATGTCTTGCATGCCAGGTGGAATAGTTTTGTTATGGCTTGCTTTCCTATAGGTATGACTTGTTCTCAGGGAATGTTGTGTACACTGATTTGCTTTGACTTAGGTCTTTAAGTGCTCTATCAAATTATTTGCACAGTACCATATCTTCTATTTCATTCTCATCTACATCCTCTTCTCTTTGTACAATATAGCCTTCAAGTATGCTTCTCTTGTCTAGCCTTTGAATTTATTCCTTCTACTTTTCAGCTTTTCCTGTTTTGCTTAGTACTCATTTTCCATTTGCACTCTTGATATTTATATAGCAGCTTTTCTTTTTTCCAAAGCCTCTTTAATTTTCTTATACGTGGTATCTACCTTTCCCCTATTTATATATGCTTCTATATTCTTAAATTTGTCCTCTAGTCATTCCTGTTTAGCCATTATACGCTGAAGCACCAAAGAAAATGGTATAGGCATATGTATTCAAATACAGAGACATGTAAACAGGTAGAATACGGCGTTGCGGTTATCCAGATAACAAACGAACTAATTAAGATATCTATACCATGTGGTAGCCTACAGGTGCAGGAATTGACTATGATGTCAATGGCAAAAGTGGTACAAACTCTCACACATTCTATTCATAAACTTATGATTTTAGGAACTGTACTGACCACAGGATAAACAATTCACTGTATTATTTTTAAAAGCTCTGCACTGATTTAAATTTAAAAAATTACCAAAATCACAAAAATGAAGTAACACAAACAAATGAATCTGTAAGTTAAGGGAATAACAGAGATCACAACAAAGTTTTTGCCTTGGTAGTTTTCATTATGTCATAAAGATCAATACATTTTAAACTATCTGATGGATATTTGCAAACTGCTGAAGTTAGTAAGTATTAACATCATTATTCTAAATATATCATCTCAAAATTACAATATAATATACAATAATTATTGAAAATATAGCACACATAACAAAAGGATATAAACTAACTATCAGTTTTTATCTTTGAAATTGTGCAGTATTACACAAATCAAAATTTAATTACAAAGTTATTTAACAATGTTAGGGCATTACCACTTCATTTGGGCTGAATGTGTGCTAGCTGAACCTTCAACAGGAGATGTATGATCACTAAGTGTTTTTTTCTATTTTGATCTATAAATATTTCACACACCATATCACACACTTCACTTAACCATGGGTGCAACAGAGATTCTGCGGGAAATCAGAGGGACGTGATTTTCATCAGACTTCTATATTTGTACTATGGAGTTAATATAGTCAAAACAGAAGGGTATGCAGAAGGTTTTTTTTCACACAATGTAAACATCCATAATTGTAAGGAAAGTGTTTGAGCAGGAACAGTTCTTTTAATATGATTTCAAGATCTGTATTTATGTACAACTGGACCTCAATATTGCCCTTCAATGCTTGTAAGTTCAGAAAACAAAACTTTTCTTTCCTTAGAAATTTTCACTGTTATTAGCATAAGAAATCTGAGAAGATAAATGAAAAATTGTCCAGAAATTTACCTATGCAGAGTGACCTCATCTCCGGTGGATTATAGGTATTCAGCAATGTAGAAATCTTGCGCAGCACTTCCACCCACTCTTTGACTTGCAGCATTAACGTCCGAATATCCCGCGGTTCACGGCACATGCGCACACACTTCAAAAAATCACACAGTAGGGAAAGAAGTTCTAGTAGATCAGAAAGTACATGGCATGCTGTTGCTTCATGGTACATTGTATGCAATGTCTGTAATGCCTGTTAGAAAAGAAGAAACACATTAATACCTAAATACAGTTTTGTGAGCTTGAAAAGGTAAAGTTACTGTCAACTAGTATAACATCACATAGAGGACAGTCTTGCATACACTTTGTGTGAATGAGTCAGTCAGAAGACTATTGAACTTGCAATGAAATAGTTATAGACTTGCCAGCAGGTAAAAAATATGTAATAGTAATGCAAAACAAATTAGTTCACAGGACTGTTAACAATTGACTAGTTGTATATTTTATATGTAAGAGACACTTCTTTAGTCACTAGTAGTTGCAGTTACATTTTTCCATTTTCTTTGTTTTTCCACATTCCAGAGAAACAAAGTGCTCACAGATATAAAATAATTTGTGAAACCTATCAATTCTGGTAGAAAACCACATCCAATTCTCTGCAAAATTTGCTCCATATTTTTTTTCTTCTTCAGTAAGTGGAATCAAACTAAAAACAAAGTAAAGATGTTGTTGAATGACAGGTGAGGTATGAGCGGCGGCAACTTAAAATTAGCGGAGGTTGAGGCCTGGCGGGTAACGAGAAGAGAGGATACACTGAAGGGCAAGTTCCCATCTTGCCCTTCAGTATATCCTCTCTTCTCGTTACCCGCCAGGCCTCAACCTCCGCTAATTTCAAGTTGCCGCCGCTCATACCTCACCTGTCATTCAACAACATCTTTGCCTATGTACTTCTGCCTCGACTGACATCTCTGCCCAAACTCTTTGCCCTTACAAATGTCTACTTGTGTCTGTGTATGTGTGGATGGATATGTGTGTGTATGCGAGTGTATACCTGTCCTTTTTTCCCCCTAAGGTAAGTCTTTCCACTCCCGGGATTGGAATGACTCCTTACCCTCTCCCTTAAAACCCACATCTTTTCGTCTTTCCCTCTCCTTCCCTCCTTCCTGATGAAGCAACCGTTGGTTGCGAAGGCTAGAATTTTGTGTGTATGTTTGTGTTTGTTTGTGTATCTATCAACCTGCCAGCGCTTTCGTTTGGTAAGTCACATCTTCTTTGTTTTAGATATATTTTTCCCACGTGGAATGTTTCCCTCTATTATATTAAAAACAAAGTAAGTGATTTTCACAGATTACTACTAAAGTACATTCATGTAAGTCCAAATAATTTGAGTCAGCAAGACAAAGTGTTTGATCCGCGAGGCCACACAGCTTCTTTTCACATGTTAATACAGGGAGTTGGCAGCTCTTGCAACACAAGTCATATTATTTACAGATGATGCCACTTTTTTTTTAAGGAAATTTGTGTCTCGGTATTCTAAGTTGTACTCAAGACTGTTGTGCTTAGGTTGTTATGTGGAACAAAGAAGTAACATATATACACTGGGTATTGCAACTGTGTAACTTAAGACCTCTGTGTGAATAATTGACTAAAATGTACAACCTATAGTAAGCAAAGTAAGGGGAAGTTGTATGCAGAGGCTTACCTCAAACGCCAGCTGCAATCCACCATTATAAATAACGTACAAACGATCATCATCACTGTCTATGAGTGTGCGGAAAGCCATTATAAGAGTTGTCCAACAAGAGCGTCCATCCAGAACCTGCATTAATTGTATAAGATTAGTTTTAATCACACACATTCATGATAAACATTTTATCTAAAAATTAAATGAACATTAAAGGACCAAGTAGTACTCAATGTTATGCATATGGCACTAAATACACATGCATTTGTGAAATAGCAGCACCATCAAGAAATCAGGATGAAATTTACGCAAAATGTAAAGCAAAAAGGGAAACATAAAATTTCAGAAGTCATAAATGAATATAAATTGAACTCACATTCCTGTATTATGAGCATACCACGAATCTTAATGTCAGATATACAATACAAGCTTGCTTGCTTTCTTTCTTTGGCTGATGCCTTGTCCCGCGGTTTTGCATGGTCAGCATGGTTAGGAATGGATTTGGCACGGTTAATTTTAAGGGATGTCAGATGGTTTCATGCCAAACTGCTTGTTAATGATTCATTTGAAAGGAGATGGGTGATTACTACAAAGAGATAAACAATGTACTTTTTCAAAAGTGGTTTGAGATGTCATTTACGACAAATCTACAAGTCCATCAGTGATCATTATGGATAACACATTACACAACTCTGTTTTTCATGAAAATACACCAACTTTGGCAACAAAAAAAAGACAATATTATTCAGTAGGTAAAATGACAAAAAGTGGATTTCAGAAGTCTGAAAAGAATGAATTGCCCAAAATTGTTGCATAAAAGAAACCACACTTCCAACATACATAACTGACAAGCCTGCTAAATGGCATGGGCATGGAATCGTTCGACTTCCTCCATATCACTGTTGCTTTTCAATGTCATTGCAGAGGCATGGGCACAAATAAAAAATTACGTTGCTGCAAACAACAAAAAATTCAACATCTCTGAAGCTAGAAACCTCCTTTTGAAGTTGTCGGTCAGGTGACAAGCAAGATCTGGAAGAATAGTGTCAACAGCCCTGCAAGTGATATCAGAAAACAGCCAAAGATGAAAAGATTGTGGAAGAAGACATTGAAATTTAATTATACATCTGGGAGGGTGCAGTGATAGTTCGAGTGGTGCTACAGAAGACTATTCAGTATCAGATTCTGACAGTGATGGGGGTGGTATTTTCCCTTCAGCATAACTACAACACACTCAGGAATTTAAGTAGGGAGCATTCCACTGATCTCTATGATCACATTGTGAGTATTTTCTTCAGGTTATAACTGTTAATATACTGATAAATTATTCTGTAGCTTGTTGTAGAACTAATAAATAAGGTAAATATTTAACAACAAAAACAAAAACTACAAATGTTCAACAATTTGCAAAAATAGTTTTCATTTGTTTTGTGAAGTATAACAAATAACTTCATGATATTTCAGCATATTAGATACCAAACAGCTCTTTTCAATTTTTTGAGCTTATATAGGGGTCTAGTGGGTCAGTATTCAAGGATATGACAGGAATGATCACTGCAAGCAAAAAATATCTTAAATGTGGGCTCTGAAATGTCTGCCCTAAGATCTACGAGCACCACTACATCTTCTGTGCAGTTTCTTTCAGACAGTACTTCATTATAGAGAACAGTGTCAGAGGCAAAAAGTTTGAGGTTACCGTTAATGTAAGCAGCGATGTGGAAGTATGTGAGGGTTGGAGTCCTAACAGCTACAATTGAAATGATGATGACGATGATGATAATGATGATAATATAATAATAATAATAATAATAATAATAATAATAATAATAACAATGAGGTAAAACTGAATGTCAGGAACTTTTACTACAAACCTGTAAGTAAAGCTGCAAGGTTTGTCTACGGAATGCACTAATTTCATGTAGCTCTTGTTCTGTACTATCCGGAAACTTCATTACAAATAGTTGTATCAACTTGAACAACTCATCAACAGCCTGGAAGTAATACATTTGAGAAATAAATTTGCTCTAAATTGTTAACTATCACATGCAGAAACAGTCCTAGTTTTTTTGACTGGATCTTTGTGGATAACATGAATATAAAATATAGGTGCACTTAATAAAAATATAATAATTATTCCCAAAATCTAAAGAGAAAGAACAGAATCTACAAGCTAAAAGTAACTCACTGCACTATACTGTGTTGGATGTGGTGTAATATTCTTGAAAGCCCAATGTAAGTTCTGATGGTTGGCTAGTGACCTCGTGAAAGTTCGAGATTGCTGACAGCACATACGAAGTAACCCATAATATGCAGGAAGCATTGTACGGTTGAACATAACAACGTCCTGATCTTCATGATCTGCCCTAGATAAGACATAAAAAAGATTTAGGTTAAATACAGCATATTTTATTCTTCTTCTTCTTCCCCCAACAGCAGATGATTCACATGTTCTGGTCACAGAGAAAGTTGTAACAAGAGGATCATGAGCAACAATTACGTACCTCACAGAATTAGCTTTCAAATTAATTTTTTTACCCTACATCAAGTAAACATACACAATCACAACAACCAAAATCAGTCAAAAATCTGAGCATGAGGTGATCTGATCAACAGTGATCAGGAACATTACAAAACGTGAGAGTTGTAGTAACCAAGCTGAGCAGTAACATAATTTTCAACTGTTGCTGCAGTCACATTGTAATAACCTCCTCTGGACATGCAATGAATTAGTTTCTTCTTCTTCTTCTTCTTCTTCTTCTTCTTCTGCTTCTTCAAAAATATACTGCTGTGAAGCACTTATCACTCTGGATATGGACCTGGCCTGATGTTGCCTTGGTGTTAATGTGCATGGATCGATAACATTCATGCAGCAATGGAAAGGAAAGGGATAGAAGGCAACTGTGAATAAGAAAATAAAGACTGAGTGGTAACAAAAAATGTAATACTCCAGCAAAATAAAGTTATTGTTTCAGAACATTGATATTTTGTTTCTGACTTAGTGTGCACATGTTTACAGATCATGTTGCTAATTAATCACCAGTTTAAGGATGTTGCGTTACTGACCATGTCCATAACAAACACTGAGCCCTATTGAGAGTTTTAAAACTTGTCAGGTGCATACCATATTTACTCACATGTAAGCCAACCTCAAATGCAAGCTGCACCCCAGAAATGAAATTCGGAGGGGGGGGGGGGATTAATATCATTACTGCTAAGCTTAGTTACTATAAAAATCAAAACAAATATGCTTCAGCATATGATGGATAAAGTATAAAGTGGCCCCGCCATTCAGGGATTTGCGAGTAGTAGTATTTATGTTTAGTAATTCAGATGGACTTAAATTTAGAATGTTGGACACTTGAAATTACTGTTACACTGCAAACAATGATAGCTGAGAGGACTCACAATATCTATCAAAATGTTCCAACAGAAACAATGGCAGCAGGGGCCACTAAGGCATTTACATATTGTACAGCAACTCATGTTCGAGTCTTACGCTATATCACATGATTGTCTTTCAAAGTATTTTTTCTTTCTAATGAATATAGTGTTTTCATCCAAGAAAGTTGCATTTTGTCTTGAGAAAGTATCCCGCTCGATTTAAAGGAAATAAACTTGACACAGAGCAATCCATATATTCAAGACAGAGGTTATACAGGGTACTTCATTAGATTACTTTTTAACATTGTAAACAATACAATTCATCTGCAAAGAATCATTTCCAGCAAAAGTAATCTGTACAAAGTGCAGACCACAAGCACTGCCACAAGCACTGCCATCACTGCAGAAAAATCTTTCTTGTGTAATGTCTCCTACATCTGTCAACGTTGTTTGACTATCAAGTTAGAGCACGGCCACCTAAGATACAGGCAGCCGTAATTAGGAACTATGCGCAGGTGGGCTGTGAGTGGCAACATCACAAGTGAGTCCCACTGCACCACATACCTGAACACAGTCAGGATTTTTCATTTTTTCTTATGTGGCCAATAAAATGCTAGTATGAGATCGCCTAGAGATGCTGAAATGTAAAACTGTACTTAGTGTGCTTGTCAACTAATGCAAGTTTCTTAAAACAGTCAATTCTGATGGTGTGTGTGTATGAAGACATTTGTTTTAATTGCTTTAAATACTTGAAAAACTCCTACATTCAAAGATGAGCTATATTAAATTTGAATTTCCCTCATGATAAAAAATAATTAACGTTCAATACTCCAAACAATAACACAATGGCCTCTGAGGCAGAATGACTACTCATGTCAGCTTCTACCAGCATTTTTCAAAATTTTCTTAGGCTTTGTCCCTGAATCTAAGCCACAGGAGGGCCTGAATGTAGGTAAATACTAGTTTGATGAAATTTTAGACGAATTGCAGTAAGTCAGTAACTTCTTGCCTTCTGGTCATCTTCAGTTGTATACACTGTACCAAAATACCATGGTAGAAAGCTAATGACACATAGCAATTCACCCGAAATTTCATGGTACACTTATTCCCGCTCACCAACAGCAGATTACAAGCTGCCACAATAGAATTGGTACATCACCAACGTATTTTACTTTATCTTAAAATTTTTATTGAGTTTCTACAGCATTCCTGCTGCCAGAGTGAGCAGAATGTCACCTGAACTGGCAGTCATCAGAATTTCGCCCTTCAGCTTATTTGATGTTGGGTACCAGAAAAATGGGTCTATCCATCCTCAGAGCCATGCTGGTACTGAGATTTTCGTGTCCTCCATCAAATGTATTCCATTACTACCTGGATTTGGAAATCACTGCCATCAGAATGAGCAGCCATTTCCAACAATGTGACCGAGGGGGTGAGTACTGTGGTTCGTAACAGCAGATGGACAAACAACAGCCCCGGTAGCTGAGTGGTCAGCACGACAGAATGTCAATCCTAAGGGTCCGGGTTCGATTCCCGGCTGAGTCGGAGATTTTGTCCGCTCTGGGACTGGGTGTTGTGTTGTCCTAATCATCATCAATTCATCCCCATTGATGCGCAAGTCGCCGAAGTGGCATCAAATCGAAAGACTTGCAACAGGCGAACGGTCTAGCCAACGGGAGGCCCTAGCCATAAGACATTAATTAATTAAAACAGCAAATTGCTCCCAAATTCAATGCTGAACAACTAAAAACAAGCAGTCGTACCACAAGAACCACCATCTTTGAATGGGTACAGGTACCATTGCCTGCACATGTGAACCAGAGCTTACTGCAGATCATAGAATACAAAAATCGTCATGGGCCTAGGACCATCTCCAACGGACACTCAAATGATGAGAAAATGCTGCTTAGATGATGATTAACATTACACAACAATGGCAGAGTATGAAAACACTAAAAATTACATTAGGTGATACATCTCACTTGTCTTTAGGGTACTAGACAAGAAGGCGGCAGTGGATGTACACTATGTGATCAAACGTATCCGGACACATGGCTCAAAATATCTTACAAGTTCGTGGCGCCCTCCATTGGTAATGCTGGAGTTCAGTATGGTGTTGGCCCACCCTTAGCCTTTATGACAGCTTCCACTCTCGCAGGCATATGTTCAATCAGGTGCTGGAAGGATTCTTGGGGAATGACAGTCCATTCTTTATGGAGTGTTGCACTGAGGAGAGGTATCAATGTCGGTCGGTGTGGCTTGGCATGAAGTCAGAGTTCCAAAACATCTCAAAGGTGTATTGTAGGATTCATGACAGGACTCTGTGCAGGGCAGTTCATTACAGGGATGTTATTGTCAAGAAACCACTCCGCAACAAGCCGTGCATTATGAACAGGTGCTCAATCATGTTGAAAGATGCAATCACCATCCCCAAATTGCTCTTCAACATTGGGAAACAAGAAGGTGTTTAAAACATCAATGAAGGTCTGTGCTGTGATAATGCTACGCAAAACAACACGGTGTGCAAGTCCCCTCTGTGAAAAACATGACGACACCATAACACAACCACCTCTGAATTTTACTGTTGGCACTACACACAGTGGCAGAGGACGTTCGCTGGGCATTTGCTATACCCACACGCTACCATCGGATCGCCACATTGTGTACTGTGATTCGCAACTCCATACAACGTTTTTCCACTGTTCAATCGTCCAATGTTTACGCTCCTTACGACCTGCAGGGCATTTTTTGGCATTTACCGGCATGATGTGTGGCTTAATGAGCAGCTGCTTGACCATGAAATCCAAGTTTTCTCACCTCCTGCCTAACTGTCGTAGTCATGCAGTTTGGAATTCCTGTGTCATGGTCTGGATAGATGTCTGCCTATTACATATTGCGACCCTCTTCAACTGTTGGCAATCTCTGTCAGTCAACAGACGAGGTCAGCCTCTACACTTTTGTGCTGCACATGTCCTTTCACATTTCCACTTCACTATCACATTGGAAACAGTGGACCTAGGTATGTTCAAAAGTGTGGAAATCTCATGTACTGACATATGACACAAGCGACACCCTATCACCTGACCACGTTCGAAGTCTTGAGTTCCGCAGAGCGCCCCTTCTGCTCTCTCACGATGTCTAATGACTACTGAGGTCGCTGATATGGAGTACCTGGCAGCAGGTGGCAGCACAATGCACCTAATATGAAAATCATCCCCCCCCCCCCCCAATGAAACATGGACCCTGCTGTTAGTGGGGAGGCTTGTGTCCCTCAGCGATACAGATAGCCATACCGTAGGTGTAACCACAACAGAGGGGTATCTGTTGAGAGGCCAGACAACCGTGTGGTTCCTGAAGAGGGGCAGCAGCCTTTTCAGTAGTTGCAGGGGCAACAGACTGGATGATTGACTGATCTGGCCTTGTAACGCTAACCAAAACGGCCTTGCTGTGCTGGCACTGCGAACGGCTGAAAGCAAGGGGAAACTACCGCCATAATTTTTCCTGAGGGTATGCAGCTTTCCTGTATGGTTAAATGATGATGGCGTCCTCTTGGGTAAAATATTCCGGAGGTAAAATAGTGCCCCATTTGGATCTCCGGGCGGGGTCTACTCAGGAGGACACTGTTATCAGGAGAAAGAAAACTGCCATTCTATGGATCGGAGCATGGAATGTCAGATCCCTTAATTGGGCAGGTAGGTTAGAAAATTTAAAAACGGAAATGGATAGGTTAAAGTTAGATATAGTGGGAATTAGTGAAGTTCGGTGGCAGAAGGAACAAGACTTCTGGTCAGGTGAATACAGGGTTATAAATACAGAATCAAATAGGGGTAATGCAGAAATAGGTATAATAATGAATAGGAAAATAGGAATGTGGGTAAGCTACTACAAACAGCATAGTGAACGCATTATTGTGGCCAAGATAGATACGAAGCCCATGCCTACCACAGTAGTACAAATTTATATGACAACTAGCTCTACAGATGACGAACAGATTGATGAAATGTATGATGAGATAAAAGAAATTATTCAGATAGTGAAGGGAGATGAAAATTTAATAGTCATGGGTGACTGGAACTCGATAGTAGGAAAAGGAAACGTAATAGGTGAATATGGAATGGGGGTACCGTATTTACTTGAATCTAAGCCGCACTTTTTTTCCGGTTTTCGTAATCCAAAAAACCGCCTGCGGCTTAGAATCGAGTGCAAAGCAAGCGGAAGTTATGAAAAATGTTGGTATGTGCCACCACAACTAACTTCTACCGTCGAATATATGTAGCGCTACGCTGGCATGCTTTGTAGGCACAAAGATAAATACTGGCGCCAAAACCTCTGCGTAAGTAAATAATTTTTTTTAAAAAAAAGTGGAAGACGAGCTTTTTTTCTCCGCCGCGAGTTTCGACCACTGCATTTTCATACATTATCCAACGAAGTAAATACAAATTCCGTATTGTTCATCTTCGAATGTAGCACAATTTCAGTGTAGTACGAAAATCTGACTGGCAAGACTGTTTGGGATGTTTGTCAATGTGGCCAACTCTACGTTCTGAATTTTTTCCTATCTGTGAGGAGAGATGGTTGCTAATAGGAACCTGATGAAATCTGAATCACATACAGTATTCTCTTCACCATAAGAATAAATATAAACATTTTGCCATGTATTCTTTCGTGTTTGCTGCTATCTCATTTAAATCCTGTCTGCCTAATAAACTACGAAACTAGAATGAGACAACAGCAAACGCGGAAGAATATACGTATCGTGTCATGTTTATATTCGTACTATTCTTATGCCTAATACTGATACAGTCAGAAATGAAGCACGGCAAGTGACTAGATTTTTAAATCTAAGATGACTCTAATTTCTGTGCAGAATTTGATGTAATAAAGAAGCGGCCGCAAAGATTTTCAAACGGAGAAAATTTTCGCCTAACCCTCGTTCAGAACATGTTCTATCTATTATTTGATTCTTGTTGATCATTATCAAAGAAAGCAGCAGTGTAAGTAACGTCTCTTGCCATTGTTTCGCTAATGAGATGATTCCTCTCTTTTTTTTTCTTTTTTTTTTTTAAATTGTACGTGGCGGTAGCGCGCACAAAAGCAAGCCATGTCGCGAGTCGCGACAGGCCGTAAACACGCACTATCAGAATGCGACAAACAATGCATGACACAGTGCAGTAATGCATTTTCAGCTTAAGAGTGACGCAAACACCAATAACAAAGAAAACGGCACTTATCAGATCAAAGCAAAATAAGCAATCGATTCAAACCAGACGAAGCACGTGAAAAAGGAAGGGTACCCGTACAAATACGGACGGAGCGCCTGACGCATAGCAATGGCTACGTGGCAAAGCTTAACTGCTAAGGTTACGACTCGAACCAAACTACTGTAGCTGTATCGTCATTCATTCGACCTAAATTGTGTCTCACGTCACAATGGACCAACTTTGTTTCGATTTGGAGGTGCGGCCTAAAACTTTTCTGTCCCCTTGAATTTTGAGTCTCAAATTTCAGGTGCGGCTTAGAGTCGGGAATTTTTTTTTCCTTTATTTCGAGTCCCATTTTTCAGGTGCGGCTTAGATTCGAGTGCGGCTTAGATTCGAGTAAATACGGTAAGGAATGAAAGAGGAAGCCGCCTGGTAAAAGTTTGCACAGAGAATAACTTAATCATAGATAACACTTGGTTTGAGAATCATGAAAGAGGTTGTATACGCAGAAGAAGCCTTGAGAAACTGGAAGGTTTCAGATAGATTATGTAATGGTGAGACAGAGATTTAGGAACCAGGTTTTAAATCGTAAGACATTTCCAAGGGCAGATGTGGACTCTGACCAAAATCTATTGGTTATGAACTATAGATTAAAACTGAAGAAACTGCAAAAAGGTGGGAATTTAATGAGAAGGGGACCTGGATAAACTGAAAGAACCAAAGGTTGTAGAGAGTTTCAGAGAGAGCATTAGATTGACAAGAACGGGGGAAAGAAATATAGTAGAAGAAGACTGGGTAGCTTTGAGAGATGAAATAGTGAAGGCAGCAGAGGATCACGTAGATAAAAAAGCGAGGGCTAATAGAAATCCTTAAGAGATATTGAATTTAATTGATGAAAGGAGAAAATATAAAAATGCAGTAAATGAAGCGGGCAAAAAGGAATACAAACGTCTCAAAAATGAGATCGACAGGAAGTGCAAAATGGCTAAGCAGGGATGGCTAGAGGACAAATGTAAGGATGTAGAGGTGCATATCACTAGGGGTAAGATAGATACTGCCTACAGGAAAATTAAATAGACCTTTGGAGAAAAGAGAACCACTTGTATGAATATCAAGAGCTCAGATGGAAACCCAGTTCTAAGCAAAGAAGGGAAAGCAGAAAGGTGGAAGGAGTATATAGAGGGTCTATACAAGGGTGATGTTCTTGAGGACAATATTATAGAAATGGAAGAGAATGTAGATGGAGATGAAATAGGAGATATGATACTGCGTGAAGAGTTTGACAGAGCACTGAAAGACCTAAGTCGAAACAAGGCCCCAGGAGTAGACAACATTCCATTACAACTACTGACAGCCTTGGGAGAGCCAGGCCTAACAAAACTCTACCATCTGGTGAGCAATATGTATGATACAGGCGAAATACCCTCAGACTTCAAGAAGAATATAATAATTCCAATCCCAAAGAAAGCTGATGTTGACAGATGTGAAAATCACTGAACTATCAGTTTAATAAGCCACGGCTGCAAAATACTAACACAAATTCTTTACAGATGAATGGAAAAACTGGTAAAAGCCGACCTCGGGGAAGATCAATTTGGATTCTGTAGAAATGGTGGAACACGTGAGGCAATCCTGACCCTATGACGTATCTTAGAAAATAGATTAAGTAAAGGCAAACCTATGTTTCTCGCATTTATAGACTTATAGAAAGCTTTTGACAGTGTTGACTGGAATACTGTCTTTCAAATTCTGAAGGTGGCAGGAGTAAAATACAGGGAGCGAAAGGCTATTTACAATTTATACAGAAACCAGATGGCAGTTATAAGAGTCGAGGGACATGAAAGGGAAGCAGTGGTTGGGAAGGGAGTGAGACAGGGTTGTAGCCTGTCCCCGATGTTATTCAATCTGTATATTGAGCAAGGAGTAAAGAAAACAAAAGAAAAATTCAGAATAGGAATTAAAATCCATGGAGAAGAAATAAAACCTTTGAGGTTCTCCAACGACATTGTAATTCTGTCAGAGACAGCGAAGGACCTGAAAGAGCAGCTGAAAGGAATGGACAATGTCTTGAAAGGAGGATATAAGATGAACATCAACAAAAGCAAAACAAGGATAAGGGAATGTAGTCGAATTAAGTCGGGTGATGCTGCGGGAATTAGATTAGGAAATGAGACACTTAAAGTAGTAAAGGAGTTTTGCTATTTGGGGAGCAAAATAACTGATGATGGTCGAAGTAGAGAGGATATAAAATGTAGACTGGCAATGGCAAGGAATGCGTTTCTGAAGAAGAGAAATTTGTTAACATAAAGGATAGATTTAAGTGTCAGGAAGTCATTTCTGAAAGTATTTGTATGGAGTGTTGCCATGTATGGAAGTGAAACGTGAACGATAAACAGTTTAGACAAGAAGGGAATAGAAGCTTTCGAAATGTGGTGCTACAGAAGAATGCTGAAGATTAGATCACATAACTGAGGAGGAGGTATGTGGAGAGAAGAGAAATTTGTGGTGCATCTTGACTAGAAGAAGGGATTGGTTGGTAGGGCATATTCTGAGGCATCAAGGGATCTCCAATTTAGTATTGGATGGCAGTGTGGAGGGTAAAAGTCGTAGACGGATACCAAGGGATGAATACACTGAACAGATTCAGAAGGATGTAGGTTGCAGTAAGTACTGGGAGATGAAGAAGCTTGCACAGGATAGAGTAGCATGGGGAGCTGCATCAAACCAGTCTCTGGACTGAGGACCACCACAACCACAACAACAACAACAACAACAACAACAACATGAAAATCATATGTTTTTGGGGGTGTCCAGATACTTTTGATCACATAGTGTATTCTGTCTATGGGATGTTTACAAGAAATTAAGTAGGACATGCAACAGATCTGTATTTTATCTCGTTTACAAACAAATATGGGCATTTATAGGGCCCTATAGGTAATCTATGCCTCCAGAAAGACAATTCACTATTTGTTCACACAACTACTCAGAATAATTCGAGAAATACTTCACAGACATGAAAGTCCTTGGGTGTTCTCCCATCACCTGACGTCAGTCCTATTTGACAAGTCTAGG
Source organism: Schistocerca piceifrons (assembly GCF_021461385.2). NCBI lineage: Eukaryota > Metazoa > Arthropoda > Insecta > Orthoptera > Acrididae > Schistocerca > Schistocerca piceifrons. Next base: position 408,564,434 of record NC_060138.1, on the reverse strand, counting down.
GTTTTACAGAGTGAGATGATCATGCCTTCAAACAACCTCTGACCAATCTCCACAAATTGTAGTAGGTGACGGTAGTGGAGTTATGGACTGGGATGGCATCCAAATGCTTTTAGTTTCATGGAAGTCCACAGAAAGGTGCATTGCCACCATCAGGGCAACACGGAAAGAAGGGGTGGGTGATCTTTACTTCCTACATATGAGTAGGTACATATTTACAATTATTTGTTGAAGAGTTTAAGCATGATCACTGTTCACCCGGTTAGATCACATAAACATTGTCATTGTTGCACAGACTGTCACCTTTTTTTCCCAGATTTTAACAAAAATTCACTTTTATCTTCTACCTTATTGTAGACACACACTGTAAGTTTTGGGGTTAATTCGTTCACTTTTATTAAGTGTCATTTTTAAGTCTGAATTACGTCAGCATCACACTGTCAATAAAGTTGACCTTCAAGCAATTTAAGTTCTTTTCCTCTCTGTAAAACATTCTGATACTGAATGTGTCAGATATGTTGGCAAAAGTAAAATTTCCTTCTAACCTAGAGCATATGTAAGTGCTACCACCTAGTGCAAGTTTTTTACCTCAAAATTCACTCCATGCCTAAATATTGAAGTTTTTCTTTCTGATTATCTCCAAAGTTACATTTTCTTGAATGACTCTATTCCTGCACAAACTGCACAGAATTTGAAATTTCAATTTTCAAGAGGCATGAGTAATGAACATATTGTAAATGCATACTCTCAAGACGAGAAAAAAGAAGAAGATAGCTGTTGGTGTATTTACATACATATTTATCAATATAACCACAGTTAAGCAGATTCCAGAATGCTACATGTCATATTCTCAACACCTTAATAACTAGCACTCTTTGTCAAACTAAACACTGAATAATTTTGGCTTTTTAAAGTAAAATGAATAACAGAAACAGAAGCTCAGACTCACAGTATGTAATTGAATGCTATGTTCTTAGTAACATGAGCATTCTGCAAGATGAGTTGTACATTTTCTGGGCAGTCAACACAGACATGATGCCAAAAGAGCAATAATGCTTGTTTGTTGTGATGCACTGGTATTGATGGTTCAGATAGTTTGGGATGAAACAGCTGCCACAGATCCAAGAAATGCTGCCCAAACTGTAACATGGAAAATGAGCCTTAAATAACAGTAATACATAGCTATGAGAACTAAACTGTGAAGTGGAACTGTCTAGATAATTATTACATAAAGAGATTATATTAAACATACAACAAGGACAAAAATGCCACATGAAAAATTTTTGAAAATTATTAATCTCTTTAAATCAAATAAAAATTATCCCACTGTTATTGCATTAATGTCTAAAGAGACTTTTTTACATCTATGACAGTAGTGTTATTCATTTTTGTTATTGTCTGGTCTAAGGGTGCAAAACAATAATGCTGTCATTGGTGTCATGAAGTAATATTTAAGAGGTTAGTTAAATAAATTACGTAGAAAGTAAACTGATCAAAACATATAGAAATAATACAATATCAAAAAACTTAACAGATGGCACAAAATGCTGCCCAAACACACGCAATGTGCAATAAAATTAAACAATTTTAACATTTGACTTTTAAGGCCAGTTTCAAGAAATTGTTAATTTTTCTCTTCAAATACTCCTTGGAGGAACTGAAAGGAAACATAACCATTTAACCGACATTTAAACTTTTAATATCATCTTCCATATCAGCCAAGTACATGAGCAAGTTATGAACTCTAGCACAATCTGGCTGTGTCTACATACAGTGTGGCATACATGAAGTTATATACCAGAAACATCAAACACTGGTGAGTCTTTTCCATGGAGGAAGAACCTACTTGTCAGAGGGCAGTAAATGACATGGAGATGAGTGAGGACTTTGTTTCATCTTTGTTGCTGAGGGGAGCTATGCTGTGGCCAGATCTAAAGATTTACTATCCAAAATTTGTTATCAATCACTTTCACCCACTACTGCTTCCAATAGAATAATTCTGCTCTTCTACACTGGGTTAATTCCATATAGCGCAATGGCCTGCAGGAAAGATCTGATCTATGACTGGTTTCAATTTGGCCCACGGAAGAAATTTGTGGTATAGTGAGTGAGATACTCGCATTGTACTCCACCAGAGATGCTTTTTTGGATATTTTTGCCAATGCTCGGCTCACCTCCTCGGATTTGCAGCTCATGACACATAAATTATTTACTGCTTACTGCCTATGTCCGTGCTACACATGGATAGATTACAAATGTTGAACAATGGTTGCAGCAGCCATAACTTTGTGAACAAACTAGTTATCTGTTTTTGGTTAACATATAAATATCTGTGGTAGCTGTTTATTAATTCCATGCAAGTGTTGGCGAGCATCTTTATTGAGTTTATTCGGAAAATTTCTGGCATTAGGAAGAGAAAATTAGATGCTTAATGTTGCCAACTCTAGGAGAAATGGATGGACGTTTATTTCTTTACTATGTAGAAAGATAAACCTGCTTTCTGGTGTAGTGAATCACTAAATGAGGTGAAAGAATATCATATGAAAAGCACTTTTCTACGAAAGACATTGCTCACCAACAGCTTGCAGGGCAATTGTGGAAAGACAAAATGAAAATATTAATTTCCAATTTGGACAAGCAACAGCAAACACATACCAAACCAAGGACATAGTGAAACAACTCAGTTAAAGCTAGTTTCTATAATGAATAGAAAAACTGCCAACTTGTTAAAGCTTTTTGCTGAAGGCATTGGACATTGCAGATGTATTATATCCTGATAAAGAAAAAGAGTTTGAAAAAAGAAGTATCAAGATGAGCAGTTGTATGCCAAATTGTTATAATGGCTGACAACATTAAAAAAAAGTTTGTGAGATCATGCTGCCACACTTGAAGCATTTGCGATCACTTTGGATGAGAGCACTGATTTGTCAGACAGAGCTCTGTCAACAATCTTTTGATTGTGGTGTAGATGTGGAGTTCATCATAATGGAAGAACAACTAGGATTACAGCCATTAAAGGGAGACACTACTGGTGAAGATATTTTTTGAGGAGAGATCAGGAAGGTTCAATCTGCAGAGGAGTCAGCTCGCTGGAGTTTGTTCTGAAGGAGCACCTGTGATTGTCAGTTCACCAAAAGATTTTAGTGGTACATTAAATGAAAAATCTGCTGAATAAATATTTAGAAAATCAATTTAACAAGTTTTCACTATATTATCCATCAACAAAGTTTGTGTGCTAAATTAATTAAAATCGAAACTGTCATGGCTGTGGTTAACAAGAGCATCAATTTTATAAAGTCCCACACATTGCATCGCCACCATTTCAAACTATATTTTGACAACCTGTGATCCGATCATGGAGATTTAACTTACTATTGCAAAGGGAGAAGGCTGAGAGTGTGCAAAATGCTGAATCATTTCTACAATCTTTGACAATAAATAGCAGATTTCATGGCTGTCAAAAAGAAACTGCTGCCTGAAGAAATCAAGCCCTAATGGATTTGTGATTTAGTATTTCTGGTTAACATCACAAGTTACTTAAATGACTTAAATTACAAGCTCTAGATTCAAGGTCAGTTACCTCATGAATTACACATCCATCTGGAAGTTTTTCAAACTGAGATGCACTTGTGACAAATGCAGATGGGAGCTGGAAACTGTTACAATCTTTCTACAGTGTCAGCTCAAGAAAATATTGATTACATTATTAATGATGATGAACGGAAATCATTATTATTGCAGTTTGCCACAAGATATTGTGATTTCAGAAATGCAGACAGCATTTTTGCTATATCTGCTAACCCAATAAAGTGTGGCATAGAAAGTGCTGCAGAAAATTTTCGAATGGAACTCAAGTTTCAAGGAGCTTTCTCTTTGAAATCTTAATTTGATGAAGTAGGCAAGATCTAGTTTAATAAAACTTATTTGACTGGAAAAATATGCACAACTGAGATCATTTGCAAGAAAGAACATGTCTTTTCAGAAGCACATATAAGCGAAAGTTTTTTTTTTTTTCTCTTTTCTTTCTTTCTTTTCTTTACACGAAAATAAATACATGCAATATACATACAAAGTTTGCAGACGGCAACCTGGAAAATAACTTAAGACTGTGTGTCAGTGATATAAATCCAGAAATGAACAATCTAGTGTTAAGCTCGGATTTCACATTAATTTGTAGTTCATTATTTTTTTAAATCAATAAACCACTTTAAAGATACTTATTTGGGTTCTTATTAAGTGTGACTTTGCTGTTTTCCTAATGGCTGATAGTAAAATTTGTGTCCAGTGTATTGAATTTAGACATATCACCATGTTTCACATAAGTTTCTACCCAAGATAATATTAACATGTTGTTGGAAAGGTGTATTTTGAGTATAAGTTACTGTGATGAATTGTCATGAAACAAGGGGCTGAGCTAAAATATATTATCTGGCAACAAACAGTCTTAGATGGTACAGTTTCGATCTTATGTACCAGGGGTGCTGCTGTCAAGTTGTTTGTTTTCTCTTTGGATATTAGGCTGACATTTGATTGTCATAATATTTTACACATTTTGCTGTCCTATATTCTTGTATTTAATTTTGAGTTTCTGTGTATGATAATATTCACAATCTCTTAAAAACGTGTCTTTTGATGTTTAACACCTCAAGCCTAAGCGATCAATCATCAAGTGTTTTTGGACAAACATTTGAAAAAAGCTTGTTAATCATAGGGTTTGTGCATTATGAGTAAAAGCACTCATGCTACTGGTGTAATAGTCTACAGTATTTATTATTTCACAAATCATTTCTAGGCTGTTATGCCATGGGTGTGGCTGCAAAATTTGATAGGATCAAGGATTTTAAAATAGTCCATCACAGATCATCTCAGTTTGTTTCCAAACATGACAATTGTTAATTTTTTGTTTAGGACAAGAAAAAAATTCCTAGACTTCTCAGTTGAAAATACACTTTTCCCTGGTTGTAAATACATTATAACCCAGGTGAAAGTACATTTTTTTCCATGTTAAGTGACTTTCTACTTTCCCTTGGAGCTGTAAAACTTATCAGTCCTTTGAATGGTAAATGTTTTATACAATGGCATAGAACTTTCCAACACTTTAAGAGGTGAAACTAGCAAAAAACAAAATGTTTTGGGACAATTTTTGATGCACAGGAACATCTACACTGCATATTTTCCTATTACAAAAGTATAAATACGAATTCCACCAAATACAGCATGGTAGCTTTCAAAGCACCAAAAACAAGATAGTGATGTGCTTTTGTTAGCTAATCATGGCTCATGTCACTTGATATCGACCCAATGACAGCAAATATTCAGAGCACAGGAAACATGAAGAAATCAGCCAAGCAACATCACTGTTAAGTAGTGCAAACACACAAACAGAAAAAATTAATGGTTTAAATTAATGTACATATAGTATAGCTACAAGAAAAGCCAAACTCTCACATATAATATTGGTCATCAAACATTATTTTCTTTTTTTTCTTTTTTCTAAGGATGTGACTGGGCAAGATCCTAAGACCACAGCTTCAATTACAGCAGCAGAATATTTCCAACAAGCACAATTATAAATTTCAATGTCATGCATGAAACATTTCATGGGTTACCTGTCCGTATACATGTTATGTCAAGCACTTTGACTTCATAGAAACGCCAATTATGTGTGAAATTGCTCAAGAACTCACCTAGCACTTTTTTTAAGGATAATTACACTTTTTGCCTTTGTTACTGCATAATCTGTAATTTATGATAAACTAACCTTGAATTTGCTCTTTTTTAGCATGTGTTACCCTGGCCTTCTGGGTCCAAAATTTGTCTAAATGGCTGGTTCTCAATGTGTTAAGTTTTAAATGAGAGTCTAATACTCTGTGATTTAAGAAACTCACCACACTTTCTCACACATAATGAATGCATCTTGCGTAAAGGGAAATTTACTTTGAAGTAACGCTTCTCAAACCATCATTGTGCCGTTGTAAATGGCACATTTTCTTTGCAACTTAAATTTTATGTTGGTGTTATTCTCTTGTTTACATTTTATTGGTGCAGTAACTGTGCTGATTTCATAGGTGAACAGTATTTGCAATATTCATTCTAGGTACAACCCTGCCCCACTGATGAGTACAGTTTAACCATTTGAATGAGGTCGCATTGTGGGCCTGTGGGAAGCTAGGTGGATGTATTGACAGATTGCTGCACACATTGGGCACAATATATCAGTAGTTTGTCACTGCTCTCAACAGTAGTCTGTGGATCATTCCCACACCTCCAGACCTGGCCCTGAATGACCATGTAGTATACATGCATGTCAAGATCGACACATTATGCGGGTGCTGGTGTCTGACTAAACATCATCTAGGGCCAAAATCTGGGCACACTTTGCACCTGCTGTGTCATCAGGGACTGGGGACCATCTGCTTGCAGCAGGATTATGATCATGTGTGCCTCTGGCCAGGTTACCACTGACACTATAAAAACTGTCAGTCAAGCATGGCTATTCTGGCGTTGTGAAATAGTTGATTGATGGCTGGAATAGAGCTCTGTTGTCTTCAGTGACAGACTGCATTTTCTCACAACACAAAGGTCCCATTCCAGGCTTTAAGGTGGACACACACACACACACACACACACACACACACACACACACACACACACACACACACGCGCGTTAGTTGCAACTCATGGTAACAATTGGTGTTTCAGTGGGATATAGTAACCAGTGCACACTACACTGCGCAAGCTACTATCCCCATGCTACTGCCTTTTCTCCGACAGGAAGGTGATAGCTTTTTTCCCCCACAGCATGACATTAGGAGTAAAACTGCAGTTTCTCTACAAGATGTTGGAAGTATGGGACCTCTCCTCAGGTCACCATCATACTCACTGACAATGGACACCCGGGGTAGTGCAACTCACATTACACTGCTAAACACAGCCCATTGCCATTCATCAGCAGTCCATGCTATCTGTGTTGTGGTGTTAACAGCGGGCTACAAGTGGCAGTTTTAATTCTGTACATAGCTGCAGCTCCACTCTGAGCAACTGAGCAGGGTGACACAGAATGTTGCAGGGAGACCATTACTTGTTCTTGGATGACAGGCACAAGTGTGAAAGAGTTGTGACATGCTTGGTACACAATATGGTGTTTCTCTCTGGTGATAGACAGACTTGTTTTCATGGTCAACTGGAACTGTTATTACAGATATGTTTGCGTTCATGTTACCATGCAGTCCAATATCAGCCCACTGTGACATCTGAATGCACCAAAACTCTGGATACGGCATGATTCAGCTATCTGACCAAATGGAGAGACAGAATGAGATGCTGATAATGGTGTCTCACATTACTATGTGGCATTTCTGTGATGATCCAAAATCTGTCGCTTTTAACACCCCTCATATAGCCTATCAGACTTTGTAACAATGCAGAACATTAAAAACACTATACCCAGGCCACTGAAACTTTGCACTTAATGTATGCATTTCAAGTTGGCAGCATAACAGCTTAATGAGTAAAAAACAAGAAGCGCAAGGCGGTAGGCATAGGGTGTGAACTAATCCCAGCATGGTAACCGCTGCCAATTGTGACATCAAAGCTCCTGCATTGCTGGCACTGTTTGTTATGACTATAAACAATATATGTTGCATATTCTCCAATGAACCCTGGACCTTGCCATCGGTGCGGAGGCTTGCATGCCTCAGCAATACAGACAGCCCTACCGTAGGTGCGACCACAATGAAGGGGTATCTTTTGAGAGGCCAGACAAATGTGGTTCCTGAAGAGGGGCAGCAGCCTTTTCAGTAGTTGCAGGGGCAACAGTCTGTATGATTGATTGATCTGGAATTAACCAAAACAGCCTTGCTGTGCTGGTATTGCAAATGGGTGAAAGTAAGGGAAACTACAGCTGTAAGCTTTCCTGAGGGCGCGCAGCTTTACTGCATGGTTAAATGATGATGGTGTCCCCTTGGGTAAAATATTCTGGAGGTAAAATAGTCCCCTATTCGGATCTTAGGTGGGAGGGGGGGGGGGGGGGTAATGCTCAGGAGGATGTCGTTATGAGGAGAAACAAAACTGGCATTCTACAGATTAGAGCATGGAATGTCAGATTCTTTATTTGGGCAGGTAGGTCAGAGAATTTAAAAAGGGAAATGGAGAGGTTAAAGCTAGATATAGTGGGAATTAGTGAAGTTTGGTGGCAGGAGTAACAAGACTTCTTGGTCATGTGAATACAGGGTTATAAATACAAACTAAAATAGGGGTAATGCAGGAGTAGGTTTAATAATGAATAAAAAAATAGAAGTGCGGGTAAGCAAATACGAACAGCATAGTGAATGCATTATTGAAGCAAAGATAGACATGCAGTGCATGCCTACAACAGTAGTACAAGTTTATATGCCAACTAGCTCCACAGATGACGAAGAGATTGAAGAAATGTATTATGAGATAAAAGAAATTATTCAGACAGTGAAAGGAGACAAAAATATAATAGTCATGGAGGACTGGAATTTGATAGACAGAAAAGGAAGAGAAGGAAAAGTAGTAGGTGAATATGGAATGGGGGTAAGGAATGAAAGAGGAAGCCGCCTGGTAAAAGTTTGCACAGAGAATAACTTAATCATAGATAACACTTGGTTTGAGAATCATGAAAGAGGTTGTATATGCAGAAGAAGCCTTGAGAAACTGGAAGGTTTCAGATAGATTATGTAATGGTGAGACAGAGATTTAGGAACCAGGTTTTAAATTGTAAGACATTTCCAACGGCAGATGTGGACTCTGACCATAATCTATTGGTTATGATCTATAGATTAAAACTGAAGAAACTGCAAAATGGCGGGAATTTAATGAGAAGGGGACCTGGATAAACTGAAAGAACCATAGGTTGTAGAGAGTTTCAGAGAAAGCATTAGATTGAGAAGAACGGGGGAAAGAAATACAGTAGAAGAAGAACGGGTAGCTCTGAGAGATGAAATAGTGAAGGCAGCAGAGGATCAAGTAGGTAAAACCACAAGTGCTGGTAGAGATCCTTGGGTAACAGAAAAGATATTGAATTTAATTAATGAAAGGAGAACATATAAAAATGCAGTAAATGAAGCAGGCAAAAGTGAATACAAACGTCTCAAAAATGAGATCTACAGAACCTGCAAAAATGGATAAGCAGGGATTGATACAGAACAATTGTTAAGGATGTAGAGGCATAAATCACTAGGGGTACGATAAATAATGCGTACAGGAAAATTAAAGAGACCTTTGGAGAAAAGAGAACCACTTGTATGAATATCAAGAGCTTGGATGGAAAACCAGTTCTAAGCAAAGAAGCGAAGGCAGAAAGGTCAAAGGAGTATACAGTGTGTCCCATTTATCTTGACCACCCTAAGTAACTGTCCGCCCAGATGCAAATTACAAAATGTTTCCAGAAAATGTTCTTTAGCCATCAGTGGGACATCAATCAGCATGATTGCCTTCGTTGTAGCTTTGTTTTCACAAAGATATGAACAGCGGAATGACTTTTTTAAATTGCACCCTGTATTTTTTATTCAGTAATTCATTTCTTCTCCTAAGGACCTATTCAAAAATGTATCACAGTGTACTATTCACTGAAACCCAACATTATTAATTAAATAACACAACATTAACTTTGAGCCCAGGATCACAAACTTGTCCACTTGCTGGAGTTGTCAGAAAACAAATGAAAACCAAGTAAAAACATAACACAAAATTGTCTTTGACATTCCTGTACCATTGCCCAGGAGTAGAACATTCAAAGGTGACCCTGGACACCAATACACTGGTGCACTCATTGATTGAAAGACTTATTTACTGCTTCCAGTAATTCCAGCGAGAACAGTAGCGTCGGCAAATTCATCTGTGCAAGTGCTACGACGATTGCATTGTCATCTTTCCGTTTCCTGACGCGTTGCAACAAGACGAGAAAACGTTCATTGGGAAGGTGGGTTCCTGACAGGATATTGCTCTCTGTACAGTTCTGCTGCCTGCGTAGCATTTCACCTACCTTCAACAACAATAATAATAAAAGAAACATTATGTCGATGCAGTTTGTAGGAAGGACAGCCTTTACTGTATGCCTACTCTACACAACAGCATTTAAAAGGACTAAACTACGGTACTAAATGTACCCGTACATAAGAAAACAATCAGCATGTGGATGTGTTCCATTACCCCGAGTACCAGCACTAAGCGCAGGGAGCGTCAACGTCAATGTTGTTTTATGTAATTGATGATGATGATGATGATGATGATGATGATGTTGTTGTTTGGTTGGAGGGATGGGGGGGGGGGGGGGCTCAACTGCACTTACAAATTCCCAACCTTTGCTCAGTCCAATCTCGCCCCTTTCGGGAATGATGATGAAATGATGAGGACAACACAAACACCCAGTCATCTCAAGGCATTATGTAATTAATAACTTTGTGTTTCAGTGAATAGTACACTGCGATTCATTTTTGAATATGTCTTTAGGGGAGAAAATGAATTACCAAATAAAAAATCCAGGGTGCCATTTAAAAAAGTCACACCGCTGTTCATATCTTTGTAAAAAAATAAAGTTACAATGAACACAATCATGCTGATTGATGTCCTCCTGATGGCTAAAGAACATTTGCTTGAACCATTTTGTAATTTGCATCTGGACAAACAGTTATTTAGGGTGGTCAAGATAAATGGGACACCCCATATAGAGGGTCTGCACAAGGGTGATGTACCTGAGGGCAATATTATGGAAATGGAAGAGGACGTAGATGAAGATGAAATGGGAGATATGATACAGTGTGAAGAATTTGACAGTGCACGGAAAGACTTAAGTCGAAACAAGGCCCCAAGAGTAGACAACATTCCGTTACAACTACTAATAGCCTTGGGAGAGCCAACTCTGACAAAACTCTACCATCTGGTGAGAAAGAGGTATGAGACAGGTGAAATATCCTCAGACTTCAAGAAGAAAATAATAATTCCAATACCAAAGAAAGCAGGTGTTGACAGGTGTGAAAATTACCAAACTATCAGTTTCATGAGTCATGGCTGCAAAATACTGACACAAATTCTTTACAGATGAATGGAAAAACTGGTAGAAGCCGACCTTGGGGAAGATCAGTTTGGATTTCGTAAAAATGTTGGAACATATGAGGCAATACTGACCCTATGACGTATCTTAGAAAATAGATTAAGGAAAGGCAAACCTACGTTTCTCGCATTTGTAGACTTAGAGAAAGCTTTTGACAATGTTGACTACAATAGTCCCTTTCAAATTCTGAAGGTTGCAATGGTCAAATATAGGGAGTGAAAGGCTATTTACAATTTGTACAGAAACCAGATGGCAGTTATAAGAGCCCAGGAGCATGAAAGGGAAGCAGTGGTTGGGAAGGCAGTGAGACAGGGTTGTAGCCTATCTCCAATGTTATTCAATCTGGATATTGAGAAAGTAGTAAAGGAAACAAAAGAAAAATTCGGAGTAGGAATTAAAATCCATGGAGAAGAAATAAAAACTTTGAGGTTTGTCGATGACATTGTAATTCTTTCAGAGACAGCAAAGGACCTGTAAGAGCAGTTGAACAGAATGCAGAGTGTCTTGAAAGGAGGATATAAGATGAACATCAACAAAAGCAAAACAAGGATAATGGAATGTAGTCGAATTAAATCAAGTGATGCTGAAGGAATTACATTAGGAAATGAGACACTTAAAGTAGTAGATGAGTTTTGCTATTTTGGGAGCAAAATAACTGATGATGGTCGAAGTAGAGAGGACACAAAATGTAGACTGACGATGGCAAGGAAAGTGTTTCTAAAGAGAAAGTTGTTAACATTCAGTATAGATTTAAGTATCAGGATGTCTTTTCTGAAAGTATTTGTGTGGAGTGTAGCCATGTATGGAAGTGAAACATGGACGATAAATAGTTCAGACAAGAATAGAAGCTTTCGAAATGTAGTGCTACAAAGGAATACTGAAGATTACATGGGTAGATCAGCTAATTAATGAGGAGGTACTGAATAGAATTGGGGAGAAGAGGAATTTGTGGCACAACTTGACTAGAAGAAGTTGTTGGTAGGACACATTCCGGGGTATCAAGGCATCATCAATTTAGTATTGTAGGGAAGCATGGAGGGTAAAAAACATAGAGGGAGACCCAGGCATGCATACACTAATCAGATTCAGAAGGATGTAGATTGCAGTAGTTACTCAGAGATGAAGAAGCTTGGACAGGATGGAGTAGCACGGAGAGCTGCATCAAACCAGTCTCTGGACTGAAGACCACAACAACAACAACAACAACAACATATGTATGGTTTCTACTGTGTGCCTGTATTGTATTGCACTTTGTTTCACTGTGATTTAGAAAATCCTGATACTCGAAAAGAAAAAAACAGTTTGCCTAGTGACAATCCTTTGCATTAGGATGTGCTGCTAGACAGTGAGGCATGGAAGTTACCACACAGAACCCATGAGTTTTAGGAGTAGGAGAAAGAATACACAAGGATTCATGGACAGCCATCAGTTTATTCTGATAAAGTTTTGAAACAAACATCAAAAGCTCTTGGAATTAGAGCAATACTAGTTGTAAGCAAGGGAGAATTATTGCAAAAGCTGAAAGATGTAGGTGTGAGCTCTTACAATTCAGAGCCTTCTGGATCAGACAATATATTTTTAGTGATGCCTGGAAAGAAGAAAAAGCAGCCTCTCCCTGCCATTGACTTAGATGCTTTGAAGACTGGCACAATTTGCAGACATATTTGTGCTTACTACAGCAGGAAAGAGTGTCCTGCTGCAGTAAAGTTACTAGTGTCGTTAAAAGAAAGTGAACTTTTTGGGTGTTGGCAAAGTCACTAAAAATTGTGGTGAAAAGCATGGATTTCCATTACAAAACGCTAGATGAACACAAAGCTCTGTTTGAAAAGGTGCATACTGTTATGGCCTGAAACACATTCTTGTAAAAATTGTGGGCAAAAACATTGATTTGGTTTGTGATGCTGACCATGAAGACTGTTTTGACACTGATTAGGACAACAGTGATGTTAGCAAGCTAGACAGATTTGCTATGAAATGGTGAGTGACAGGCTACAAATATCGGTTATTTATTGCATCACTGTCATTATAAAATGTAGAGCAAGAAGTTAAAGTCTCTGTTATTTTTATTTTGTAAACTATGTACCGTTTTGTTTTCAAGATATAGGTCATGATCAAATGCTTTTTTCTCTATTTCTTTGCTGCATTATCGAAAGTGTGTCTTTGTTATGATTACGTCTACATTATTATGCAGTTGTTAATTTGCTGCCATTGTGGTAGCAAGTCAAAAACAAACTATTATATATACTATTATTGCTCAGTAGCTTACATTTACGAGATGGAACAGAAAACTGTATTGTCTGCTATGTGTGGGCTGCTGCTGAAACATTGCTAGTGCAATATAGCCAACCTAATTTGACATAATGCGAACTGCCAAATGTAATGTTTTGACGGCGCAGGTACACTATGTGATCAAAAGTATCCTAACACCTGGCTGAAAATGACTTACAAGTTTGTGGCGCCCACAATCACTAATGCTGGAATTCAATATGGTGTTGGCCCACTCTTAACCTTGACGACAACTTCCACACTTGCATACATTCAATCAGGCGCTGGAAGGGTTCTTGGGGAATGGCAGCCCATTCTTCATGGAGTGCTGCACTGAGGAGAAGGTATCAATGTTGGTCGGTGAGGTCTAGCATGAAGTCGGCGTTCCAAAACATCCCAAAGGTGTTCTATAGGATTCAGGTCAGAACTCTGTGCATGCCAGTCCATTACAGGGATGTTGCTGTTGTGTAACCACTCCGCCACAGGCAGTGCATTATGAACAGGTGCTCAATCGTGTTGAAAGATGCAGTCGCTAGCCCCAAACTGCTCTTCAACAGTGGAATGCAGGAAGGTGCTTAAAACATCAATGTAGGCCTGTGTTGTGATAGTGCCATGCAAAACAACAAGGGATGCAAGTCCCCTCCATGAAAAACATGACCACAACATAACACCACCACCTCCGAATTTTACTGTTGGCACTACACAAGCTGGCAGATGACGTTCCCCGGGCATTCGTGATACCAACACCCTGTCATTGGAGATCGCCACATTGTGTACCGTGATTCGTCACTCCACACAATGTTTTACAACTATTCAATCGTCCAATGTTTACGCTACTTACACCAAGGGAGGCATCATTTGGCATTCACCGACGTCATGTGTGGCTTATGAGCAGCCGCTCGACCATGAAATCCAAGTTTTCTCACCTCCTGCCTAACTGTCGTAGTACTTGCAGTGGATCCTGATGCAGTTTGGAATTCCTGTGTGATGGTCTGGATAGATGTCTGCCTATTACACATTACAACCCTCTTCATCTGTTGACAGTAGGTCAATAGACGAGGTCAGCCTGTACGCTTTTGTGCTGTACGTGTCCCTTCGAATTTCCACTTCACTATCACATTGGAAACAGTGGACCTAGGTATGTTTATGAGAGTGGAAACCTCAAGTACAGACATATGACACAAGTAACACCCAATCACCTGACCACGTCCAAAGTCTGTGAGTTCCGCGGAGAGCCCCATTCTGCTCTCTCACAATGTTTAATGACTACTGAGGTCGCTGATATGGAGTACCTGGCAGTAGGTGGCAGCACAATGCACCTAATATGAAAAACATATGTTTTTGGGGGTGCCTGGATACTTTTGATCACATAGTGTATAATGCAGTCTGATAGTCATTCTGTTTGTCACAAAGAATTGCAATTTTGAGGATTTACATGCCCGCCAATGACATGTTTACGTGCAAAGTTACATAATACCTGACCAAGTCTTCTGGGTGCTTCACTTTTTTGTCAGCCAGTATACATTGCTCACTATAGTATGTGATCAGTTGCCACTATTTCGATTTGATGGTACAGCTGTTTTCTCAGACGGACAAACCATGAAATCTGTAAGCTGATTAGCCACCAATACTTTCAAATGGACATTTCAAATTAAAGAAAGTATTCCTGGTTGAAATTTTAGATGCCCAAGCAGCTAATGAAAATAACTGTCAACCCAGGCAAAGACATACATACTTTAACACGCCTAAAGCAATGGGGTTGGAAGATGCCCTAGAGGCTGCTTGGTAACAAATATTTCTTTTCAGTAACCATACTACTCATTGGCCCACAGTTCACCATGACATTGAGTATTTTTCTATCACCAACACCATTATTTAAATAGAGACTTATGCCATCCTTGCAATCCAGGTGGGTAGGAAATGATCTCCTCTCTCCAAAACCTGAAAACATTCTACTATCCTATCATGTCTAAGTAGTATGACCAAGAGTTTACAATATTATACACATTTACTAGTTCCAAGGCCCAAAACTCACAAGACTAGCAGAGTTTCATTAACCTGCTTTACAAATTACTTTGTTGTTTAATGCATGTTTCCCTTAAGTACTTTACTGATTCCTGAATGAATTAATGTACTTAAATTTTTGTGCAGCATTTAACTTCCACTATTTCAAAAGAGCTTAATTTAAATAAATTTAACTATACCGAATGGCATGGTATGGTTTTAGTGTAGGTTTTATGAACAGCAACTAGGTTCACTAAATTGTAGACACTGGAAATTAAGTAAACTGATCACAAGAAATGAATTCTACAATAGGCATTGTCAGTCTGCATAAACGTATTATACAATAGCATGTCATACGTGTCATAAGAGGGAGACAAACAGATTCCTCTTTTGTGCAACCAACATTTTTTTCATCATTTATTAAAAATAGTGGGAAAGCATCAAATGAACAAACCATGAGTTTTTCTGTACGGCTGGTGCAGCAGTACGTAAGTACAGCGAAATATGCAGTTAGCTTCATGGCTCCATGAGTCTGGATGTCAGTGTAGTGCCGAGCAGGTTTCAACAGCCTCAGAAGCAAATTATAGATCTGATGTATTACAACTTGAGCCTCAGGACAAACAGGAACATCCTTGTAAGGCGATCTTGTTCGATAACCTTGACGAAAGTGAGGGTTTGGAACTAAAGAAACCAGTAAATATGCTGCAGCTGAAAAAAGAAAACATCTTATCTCATATTTTCTCCCAACAATTCTATTTTACGTTATAGTCATTAGTGTCAAGCGTTGTGCAATTTAAACTGGGATTACATGAGCAAGCCAAGTGGACAACGGTAGTCTTCCTACAGTTGACACACTGCATCAAAATACACTTAAATGAGGGCTATTCATTCACTAACCTCTGACTGACTTAAAGGAAAACACACAATTTTTTATATACAAACTTTACTTACATGTTGACATTACTTCTCCTCACAGTCACCACCCAGCTTTAAACATCTGTCATACCGTGACACCAAATTCTTCACCCCTTCATCAAAGAATGGCACCACCTAGTGTTTCATCCACTTGTTCACAGCATCATTGCGCTCATTGTTGGTCATGAAATGTGTGGAGCCCTACAGGACTTCATCAGGAAGAGATTAAAGTCACTTCATGCCAAGCCGAGACTATACTGAGGATGTTGAAATTTCTGCTAGTCAAAGAGTCTTGAGCTTTTCCTTCATTTGAATCACAGTATGGGCTCACACATAGTTAGCAGGGAATGAGTGCTCTGTTCAGAATTGACCATACGTGTTTTGGAAGAGTCTTGCAGTAAATCCATGACATCACTGGATGCTCATGCTTTACTCTCATGAAATCTGTTGTCAAAATTCCTCTGTGATCCCAGAAAAAAAATGTAAGCATCATTTTGAAGTTTGACAGCACCTGCTTGAATTTTCTGGGCTTCTTAGGATTACTGGGAAAATGAGGGTGCACCCACTCTTTGGACTGTCCCTTAGTTTCAGAATTCACATACTGCACCCATGTCTCATTTGCAGTCACTATTCTGTAAAGAAATTCCTCCCCTACTCGTTATAGCACTGAAGGAATGTCAACAATGCCAAACCCATTCTTCCAGTTTTGTGGAGATCAGTTAAAACATTTTGGTAACCACCATACACAAAACTTATGGTAATGTAACAGTGTGTGACAATATTAAAGAGGGCTCCACTTCATATCTGAGACACACCTTCAGAAAGTTTGGAAACTATGCATATGAGATGTGGTTCCCACTTTTGTCAACATGAAGTTCATCAGTCACATCCAAATGCCTTTCTCGACCACTTTCATCATACACACCGGTACGAACAACCTTGAATTTTCTGCACCATTCCCCACAACTCTTATTGCTCATAACATCATCCCATACCCACAACATTTTCAGAGGGTAATCTTAGGTGGCACTGACTCTTTATGCTAGTAGGAAGTGAATTACAGAATGTATCTCGTAACTCGTGGGAGACATGGTGCAACACAACCTTCGAAGTCTCCTTTTCCTACCATGCAAGTGCCATGAAGTGACAAGCATTTGCTAATTTTTAACAGCTATCAGGAGGTAATTTATGAATAGCTCTTGTATATAAATGTGCTCTTGAGAATGTGGTAGCCATAACATTTTGAGTAACATCAGGCAATATTACCTTTCTCAACTACCTAATTACCCTGTATCACCTTAGACAGCCACATAGTTCATAGATTTTTATTTTTACTATCATTATTTTTAAATAATTGCATGGCCATTGCAAACAATTTTTATGTGATTGCATTCAGTACAAATGGCCAAATTCAAAAAAATCTGTGCATTAAAAATTGAGATGTCAGTGCACAAAAAAATTGTTACTTCCTGATATGCTGTAGAAAATGATTAAATAACAATCTAATTGAAGTCAAAATTGTGGTTATGGCAAAGTATCACCTTATATCCATGTAATGATTATCTGATTTTGTATGGTGAGATGTCTACAGCAGCCCATGTGGTACTGATGTATTGCACTGACTTGCCTGCCCTGCAGTAACATCAAAATGAAAATTCACTCGAGATTCAAACGACCTGTCCTTTCCATCTAATCTTCCTCAACCTATGCCTTTCTCCTCCCTGATGGGAGATCTAATAACTCTAGAAGCTAGGATAATTTCCTATACTTTTCCATATATTTTTGTTGGAAGTACTCGATATTTTTAATCCTGAGGATAAGTAACAACCAACAATTCTCTCTCATAATTTTTCACTGTAATTAATGTTTCAACAACAAAAAATACAAATCACACATTTAAAAAGAATCTAAGTGTTCTGTGTGTGAATATAATGAAAATAATAATAATAATAATAATAATGCTGTGAGTGAGACTCTATTATCCGGAAACACAAACAGCAACCTAGTCAGTTGTGATGGAAAATTAGTTTGTGTGTGTTTGGAGAGCAAATGAAGAATTATTCAGACAAGTGCTGTATATGAGAGAATTTCTCCAAAGAAATTTTGGTGTCAGAACATAACATTAGTATGTCTAGCTTAATGCAGAAACTAGCAGAATCATGTTATTTTGCAGATGATTTTTTTTTTTTTAATTTTAAAGATGTATAGTTTCCTGTCTTTAGAAGCAAAAATTTTGCTAGCATGCCTAGCTGTTTTACCGCACAATATTGCAAAATCCTAAAATACGACATTTGATTATTAGATTACACAATATGATGAGTTCAAATCCTCCCTCAACCAACCGAACATACGAATACAAAAATTAATGATACACCATTTCTTACAATAATAATACATGCTGCTATTCTAAATGGAGAAATTGAGGTCTTTCATCAAAGTAGCTGACATTTTTATAACTGAGGGATACCGCATTTGCAGGAAACAATATCAGGCAAGTGAATCAGCTAAAGATGGTGAATTCTAATGGATTAACAGTCATATTTACTAGAGAAAATTGGAGGAACAAAAATTAATTATGTACAGTTTTTAGTCAAGAAACCAACAGTTGAAAGTGAAATACAGCATGTGATAACTGTAGTTGTTACGGGGAAAAAAATCATCAAGCCAGAGTATTATAAATAAAATTTAAATTTGGAAGAACCATTTTTCAAATACATAAATAACTGATATGAAACAAGGTAGTAATCAACCCCCTTACATTTGTATGCGTGTTTACTAAAAGTTTTTTTTTCCATAAAAAGAAGTCTCCTATGATTTATACGTACCAGAACGAACACGCTGGTTATTGTGTCCAAGAAGAAAATGTTCAACCCAGGTATCCATACTCTGAAGCACCCAAGTATGAACAGTTTTATTGCGAGGAGCCTGAACTGCTAGCCAATCCAGTGCACTCTGCGCACAGAACTCGGCAACTTCCCAGATATGCTGCAATATTAGCTGAGTGAAAGGTGGCAGGCCTGTCATGCCACTAGTTGTCTCTATAAGAAGAGTTAAGATCTTGAAGAATGGTTGGCACAACTGTGAAAACAAAATACAATTACAACATGGTTACATATTCCTAGTGAATAGTACACAATTATTTACAACAAAATATGAGTTTTGCTACATAATAATATACGGGGTGAAAAGTATTTAAATTGACAAACTCTGGGAGGTTGTAGGGGACATCAAAACACATATTTTCCCCTAATGTCATTTTTTCCCATGAGGATTCTTTAAACCGTTGGAGGCCATATTACACTCTTCAGTTGTTAGAGGCTGTATTACGATCTTCAGCTGTTAGAGGGCATATTACGTTCTTCAGTTGTAGGCAACTGCTGTCCAGCAGTGTAGTAGTGCATTGTCTCTGTTTACTAATGGAGTGATACACCTGGAGTGAGTACATTGATATGGTTGGTGCGCACTATGTAGCCCACAACAACGGACGAGCTGCACAGTGGGTTTATCAACAACAATACCCTAATCGCCATATCCCGCACCATACGACCTTTGCTGCTGTGTACCAATGTCTGCATGAGACCGGGTCATTTAGCAGATTACTTGGACAGGGACACCCTCGCACAGTAAGAATGCTGCAATTTGAGGAAGCTGTCTTGCAGCATGTGGAACGGGATCTTTCAATCACCACTCGTGCAATTTCATTTAACATGGCGACAAATCAGACGAGTGTAAGAACAGTCCTTCGAGAGCAATTGTTATGTTCATTTCACTTACAACGTGTCCACAACCTGGAACCAGTTGATTATCCACCCAGAGCAGAGTTTTCGCAGTGGTACCTGGAACAGTATGAAATGCATCCTACATTTCCATCCTCTGTGTTGTTTACCGATGAAGCAACGTTCGGGTGTGATGAAGTTTCATCATGCACAATTCGCATGTTTGGAGAGAGGATAACCCACATGCCACAGTTACCAGCACTCATCAAGTGCGGTTCTTCGTTAATGTGTTGGTCAGTGTTGTTGTGGACTATTTAATTGGGCCGTATCTGCTACCTAGGCCATTAAATGGCAGGCACTATTACAATTTTCTCATCAGAGCATTGCTATAATTGCTGGAAGACGTCCCGCTCCCTACAAGACAACGCATGTGGTTCCAACATGACGAGGCGCCGGCACATTTCAGTCATCGTGTGCGTCGATGCCTGGACCGACGGTTCCCAGAAATGTGGATTGGCAGAGGTGGTCCTGTACCATGGCCTGCTCGATCCCCAGATACATCCCCTCTGGACTTTTTTGTGTGGGGAGAGATGCACAACCTTGTTTACGCAACTCCTCTTGCACCAGAAGAGGATCTGGTTGCCTGGATAGTAGCAGCAGCAGAAGAAACAATTCAGGATACTCCTGGGGTTTTTGCCCATATGACAGAACACGATCTGACAGTGTAACCTTTGTTTACGCGTCAATGGAGGTATTTTTGAAAATCTACTGTAACTGAAATTGGGTTGTGTTAATGTGTTGTCTCTTGGTCATAAAATAATGGAAAAGTGTTTGTTTGTTTAATTAATTTGCCGCCAGGGAAATCTTCCTCTACTGGTTTAAATACTCCTCACAGGTAAAAATGACATAAGGGAAAAATATTTGTTTTCATGTCCCCTACAGCCTCCCAGATTTTGTCAGTTTAAATACTTTTCACCCTGTCGAATATATGGTCCATATTTATATTAAGGTATCTCTCTCTCTTTCTCTATTTTTTATGAATAATCTTTTTAAACAACCTGGAACTGAACAGTTACTGAACTAATGCAAGATAATTTGCAATTAGGTAACTTGTTTTCTGCTTTAGAAACAGGCAAAGCAAACAATTTAATATTTTTGCAGCCCAAACTGAAGTAGTGAAACTTATATTTGGTGTGTGTGTGTGTGTGTGTGTGTGTGAGAGAGAGAGAGAGAGAGAGAGAGAGAGAGAGAGAGAGAGAGAGAGAGAGAGTGGGCGTGTGCGTACTGGGGGTGGGGGTGTAGGTTAGAAGATAAACAACAGTTACTGTGTTAAAGATTTACAAGATCATTTTCCTTGAATTCAATTAGTGTAGGATGCATAAAAGTTGGTTTTTCCTGGAGAGACACAATACTTGTATTTTATTTTATTATAGAATGTCTTAATTAAATAATATACACTCCTGGAAATTGAAATAAGAACACCGTGAATTCATTGTCCCAGGAAGGGGAAACTTTATTGACACATTCCTGGGGTCAGATACATCACATGATCACACTGACAGAACCACAGGCACATAGACACAGGCAACAGAGCATGCACAATGTCGGCACTAGTACAGTGTATATCCACCTTTCGCAGCAATGCAGGCTGCTATTCTCCCATGGAGACGATCGTAGAGATGCTGGATGTAGTCCTGTGGAACGGCTTGCCATGCCATTTCCACCTGGCGCCTCAGTTGGACCAGCGTTCGTGCTGGACGTGCAGACCGCGTGAGACGACGCTTCATCCAGTCCCAAACATGCTCAATGGGGGACAGATCCGGAGATCTTGCTGGCCAGGGTAGTTGACTTACACCTTCTAGAGCACGTTGGGTGGCACGGGATACATGCGGACATGCACTGTCCTGTTGGAACAGCAAGTACCCTTGCCAGTCTAGGAATGGTAGAACGATGGGTTCGATGACGGTTTGGATGTACCGTGCACTATTCAGTGTCCCCTCGACGATCACCAGTGGTGTACGGCCAGTGTAGGAGATCGCTCCCCACACCATGATGCCGGGTGTTGGCCCTGTGTGCCTCGGTCGTATGCTGTCCTGATTGTGGCGCTCACCTGCTCGGCGCCAAACACGCATACGACCATCATTGGCACCAAGGCAGAAGCGACTCTCATCGCTGAAGATGACACGTCTCCATTCGTCCCTCCATTCACGCCTGTCGCGACACCACTGGAGGCGGGCTGCACGATGTTGGGGCGTGAGCGGAAGACGGCCTAACGGTGTGCGGGACCGTAGCCCAGCTTCATGGAGACGGTTGCGAATGGTCCTCACCGATACCCCAGGAGCAACAGTGTCCCTAATTTGCTGGGAAGTGGCGGTGCGGTCCCCTACGGCACTGCGTAGGATCCTACGGTCTTGGCGTGCATCCGTGCGTCGCTGCGGTCCGGTCCCAGGTCGACGGGCACGTGCACCTTCCGCCGACCACTGGCGACAACATCGATGTACTGTGGAGACCTCACGCCCCACGTGTTGAGCAATTCGGCGGTACGTCCACCCGGCCTCCCGCATGCCCACTATACGCCCTCGCTCAAAATCCGTCAACTGCACATACGGTTCACGTCCACGCTGTCGCGGCATGCTACCAGTGTTAAAGACTGCGATGGAGCTCCGTATGCCACGGCAAACTGGCTGACACTGATGGTGGCGGTGCACAAATGCTGCGCAGCTAGCGCCATTCGACGGCCAACACCGTGGTTCCTGGTGTGTCCGCTGTGCCGTGCGTGTGATCATTGCTTGTACAGCCCTCTCGCAGTGTCCGGAGCAAGTATGGTGGGTCTGACACACCGGTGTCAATGTGTTCTTTTTCCCATTTCCAGGAGTGTATGTCTGTTAGGAAGTGATTTTCAGAAATTAAGACCAGTTAAGACCTGGAAATTCAATTTAGGATCTGAGAATCTACCATGTTTTCCCTTAATATACTTCCAGCATCGGCAGCGTGAAACCTTGTTGCTACAATATAAAACACAGCAATCAGTTCCTTGATGAAATCCACCTTTTCATTTGAAAATACATTTAGTTATGAGTCAAAATCCTGTAATTTGTGATAGTATCTTGTTTATAAATCTACTTTTCTACTTTATGCCTGAAACAATCATATTCTATTTTGATAGCTTCTGAACTTGTCTATACTCTCAAGAAATCTCATCTCAATGGGAATTTTTAAGTGTTTATGACCATTTAGCCTGTATGCCATGAGTGGCTACTGGTTTCCTTTTCAAGTGATAGTGAAGGTGCTACAATAGATTCATTAAAAATACAACAAAAGTTCAATAAGTTATCTCATCCGCAAAAACTAATAGGAATAAAAGTGAAGAAGCAAACATTATTAGTGTGTTCAAAACATCAACAGCATCAAACATGAAAACTTATCTTTTGTCTTTAACAGTTAGCTTTGGGGAAATATATTTATCATTCATTTGATTTCTGATGGAGAAGAGACATATCTGACCAAACAAGATTTAACTGACTATATGTAACACAAAAAATTACTACAATGACTTTAAAATGGCACACACAGAAACAGTTAGTGAAGAAATGAATAAAAACTCTTACAATGGTATTAGCAGGTGGTTTTTCAATATAGCATGCAAACTTTTAATTGAAGTTATTGACACATGTACTGAAAACATAACTCAAGCAGTTTTAGATACTATTGTTTCCTGATCTTCTACTCTACCTCAGAATGCTTCGTTATGGCCTGGAAAATCATAGCTACAATGTGGACAGCAAGCCTCTCATTCCAGCGGCAGAGAGCATAGATCAGATTTCGTGTCTGGTGGAGGTTAATAGCATCTTTGATCTGCTGATATAGAAATGGAAACCCCTGCACAAAGCCACACATTGAGATTATTATTATTCATGCCACAGAAATGACAATATCTTATGAAACTCATTTACAATAAGTAATAGCATCTAATGAAACTCATGTACAACAATGAATGAAAAAGCTGGTGAGCAGAAAACACACTATGTATGATCACTGATCAGCTATGGCAATTAAATATAACAATTTGGTACATTACTAAGTGGTTTAAAATTTCTGTATGGTGCAGTAACATTAATTTTTGAATGTTACACTCCATGATTTTCGGAAAATTAAATCACTGGCACAGTAACGAACATAGCCAGTAAAATCATTTCACACATAAAATGATTAATTAATAATTACCTTTCCACCTGCAATAGCATTTAAATCAGATGTAGATAGCTTTAGCAGATGATCAGAGCCCCTTGACTTTTCTGCAAGTATGGCAACCAAGCTGATCATCTTTTCAAGAGAGGCGGGTTTGTATTTGTCTGTTGGCAATGGTATCACTTCTTCTTCATCTTCCTCTTCACTCACCACTTCCACCTTTTAACAATGAAACAATACTAAAAAGTTAATTTACAATAATTAGACATTAATATGTCTCAACTTCTAAACAAGACAAGGACTACACCAATATCAAAAGGGTTATGAACATAAGCACTCCAACATTAAAAGTTACAGATAGCACATAAAAATACCTAAATATAAGGCCCATTCAAACAATAATAGCTGACATGCTGAATAGGGAGAAAAATGAATAAATTAAAAAATCCGTATCTCTCAACAAGTTCATCTATATGCTTATTAGTCAACACTAAGCAATTTTAATATAATAGAAAATCTTTTATCGAGCCAGCTGTAGAAAATTTATCAGTTATGCAAAGAAGTTCCAACTTCTCCATTTCACTGGATTGTTGGGATACTATCAAGTTTGTGAAGGGTGAATTAGTTTTTATCAGCAGTGGAAATGTTGCAATTGTATTAGAACAATCCAAACGACTTCTTTATCTGTCTGGGTTGGCCTGATACAGCTGCAACATTTCTGCTGCTGCCGAAAACAAATCACCACACATACTATACTTTGTCGATGAGCAGCATGCATGTGCGTGTGGTGCATGTTAACTGGTGTCAGTGCTCCTGACCCCATTTGCAATTGGTCATGAGTTGATGGTGGCTTCTATTTCTAGTAATAAAGTCCTAAGTGTTTCTTCATCTACTAGCTAGTTTCCCAGAGCCTTCCTGAAGCAACATTTAGTTGTATGTACCACACATTCCCACCAGCCTCCTCACCAAGCCACCCATGGTATAATAAACTATACGAGACACCTTGGTGAATGAAGTGCTGACTTGTCCTCGCACCCCCAAAGAAATGAACAAAGTCTTTCAGTTCTGTGTTTGCTGTTTGAAACATTTTTGTGTTATCTGAATAAATATTATTTGATAATCCTCTCTTGCAGTAAATTTTCTGAAGGCCATCAAAAATTTATTCGAGCTCTTACCTAACACAAGTTTGAGGTGGATAGTTCTTGTTGTAGCAAATACTTTTGGAACAGGTTTTGGCAAGTTTGACGAGAAGTGGTCCTGTGAAATCTAAGCCTGTTATCGCAAATGGCTTAATGAATTTAATGCAGTCAGATTGTGGAGGTTCTATCTCACACCTGCGGACACCTATGTCTATCTTACAAGGAAGGCACATATGTATGACGCCTTTCACAGTAATTTGTAGTTTGATAAATTGCACAAACCGAGAAGAGTCGCTGATATTGCAATTTTTGATTATTGGTTTTTTTCAACCCCCAATAACACAACAGTTGCACCAAAGAAGAACTGTGAATGATGCAGTGATCCACAACTGGACTGCAATTCTGATGCTGAACATCTCACATTTTTTCATCTGGTGAAAAAGTAATTGTAAAGTGTCTAGCACAAGCCTGCTTTACTCCTTCCACAAGCATTAGAGTAGACTCAGATTCTCATTACCAAATCACGGATGACGTAATCTTGCCAGAACCAGCTCCGATTAGAGTCACATTAGAGTAGCTCCAATTAGAGCCACATCAGAACAGCTCCAATTAGAGCCACATACGAATCTATAACCAAAAACTCTCTTATGTTATTTGAGACTTGTGCATGAACAACATACTGTTGGAAAGAGCAAACTCTGGGCTTTACAGGGGTCCTGCTAGGTAGCAGCAGTGTGCGCCCACTTCAGTTCTAGTAAAAATGGTGTCGGGAAACAGAAAGCGTTTTGTGTTCTACATTTTGTGCAATGCAGGTCAAAAATAACTGTTCACTGTGACTTTCGTTGTATGTATGGATGTATGGTGCAGATCCTCCTACAGCACAGAGCATTAGACGATGGCATGAACAATTCCAAGAAACAAGTTGTTTGTGTAAAGGCAAATTACCAGGCCATCCCTGAGTGTCTGACACTCTGCCATAAAACAGAACACCGTTACAGGAAGAACATATATCGATATGCTTGAGAACTTTCTTCCCCACAGTTGGAGACTGATTTGAATTACATCATTTACCAAGAGGATGGGACACCATCACACCAACATCTGGAAGTGTGCGAATTTTTAAATCAAAGATTTACTGAATGATGAATTGGTCACACTGGACCAAATGATTCAGCCCTGCTTTACTGGCCTCCAAGGTCACCAGACCTGCCTGTGTGTGATTATTTCTTGTGGGGATTTATAAGAGATTCTGTTCATGTGCCTCTGTTACCAATAACAATAACAATGAATGAACTGAGATATTGCATACCAGCAGTTGTTGAAGCTGTAATTCAAGACATGCTTGGTGCAGTGTGGGAACAATTTCAATACTGAATTGACATATGTCGTGTATCTCAAGGGGGGCATTTTGAACACCTATGAAAAGGTATCAGAATTTTTTTTTTTTTTTGAGTTTCCCATTCATCAAAAAACAAAAGTCACTGTATATGTTTATTAGTTTCAGAAATATAGATGTGCCAAATCGATTTTTTTTTAAATTTTATTTCATTTTATTTTATTTTTTATACACACTGTATTTCTTTGGTTTCCTTTACGACTTGCTCCAGTATAGATTGAATAACACGGGGAATAGGTTAGAACCCTGCCTCACTTCCTTCTCGACCGTTGCTTCCCTTTCACACCCTTCAATTATAATAGATGCCATCTAGTTTCTGTACAAATTGTAAATAACTTTCTGCCCTTTGTACTTTATCCCCACTTTCTTCAGAGTTTCAAAGAGTGTATTCCAGTCAACACTGACAAAACTTTCTCTAAACCTACAAATGTTTTAAAAGTAGGTTTGTATTTCTTTAATCTACTTTCATATGTGAATGAAAGGGTCAGTATCTCCTCTTGTATGCCTACATTTCTTCATAAAGCAAATTGACCTTCTGCAATGTCGGCTTGTGCCAGTGTTTCCATTCTTCTGTAAGAAAGTCATATCAGTGTTTTGCTAGCATGACTTATTAAACTGATAATTCGGTAATACTCACACCCAACGTCCTTACCTTATTTGGAATTGGTATTATTACATTCTTTTTGAAGTCTGGAAGTATTTTCCCTGTCTCATATACCTTACACACCAGATAGATTAATTTTTTCTTGGCTGGCTCTCCAAAGGATTCCTATAATTCTAAGGGAATATCATCTATCCCAAGGGCCTTTTTTCCACTTGGGTCTTTCACAAGTCTGTGAATTTCTTCTCACAAAATCACATTTTCGAATTGATCTTCCTCTTCCCTTTCTATAATATTACCTTCAAGCTTATTTCCCTTGCATGGCACTTCATATATATTTCTTCCATTTTTCAGTTTTCCTTTCTTGGCTTAGTACTGGCTTGGTATCTGAGCTCCTGATATTCATACAGCTCCTTCTCTTTTCTCCATAGGTCTCTTTTAATTTTCCCCTTTGGCAGCATCTATCTTTCACCTTGTCATGCATGAATGTTTAGAGTGGTTACAAATATCACAGCTCAGATAACTTAACCAAGCAATAGCCTTTGTAAAACAGGCCTCCATGAAGTTTTCTGTCCCCTTGTTATTGTGCATTCACTTATAAGGTGTTTTGCTTTTTGGTCCATTGCATCACACTCGCATTCTGGACAGTGCACAATACCTCTTTCATGAATAGCTGCTTTGCATCTTTGCAGCTGGATGCTTGTATGTATTAAGAGTCAGAGTTTGACAGACATTTGTATTATATTTTTGTTCTTGGGCTTCCACAGCCAGTGTCAGCTTGAGTAAAATCATTTTGGTTATTAGACCACGTCATTATGAAAAACTGAAACAACTAAAATGTTGCAGTTTCAACTGACTTCTCAGTGATCCTCTTCAGGGCAACAAATTGCTGGATTCTGGTGATGGTCTTCCCCTATACACTGTCTTATTCTGGTTGTAAGGGACTACAGACATCACTTTCTGGGATAGGACAATTCATAGTAAAGATTGTTATGGAGGAGTGGCTGTATGGTAGCTGTGCTATTCTGGCAGGTGATTGATAGGTAATAATGAATCAGCAGCTTGTACTCAAGGACAGTGTTTTCCATCAGCAAGACATTGATGCCACACAGCAGTTTTCTTATGGACATTGGTTTGTACTGTTGAACTAGGGACACAAGCAAATTTTGTTGGCCGAACATATGTGGTCGGATAGAATGGTATCACTGGCAGCCAAATCGATGCTAACTTATAGCCATCATACCTGTTGATGCTGATAGGGCATTTAATTATTTCACTAGCCTCTTATTTTTTGGTGCTGAATCCACAGTTGCCGACCAAGCACTAGAGGTTCTTGAAAATCAGTAGATCGGTGCAATCCTGGTGGTTTTGAGCTACAGCTGATATGTTGTCCTATTCATATATAGCTTCCGTGCTCTGACATGCGAGTTCTGATTGCTCTCGGTTTCACAACATAAACTTCGTCACATTCAAATCAAAGCCCATAGATATCTGCTGCATGGAGACTAACTACAGAATACTTCATTGGGCATCAACAGATCTTGGATCTTCAGGCCACTTGGAACATTGGTTTAATTCTTCTGTGGCACAGTATCTTGCCTACACAGTCACCGATACTTCTCAAATAAGGTTAGCGAGCAACAGGAAGAGGTTCTTTGTTTGTTTCATTTTCACTATACCTCAGTGTTCACAATATGTTTTAGTTAACGTACATCCATTCCCATGAAAAGTTATCCAGATCTTGTTTTATTATGTTGGCGGTTGTCAGCATCACTAATCAAGCGAGCTAAGGTTGCCTAGCAGCAAACTAGAACATACAGTGCATAAGAAATTGATGCACACCATTAGGTATTTACATGTGGAGTTACACCACCACTGAGCACTAAAGAATGCTGTGCTATGTACACAGATAGTGAAAGCTGCAGGATAACACTACCTCTGGTACAAGCTAGTGGTTTGTTATTGACTACAAATCACTTGTCAGGATAGCACAGGCAATAACCTACCATACAGCCATTGCTCAACAGCAATCTTCATTTTAAACTGTCCAATAGGCACCCAGAATGTGGCATCAGTAGCCAGATGACAACTGAAAGAAGGCAGCATACAGAAAAAGAACATCACCAGACTCCAGCAGTTAGTCACCCTGAAGCAGACCACTGCAATGTTGGTAAAAATGTCAGCATTTTTGTTTTTCTAATGTTTCATAACGACTTGCCTAATACCCAAAATGATTTTATTCACATCATATTTGCTGCACTACATTAAATTATTTTGTTCTTTGTTGTACGCTATGTGTCTCACTTTATTTTCCAGACTTGTCTGGCAAAGAATTACAATTTTAATCTTCATCATAATCAGTAATTTGACTTTACTGATAGCTAATAGCTTCCTTTTGGCTTTTCCATGCATTAAGGTCTTCAGCCAAAAACACTGATGTTGCTCCTGGTTATTTTAATGTCATCTACCCACTTTCCATTAAACCATGATTTCTGTCTTTATTGTGTCTGTAAATTAAGAGCAAAACTTCCTTGGCCCATCTAGTATCCTTCCAGCTGGTCACATGTCTCTCCCATTTACATTTCAAGCAATGGAAACTCCAAGTAGAAATCTCAACAATGTAGGAAAATATAACTCTTCAGGCTTTCCCGGCGATCTAATGACATCTCGGGTTGTCGGGTGTACTGCCGGATATCAGTGTCGTACTTGCACGATATTTCGGTCACGTAACTCGTAACCTTCATCAGGTGCGACCTGAGACTGCTCCTCGAGTGGACCTGGTCCATTATTTATGCCTATGGCCTTCCCCCTCCACCAACTGCCAGGCGCACCAGACCGAAGATGGAACACCCAGAAGTGGGACTGGTGGGCGCGGACCGCAGAGGGAACATCCAGAACCGCAGCGGACAAAAAACGGAGCGGCAATGCTCCAACAGGTCGTGGCGAGCGGGCGCGGAGCGCAGGGGGAACGCTTGGTACCCCAGACCGTAGAGGAAACCCCCAGGAGCGGGTTTGGT
Organism: Schistocerca piceifrons; assembly: GCF_021461385.2. NCBI lineage: Eukaryota > Metazoa > Arthropoda > Insecta > Orthoptera > Acrididae > Schistocerca > Schistocerca piceifrons. Next base: position 408,534,119 of record NC_060138.1, on the reverse strand, counting down.
GGGCGCGGACCGCAGAGGGAACACCTAGAACCGCAGTGGATGGAAAACGGAGCAGCAACGCTCCAGCAGGTCGCAGGGAATGGGTGCGGACCACAGAGGAAGCGCCTGCAGCCGTTGGTGGAGGGGGAAGGCCATAGGCATAAATACTGGACCAGGTCCACTTGAGGAGCAGTCTCAGGTCGCACCTGATGAAGGTTACGAGCTACGTGACCGAAATATCGTGCAAGTACGACGCTGATATCCAGCAGAACACCCGACAACCCAAGATGTCATTAGGAAAATATAGACTGCTACTTACCATAAAGAAGACACATCAAGTTGCAGACAGGCACAATTAAAAGACATTTACATATAGGTTTCAGACACAGCCTTCATCAGTAAAAAAAAAACCACACACACACACACACACACACACACACACACACACACACACACACACACGCCATTCACACACACAAGCAAGCACACCTCACGCTCACATGACTGCTAACTCCAGCATCTCAAGCCAGAATGCAGCTATCACATGCGATGAAAGCAGGTATCTGGTGGGGAAGTGGAAGGGGAAGGGATAATAGTGTATGAGTGGGAAGAGGCTGTGGCCAAAAGCTTTATGTAAGTGTCTTTTAATTGTGCCTATCTACTACTTGATGCGTCTTCTTTACGGTAAGTAGCAATACGTTTCCATTTCATTGAATTGCAGTCACAATTGCAGATTCGATTCTAGTTTTTTCCATGATACTTGATGCAGAGAAATGGAAATGGGACAGATGGAAGAAAAGTAAGTGAACTGTTTATCATTACATTTCCTGACAGATTCAAACAGTGTTCCGGACCAAGACTCGAACTTGGGACCTTTGCCTTTCACAGCCAAGTGCTCCACCAACCAAGCTATACAAGCACGACTCACAATCCATTCCCGTAGCTTCAATTCTGCCAGTACCTCATCTACCTTCCAAATTTCACAGAAGCTCTCCTGCAAAACATATCCAAGGCTGTGGCTAAGCCACGTCTCTGCAATAAGCTTTCTTCCAGGAGTGCTAGTTCTGCAAGGTTGGCATGAGAGCTTCTGTGAAGTTTGGAAGATAGGAGATGAGGAACTGGCAGAACTGAAGCTGTGGGTAGGGATCGTGAGTCATACTTGGGCAGCTCAGTTGGTAGACCACTTGCACACAAAAGGCGAAGGGCCCGAATTCAAGTCATGGTCCGCCGCACAGTTTTAATCTGGCACGAAGTTTCATATCGGTGCACACCCCCCTGCAGAGTGAAAATTTCATCCTGGAACTGTTTATTATTTTATTTATTTATTTATACGTCAAGTTCCATAGGACCACATTGAGGAGCAAATCTCCAAGGTCAAGGAACGTGTCAGTACGGAAATTACAACAAAAAGTAATAACAGATAAAAATAAAATGTTTATGGACCCAAAAAAAGTCAAGCCATAAGTTTCAGTAAACACAGTCAACAATATAACATAAGAATCAGCTTAATTTTTCAAGGAACTCCTCAACAGAATAGAAGGAATGACCCACGAGGAAACTCTTCAGTTTCGATTTGAAAGTGCGTGGATTACTGCTAAGGAATCACCATAACTGTTAATACGCTTATCCCACTGTGAAACATGACACGGAAAAATGTTTGCAGTTGCCTATGGAACTATGACCGCACCCAGGTGTGCACCTCTCTGTCCAAAGCAAATCAATGCCCATGTATATCTCTCTTCAGGGATACAAAAACGAGGAAATTGCATGGGGAGATACTGGAAACATAGGGAGGATGTGCAAGAGCTTCCCACTGAAACTCTTGCAGTGTACTCTGAACAACCCACAACAGGTTGGGGGGCTAGAATGTTGTCAAGGCTATTTTGACTATGCTGCAGAAAGTTCACTGGGGAGCACTTACACACACAGTCCTATTCTCTCCCCATACGATTTCCACATTTTTGAGCCCTGAAGAAGACATCAGTGGATATCGATTTGCTTTGGACGAAGGGGTACATATCTGGGTACAATTGCAACTGAAAACATATTTCCATAAAGGCACTGACTGTCTTGTCTCGCAGTAGAATAAATGTTTTTACAGTTATGGTGATTACTTCTAAAACAATAAACAGTTTACTTACTTCTTTTCCATCTGTATCATTTTCACTTGATTGCCCCTTGTATATTTGTTTGTTTTGCTATTTAGCTTAGTAATTCCCAATATGCATCTTATCACTTTCTGCCAGGCACCCCTCACTCTCTAAATGCTTTTCAAGTTAAAACGCCATGTCTCATTCTTGTATGTAAAGACTATTGCATGATGGTCATTAACTTTATGTTTCAAACTCATGGGAATTTGGTTTTGAAAGTTCTATTTAGTTTTCCAAAAGCGCTACAGACCACTGGTTGATAACTGTTTGTTTCTGAAGACAACATCTTTGTTTACAAAACATGACAGTTTATGTGTGATGTGTATGACAGAGAAAGGAATCTGTGACCACTGGCACACCAAAATTTTAATACAACACACCCATGTCATACTAACACATGTAAATCGACCTGATGAAGGTTTAAGCCTTCGAAACGCATTATGGATAAAAATAAACAGTGACTGGTACAAATTTGTTGTTTCATTTGATGTCAATAACAGTAAAGCCTAACCTAACATATTCACATTTAAAGTTAATCTGTTTGTTTCTTCTGTTGTCAACTGGATTCACCTTCAAATGTTCTAACAAAAGAAACTTATCAACTGGTTCTGTAACTTCACTGCTAATATGTATTATTTTCTGTTCAGTGCAATGATTGCACATTATTTCTTTACTCAAAGCATTTTTATATCTTCTATCAGCCTTCTGGAGATATGAATAGTCCTGTCACAAGTTTATTTACGGAAACTGAAAGAACAGAACCTTCCTTCCTCTCATATTTTTTTTTAAAAAGAGTGATCTCTCAATTCAAAAACCTGACACTGAGTGAAAACCTTGTTAATTCTCAGTAAATACATCTTAAACATTTACAGAGTTAAGTATGTTTCACTTTTGAATTCTTTTAAAATTTTATTATTTGGGTATTAAATGTAGCGGGGAAGCACTGAGCTGTCTTACAATAAATGACTAGCATTTGCTACAGTTGGGTGTGGAAAGAAGAGGAGGAGATACTTACGTATTCCTGCTGTGACTTCTGACCTAAGTAGAAGCTCACCATCATTGAAATAGCTTGTACAGAGAGAAGAAACTGACTTTCTTCTTCCCCCATTTTGATGAATTCATTAAAGAAACTGAAGTATTCTGTCAGATTCTTCAAATGTGCCTTAGCACCATGTTCCATCTGTAAATAAATCATCATTAGTTAATAAAAATCACAATATATGCTAAGTAATTTACATACAAAAATTATTTAAAAAAAGGCAGCTTATTTGAGGGAATTATGTCCACCAGTTTTCTGGTGCCTAACTTTATAGATGTCAATTAGTTGTGCAACTGTAATGTTCACTGCAGTTCAAAGTTTGAAGATGAGGGCGAGATAGGCATAAAAGAATTAACAGCAAAAAATTCGCCACAAATTTGATACTACAGCTCATATCGTGGTTATCATATGATATGCACTGATATACAACAATTGATTTTTGTCTACCCTGTCTTGAAGCAATGAAATCGTTTGCTTAAATTGATTCCATATTTCTAGAAGGCTTTTGACACTGTACCACACAAATGGCTTATAGTGAAATTGCGTGCTTATGGAATATTGTCTCAGTTATGTGACTGGATATGTAATTTCCTGTCAGAGAGGTTACAGTTCGTAGTAACTGATGGAAAATCATCAAGTAAACCAGAAGTGATTTCTGGCATTCCCCAAGGTAGTGCTACAGGCCTTCTGCTGTTCCTCATAATGATTTAGGAGGCAATCTGAGCAGCCGTCTTGGGTTGTTTGCAGATGGTTCTATGGTTTACCGTGTTCTAAAGTCATCAGATGATCAAAATGCATTGCAAAACAATTTGGCCAAGATATCAGTAGGGTGCAAAAAGCAACAATTGACTATAATTAATGAAAAGTGTGAAGTCATCCTTGCAAGTACTAAAAGGAATCCACAAAATTTCGGTTACACAGTAAGTCACACAAATCTACATGCTGTAAACTAAACTACATAATTAGTGATTTTGAATAACTTACATTGGAACAATTACACAGATAATATTGTGGGTAAAGCACACCAAAGACTTTAATTTATTGGCAGAGCACTAGAAAATGTAACAGGTGTACTAAAGAGACTGCCTACACTACACTTGACCATCCTCTTCTGGAGTACTACCGAATGGTTTGGGATCTACATCAGATAGGACTCATGGAGATCATCAAACAAGTTCAAAGGAGCTGGTGGTAGTCATTAAAATAAAGTCGTTTTTTGTTGTGCCAGGACCTTCTCATGAAATTTCAATCATCAGCTTTCTCCTCGGAGTGTGAAGACAGTTTGTTGGCACCTATCTACATATGGGAAAATGATCATAATAACAAAATAAGAGAAATCAGAGTTAGCACAGAAAGCTTTTTTTCCTGCACACTGTTCAATAGTAGAATGGTACAGACGTAGCTGTTTTAAGGTTCTTCGATGAACTTTCTGCAAGTCACTTAATCGTGAATTGCGGAGTAATCACATAGATGCAGAAAAAAAGGAAGAAATATATTAACAAATAGAATGAACAAAAATCTGTGCTGATCATCATGACACCTCATCTGTCTACGGAAACCTTTTACCGATTTTGTAACAGGTGAAGACTCATTCAAAAAAACAAAACTGTAATCAGGGACCAATGACCTAGCAGTTTGGTCCCTTCCCCCCTCTTTTAAACCAACCAATGAAAACTGTAATAAATAAAAATGAATTGCACAACAAAATGGGAAAAAGCTCATTTAGTAGTTCCTACTCATTCTGAACATTTCTATTGGGGTATTTAGATGTTGGGATAACTAACTTTATTAATGACAGCAGAAGTATAATATTTCAAGTGGAAATATATTTTGTCAGCACATTTACAATGTTGTTGTTCTGAAACGTGTAAATAGTTTGGTTAGTAAAATCTGACTCTATGACTCAGTACTCCTCATTTAACTGCCAGAAAATTTTATGTAAAGAATATGGTTCATAATGAAATACTTTTACAGTAATTTATTAATCATTTGAACTTAACCATATGTTTCTCTCTCATAGGTGTCTTCAATGAATACTGACATGATGAAATGTATCAGTTATGCTGCACACCAATAACAAACAACCTGGAGTCTGTGTAAGAGAGAAGCTATACATCACTCATTCTAGTGAAAGTAACAGTATGAATTTCATTGTGACATAAGAGACTGAAATGCCTACAAGTATATTATGCAAGACTGAATAACAATAATGGAAATCCCTGAATGGAACAATGTGAAACATTAAGGGAAAGGGAACCACTCACCTTTAGCAGACCGAAGTGTGAAGCATAGAAACACCCAACAGAAAATACTATTAACACAAGCTTTTGAACTTTTACTCTTTTTCTAGAGAAAGTACACACATTCATAAACACAACAACGCAGGCACGTAAACGCACATGGCCACAGGAGTGTGCGTTTGGGTGTCTGTGTTGTTGTGTGTATGTTTACTAGGTAAACAGCTAGTGTGAATAGTGATTCCTGGTAGGTGTTTACACACTCCACACATCAGTTCGTTAAATGTAAGTGGTTGGCTTTCCCTTATTTTGTGTTTCATGAGACTGAAATGCCAAAAATATATTATAAGAGGAATATCACTGTTAAACTTCACCTACCATTTATTTAATGTGAAAAACATTTGGGACTATTATTGCCCCTAAGTTGTGGATTCCTAGACTATCATGAGTATTGCTGTTGATAAAACAAAAATGAGTGATATAAATATGATCATAAGATCGGTGGTGAAAGAGTATAAGCACAAGGTTTGTCAGCTATTTTGGGCCTAGAATTCTGAATCAAGTCAAACAACAAACTACGCATAGTCGTACTCAAACTATCTCCAAGCTCCATTTTCTGTACTCTCTCTTATTTTTGCAACAATTTACACTTTCCTGTCTGGAGCAATGATTTGCACATCACATGAAAGATTTGGCAAATTCTTTCATAGTGACAAAGTATTAGCATGATTACTCTTGTTTATTTAGGGATGCAATTTAAGTTTGCATTTTAACTAGTTTTTCACTCTGTAAGGTAAGCCATTTCTTTGATATCCTACTCCTTATGGTAGGACAAAGCAATGGCAGCCGTAAGACTCACTGTGTATGGTCCATCTTTTTACTTTGTGTACACTGTCAAAATGGGGAATCAAAATTTAGGTCCAGTTGAGACTGTGGGGTACTTAGATAGTTACATTTTATTACTGTCATTAATAAAAACTGACAACATGGAAATAGGCAGAAGTAGCACACCTGTAACATTAGACTACAGTGTTAATGGTACGCTAAATGACTCTTGCCCTTCCAAAGAAATATCTAAGTGTAATGCTTATATTAACCATGGAATGGAGTGAGCAACTCACAACAGTGAGTTGTACGGAAGGTGAAATGGCTGGCTATGTTTTACTGGGAAAGTATTGGGATAGTGCAACGAAGCTATAAAGAGTTCACATGTACTTGAATATTGTTCAATTACTCATTGAGTGCATGTGATATACATCATGTTAAGAGGTATGTGGTTATACTTATCAAGAGTGTTACAGAGCTTAGATGGGAATCGTTGGCGGTAAAGGTACAACCGTTTGACAAGACACTATTCAGAAAATTTAGAGTACCAGCATCTTCAAGATTACAAAATGAATCTACTACCTCCAATATTCATCTCATGTAAGGACAAAACGGGAAGATTACGGATCCTAAACAGAGGTATACATACAACAATTTCCATAGCAAACTGATAACTGTTAATACTGTTGAAATATGAGATAACTAACTGATACAAAATTTCAGGCATTCTCAGAGAAACTACTAATGACGAAAGTTTGGAGTTTGCAGCTGAGTTAATGTTATTATTTTATATGTTCTTTGAACAAGCTGCCTGGTGTCATCTTAAGATGTGGCGAGCACAGCTATGAATACAGTAATGTCATAAATTTGTCCAGATACTGATTTGCACTAAAGAACTGAAGTGCAGTAATTTGCATGTGCTATTGCACAGCATAATGTTGTCAATAGTGAAACTTTATGGCCACATTTTTTGTTGTTGCACTAAAGAACTGAAGTGCAGTAATTGGCATGAGCTATTGTAATGTTAATAGTGAAACTTTAAGGCCACATTTTTTGTTGTTGTTATTGCACAGATAGCAAACATATCAGTAATTTTAAATTAACTTTGAAGAAAAAGAAAACAGGCTAAATTAACCCCTTAACTTAAAACTCTGTGTTATCTCATTTTTATTATTTTGACAGAAATTTAAAATCCTGAGTATACTTGGACAATTTAAGATATCTGAAAAAATAAAACCTCACTTATATCCATTTCAGCATGGATAGTTAAGTGTTCGGCTGCTAGAGAGCATCTTGTACTATATTTTTAGACTGGCTGTTGTGTTTTGATTGAGGTGGCTGCCACTTGATATCATCTTTACTGTGTGCAGTTTTGGATACTTGACAACAAAACATGCATCTTTGAGACTCTCTACAGTATGTTGTTATAGGTAATGTTTAAAAAAAAAAGGATGGCTATAGTGGTCCTGAGTTTAAACATTGAATTTAGTGGCTCAGAAAGTGAAGGAAAATGTTTTGTTACTTCGCTAGAGACTGAAAGTGGTGAAGTTTTGTCACTTGAGAGACAAGTGTTCGCCAGTGGTATGAGGTAAATACATTTACTGTGCTCGAGCCAGCACCTTGAAGATTTATGATCACAGGAAACTGTTGTAAAATACAAGATTAGACTTCATAGCAACACACAAACTAAAAAATGACTTCAAGTTTAAGGATATTTCAGTCAAAGTCCAGTGCACAAGTTTACTCGACATTTTATTGTTGGTAATCTACAAAATTTTGTAACTCATAATTTTGTAACTCATAATTTTGAGCTTTAAAAACTGTCTCTATATGTCTGTATATAATGTCATTCATTGTAGGATGTTTTTCATTAATTAAAAAAAATATTTTTTGGAACATAATTTGGAAAAAAAAAAAAATGTAAAGTTACGGGGTTAAGACACTCATTTCTTCTGATAAGTTTTTCTTTTTTAATTATAGAAAATGCTCAGAAATTCTACTTGTAACAACAAAGTTGGGAATAAATAAATATTAGTGCAAACTCCTGGTGTGTTGCCAGTGAGTCTTATGGTCTATATTCCTGAGGGCTATGGTCTAAAATGCCAGTGACCGGCTCTGCATGGGCTTCATCTGGGGTATCATAATGTGGGCTTTCACAAAACCCTACACAAAAAAAGTCCTACAGATTAAACTGAAAAATCTTAGAGGCTACTAATGAAACAGCAGACTCATTCCATCTGCGCTGGAACACTTCAGATAATGACGACGATGCAGGTTGCCAATGGCAAGGTTATCACAATCTTTGCAGACTATGAATGCATGTGTTTTACAAAGTATTTCATCAGAAGCACACTTCTTGTGACATTGGTCTACAGACATATTGAAGACTAAGCAAAAATGAAAATTCACTCAAGAAAGTTAGGAAATTCAACCAATGAGAAATCCAGGATGGAATGTAACAATACAATGAAAAGGAAAGTTGCTATTCACCATATAGTGGAGATGCTAGTCACAGATAGGCACAACAAAAAGATTGTCACAAATAAAGCTTTCGGCAATTAAGGCCTTTGTCAACAATAGACAACACACACATACACACACGCACATGCACACAAATGCAATTCACGCACACGACTGCTGTCTCAGGCAACTGAAACCACACTGCGAGCAGCAGCACCAGTGCATGATGGGAGTGGCAGATAATTATCTGCCACTCCCAAGTGGAGCATAATTATCTTCCCAACCTTGTACAAAAACAAATCTCCCATGCCTTATCTTTCCAGTCTCCCACCAGCTCCCAAACTCCCACCGTCCGGGCACAGAGGAGCATTCCCTATGCAACTCAGTACCACCTAGGACTGGAACAACTGAATTACATTCTCCGCCAGGGGTTCTACTATCTCACTTCATGCCCTGAAATGAGATATGTATTGCTCACTATCTTTCCGACTCCTCCCACAGTGGTATTCCACAATCCACCGAACCATACACTCATCCATCCCTACGCTGTTTCCAACCCCTTACCTCATGGCTTATACCCCTCTAATAGATCTAGATGCAACACCTGTCCCATACATCCTCAAACCACCACCTACTCCAGTCCGGTCACGAACATCACCCTATCCCATCAAAGGCAGGGCTACCTGTGAAACCTGTCACTTGATATAAAAGCTGCAACCACTGTGCTACATTATATGTGGACATGGCAACCAACAAGCTGTCTGTCTGCATGACTGGCCACCATCAACCTGTGGCCAAGAAACAAGTGGACCACCCTGTTGCTGAACACACTGCCAAAGATGACATCCTGCATTTCAATGACTGCTTCACAGCGTGTGCCATACGGATCCTTCCCAGCAACACCAGCTTTTCTGAACTGCACAGGTGGGAACTTTCCCTGCAATACATCCTACATTCCCATAACCCTCCTGATCTCAACCTTTGTTAATCCCTGTCCTCACTCAACCAGCCCCTTCCCTGTTCCCATTCCAGCACTACACAGCTGTCATTCCACCATCACACCCAGTCTTTTTACCTCTCTGCTTTTACACTACCCCCCCCCCCCCCCTCTCGCCTGCCCTCTGTCTAACCTGCAGCACTTTACTGTCCACCACCCCCACCATACTATCCCTTCCCTTCCCAGCCTCCTCCTTACCCCCACCCAGTCACCATTCCCATCATGCACTGGCATTGCTGCTCGCAGTGTGGTTTCAGTTGCCTCAGACCGCAGTCATGTGCGTGAGTTGCATTTGTGTGTGTGTGTGTGTGTGTGTGTGTTCTATTGTTGACGAAGGCCTTAATGGCCGAAAGCTTCATTTGTGACAGTCTTTTTGTTGTGCCTACGTGCCTATCTGCGACTCAGCATCCCTGCTATATGGTGAGTAGCAACTTTCCTTTTCATAATATTGTTACAAAGCTATGAAACTGTGTGACAGGATTGCTGACTGTACTTACACTTAGGAGGTGAAAAATTTGGAATTACCAATAAACCATATGCAAGAACAACACACTACCTAATATTCTAAACTGTTACTTCATTTCTCTGGGAGAAAGAAAGGTTAAAATACAAGGGTAGGACTATGTGTAGATCATAAGTACGTAACATTTTCTGTCTCTTGAAGTGAGGTATTGGCCAGCAGATATGGAAGAATGTCTATGAAGTACAACACAGACAACAGTCACTTGTCCATATATTAAAATTAGTAGTAAAAATCACGCATGAGTTCATACACATTCATGTTCTTTTCTCTTGCTTTAATAAAGTTATATTATAACCATGGCATAAAATACCAAGTAAAATGAGAATTGGCTGAAAAAAGTGGGAAAGCTTTTTCACTGGTACTGAGGCTATGTAAAATAACAACAGGGAGGATCTGTCTGCTCCATAGTATTTGCCACTAACACACTTTGTGACGTGTAGAGCCTTTAGAGTGCTTGTCTTGAAAAAATTCAAGTGTGGCCAGAGCAAGCGAGTTTCTCATCAAAGATGAGTTGCAGGAACTTTACTGTTTCCTTGAAACTAAGAACGATGTGCCTGACTCAGGTTTGAGTTGATCATTGATCAAAAACCTGATGTACATGACTAAATTTGACATACTAACATTTATCTGAAGGATATCTGAAGCTTGTGGTTTTAATACATAATTATAGTATTGTAATGGATCTGGGAGATGTGTTATTTTCTATCGGATTTGTCGATACCAAATCTAATGAGGGAGGTTGTAAATGTTTTCTTATATTTTTGTCAGAATATTTTTTGTAAATTGTAATTTGCCTTATTTTATGCTAATTTTCTTATATATGCGAGAGTAACAGCATATTGATTAATATTAGTAGATGTGACGAATAATATCAGAGAGACTGGTTACAAAAGGAAGCTTGTGTGTTCTGTGAAATGTCTTTGACGCTGGAGTCGTCTCTGACCGTAGTCAGTCGGCAGTGAACACTCGGTGTGTGACAGTGGAACAATGTACAGGTCCCCATTATTATAATATCCAAGTGACCAGCAAAAATGAGTTATTCTACTACTTTTTTATATAAACATCAAGAAGGAAACACATTCAGAAAAATGGTATTTGAAGCACCAAAAATGAGGCACACACATTGAACCAGGACATTTCCGCAGCCGACGAAACAGAATTATGGAATCATTTATGGAATCATACTTCCACTAGACGACTGAAGCCAACACAAAAAAGTCAAATATCATCTTATAAACATCCACGGAAAAGTGAGTACTGTCACGAAATATGCTAAATTCAAGTATATAAAAATAGTGAGCATATTTCAGTATTCTTATTGTTAGTAATTAACTAAGTACACACTGTTTTTGGTCTTGTTTCACTGTAACTGTTGAGCAAGCACCTTGAGACCACAAAATGAAGACCAAAATATTGCCCAAAAAAAGAGATCTTGGACAGAGCTCATAACGGTGGAAATTCTGTTAATGACTACTGGGATATGGGTAACACTTAAGACTCTCCTCTGATGGATAGGATCCTCCTTGTGTGTGTGACATGTTGCTAATTTTGATCCTAAAATACCATTGTGGAAGGAAAGAATGGACTATAACGGGAAGATAAGCCTAAAAGCCCCATTAATACAGTATCCTGATGATATTTTGATGTCATGTGGTGTCATTCCTATAAAATTGTGTGTACACAAAAGAGCATCTTATATAGGTGCTCAAGGAAGAAGATTGTGAGCACAGAGTACCTAAGGAAATGACACTGAAGGTGACTAAGAAGGTTTCTGTTTTCTGGAGTCAGTACCAAGTGTCTGTTGATAATTCTTTTCCAATGTCTTCACTAAACAACTGGGAAGTGTTACATTGGGATAGCTACTTTAGCTAGTATGGTCCTTACCAGAATTTAAGAAATCATGAGTGGAACTAGATGAAAAAAAAGACCCTATGAACATGAGTCCAGAAATGGATGGTGTACATGCAACGACAACAAATCATCCTGGAACATAGTACAGAACTGTGTCACATCCATATCACAACAAATGTTCAAAGGGTTCTCCATGTAAAGCAATGCACACATTCATAGCTCACATGTTTACTTTAGCTTAGACCATGTTGGCGAGCTACTTGCCTGGAGCTTGTACTAGGGTTTCTCTCAATATCCTGTAGAACCCAGTCTAAATATAGTGTACACACAGTCCCCATCTCCCAGCAAGTTCATCTGTCTGAAAGAACCCATGATCACACAAACACCCAAAAAGAGCCTGAAATGTTGTGTGATGTGGTTGGTGTCTGTGATGGTGCTTGTTTTCGTATAGTCATGCCACCTCAAGACCCGTTTCCACTGCTTGGCCATATGACCACCATCTCGGCTTGTTCCCAACAGTTATACTGCACCATTCTGCTGCTTACAGTGCACTGCATCAATCACACAGCCTGCTACACACTAGGAACACATGGCGTGTGGTCAGAAGAGCTTCTACAAGGGTAATCCCAAAAGTAAGGTCCCCTATTTTTTTATAAGCACAGAACTCTGTTTGTGTGGCTTTTGGTCACACTGTTATGAAGAGTGCTTCACGCGCTGTGTGTAAACATGCGCACGCCACGCTGAGGTGCTCGATCTTGGCTTGGCAGCCATTGAGAATGGAGCTCCCATTGGATGTTACTGCCAAGTGTGAATTGCGCGCAGTTATTTGGTTTTTGAACGCAAAGGGCACTGTGCCAATTGAAATCCATCGCCAATTGACGGAAGTGTATGGTGAGTAGGGCATGGATGTCAAAAATGTTTGTAAGGGGTGCAGAGAGTTTGCAGCTGGTCAGAACGAAATTCACAACAAACAAAGGCTCGGGAGACTGTCAATTTCTGAGGAGATAGTGTTGAAGGTTGAACAAAGCATGTCTAAAGATCGGCATATTACCCTGGATGATCTCTGCACATTGGTTCCTGAGGCTTCCCGAAGCACTGCTCACAGAATTTTAATGGAAACCTTGAACTACCAGAAGGTGAGCACAAGATGGGTGCCACGTATGCTGACTGAGGACTACATGCAGCAACGAGTTGATGCTTCCCGTGCATTTCTTCACTGCCTTGCAGCTGAAAAGGACAACTTTCTGGACTCAATTGTCATGGGTGACAAAACCTGGGCATACCACTTTACACCTGAGACCAAGCAACAATCACGCCAGTGGCGGCATCCATCTTCACCAAAGCAGCAGAAATTCAAACGAACAAAGTCTGCCGGTAAAGTCATGACAACCGTTTTTTGGGATCGGAAAGGGGTATTGTAGGTCAACTTTATGCCCACTGGGACCACAATTAATGCTGACAGGTACTGTGAGACTGAAAAAACTCAAACGAGCAATTCAGAACCAGAGAAGAGGAATGTTGAGCAAAAGCGTACACATTCTCCATGACAAAGCTTGCCCACACTTCGCTCGGCAAACCGTTGCTCTCCTGGAACAGTTTCAGTGGAACATAATCACTCCGCCACCCTACAGTCCTGACTTGGTGCCCAGTGACTATCACCTGTTCCCCAAGTTAAACGAACATTTGGCTGGAAAGTGATTCAGCTCCGACGACGAGATGAAAAAAGAGATTCATAACTTTCTGAACAGAATGGCAGTGAGCCGGTATGACATGGGCATACAAAAACCACAACAGTGTCTAAAAAAATGCATCAACTGAAATGGTGATTATGTCAAAAAATAGCTAAATGTACAAGCTGTAAACTGATGTAAACCATTGTAGAAATAAATAGGTCTATGTACTTACAAAAAAAATAGGAGACCTTACTTTTGGGATTATCCTCGCATTCATCAGGGCCCCCTATGATGGTACAATGCATTTCCGGACAAATGTTCATAGGATCTTTTCTCCTCCATTTCCAGCCAGGAAATCATCCCTGCAGTTAGTCGGTTTTATAAATGTTCACCCTGTATGGTACTGCAGTATATACATTATCTTCCGCATTCATCCTCCTTACTGACTTCTGTATCTTTGCTGATGGGTTAATAGATTGCAACAATCCTTGCTATGACTGCTTTTCTTCTCTCTTTGATAACATGCCGAGCTTTTACTTGAGCAGTGTAGGAAGGCTGCACAACTGTTAGTTGATGAACTGTGGTGGAACTTTTGAAATGCTGCCTGTCGGTCACTTATGTCTAAATGGCACTCCTTGATCCACCTTGGAACTGCCATGCAACAGACAACTTCGATATAGACACTTCAGCAGTGCTGTGAATGATAGCAGTGATATATTCTACCATGTCCTTGGATTCTGGATTGGTGTTGGAATACAGTCAGCTTGCTGCAAAGCATCCAGTGGCTTTATTTAAAATGCATTCAGATGACTTGATGGCACATGGATCCAAATGGGAAACTGGTCGTTAGAGTAGAAGTTCTACACCACTTCCCGAATGACATTATTTGCTAGTGTCGGAGTACAGAGTGATGGTCAATGGATATGGATGATCTGTTTGCAGGGCTGAAGTGTGTGCTTTTCTGTATTGGGCAGGCAGACGCCATCCAACAAGAGGAAAATCTCCATTAGTTGACCATGGGGGCAAGTGTATGTAGAATCCACTGCAGGTAATTGGCATTTACATCTTTACTGCAGACGATGAAGAAATTGATGAAATGTATGACGAGATAAAAGAAATTATTCAGGTAGTGAAGGGAGACGAAAATTTAATAGTCATGGGTGACTGGAATTCGTCAGTAGGAAAAGGGAGAGAAGGAAACATAGTAGGTGAATATGGATTGGGGGGAAGAAATGAAAGAGGAAGCCGTCTTGTAGAATTTTGCACAGAGCATAACTTAATCATAGCTAACACTTGGTTCAAGAATCATGAAAGAAGGTTGTATACCTGGAAGAATCCTGGAGATACTAAAAGGTATCAGATAGATTACATAATGGTAAGACAGAGATTTAGGAACCAGGTTTTAAATTGTAAGACATTTCCAGGGGCAGATGTGGATTCTGACCACAATCTATTGGTTATGAACTGCAGATTGAAACTGAAGAAACTGCAAAAAGGCGGGAATTTAAGGAGATGGGACCTGGATAAACTGAAAGAACCGAGGTTGTACAGAGTTTCAGGGAGAGCATAAGGGAACAATTGACAGGAATGGGGGAAAGAAATACACTAGAAGAAGAATGGGTAGCTCTGAGGGATGAAGTAGTGAAGGCAGCAGAGGATCAAGTAGGTAAAAAGACGAGGGCTAACAGAAATCCTTGGGTAACAGAAGAAATATTGAATTTAATTGATGAAAGGAGAAAATATAAAAATGCAGTAAATGAAGCAGGCAAAAAGGAATACAAACGTCTCAAAAATGAGATCGACAGGAAGTTCAAAATGGCTAAGCAGGGATGGCTAGAGGACAAATGTAAGGATGTAGAGGCTTGTCTCACTGGGGGTAAGATAGATACTGCCTACAGGAAAATTAAAGAGACCTTTGGAGAGAAGAGAACCACTTGTATGAATATCAAGAGCTCAGATGGAAACCCAGTTCTAAGCAAAGAAGGGAAGGCAGAAAGGTGGAAGGAGTATATAGAGGGTTTATACAAGGGCGATGTACTTGAGGACAATATTATGGAAATGGAAGAGGATGTAGATGAAGATGAAATGGGAGATAAGATACTGCGTGAAGAGTTTGACAGAGCACTGAAAGACCTGAGTCGAAACAAGGCCCCGGGAGTAGACAACATTCCATTAGAACTACTGGTGGCCTTGGGAGAGCCAGTCATCACAAAACTCTACCATCTGGTGAGCAAGATGTATGAGACAGGCGAAATACCCACAGACTTCAAGAAGAATATAATAATTCCAATCCCAAAGAAAGCAGGTGTTGACAGATGTGAAAATTACCGAACTATCAGTTTAATAAGTCACAGCTGCAAAATACTAACATGAATTCTTTACAG
Organism: Schistocerca piceifrons; assembly: GCF_021461385.2. Taxonomy (NCBI): domain Eukaryota; kingdom Metazoa; phylum Arthropoda; class Insecta; order Orthoptera; family Acrididae; genus Schistocerca; species Schistocerca piceifrons. The sequence goes on along the minus strand of NC_060138.1, from coordinate 408,518,001 downwards.
ACGAATGGAAAAACTGGTAGAAGCGGACCTCGGGGAAGATCAGTTTGGATTCCGTAGAAATGTTGGAACACGTGAGGCAATACTAACCCTACGACTTATCTTAGAAGAAAGATTAAGAAAAGACAAACCTACGTTTCTAGCATTTGTAGACTTAGAGAAAGCTTTTTACAACGTTAACTGGATTACTCTCTTTCAAATTCTGAAGGTGGCAGGGGTAAAATACAGGGAGCGAAAGGCTATTTACAATTTGTACAGAAACCAGATGGCAGTTATAAGAGTCGAGGGACATGAAAGGGAAGCAGTGGTTGGGAAAGGAGTGAGACAGGGTTGTAGCCTCTCCCCGATGTTATTCAATCTGTATATTGAGCAAGCAGTAAAGGAAACAAAAGAAAAATTTGGAGTAGGTATTAAAATCCATGGAGAGGAAATAAAAACTTTGAGGTTCGCCGATGACATTGTAATTCTATCAGAGACAGCAAAGGACTTGGAAGAGCAGTTGAACGGAATGGACAGTGTCTTGAAAGGAGGATATAAGATGAACATCAACAAAAGCAAAACAAGGATAATGGAATGTAGTCAAATTAAATCGGGTGATGCTGAGGGGATTAGATTAGGAAATGAGACACTTAAAGTAGTAAAGGAGTTTTGCTATTTAGGGAGTAAAATAACTGATGATGGTCGAAGTAGAGAGGATATAAAATGTAGACTGGCAATGGCAAGGAAATCGTTTCTGAAGAAGAGAAATTTGTTAACATCGAGTATAGATTTAAGTGTCAGGAAGTCGTTTCTGAAAGTATTTGTATGGAGTGTAGCCATGTATGGAAGTGAAACATGGACGATAACCAGTTTGGACAAGAAGAGAATAGAAGCTTTCGAAATGTGGTGCTACAGAAGAATGCTGATGATAAGGTGGGTAGATCACGTAACTAATGAGGAGGTATTGAATAGGATTGGGGAGAAGAGAAGTTTGTGGCACAACTTGACTAGAAGAAGGGATCGGTTGGTAGGACATGTTTTGAGGCATCAAGGGATCACAAATTTAGCATTGGAGGGCAGCGTGGAGGGTAAAAATCGTAGAGGGAGACCAAGAGATCAATACACTAAGCAGATTCAGAAGTATGTAGGTTGCAGTAGGTACTGGGAGATGAAGAAGCTTGCACAGGGTAGAGTAGCATGGAGAGCTGCATCAAACCAGTCTCAGGACTGAAGACCACAACAACAACAACATCTTTACTGCCACCGTATCCATAAGACTTCTCCTCATCTTTTCATCCTTCCTCTGAATGATGTAACCTTTGAACACAGGGTTGCCTGAAGGTTCAAAATGTATCTCTTGTAAGCAGAGAAACAAGAGCATATCCCATGTAAAAAAAGCTTTCCTTCTTTCTTACATGTTTTTAAATTTTTCACTCACATCCTATTGCAATAAAGGATTCATTAATCACATGGTGTTTTCTGTGATCCTGTCTCTTGCTTTTGGTGACAATTGTAGGGAAGTGATTGGAGAAATAGAACAACTTCTCACTTGTTCTGTTCTAGGGTAATCTTCATCAGTTAATACTATGTTTTCCTATCTGATGGTTTTGTGTCAGTTTTCTGGATTTTTTCTGATTTTGGGTGTGGATGTCATTTTTTATTGTTGTGAGGTAGCTTGTCTGGCAACAGCTGAATAGCTTTGTGATTGAGGGTTGTCTCCTTAGTTTGTTCGTGACAACTACTTGAACTATTTTAAAAGTATCTGCAGGCTTATTAATGTAGATATTATTGTGTATGTACATTTACAAGTGTATGTGTTTGTGTCAATCTCTCTTACTTCTGTTTGCATAGTAGTGCAGACTTTACTACATATGTTTTCAGAAAGGCAGCGATGCATACACAATTCTGTTAGTACCTTTAATTTCTTCAACATTCTTCTCTTCTACAAACAACAGAGAATTCATGTGGCAAACAGGACAATTTCCTGAGCAGTTTATGCAGAAGTCTAGTGTTCACTACAGTGACCATGCTTTGTACGAATCTTTTCCACTTTTGCCGCATATAACTTTGCCATTATACCTTACTGTAGAATGATCATATTTTTTACATTTATAGCATCACAACAAATTGGTTACATAAGGTCTTGCCTTCAGCTGAATAACTCCAGCCTGAAACAATCAGGAAGGACAAGCAAACCGAATGATAAGATCAAAGTGGTTGTCTTCTTCAGCTAACCATTCACTCACTTCATCACATTTCTAACTTCTGTTATGCTTTCCATTTCCAAATCTTTTGCAGTTTAGTGATGTCCATGTCCATGTCCATGACTTCTGCAAGAGAGTGGTCACTTGATGAGAGACAGCAGTTTCAACCAATAGTATTCCACTGTCATTCCAAATTAATATGATACATTTTACAGTTCTAACAATACTTCCCAAAGATTTACTCATGTGCAAAAGGGATACATTTATCTGGTAAATTTGATCGTTGGCACTGACCTGCCCATGACTTTGGAACCTCGGATTTGTTGAGCTCATACTCAGCCATTACTGGTTGAACTACTGAGGGAAGGACATACAGCAGACAGCGGTAGCAAAAGGGAAATAGTGCTGGTCTGAAACTTCCTGGCAGAATAAAACTGTGTGCCCGACCGAGACTCGAACTCGGGACCTTTGCCTTTCGCAGGCAAGTGCTCTACCATCTGAGATACCGAAGCACGACTCACGCCCGGTACTCACAGCTTTACTTCTGCCAGTACCTCGTCTCCTACCTTCCAAACTTTACAGAAGCTCTCCTGCGAACCTTGCAGAACTAGCACTCCTGAAAGAAAGGATATTGCGGAGACATGGCTTAGCCACAGCCTGGGGGATGTTTCCAGAATGAGATTTTCACTCTGCAGCGGAGTGTGCACTGATATGAAACTTCCTGGCAGATTAAAACTGTGTGCTCGCAGGAGAGCTTCTGTAAAGTTTGGAAGGTAGGAGACGAGGTACTGGCAGAAGTAAAGCTGTGAGTACCGGGCGTGAGTCGTGCTTCGGTAGCTCAGATGGTAGAGCACTTGCCCGCGAAAGGCAAAGGTCCCGAGTTCGAGTCTCGGTCTGGCACACAGTTTTAATCTGCCAGGAAGTTTCATATCAGTGCACACTCCGCTGCAGAGTGAAAATCTCATTCTGGAGTGCTGGTGTGTTTGTCAATCATGTAGTTGTGGTCTTCAGTCCAAGGACTGGTTTAATGCAGCTCTCCATGTTACTCTATCCTGTGCAAGTTTCTTCAACTCTGAGTAACTACTGCAACTAAATCCTTCTGAATCTGCTTAGTTTATTCATCTCTTGGTCTCCCTCTACAATTTTTATCCCCCCCCACTTCCCTCCAGTACTAAACTGGGATCCCTTGATGTCTCTTGATGTCCTACTAACCGACCCCTTTTTCTAATCAAGTTGTGCCACAAATTTTGTTTCTCACCAATTCTATTCAGTACCTCCTCATTAGTTACGCGATTTACCCATCTAATCTGCAGCATTCTTCTGAAATACCATATTTTGAAAACTCCTATTCCCTTTCTGTCTAAACTGTTTATTGTCCATGTTTCACTTGCTTACATGGCTACACTCCATGCAAATACTTTCAAAAAAGAATTCCTGACACTTTACTCGAAGTTAACAAATTTCTCTTCTTCAAAAATGCTTTCTTTGCCATCGCCAGTCTACATTTTATATCCTCTCTACTTCAAACTTCATCAGTTATTTTGTCACCCAAATAGCAAAACTCATTTACTAATCTAATCCCCTCAGCATCATAATCCTCATTTTGCTTTTGTTGATGTTCATCTAATATCCTCCTTTTAAGACAATATCCAATCCGTTCAACTGCTCTTCCAAGTCCTTTGCTGTCTGTGACAGAATTACAGTGTCATCGTCAAAATTGAAAATTTTTGTTTCTTCTCTGTGAATTTTAATTGCTACTCTAAATTTTTCTTTTGTTTCCTTTACTGCTAGCTGAGTATACAGATTAAGTAACATCGGGGATAGGCTACAGCCCTCTCTCACTTCCTTCTCAACCAGTGCTTCTCTTTCATGTTTCTCGACTCTTTATATCTGCCATCTGGTTTCTGTAAAAATTGTTAACAGCCTTTCACTCCCTGTATTTTACCACTGGCGCCTTTAGAATTTGAAAAAGAGCATGCCAGGCCACATTGTCAAAAGCTTTCTCCAAGTCTACAACCACTGTAAAAGTATGTTTGTCTTTCCTAAAGCTATCTTCTATGACAAGACGTAGGGTCAGTATTGCCTCATGTGTTCCTATATTTCTCTGGAGCCCAAACTGGTCTTCCTCGAGGTCTGCTTCTACCAGTTTTTCCATTCTTCTGTACAGAATTCATGTTAGTATTTTGCAGCAGTGACTTATTAAACTGTTAGTTCAGTAATTTTCACACCTGTCAGTAACTGCTTTGTTTGGAACTGGAATTATCACATTATTCTTGAAATCTGGGCATATTTTGCCTATCTTGTACATCTTTCTCACCAGAGGGAAGAGTTTTGTCATGGTTGGCTCCTGCAAGGCTATAAGTAGTTCTATTGGAATGTTCTCTACTCCCAGGGACTTGTTTCTACTTAGGTCTTTCATTGCTATCAAATCTTTACAAAACATCATATCTCCCGTCTCATCTACACCTACATCCTCCTCCATTTCCATAATATTGCCCTCAAGTACATCTCCCTTGTACAGAACCTCTATATACTCCTTCCACGTTTCTGTTTTCCCTTCTTTGCTTATGACTGGTTTTCTATTTGAGCTCCTTAGGTGGTTCTCTTTTCTCCAAGGCTCTCTTTAATTTTTCTGTATGCAGCATCTTTCTTTCCCCTAGTGATATATACTTCTAAATCCTTGCATTAGTCCTTTAGCTATTTCTGCCTAGCCATTTTGCACTTCCTGTCAACCTAATTTTATTGACATTTGTATTCCGTTTTGCCTGCTTCACTTACTACAGTTTTATATTTTCTCATTTCATCAATTAAATTTAGTATCTCTGGCGTTAGCTAAGGATTTCTACTAACCCTCGCCTCTTTGCCTGCTTGATCCTCTGCTGCCTTCACTATTTCATCTCTCAAAGCTACTCATTCTTCTTCTTATTCATTCCTTTCACCTGTTCTTGTGAATCGTCCCCTAATGCTCTCTCTGAAACTAAAAATTATGGATGTAGTTTCCCCTTGCTTTCAGTCATTTGCAGAACCAGCACAGCAAGGCCATTTTCGTCAATGTTACAAGGTCAGATCAGTCAGTCTTCCGGACTGTTGCCCCTGCAACTACTCAAAAGGCTGCTACCCCTCTTCAGGAACTACATGTTTGTCTGGCCTCTTAACAGATACCTCCTCCATTATGGTTGCATCTACGGTACGGCAATCTGTATCACACCAATGAAAGGTCCATGGTTACCAATCACATGCTAGCAGAACCATTATTTTAAGTCCCCCTGGGGGGGGGGGAAGACTTTTGTCTAATGTTTCCTGACTACTAAATTCCACTGTAGCACAGCACTATATATCTGAGTGCAACATTCTTTTGTACAGTATATGTTGAAAGGAATGTCTTCCAGTAGTGTAAGCAATCCCACTCGGAAAAAAGTGTATAATGCTGTCTATTTAATTTGGGAGGTACAAACCTTCTGTGCATCATAGTGATGCAAAAATGTTTTATTTGCCTACATCGAACAATGTGATATGCGGTGCTGAATTTGCATGGTATTTCTCTGCTGTTCAACTAAGACACATTATGAAAGTACTTGAGTTCCTTTTAATCCAATTCCGGTGTTTTTACAGTTATTATTCACTCAACATTGCCCCTTTAGGGTGCAACAATTACCATCTGCTCAATTGCTGTAAAGATGATTGTTGGTAGCCATCTGCTTGGGAAATGTCCAGTATACAAACTTTTCACAACCACAAAACCTCATCCAGTAGGTTTGCAAGCAATGTGTATGCTTGCTAGTGTACTAATTGTTTTCCTGTTCACACTGACTAGTATGACACAGCGAAGGCTCATAAACATAGCAAATAATAACAATGCTATCACAACACTGGCTTGATCAGACAAAACTGCACTACTTGCAGTACTGGCATTTCTTCCATGTGAAGAGTGACTGTTTTATGTAAATCCATACTACTGGCTCAAATGTTGTCAAAAGGAGCAAAAAACTCAGAAAACCACCAAAACTTAGTAAAATCAATATTATGGCAAATCCATGATTGCATAGAAACAGCTGTATGTATTAGGACAAACTCACTGCACGGAAGAGTCCCTGACAAAATTTAGTAAAATTTATGTACTTTCAAATTCAAGATTTGCCATTATATTACTGTTATGATTATTGAAGTTCAACAAATGTGTGTCAAAAGCTACAAGTTTTCAGTTGTTTGTGTAAAGTGTGGCCCGGGCCTACCACTCATCCAACTGAATGAAGTGAACCCCAAAAGCTACACTAAAATTGTTTATTAGAACCATTCTCATATCCCCTCTGTTGTGCTTCCATTCCTACGATGCCAATGGATTGCAGAATTTTTGATTCTGTTTACACATGCAGAGTGAAGTATAGTCACCCCGTAGAGATCTAGAGGCATCACATTCTTAAATTTGACAAAAAGTCACACTAGTTTTTCTTTATTTATTTACCTTCTGTTCAATGACTCACTTGAGTCCATATATGCAGTTTCGACAAGAACACGTGCCACATAACATATTCTCTTAGCCAGCAAAGATCTAGGACAGGTGGTCTTTTTTCTTTTTTAAAAAAACTGGACTTAACAATGCTCCTATCGAAGTAGTCCCCTCGGCTATCTATACACAGTTGTCAATTTTTTTTATTTTTTATTTTTTTGAGGTCTTGGAAGCATGCAGGGAAATTTTCAACTGTGATGCTTGTGAGCTCATTTGTCACAGCCCATTGGATGTCTGCAATACCTTGCTGATGGTTTCCTTTCAGTTGTCTTTTCAAGATGGGATAGGAGGCAATGGATGGAGATGTTTGTATGGGCACATGACAGCAAGGTCTTCAGCACCCATGCGAAAACAGATTGAAACGATTGTTGGTAAAATACACAGAACAGGAAGATAAAGCTGTATGGAAAACAAAGGTAACAAAAATTGGCAACCTATACGCATAACCCCAAAGAAGCATGGAACGAAGTATTGCATCAATATTAAAACAAAAGTGGTATAAGGAGCTAAAACAATAGAGGAATGGGTGTGGCTGGCTGACTGCAAGAAGAAAAAGAGGAGGAGCCAGTCACCTTGCAACACATTAAAATCTCCAGCCTAAAAGTCTAGGCCAGAGTCCAGACACATCACAAAACTTAAAACCTTAGTCACATTTGTCTCATCATCAGCTATATTAGAGGGTAGATCCCCACCAATATTTGCTTCTGCCCTTGCAGCACAGGACAAAATGCACACTGTTAAAATATGGATGATATAGATGTGCATGTTACAAGCATCGCAAAACGAGGGATCCTCTCGCTGGAGTAAAAAGCTATGTTTGAGAGGGCAGTGCCCAGTTCTAAGATGTGTGAGGGTCACTTCATCCCACCTGAGCAACTGACAGGAGGAATGCCATGGCTGGGTTGCTGACTTCACCAACTGCAGCTTACTGGTCATCACTGTCAGCCATTCATCATCCCACAACTGCATGCACTTCCTGTGTAGTGCAGAAACGACATCCTGCAAGGAAATAGGACACTGTACCACATCCTGTCCTCTGCAGGTCTCCTTGGCAGCCGGATCAGCCTGTTAATTTCTCCATATCCCTACATGACCAGGCAACCAGCAGAATGACACCTGCTTCTCCCCCCCCCCCCCCCCCCCATTGGATCAAGTACAGTTAGTCATATATTAGCTGGACCAGCTCCTCAGTGGGGTACAGGTTGTGTAATGATTGTAAGGCACTAAGGGAATCGAAGTAAATGAGAAACTGTTTGCCCCAAATATGACGCATCTGCTCCAGTACCTTCAGGATCATGTGGAGCTCTGCTGCGAAAATGGTATAATTGTCAGCAAGGTGAATCCTGGTGACATGGTCAGGGAACACAACAGAGCAGCCAAAGGAATTCCATTGTTTGCAGCCACCAGTGTAAACTACTGTGAAACCATTATGCACATCTAAAATGTTAAAATAAAAGTGAGACTGGAATGTAAAATCTGGCTACTGTTTTTCTTAAAATTAGTCAAGTCTAAAACAGGTGTGGGTCTCTGGAGGAGCCAAGGTGAAAATCTGCTCCAACCTCAATGTAAAACATATAAATCTCAAAAAGATAATCCTATGAGTGAATCCCATAGGGGCTTATTGCCTGTTGCTGATTACAATAAAGCTGTGCCAATGGAAGCCGAGCAACGGTATGGTATGCACATGTATATGGTGAGGACAGAGTTTTATATACATGGCGCATCATAAGAAGCCATTGTCTGTTCTAAAGTGGTAGTTCACCAGCCTCTGCACAGAGATGTGGTATGGTGCTTGTCCTGAATGTCCCAGTGGCCAATCGAGTCCCTTCATGATGCACCATGTCCAACATATTTAAATAAGAAGGCCTCACAGACCTACACACCGTGCATCCATAATTGAGCTGAGATCGCATAAATTCCCCGTAAAACCGGAGCAGACAAGTCATGTCTGCTTCCCATGTACTGTGGTTAAGACTTTTTAAAATACTGAGAGTCGTAAGTGACCGTTCCTTCAGGTTTTTAAGATGTGGCAACTATGTAAATTTACAGTCAAATATTAGGCCCAGAAACCTCAGCAGGTGTGTGCAAAATTAAGAATAGTGTTCCTCATCCCTCAACTCAGGAAAGTTTGAAATGTAACGAGAACATTGAAAAACAAAAACCAGACTTCTCTGTTGAAAACTTAAATCACTCTCCTGCACCCATTCATGTTGAAGAGTTAAGTTGCAACTGATGTGTTGTCATTGCAAGGCTTGAAGAAGAGCAAAACACAGAAGTCATCCACAAACAAAAGACACTGGACAAGACTTTTTACTACTGACATAATGCTATCAACAGCTATGGCAAAGACAGTCACACTTAAAACACTACCTTGAGGGAGACTGTTCTCCTGTACAAAGCGGTCAGACAGGACATCACCGACTCTTTATCAAAAGTGCAGTGGCGAAAGTAAGGACCAATAAAGATGGGAAGACAACCAAGAAAACTCCATTTGTGTAGCTGCTCAAGGATAAGATGCCAACGCAGGAAAGCTTGTTGAATAGCCACTTCCATGAGGGCCAGATTATCATGAACCCATACTGAAAGCGACTAAGGAGTTGCGTGAATTCTAAGATCCAGACAAGGCGGCAGTTGACCATCGACTACAAGGTATTTCCCATGCAGCTAGTGAGGGCAACACTGCAAAAACTACTCGGGCACAAATGGTCTTTTCCAGGTATTAAAAAAGGAATCAAAATGGCATAACACCATGAATTGGGAGACTGACCTGATGCCCAAATTGCATTAAAAAATGCAAGGAGGCTATCTTTGTTTCAGCCTGTGAGGTGTTGCAGCATACTGCAATGGATTCTGTCATGACCAGGGGATGTGTCATGAGCTGCAGACAATGCAGAATCCATCTCCCACATGGAAAATGGGTAGTTGTAATCTTCATCAGAGGTGGACCGGAAGTCCAAACTGCTCCTCTCAGCAACCGCTCTATGGTGCTGGAAACGTGGATCCTGACTGGTGGTTGCAGTAACTATGGCAAAGCAGGCCTCCATCGTCTGGACAATGTCTTGTGGACTGGTTAGGAGAGTGCCGTTCCACACTACAGCAACCATGGGACACCTCCCTACTCTCCCAGAAATAATCCTGATGGTCTCCCATACCACAGAGCTCTTTGTGGGAAGATTAATAGTGTTCAGCAACCACTGCCATTACCTCTTCTTGCTGTCTTGAATAATCCGTCGACATTTCACTTTCACCATCTGAAAGGTTGCAAGATTCTCTGCAGTCAGTCGACACTTGAACCTACACTGAGCAGCACACCTACCTCTGATTGTAGAGGGGCATTCGTCACTCCTTCAAGAGACAGGCTGCCACTTTAATTGTCCTGTGGACTGTGGAACGGATGCTTCAGTAGCGTTGTGGATCATGTTGGTAATATGAGCCACCAGCCCTCAACACTGACATGATGTTTAAACTATGCCAGCTGACTGTAAAGTGTCGAGTTTGCTCTACAGAGCACCCATTGTGGCGGTTTCCTTTCGGGTTCCACCCTATCTGGCAAATGGCTCCAAATCGGGAAGTAGCAATGTTCAAGAAGAGTGTAGAGGAGATGACCTCTGGAGAATTGTCGAGGGATGTCAGGAATACCGTAGCCATGTTTATCTTGTGCTGGTGAAAAGATGAGTCTGGGGTACCTAGGAAATTGGTGACAGACACTGTGTGCTGGGTAACTGAACTGGTACTTATCTGCAGATTGATTGATCCTCACACATGAGAATCAGCAGAGAAAAATCTGCGGACAGTTTTGGAATTATTTTGCAAGGATTTGGTTCCATCTACATTGCAGTAGGCACCAAAACTCCACAGAGCCTTATGAAATAGCATGTTTTACCATTAACAGCATGAAAACAAAACAAATCTAAGTTACTTTGGAATTGCTAAACCTATAATGTTTGCGATCACACTTGGCAATTAAAATCAAGAGACACTAAACCACCTGTTTAGTACCAGAAATGCACGAAAATTCTGCGATGAAAAAATTCCTGTACTCCACATTCCAAGGCAGACAAATACTCCTTACTGGTAGCCTCCCCTCATTCACACAATTGCTTCTTTATGGTTATAGTGATACAAAAGCAATCACAAACAGTTGGCTTTTATTAACAATTTACAATTCAATTTTATTACACTGCAGACTAAACTTTCCAGTTAAGCTACCCCCCCCCCCCCCTTTCCTTCCTTCAGTTCCTTACTACAATTTAGCTCAAAAGCAAACTGGTGGATATTTATTGTATTGACAACACCAGTTCTCAGGATTTATTGACAACACTAATTCTCAGCATTTACATTTTCTTCCATGGCAAAGAGAAGAAGGCTGTGAGTTATGGGGGAGGGAGGGGGATGGGGGTGAGAGAGAGAGAGAGAGAGAGAGAGAGAGAGAGAGAGAGAGAGAGAGAGAGAGAGGGGGGGGGGGGGGGGGTTCAAATTATACCCCAAAAATTGCTTACTTATTTGAAAAGAGACTCATAATCAGAATTACAAACTTCCAGCATGCTGGACTAGCTATGGGTCAGCAACTTCTATTAAACAGTACAATGAAAAAGCTGCAAATTTTACGTTATAATGACTAGTTTCAGGCTGAGACCCATTTTCAAATCATTGTAACATAGTCAACAATAGTCTTTCCGAATATGTGAAAACCATGTCAAAAATGTGCAACGAGCAGTTGCAATGCATAGATAACCCACTGCACCCTCATTTACTATCTGTATGTACTGTAACCATTCGTTGCACGTTTCTGACATGGTTTTAACTGCTTTGGAAATACTATTTCTGAGTATGTTACGGCGCTCTGGAAATGGTTCTCAGCCTGAAACTAGTCATCAAATAAATAAACAAAGTAAAATTTGCAACTTGGGCTGTCTTTCTGTTGTATGGAAATGGGTTTGTCTCAGACTGCAACAGTTTGCAGCAGCAACTGCACAAAATTACCATACAAATATTTATGTATCAGTTTAATGAAACATTGAACATATTCATCATTGTTAACATGTTTAATACAGAAACAACTGATACAAAATAATTACATACTTTTGTTATCTTTACAACTGAATGTTTATGAATAATTGTACTTTATTAACCTACCCATACTTTTTACTTCAAATGGGATTAGAAACAGTGATGTTTAAACGTCATTAGTCAAAGACAAGGAACTCACCAATGAAAGCAGCATTCTTACAAAACGTGTAACACAAGAATGATTTCCAATTTTATTTGGATCTGGCTCTTCTTCTGTATCACCATCGCTCTTTAAATACAAAGGAGCATGATTTGGCCTATCAAAAGAAACAATTTTTGAAATGTTACCAATCTGTGCTTTGCATAAAGACTTAAATCGCATAAAGTGTATTTATTATACAGAAAAGTAACAAATTAACTGTACAAGTCACTATCAATGATTAAAGTTGTACAATATTTTTGTCAAAAGATATGAAAAATATTATTAAATAAATAAACAAACATATTTTTAGAAAGCAGTTGAACAGTACCTGTTAAGCAATACATTTTGTACAGTGAAGGACTACTCAGAGTACAGGTCTGATAAAAAATGTATGAGAATAACAGAAAAATAATGGAAATTACTGCATGGAACAATACATAAAACAGAGGAAAGGCAACCACTCGCCTATAGAGGATCAATGTGTAGAGCCACAGTAGCACATTACAGAAAACAGCATTCACATTAGCTTTTGAGCACTAGCTCTTTTTCTCACAACAGTACACACATTCACACACAGACACCAGAACAAACACTCCTGTTGCCACTGCAAGATCATTAAAACTCAATTATTGAAAGCGGTTGACTGAGCTGGTTGAGGTGGGGAGGGGGAAGTGGGAAAGAGAGAGGTTTTCTTGACAGATATATTCACGGCCCCACAACAAGAGAAAGAAGTTCAGAGAGTGCAACAGAAGGAGATGTAGGAAAATGTAGAGGGGAGGACAGCGGCGGTGGCGGCAGTGGTGATGGTGGTGGCGGTGGTAAGTTCCTATGGGACCAAACCGCTGAGGTCATCGGTCCCTAGGCCTACACACTACTTAATCTAATTTAAACTAACTTACACTAAGGACAACACACACACCCATGCCCAAGGGAGGACTCAAACCTCCAACGGGGGGAGCCGACTGAAGAAGGAAAGAGAGAGGTGAAGACGAAGAGGGAGAGAGGGAGGAGATAGAAGGGAGAGGGGTTGAAAAAAGAAGTTATGCTGAGGGTGGAAGGGGGAGGGAGGGGGTGAGAGTGGTCGCAAGGGGGGAAGAGGGAGAATACCTGGATTTGAGGGGGGAGGGGGGAGATGAAGAATGGCGAGAGAAGGCAGTGCATGATCTGAATGCAGAAGGAGTGGTATGGATAGAATAGAGAAGAGAAAACCTAAGGTAAGGCAATGTAAACAGGTTAGTGGAGATTTAGGCCAGATGGATTGCGAAAGAGCAGGAGACGTTGGAGATAGAATTCCCATCTGCGCAGTTCAGAGAAACTTGGTCTGGAAGAGAGTATCCAAATGGTTCATGTAGTGAAGCAGCTGTTGCAGTCATTTGTGTGGAGATGTGCAGCAAGCGGGGCAACTGGAGGGTCAAGTTTGTGATTTACCACAGTTTGACAGTGGCCGTTCATGTGACTAGATGGTTGGTTACTTGCCATGACCACACAGAATGCTGTAAAGTAACTGCAGCATAGCTGATATATAACAGGGCTGCTTTCACAAGTGATCCTGCTTTTTATTTTGCAGGAAATGGCTGTGATTGGGCTGGGGTAGGAGGTGATGGGTGGTTGTATACAACAGGTCTTGCATCTGGACCAATCCCAAGGCAGTGACCCATGGGGTGCAGGACTGGGAGTAGGGTTGGAATAGGGATAGACAGGGATATTCTGTACATTGAGTGGGCAGTTGAACATTACTTTGGGGCATGTGGCTAGGATATCTCTTGCTTCAGAGCATGACGTGAGGAAGTCGAAGCCCTTGTGGAAGACGTGGTTGAGCTTTTCAAGACCAGGCTGATAATGGGTCATCAAAGGATGCTGACTGGTGGCTGGTTAACAGGTTTACTGGTGTGAGAGGAGCAGATGGCATGGGAGACTTGTTTTGGATGAGCTGGATAGGACATTGTCAGTCAGTAAATGCTCTGGTAAGGTTATAGGTTTATTTCGAGAATTTCTGCTTTCCACTGCAGTGTCCACAGATAGCGAGGTTCCCAACGTCATCCTGACACCAACCCAAAACATCTTTCCTAATATTCCTCACAATTATTTCACTTTCAAGTTGCTTTAGGATGTCGCCATCTAGAGGAATATTTCTTGTCCTATTAATTAACTGTCTGGTCCAAACTCACTGATAGAAATGTCATGGTCTGGATTCACAGCAAGGACAGCTTTTACTCCTCCCCTCCAAAACATCAACACCTATTCCAAAATCCACTTCACCTTGTCCTTCTCAACTCATAAAACCACTTTCCTAGATGTCGATCTCCATCTATCAGATGGCTCTATAAAATGCATCTGTTCATATCAAGTGCGCTAACCACCAACAGTACATCCACTCTGACAGTTGTGGCCCATTCCATGTCAAAAAGTCTATTCCTTATAGCTTTGTTCTCCATGGACACTGCATCTGCAGTGGAAAGCAGGAATATTCAAAATATACTATATCAGAACCTTTACTGACAGACAATATCCTATCCAGCTTATCCACAAACACGTATCCCTTTCCATCTGCTCCTCTGACATTAGCCACTGACCAGTGCTTCTCTAATCATACAGTGCCAACCTGGTCTGGAAAACCTAAATCACATCCTCCACCGGGTCTTTCACTACCTCAAGTTGTCACATTTTTACAAAGAGCATATTTGGTAGTGGTACAAATGAGGAAAAACAATAAGTACCTTAGCCTACTCTCTCTCTCTCTCTCTCTCTCTCTCTCACACACACACACACACACACACACACACACACACACACACACACATATGCACACACTCTCTCTCTCTCTCTCTCTCTCTCTCTCTCTCTCTCTGTGTGTGTGTGTGTGTGTGTGTGTGTGTGTGTGTGTGTGTGAGAGAGAGAGAGAGAGAGAGAGAGAGAGAGAGAGAGAGAGAGAGAAGAAGAAGAAGAAGAAGAAGAATGAATACATTTGTTTTCGTTATTACCTTAACCTTTGTATAACGTGTATACATAGTCGCTGAAACATCTGCCTTACAATTTGATTTGGGCATTTGATAAGTATCTGTACAGGCCACCAATCATTTTCTGCCATATGACCAAGAAACCATTCACAAGCAGCTTGTGATGCATTGAACTGCTTTGTTAAAAGTTCCACCCACTGCACCATCGTTGGCTATAAACAAAAAGGGCACATGTGTTTCTTGAAAGTTTCCTCGTGGATTGAGTAGTCTATCACTTTTCAGGCATGGATCTGGGATATTATTAAATATTGTCAGTTGACAACCTTTAGCAATTCTCAAGATGAGTCGCTTGTAAGATTATCTCTGTTATCCCTAATGTATGTGCTTCTTTCCCACAATGTAAAGTGCCTTAAAAATCTTGCAAGTGACTCACCTCGAGAATGGTTGAAAGGCTGTTGTCCAAAATACTGGAACAAGATTTAATAATATCCCACATGCAGTCCCAAAAAATGATGAAAAAATGAGCACAATTAACATACATAAATATATAAGGACAAAGAAATAGCGGAGGTATCAATATACAGTTTCATTTGTGTATGTGTATATTTATCTGATTCATATAATCTTCCCACTATGACTTTACACAAATTATTCTCTAGTCATCAAACACACACAAATGAACATATGGGCTAATTATGTGTGTAAAATAAAGTATTTCTACACAAGGATTAAAGTTTGTTTCCAACACATTCAGTATAGAGATTTAAAACCATCAGTATCTCACCTACTTCCATGCAAAGACATAGGAGGGTGATTCAATAATTAAAGAGACAAATTGGTCTGGGGAAAAAACTGTTAGTAGGGCAAGTTTGGTACTTTTATGGCTTTAAGTTGGCATCACTGGGATGAGTCCTGATCAGGTGATGTATCAACATTGTTTTGTTTATAACCTCTAAAATACATTTCAAGATGTCGAGTCCGCTTGAAACGTCCACATTACTTGAACAACGTTCTGTTATTCATTTTTTACTTGCCGAAGGCAAGAAACCAGTGAATATATACTGTAGAATACCTAAAGTTTATGGTGAAGGTTGTATGAATTATGCAAATTTTTACGAGTGTGTAGAGCAGTTAAAAAATGGTCGTGATTCAGTAACTGACGAAACCATTCTGGCCGACCAGTTGCAGTTTCAACTCCCTGACTTGAAAGTCGAATTAATGACATTATTCATGCCAACCGACGTGTGACTGTGGAAATGATAGTTGATAAGGTTCAAGTAAGTACTGGTACAGTTCATAACATTATCTGTAACAAGCTGAAGTACCACAAAACATGTGCAAGATGGGTCCCAAAGGAGTTGACGTGGCTACAAAAGGAAACGAGGTTGAGAGTGAGCACAGAGCTAAAGGAACATTACGAAAGAGAAGGTGAGCACTTCTGCAACAAAATTTTAACTTGTGATGAAACTTGGGTTCACTATTATGGGCCAGAATCAAAAAGACAAAGCATGGAGTGGAAGCACACCAGCTCACCTGTCAAGAAAAAATTCAAAACCCAAGTATCAGCGGGAAAAATTATGTTGATGGTGTTTTGGGAAGCTGAAGGTCCAGTTTTTTGTGATTATCTCTAAGAGCAGCGTACAATGAGCAGCCAATACTACTCGGATTTGCTTTTGAACAAGGTGAAGGCAGCCATATGAGAGAGAGATGTTGTGGATCTCAGAGGAGAGGTGTGAGTCACCAGAAAGACAATGCATGTCTTCATATTGCTTAACTAACCCAGAAACCATACACAAAATGGGCTGGAAAGTACTGGCTCATCCCCTTACAGTCCTGATTTAGCACTTAGTGATTTCTATTTGTTTGGTACACTGAAGGAGGCATTACGTGGGAAGAGCTTCCAGGACAACGAGGATGTGAAAAAGTTTGTGGGAAATTGGTTCAAGCATCAAGATAAACAGTTCTTTGCAGCCGGAATAAAAAAGCCTGTAGCCTGTTGGAACAAGTGCATAAATGTTCAAGAAGATTATGTTGAAAAGGAGAAAAAGTAATGTTTTGTAAAAATGAACCCCTTTTTTCTCCAGACCAATTTTTATCTTTACCCTTTAACTGCTCTGGACATGTTAATGCATGCGCCTTTCTACCTGTCCCTGTGTGCTCTGAACATGTTTACACGCGACACCAGTCCTTCTACCTGGTACTCTAAATGTGTCTATGTGTAGAAACGTTCAGAGCACCAGGTAGAAGGATTGGCAGCACGCGTAAACACGTACAGAGCACACATGGACAGGTACAAAGGCGTGCGCGTTAATACATCCAGAGCAGTTAAAGGGTTAATTACTGAATGACCATCATAGTATTAAAACCAATTTAATTCAGCAAATAAAAAATTACCTTAAAACAACAGGTTATTCAAATCCTAAATGACAATCACAACTCTGTATCTGTGTCACAAAATCTGCAAAGATTGAGCATATAGTTCCCTCAAAATACATATATACATTCAGAAAGATCTTTAGCTCATCTTTAGAGTTGGCCAAAATGGGATCCTACTGTTCTCTAGAGTAAATCTCACTTTACTCAGCCAAAGACCCTTACAAAATCTATAAAGATCATATACAATGGACAGTTTTGTTATCTGCATTAATCTAACACCGAAGATCATGATGGCTTTTCCTTGGTTGAGTATAAAACAGCACTGTTCTACAGGTAAAGATTTTTCAGCCCTAGGGGTATCAAGCGACTAGACAGAATTTTAGTGAGGATTTTACCATCAACTGAGAGCAGTGTAAGTCCATGATAGTTGCAACAATCGGATCTGTCACTATTTTTAGAAATGTTTATAATTAATATTCTTCTGTGGTCAACAGACATGGTTTCAGTTGTCCATATTTTAGTTGCAAATAATGGATAACTGTGGGATTCTCCTGTATCTACAGCACCTTCATTATCTTAACTTTCCTAAATATTGTCTGTGGAATCTGACATGGAAACTAATTACCAATATACTGATGGTAGCTCTTCTGAATTATTATGTTCAATCAATCTTAAACCAACTGTTCTTTTTTAATCACTGGTAGATCATTATTATTTAATTATCTGCGTACAGTTTGTGTGTCCAATTTTTAATACTGGTAAGTGTTCAACAAAAAAATAAGTTTAGGAGCAAAACAACATAAACATGTCAGTTTCTATTTACCTTTTCTTTAGCATGGATAAATGTCTCCACAAAAAATGACGTGGACAATTGAGCAGCCATTTCCGTAATATCGGACTGCAGGCTGATGAGAGTCTGAGGAATGTATCCACATACTTGCCACATAAAGCTGGAAAACAACAGTACACATTTAGTATCTGTATTACACATAGTATCAATCAAAATTTAAGAGTGTGTGAAACAAGTCACTAATCTTTCTAGCCACATGGCACATCAGTAGATGTCAAGTCTTACTTCCAACACACACACACACACACACACACACACACACACACACACAAAAGCACACTTGGAGAACACACACAAAAGCACACTTGGAGAAAAAAGGGAGCAGAACACACATTTTCGATGGGATAATATAATCCGCTGTAGCCCGGGTCATTTACTTATAAAATCTGAAGATTTTGGGAGCTATCTCCATGTTTATCATCAGAAGTGTAGCTGCTGTTAAATCTCAAATTACTTCTCTAAGGATGCAGTGCTCCTGATTCTAGTAACTGTTTCTATTCCAGTCCAGGCTCTTCCAGTTTGAGTATTACCCATGGGCAGCCAGGTGCCTGCAGTCAGAAGTGGAAAGGAAAAGGCAAACAGCTCAAGTGTGGTAGTCAATACTTTCCACACAACAATGCCAGCTATTGGTTTTGACCACAACTAACAAAGTATAATCACTATGAGATGTGTTTGAATTGTCTGTTAATCTACTAACATTTTGTAACATTTATGGAACATGACATCTTTTTATTCGCAACTGATGCAATATTTTGTGTCAGACCCCATTTTTCCATATGACGCACACAATTCTTCAGTGCTGGATGTGAATCTGCAATCTTTCTGTAGTTTTTATCCTTATCATGACAGGAAGAAGCTGTTGCATTATGTTGATCTGCAGATTTGATGTCAGGTTTATTTCTGGGAAGCTCGGAAAATGCACGTCAAAATACCACAATAACAAATTATCCCTGCTTAATAACTCTCCTTGAACAGAATGCAGTTTTGTAAATTAGTAGATTGTAATAGAACTTTTGAAGATATGGTATCTGGTGTGACAGAAAATGGTGTGATAAATAATTTAAATTCATTTTCTAGACTCCTTAAGTTCTGAACTCTTGTCTCAAAACTGTGATAAAGTGATAGCATGTCTTGTTAAAAAATCACAATATCTGTGGTTGGGCACACTGTAGTGACAAAAGACAGGACAGGTTGCTTTCCCAAGCTGCCTTTCAAATAGACTCAGTTCATCCGTGAACACAGTAACTTCATCGTACATGTAAATAATGAGTAAACACATCCCTTGAAACATCACTTAAGTTATTTTAAATATCTTATTTGATGAGTGAGGAAGGCTGTTTGCACCGACAGAACATGGAGCAAACATGGTGCAATAGGTCTGCATGGCGAGCTGCATGCGCTCGCCTGTGACCTATTGGGTAGAATTGGTACTATCTGTCCCACTAAATCAAATTGAAATACAAATCATTCCCTCCAATAGCAAAATAAGATATCATGATGTTATGCACTATTACATTTGGTACTAATCTTTCGGCAGAATGGGGAACAGCAGCTTCTTCCAGCAATACTGTTCCTGTTAACTAGAATACAAGCACTTGCGTAAGGACTTTTTTTTCTCTTAGAGCGTCTTTTACAGTACATAGTTTAAGCATACAACAAATGGTCAATGGGAATCAAAGAATTATGACTTACATTTAGATGGCTGTGCAGCACCAGGCTAATGCCATTCTGTACTTCAATGCCAAGTCTAATAGGACATACATAAAAATTGTGGCATTAAGATACTTTCACAGGTAAGAGATAATTTGAGTCTCAGGGTACCCAGGTTTAAAGCATTTTTGGCACAAGCTATGTAGACAAACAGTTCAGACCACTAGTGCACTCAATATCCCTGGCACATTCAATACTGACAAGCTGGCCAGCCAGGATGTAGCATTACCATCATGTCTACGGTTATAGGTGGAAGCTACATTGAGGATGAAGACAGTTTTCAAAAGCCTGAAAGACTGTAATAGAACATGATGTAATACCACAGATGAAATATCACTCAAGAGACAAATGTCAAAATTCTCTGTTCTTATGATCTGGTCTCCATCTTAAAAATGAGAGTCTTTTTTTATCTATTCCTACAGGTGTTATGAATTAACAATATTAAATTACAAAGACACACAGCTGATGAAAATATATAACAGGAAAGTATGGACAAGCTGGGTGCCTAACTGTAAATTAGGTCAAGAGACTCTTGAAGAGAGAGGCAAATCTTGCTATATCTGAAGTAGAATAGAAGCAGAAGGAAGATGCAAGAAAGGCATAATAGTAACGATTGTACAAGGGAAAAAACTTCCTACAAAAACAATATGAAAAACTATGTTTGGGCCAAATCTCAAAACGAGTATGAAACAATTGATTATGACAGAAATGAAAGAATTAGGAGTCTTCGTAATGTGGTGTTGCTGGAGATATTTGAGACACAGATCTCAAAATCAAATTTTAAAGAGAAAGGTATTTTGAAGGACAGATGTGGATGCAGACCATAAATTATTGGTTATGAACTGCAGATTAAAACTGAAGAAACTGCAAAAAGTATCAATTTTGTAAGATAGGACTTGGATAAACTGAATGAACAAGAGGTCATTGAAAGTTTCAGACGGAACATTTGGCAATTCTGGAGTGAAACAAGCAAAAGGATTACAATAGAAGATGATTGTGTAGCTTTGAGAAATAACATAGTGAAGGTAGCACAGGATCACATAGACCTAGTAGATATCCTTGGAAAAATCAGGAAATACTGAATTTAACCCATGAGATGAGAAATAAAGCAGGTGAAAATGAATACAAACGTCTAAAAAATGAGATTGACAGAAGGTGCAAAATGGTGAAACAGGAATGATTACACGACAAATGCAAGGCTGCAGAGCCACGCACAACTACTAGAAAGATAGATGCTGCCTACAGGAAAATTAAGGAGATCTCTGGATACAAGAGAAGGAGCTGTATGAATATAAAGAGCTCTGATGGCAAACAAGCACTAAGCACAGAAGGGAATGCTGAGGGGTGAAGGAATATACACAAGGGCTATGCAAAGGGTATGAGCCTGAAGGTAATATTATAGAAAGGGAAGAACAGATAGATGAAGGTGCGTGGGAAAATATCATACTGCGAGAAGAATTTCAAAGACTACTGAAAGAACTAACTTGAAATGAGGCCCCTGGAGTAGATGACATTCCACCACAATTTTTGAGATCCCTGGGAGAACCAGCCATGACAAAACTTTTCCGTGTAGTGTGCAACATGTATGAGACAGTAAAATACCTCTAGACTTCAAGAAGAATGTAATAATTCCAGTTCCAAATAATGCAGGTACGGAAGAGTGTGAATATTACTAAAGTACCAGTTTAATAAATTATGCTTACAAAATACTGACATGAATTATTTACAGAAGACTGAAGAGACTGGTAGAAGCCGAACTCGGGAAAGATTAGTTTGAGTTCTGGAGAAATGTAGGGACACAGGAGGCAATACTGAGTCTACAATTTATCTTAGAAAATAGATTCAAGGACAAACCTATTTTATACTGTTTGTACATTTAGAGAAAGCTTTTGTCAATGTTGACTGAAATACACTCGAAGGTAGCAGGGATAACATACAGAGAGCAAAAAGTTATCTATGATTTGTGCAGAGACCGACTGCAGTTATAACAAATGAAGCACATGAAGGGAAATAGTGGTTGAGAATGGAATGAGACAGAGAATGGAATGAGACAGAGCTGTTACTTATCCTTGATGACTGAGCACGCAGTAAAGGAAACCAAGGGAAAGCCTGGGAAGAGAATTCAAGTTGAGCGAGATGAAACAAAACCGCTGAAGTTTGCTAACATTATTGCAATTCTGTCAGAGAGAACAAAGGACTTGGAAATAAGGCTGTTGATAAAATATCGACATATTGATATTTTATCCAGAAAAGATCGATATAGATCAGTAGTACTTTTCCCCCGATGTATCGATACTTTGGTAAATACGGGGTGTATCAAAAAGAACCATCAAATTTGGCACATAAATATTTCTGAAACTAATAAACATATACAATGAATTTTGTTTACTGGTGAACGAGAAACTCAACAAGTCCCCCCCCCCCCCCCCCCACCACCACCACCACCCCAATACCTTTTATAGGTGTTCAATATGCACGGCATATGTCAATGCAGTATTCAAATTGTTCCCACACTGCAAGGAGCATGTCTTGAGTTACAGCTTCCACAGCTGCTGTTATGTGGTGTCTCAGTTCATTCACTGTGTTCATAAACAGAGTATTTCATAACCCCCCCCCCCCCCCCCCCCCCATGAAATAATCACATACAGTCAGGTCCGGTGACCTTGGAGGCCAATAATGTAAAGCTGAATCATTTGGCACAGTGCAACCGATCCATCATTCAGTAATCCTTTGATTTAAAAATTCTCGCACTTCCATATGCCAGTGTGGCAGTGCCCCATCCTGCTGGTAAATGAAGTCATTCGAATCAGTCTGAAACTGTGGGAGAAAAAAAGTTCTGAAGCATATCGAGATATTCGCTTCCTGCAACAGTGTTCTCGGCAAAGAAAGAAAAAAACCATACACCTTTTCCCATGAAACTGCACTAAACACATTAAATTTTGGAGAGTCCCTCTCTTGTTATACAACTTTGAGTGGTTGTTCCATACCCCATATTCTCACATTATGGCGGTTCACCTTTCCATTTAAATGGAATGTTGCCTCGTCACCTCCCATTAAGTGCGGAAGAAAACTGTCATCCTCCATCTTGCCAAGAACGAAATTACAGAACTCCACACATTGTTGTTTGTCACCTTCACGAAGAGCTTGTAGTAGCTAAATTTTGTATGGTTTCATGTGTAAAAGTTAATGCAACACATGCCAGATGGACATCGGGAGTACATTCAGCTGTCGAACTGCACAGCGAACAGACTTCTGCAGACACCAAGCTATGGCGGACGTGTTCGACATCTGTACCAGGCACTTGGGGATGGCCCGGCAATTTGCCTTTACAAAAACATTATGCTCCTTACACCAAGCGAGGCGTCATTTGACATTTACTGGCGTGACGTGTGGCTTATGAGCAGCTGTTCAACCATGAAATCCAAGTCCCCCTCCCCGCCGCAACTGTCATAGTACTTGCAGTGGGTCCTGACGCAGTTTGGAATTACTGTGTGATGCCTATTACACATTACGACCCTCTTCACCTGTCGGCGGTCTCTGTCAGTCAACAGATGAGGTCGGCCTGTACGCTTTTGTGTTGTACATGCCCCTTCACGTTTCCACTTCACTATCACATCGGAAGCAATGCACCTAGGGATGTTTAGGAGTATGGAAGTCTCACATACAGACTTACAACACAAGTGACACCCAATCACCTGACCATTTTTGAAGTCCGTGAGTTCCGCGGAGGGCCCCATTCTGCTCTCTCAGGATGTCTAATGACTACTGAGGTCTATGATATGGAGTACCTGGGGGTAGGTGGCAGCACAATGCACCTAATATGAAAAATATATGTTTTTTTGGAGTGTCTGGATACTTTTGATCACATAGTGTTTCTCAAATAACAAAATAGTTATGATTTTTTAAATCCGATGATTCTTTTTGATACATCCTGTATATAAAATTGTGCTTTTGAAAATGTAATAGAACATTATTTTATTTTCAGTGTGTGAAGGAGTCTTACTACTTATTGGGCTTTCATCACATCTAGTTCTCCTCTTTGTGTGAAGGAAGTGTAGATGGCGCAAAGAAATAGTCCAACTGCAATGGGGGGAGGGGGGGGGGCTGGCAGTGTGAATGGAATAAAAAGACTTCTGATATGGAGAAATAGCACACCAGTTGCATTAAGAAACAATTTTTAATGAAACTAGTGTGCCATTTCTTCACATCGGCATCTTTCTAAAAAGTTGCTCAAAAAAGATGAACAAAAATCTAAATGACAATATTGATATTGTTGGGGGCAGAGACGTGTGAGGGGTAATGCTGATATAATTGGCACTCAGCACTACCAACAAAAATTGCAAAATTTAACTTCATCAGACAATACTGATGCTACAACTGATAGGTCTCTGGTGTTTGTAGAATAGAAAGAACAGGGAAGTTGGCATGAAGTGTTCCACACAAATCCGTTATGTGACAAAATTGAATGATCGGTCCATTGGACACCTTTTATTGTGCCACTTACATGCAGTTACCATTGTTAGCAAAGTGGTTATTATCAAGCAGAAAGTGCACCATTTTCCTTTCAATTCTTTCTGTAAGGGGGATAAGGATGCAGCTAGCTTGTTGACATACAGAATATCTAATAATAGATCAATACTTAAATATACACCTCTAAAACTGGCAGTATATTTACAATGTGCAGGCTGATATTTTTCTCATCAATATATCAATGGTATGGATACTGTTTTGAAAAGAGGTTATAAGATGAACATCACCAAATTAAAAGATGGGTAATAGAATGAAGCCAAAAGAAGTCAGGCCATACGGAGGGAATTACATTAGGAAATAAAACACTAAAAACAGTAGATGAGGTTAGCTATTTGGACAGCAAAATAACTGAGATTGTTGAAGTATAGGGGATATAAAATGCAGGCTGGTAATAGCACGAAAAGCTATTCTGTAATTAAAAAAAAAAAGTATTTGCTAATATCTAATATAAATTCAAATTTTAAGAAATTTTTCTAAAGCTATTTGTTTGGAATGGAGAGCCTATATGCAAATGAAACATGGATGACAAGCAGTTCAGACAAGAAGAGAATAGAAGCTTTAGAAATGTGTGTAATAGAAGAATGCTAATCAAACGGCTAGTCTGAATAACAGATGAGGTCTATACAAGATGCAAAAATATGCATTCAAAAAATTTAAATGAAGTAATTTGCAAGCATGTTGACTTGATCACTGTATCTTTTCTTCAGATTAAAATTGTTCTCATACTTAGAATTCATCATTACAATTCAAATTTTGCGATATAAATAAAGCACACATACTAGCATGTTAAGAATTTAGCAAATGTTTGTTGTTCTCAGTAAGCCCACACAAGTAATGTTAGGTGGTCCTCTGCCAGCCTTTAGACATCATGTTTATGCTCCAGTTGCACTAGTGCACATCGCCAGCAAACGTGGCTGGCTCTGAAAAACAAACCCACTGCCTACTTGTCAGCTACACTTGCACATTGAACCTGTACCTGCAGCTGGTTCACTACAGTGGCGTATTTGGTTCTCCCTAAGACTGAATGGAAATGCTCATATGCACTTGTTGAGAAAGGAGCATGCACCTACATGCGTGCCTCTACTTGCATGTGAGGCAAGCATAGGCCCAAGGAAACTAGGTGCGATGTGCAGAGATGTAAATGCAGCCTTACAGTGTCTATGAAATACATGACAGTGTTATTCTTCCCCATCTTTAATTATTATTATAATTATTTTCAGATCAAATTTTTATGTCAGTTTTAAAAATAATCAAGCAATCTCTTTTCTTAGTACTTACTTGAAGTATGTATGTTCAAAGATGTTCTTATCCTGAAGGAAGTGCATGTTATCTTGCCAGATCCAGTCTTCAAGCTCTTTGCTAAGTTCAAATGTGGGTTGTTGCTGTGCTTTGGAAGCAGCAGGTGGTGAGGCAGCAGTGGCTGCTTGTGGTACTGTGAGAGCATCTGCCTCTGGTTCTTCCTTTGAGCCCCGCTGCTCTCCATCACGGCTTACCCATTCATAGAACAGCATATATGCGCTATTTGTTTTTTCAAAGCTGAAGTCCATGAATTTATCTGTTACTGAGTCATATGTCTTGCTCTAAAAATTGAGGGGAAAACAAAAAGAAACAGTTGCAGATTATACATGGTTCAACAGTGTGGCTGATACTAGAAATATAGGACACGACGAATTTTCATGGTACTGAACAGATAGAAATAGATTTCACAGAATGTACAGGGTGTTTCAAAAATGACCGGTATATTTGAAACGGCAATAAAAACTAAACGAGCAGCGATAGAAATACACCGTTTGTTGCAATATGCTTGGGACAACAATACATTTTCAGGCAGACAAACTTTCGAAATTACAGTAGTTACAATTTTCAACAACAGATGGCGCTGCGGTCTGGGAAACTCTATAGTACGATATTTTCCACATATCCACCATGCGTAGCAATAATATGGCATAGTCTCTGAATGAAATTACCCAAAACCTTTGACAACGTGTCTGGCGGAATGGCGTCACATGCAGATGAGATGTACTGCTTCAGCTGTTCAATTGTTTCTGGATTCTGGCGGTACACCTGGTCTTTCAAGTGTCCCCACAGAAAGAAGTCACAGGGGTTCATGTCTGGCGAATAGGGAGGCCAATCCACGCCGCCTCCTGTATGTTTCGGATAGCCCAAAGCAATCACACGATCATCGAAATATTCATTCAGGAAATTAAAGACGTCGGCCGTGCGATGTGGCCGGGCACCATCTTGCATAAACCACGAGGTGTTCGCAGTGTCGTCTAAGGCAGTTTGTACCGCCACAAATTCACGAAGAATGTCCAGATAGCGTGATGCAGTAATCGTTTCGGATCTGAAAAATGGGCCAATGATTCCTTTGGAAGAAATGGCGGCCCAGACCAGTACTTTTTGAGGATGCAGGGATGATGGGACTGCAACATGGGGCTTTTCGGTTCCCCATATGTGCCAGTTCTGTTTATTGACGAAGCCGTCCAGGTAAAAATAAGCTTTGTCGGTAAACCAAATGCTGCCCACATGCATATTGCCGTCATCAATCCTGTGCACTATATCGTTAGCGAATGTCTCTCGTGCAGCAATGGTAGCGGTGCTGAGGGATTGCCGCGTTTGAATTTTGTATGGATAGAGGTGTAAACTCTGGCGCATGAGACGATACGTGGACGTTGGCGTCATTTGGACCGCAGCTGCAACACGGCGAACGGAAACCCGAGGCCGCTGTTGGATCACCTGCTGCACTAGCTGCGCGTTGCCCTCTGTGGTTGCCGGACACGGTCGCCCTACCTTTCCAGCACATTCATCCGTCACGTTCCCAGTCCGTTGAAATGTTTCAAACAGATCCTTTATTGTATCGCTTTTCGGTCCTTTGGTTAAATTAAACCTCCGCTGAAAACTTCGTCTTGTTGCAACAACACTGTGTTCTAGGCGGTGCAATTCCAACACCAGAAAAATCCTCTGTTCTAAGGAATAAACCATGTTGTCTACAGCACACTTGCACGTTGTGAACAGCACACGCTTACAGCAGAAAGACGACGTACAGAATGGCGCACCCACAGACTGCGTTGTCTTCTATATCTTTCACATCACTTGCAGCGCCATCTGTTATTGAAAATTGTAACTACTGTAATTTCAAAAGTTTGTCCGCCTGAAAATGTACTGTTGTCCCAAGCATATTGCAACAAACGGTGTATTTCTATTGCTGCTCGTTTAGTTTTTATTGCCGTTTCAAATGTACCGGTCATTTTTGAAACACCCTGTATCTCCCTAATTAATTAAAAACCCAGTATATCAGGTACAAGGTGCCACTTACATGTCCAGTTTCTTTCACTCATATGTTAGCAAAACCTGAAATCCCAACCTAACTTCTGAAACCCAAACAAATCCAAATACAACAATGCTCAATTTAATGTCCTGGATATATGCAATTACAAGTTTCTTTTTCTAACATACAAAAGAATGGAACAAAAAACTGAGAATCTGTTGGGTGATGATCAGTTTGACTTTAGGAAAGGCGAAGGCACAAGACAGGCAGTTGTAATGTTGCACTTAATAAGGAAAGCAGGACTTCAGAAAAATCAAAAGTCAATACATGTTCGTAGGATCTGTTGACCTACAAAAAGCATCCAACAATTTAAAATGGTGCTAGAAGTTCAAACTTCTCAGAAACTTAAACGTCTGTCATAGGGACAGATAGGTAATATACAATACTTACTAAATCAGTAAAGCTTCGCAATTGCCTAAATATATGTGGAAATTGGATATACATCCTAATTTACTTCCCCCCCCCCCCCCCCCCAACCTCTGTCTCTCCATCTATCTTCTTCTTCCCCTTCTCTCTTCATCTCTTTCTCCCATGTCTCTTTGTCCATCTCCTCTTTCCCCCTCACTACACCATTTCATGCCCCTTCCTCTCTTTCCATCCTGTCTTCCCTCCTCCCTCTCAACTTTAGCCTCGTTCATTGTTATTCCAAATATGTATTCCATAGTGCTATTTGAATCACAAGCCAATAAGCCATACACAAAATGTCTATGTTTTCTGTGAAAAGCAACTGAGAAGAAGAAAACGAAATTACAGATTGCTGTGTCTTTAAAATATATATATATATATATATATATATATATATATATATATATATATATATAATGACAATGAATACATACAGCAAAAACAATTTGCCTGACAGTGAGAACAAAAACAAAACTGCACAATTTCACAGCTGAGCACACCAAAGATTTTCTTTCTTGAATTCGGTTTCAACAGGAAATGTGTACATTGTTGCCAATGGTCTTGTCGTAGCAGTACCACCGTTTCCTGTCAGATCACCGAAGTTAAGTGCTGCTGGGTTGGCTAGCACTCGGATGGGTGACTGTCCAGGCCTGCTGAGTGCTGTTGCCAAGCAGGGTGCACTCAGCTCTCGTAAACCCAATTGATGAGCTACTTGATTGACAAGTAACAGGTCCAGTTACGAAAACTGACAATGGCCAGGAGAAAGCCATGTTGACCAATTGCCCCTCTATATCCACATCCAGTGATGCATATTGGCTGAAGATGACACTGTAGTCGGTTGGTACTGTTTTAAAAATATGTAGCCCATGTCAGTCTCTATGTCTATTTGAGTATCATGTAAAAGTTTAAAAGTAAATTGGTCAAGAACTTTTCAAGAAGTGCATCTTCATCTTCATGTTTTTGAGGCGTAAAGACTGTTCCATAAAATTTTGGGCATGCAGCCGTGTAAATTCAGTTTCTCTTGCTTCTAATATTTCGGCTGAATACGCCCAGCCATCTTCAGAGTGAGCCGAGGTGACTAACGCTCCAGCAGTTGCTCCTTCCTTTTAAACTCGAGGACCGAACCACTGTGTATGCGGCCAAAGATACACAAGGCGCCAGTGACGTTGACAGGCAGCAAAGAGGTGAAACATATGCATGGAAATTAAATCTATGGCTGCGCAGTCGATCCAAATGGCGATATTGATGTGTCACTGAGAGCTGTACTGTCGCGACGTCTTTGTGATTTAATTACAGAAATTGCGCGATTCCATGCTTTGTCCAAGCTGAAGCCAATATCTCTATTAATTAAATTAGTCGCCAACCAAATTTCAATTGCTTCTTTCATTACTGAGTCCCAGAAAGATGAAGTTGAGGGTAAAATTTCGACATTATTGCACACCAATAGGGTGCCTAGTGTCAATACAGTGATCTGCCACCACAGATTTAGTAGGTTGTAAGACACGGGTGTACCTGTAGTGCTCTGTGCTTCTCTCCTGGACATTAAGTGTTGTCTGTCCGATGTATGAACGGCCACAGTCACAGGGGATCTTATAAACCCCAGGCTTCCGAAGCACCAAATTATCTTTTAATGGAACCCAGGAGTGCTGCAGTCTTTGGTGGAGGGCAAAAATCACTTTCATTTTGTTTCCTGAGGATCCATCCTATTTTTGATGAAAGGCTTCCCACATATGGCAGGAAAGCCATGGATTTAAAACTTTCTGTGTCTTCCTCCGCTTTTCTTGTGCCCACTCAGAACTCTAGTACACAGAACACACGTCATTGCTGACGACAGCTGTCTGAAGGACAAGCTTCTACACCTGAGAAGAGTTTTTGAAGCCAACAGGTAATCTCCACAGCAGATACGTAAGGCACTACAAATGAAATCAAGAACCTGGTTGTAAGCTTTTACAGACACTGGCTCCAAAGCCTCAACCTTCTACTTTGCAGTAACGAAATATCTCCATAATCAATAAAATATTTTAGGATTTTAATAATTTTAATATGAATAGTACATGGTTTGACAAACTTTACTGATTTAACTGATGCATATTTTAGATATACCAATTGAGTTTCTTTTATTTACACGATTTTCTGTCATCAGTTTGTGTGGTGATAAATTTATATTTTTTGGAGTGTTATTTTACACAGAATTTATTTATAAGAACAATGTACTATTTATTATATTATATTATATGAAATATTTCATTAATGCTAACTCTGCAGTGTTAACTACCAATTCTGGCAAGCTATTGCTATGGTAATTCTGTCAATGATATAATGCTGTATGAAACTGGTGGAGCTTACAGTATATATTCTTGGTTAATGTTGCCTTATTCAGCAGTTGATGTTCGTGCTCTTTCAGATGTTGCTCTGTCTGCCTCCACCAAAAAAAACACAACAACAACAACAACTAAAGTCCACATGAACAGGCCATGAAGGCCCAACAGTACCAACTGGCCACCATATCATCCTCAGCCAACAGGTGTGGATAAAGAGGAGCATGTGGTCAGCATACCGCTCTCCCTGCCATATGACATTTCCGAGGCCGGAGCCACTATCTCTCAATCAAGTAGCTCCTCCTCAGTTTGCCTCACAAGGGCTGAGTGCACCCCAATTGCCAACAGCACTCGGCAGACCGGATGGTCACCCATCCAAGTACTAGTCCAGCCCGACAGCGCTGAACTTGGGCGATCTGACGGGAACTGGTGGTACCACTGTGGCAAGGCCATAGCTGTTATTATTGTAGCTTTCATTTGAAATATTTTTTTAGCCATATTACCATCTCCTTGTACAGAACTCCCTCTGCATATGTATTACTATTGTACTGTAGTGCTTCAAGCCTGAAGATAATCTATATACATCATTACAAAGAGTATTTAAAAAGGTTTTTTTTCACTTAAAAACAAGTTCAGAGATGTTCAATATGGCCCCCTCCAGACACACGAGCAATATCAACCCGATACTCCAACCTCTTCCACACTCTCTGTAGCACATCAGGCGTAACAGTTTGGATAGCTGCTGTTATTTCTCGTTTCAAATCATCAATGGTGGCTGGGAGAGGTGGCCGAAACACCATATCCTTAACATACCCCCATAAGAAAAAATCGCAGGGGGTAAGGTCAGGGCTTCTTGGAGGCCAGTGATGAAGTGCTCTGTCACGGGCTGCCTGGCGGCCGATCCATCGCCTCGGGTAGTTGACGTTCAGGTAGTTACGGACAGATAAGTGCCAATGTGGTGGCGCTCCATCCTGCTGAAATTGTGGAATTTGCAGCTCTCTGCTAGCTCTGCGAGTCGATTTTCCTGGGCTGCGAACAAATGCTTGCTGGATGCGTGCTAAATTTTCATCACTCATTCTCGGCCGTCCAGAACTTTTCCCTTTGCACAAACACCCATTCTCTGTAAACTGTTTATACCAACGTTTAATACACCACCTATCAGGAGGTTTAACACCATACTTCATTCGAAATGCACGCTGAACAACTGTCGTCGATTCACTTCTGCCGTACTCAATAACACAAAAAGCTTTCTGTTGAGCGGTCGCCATCTTAGCATCAACTGACGCTGATGCCTAGTCAACAGCGCCTCAAGCGAACAAATGTACAACTAAATGAAACTTTATAGCTCCCTTAATTCGCCGACAGATAGTGCTTAGCTCTGCCTTTTGTTGTTGCAGAGTTTTAAATTCCTAAAGTTGTGGTATTCTTTTTGAATCACCCTGTAGATTGAAACTGGTTACCAAATAAACATTTATCGTGGTCAGGGCTGTTTTACTGAATTTTAACACTTTTAATCACTGTTATCTATCCTGAACTGTCAGTACGCTAAATGCTCCTTTCAATAATTTATATCTTCATCATTTCTTCCATTTTTGAGAGGTCCCTAGTTGCTTGGAGAAAAAAAAAATAAAAAAATAAAAGAAACACACACATAAAAGAGATGCTTCAGAGATTGTGGAAGAATGCAGGAGGTTCTCTCTTCAATAAAAGTTAACCTTGTAATTTATTTCATTTACCTCTATCATGAAAGCCTTTATAAACTATCAAAATGATTACAGTTTCAAAACAAATTAACATTTTTAGGTTTAATGAGACACAAAGTGTAATCAAAAAATAATTGGAATTTTTTTATTTCTTTAACATACAATTTTCAGTATTTTTTTGTTTGTCTTGTTGCATGTTCCTGAGGTATGTTTGCATTTTCAGTTGTTTTTAATATTCAGTTTATTAATAAGAATTGAAAAGATTATACGTGTTTTCGAGTCCTTGGCAAATTCTTATGGTCGAAAAAGATGGATCAAAGAATCTGCATTAAACTTTTCTTGAAAAATGGAATAAAGTGGAGCACTACATTTGAAATGTTGAATGTGGCTTTTGGCGAATCTACTATGAGTAAGATAAGAGTTTACAAGTGGTACAAATGCTTCAAAGAGAGCCGAGAAGATGTTGAAGACAATGATGACCACCACCCTGGATGCCCTAGGACGTAAGTTATTAATGGCGGTGTGGAAGAAGTAAAGAAAGTGGTTCTGTTGGTTTCAAAAACTGCCAAATAACCATAAGAGAGTTGCTGATGATATCAGCATATCCTTTGATCATTCCGAGCAATATTTTCAGATCTTTTGTGATGAAAGGTGTAGCAACAAAGCTTGTTTCAAAACTGTTGAATTACTACCAAAAGCGATGCGATGTAGACATCACTCAGGAATTGCTGAATGAAGTTGACAACAATCCAGAACTTCTGAAGAAGGTTATAACAGGTGACAAAATGTGGGTATACACATATGATGTTGAAACCCAAAGCCCAATTGTCCCATTGGAAACTGCCCAAAGAGTCAAGACCGAAAAAAATTTGACAAGTTCAATCATGTGTAAACGTTCTGTTCATTGTTTTCTTTGATTACTATGTGGTAGTGCATCATGAGTTCCTGCTTTATGGTCGTATGCTCAATAAGGAATACTACCTAGAAGTTTTGTTCTGTTTGCTGAAGCAATCCAGAGAAAACAACCAGAATTGTGGCAAAACTTTTCATGGAAATTGCATCATGATAATTCTCCCACTCATATCTCAATGCTTGTTCATGATTTTTAGTGATAAACAAAACTGTTATGTTGTTTCAGCCACTGTATTCACCAGACATGGCCCTCTGAGACTTCTTCCTATTCCCGAAGCGCAAGAGAACCGTGAAAGGACGACGTATTGCTACTATTAATGAGATAAAAACAGAATCACTGAAGGAGCTGAAGAGTGTAATGAAAACTGGATTAAAGAAGTTCTTCCAAGATTGGGAAAAAGTGCTGACACAAGTGTATCATATCTGAGGGGATTAATTTGAAGGAGACAAATTTGATGTTGATGAATAAATAAAGACACTTTAAGAACAACAAAAATTCCCTTTACTGTCTGATTGCATCTCATATGTTGGTATTTATAAGCAAAACATCTTAAAATATTCTTTCTGCTCTATATGAAATACCATACTATGGGTACATGAATCAGTGAAAATGGTCATATTTCAAGAGAGGATAATGACCATGTTCTGTTCATGTGGACAAAATCTGACTGTTTAACATTATAATAGGAAAGTTTGCAATACTTCCAATTACAGTATAATAATTGAGGTTAGGTTATATAAAATTGAGAACCCGGCAGTATTTTACTTCAGCCAAGAACAGTGAGAGGTCTCTCATGTCAGGTGCAGCGGTGGAAGTGACAAGGGATATCAAACTATGAGTCTTTGCATTCCATATGGTTTAGTACTCAACAACTGTATATTACAAAATACAAAATGCAAATGCTGGAAGAAGGAAATCAGTTGGCAAATCAGAACACATGAAAAAAAAAAAAAAAAAAAAAAAAAAAAAAAAAAAAAAAAAAAAAAAAAAAAAAAAAAAAAAAGAGTGTCATAAGAAAAGTAGCTCAACCATTTCCCTGAACTCAAGGTTTTTAGTACTGCCACATCTGTGGTACAAAAATATGTAACTTAGCTGCCAAGAATCCTTAAAGGTTTTGAGAATTTGATGGAACTTGCTCCAGACTGCCACACTTTCATACTGCACATTGCCTGTTGTTTCTATAATATATTTCTTTTTCTAAGTCATCAGCCTTCTCACTGGCTTGATGTGATCTACCACATCGTCTTCTCTTGTCACCAGCTGCGACATAGTGGCGAATATGAATAGTGATCCAATACTGTCAAATGTTTTTTTTTATTCCAGCCTTTGAGTTGCGAATTGACTCTGTGGACAACATTGCCTATTTTACACCATATTTTAGTTCTACGTGATGATGCTTTGCTGAGTGTATAAATGTTTTGACGATGCCATTACAGCTTTATCACATTAGGACATGGTGTAGAACAAATCTGAAGATGGTCATTACTGACTGAAACTGGTCATCATCAAAAGAATTTATATTATGATCAAAGGTTGAAATAAAAAAACAGAAGAGATACTGACGAAGAAATTTCTTCGTCAGACAATTGTTAGCCTCATTTTCAGAAGAGATACTGAGTCGCGGATAAGCACAACAAAAAAGACGGTCACAAATAAATAAAGCTTTCGGCCATGAAGGCCTTCGTCAACAATACACACACACACACACACACACACACACACACACACACACGCACGCAACTCACACACAACCGCAGTCTCAGGCAACTGAACCCACACTGCAAGCAGCAGCACCAGTGCATGATGGGAGTGGCGACTGGGTGGGGGTGGGATGAGGAGGGATAGTATGGTGAGGGTGGTGGACGGTGAAGTGCTGCAGGTTAGACAGAGGGCAGATGAGAGGGAGAGGTGGTGGTGGTGGTGGTGGTGGTGGTGGTGGTGGTGGTGGTGGTGGGAGTGGGAGTGAGAGGGGAGTGGGGAGGAGGAAGCAGTGGAGAAGGAGAGAGGTAAAAAGACTGGGTGTGATGGTGGAATGAGGGCTGTTATAACGTGCAATAAGCCATTTGGGCCATGTATATTCTCAAGTTCACCATCTTATCCTCTTTTCGATCTTATTCGAAATGTTTTAAACACTGACTATACAGCAGTATATGTCACACAAACACAATTAACCCATGTGATTTTAAAAACAAAATTCATAAAATTACTGTACTATAAAAAGATAATTTTTGTTTATGTGAATATATGTTATCATAACTGTTCTATTGTGCTGTTGGGTGAAATTTATTTTCTGTAAATTATTTTTTATTTAATGTTTTATGATTCAATCTTGGTATGAATATATATTTACTAATGTACTTTGGAGCAATGTTAACTGGGTGCGGGTTGGCTGTATGTTGTCTGGCAGGAGGGAAAGAAGGAGAGGTGTAAAGTTTTCTGGAGTTGCGTGTATAACGGAATGTATTTCCCCGAGTGAACATTGTAATTCATGGCAGCAAGGCATCTAGGACTATTAAAAATGAAAGTTATATACAAATCAGTTTGTTGTCTATGTTAGTTCAAGAACATGTCAACCTATAGGGTTTCCAGACCTACAAGAGAATCTGGCTTCCAGACTGAGGCGATTCAAGCAATAGATTGAAGGAGATCCTCAAAAACCAGATGAGTAATTTTTCTTGAAAACTACCACTAGGTTTGGGCAATATTTCTACTCCATGAACAATTATTAAAATGAATGGTCATCCAAGGTGTGTAACAAAGGAGATTATTATAAAGTGGTGCCATTGTGACCAGGATACTTGTACGTTTGGATTTTTGACAGTGTTTATGCTTGATGTGACCAAAAAGCATAAAATTGTGTTGCAAAGTGGAATGATTTTAAATCAAAGTGGAGAAATTTTGGAATGAAGCAACACTATGGACATACATGGTTGTAAAGGTTGAAGCATTATTACTAAAGTTGATGCTACCTACCCAATCCAGGACAATAATAAGCTAAGTACCAATTAAAACATTTTTTTTAATTATTTTATCAGTGCAGTACTGTGTGAACATTTTGACTGTTTCTTTTTTTGCGCTATTAATTTATGAACAAATTTACAAAAAATGGAACATGATCCGAACAATTAAATAAATATGTCGAGCCTACCAGGTTCAACTAGTGAATTTAAACAGGACATAGCCCATAAAGACATGTTTCAGGATGTATTAGGCAATAGTCAACCGAAAAAGTTAAATGAAATCAGTGCAGACTCAGGATTTATAGACAGTAGCTTGTTAGATTCGAGTCCAGACCATCATAAACAAGAACAGCCACATGTAAGTAAAAAACCCAAACAGTTAAATTTACAAGACATGTTTACTGCATTAATGTCATCAATGGAAAAAATAGTGAAAAACTGTCATTGATAGAAAAAAAATGGTGAAAAACTTGAAAAGCCGATAGTGTCAGAATGTAATCTCATTACAGCAGAACGAACGTGTGAAAAAAAAAAATAGAGGGGAGAGTAGAGGCTTCAGAATCCAAAATACAATCATTAGAGACAAAAATAGGGGAAGTGGACAAGGATCTCCTCAGATCTCAGATAGGTGCTGTTGAAGTTAGATGTAAAGATGCTGTTGGAGACACTAGTAAACAAGCTGTAACCTTTATAAATAAGTTAAATAAAAAATAGGCAGTGTTGCCTTAGATGTAGATGAAAAAGTTCCAAAGATAGCTGAGATAACAGACTCAATTGGGTCAGACTTACATAGTGATGTCACTATTATCAAAAAACAAGTAGGACAGTTACAAGATGAGGCTTATCTAAAAACATTCTGTAATGTAGGACACCCAAGCTACCCTACTATGCCACTAAAAAGGCTTCCCTGGTGACAAACATTTTCATCCAGCTGATTTTATACAACACTGCCGTGACAGTTTTCTCCCTGGTATGAGCGATGAACTAAAAATTAATACTAACAAAGAGATAGAGGGGCTGGCCAGTACTTACCTCAGCTCAGTACAGCCGATAGATACACATAAAACAGAACTGAAAATTTACATTCCTAGCTTTCGGAACAAATGTTCCTTCATCGGGGAGGAGAGAGGGGAAAGAAAGGGAAGAAGGGAAAGGAGATTCAGTTACTCACAACCCAGGTTATGAAGCAACAGGGAAAGGAAAATGGGAGGGTAGCAAGGATGGAGGCATGGTTGTCAGAGGGAAGCCAAAGATATTCTACTGTAAGTACTGTGCCAGCTTCAAACCAAAGAGGATGCATACAGAAGTAAAGAGGTATATAGTATAAAGATAAACACAACTATGTAGGACGAAAAGATGCGTGAATGGCTAAAGAGGAAAGGGAAAGAGGAGAAGACTGAATGGGAGTGAGATTGTTTAACGTAGGTTCAGTCCATGGGGATGGCGGGATGAAAGGATGTGTTGGAGTGCAAGTTCCCATCTCCGCAGTTCAGAGGGACTGGTGTTGGGTGGGAGAAGCCAAATGGCACATACGGTGTAGCAGGTTCCTAGGTCTCTAGAATTATGCTGGAGGGCATGCTCCGCTACTGGGTATTGGGCATCTCCTAGGCGGACAGTTCGTCTGTGTCCGTTCATGCGCTCAGCCAGTTTAGTTGTCGTCATGCCGATGTAAAAGGCTGTGCAGTGCAGGCATGTCAGTGCTGACCAGTGCTTTCCTCTCCCGCAACTATCCTGCAGACCTTGTCCACAAACAGATTTCCCGAACAATACATTCCTCCCCGTCCAACAACAATGTTCCTACCCCCAGACCACACAGAAGCATCCCCCTTGTCACTCAATATTATCCTGGCCTCGAAAACATCAACAAATTACTCTGCCAGGGATATGACTTTCTCAAGTCAACCCCTGAAATGAGATCATCCCTTGACAAAATTCTCCCCACACCACCCAGAGTTGCCTTTCGTCGCCCCCCTAACCTCCGTAACATCCTTGTTAAACCCTACAATATTCCCAGACTACCTTCTCTACCCAGCGGTTCCTACCCCTGTAACCGACCCCGCTGCAAAACCTGCCCCATGCATCCCCCCACAACCACCTACTCCAGCCCCGCTACTGGTAAAACATACACAATTCAAGGCAGGGCTACGTGTGAAACTACACATGTCATTTATCAACTGACATGCCTGCACTGCACAGCCTTTTACATCGGCATGACAACAACTAAACTGGCTGAGCGCATGAACGGACACAGACGAACTGTCCGCCTAGGAGATGCCCAATACCCAGTAGCGGAGCATGCCCTCCAGCATAATTCTAGGGACCTAGGAACCTGCTACACCGTATGTGCCATTTGGCTTCTCCCACCCAACACCAGTCCCTCTGAACTGCGGAGATGGGAACTTGCACTCCAACACATCCTTTCATCCCGCCATCCCCCTGGACTGAACCTACGTTAAACAACCTCACTCCCATTCACTCTTCAGTCTTCTCCTCTTTTCCTTTCCTCTTTAGCCATTCACGCATCTTTTCATCCTACATAGTTGTGTTTATCTTTATACTATATACTTCTTTACTTCTGTATGCATCCTCTTTGGTTTGAAGCTGGCACAGTACTTACAGTAGAATATCTTTGGATTCCCTCTGACAACCATGCCTCCATCCTTGCTACCCTCCCATTTTCCTTTCCCTGTTGCTTCATAACCTGGGTTGTGAGTAACTGAATCTCCTTTCCCTTCTTCCCTTTCTTTCCCCTCTCTCCTCCCCGATGAAGGAACATTTGTTCCGAAAGCTAGGAATGTAAATTTTCAGTTCTGTTTTATGTGTATCTATCGGCTGTACTGAGCTGAGGTAAGTACTGGCCAGCCCCTCTATCTCTTTGTTAGTATTTGTTTCACATCTTTATATGAGATTTTCCATTAATCATTTAGAACTAAAAATTAAGTTTATTAATAGATCATTAGAAGAAGAAGCCTTGTCATGGGCCAACCAACTTGACTGAAGCAATTTACCTATAGATGAATTTGAAAAGTGTTTCTTGATAAAGTTCTGGTCTGACACTGAACAAGCAAGGATAAAGAGAGAGTTTTTAAATGGTCCAATGTACAGGGAGCATAGAGGGGTATGAAAGAGTTTTGCATAGACGAGATCATGAAACTTGCACACTTAGACCAACCTTTTGATGAATTAACTCACACAGAGGTACTTAAGAGAGGGCTACCAGAGAGCATTCAAATTGGGTTAGTTCACGGGGCAGATGATTCTGTAGACAAGTTCCTAAAATATGTAGAAAAGTTAAGACGGGGCGTATAATGGTTTTGGCCAACATAGTATTGATTTCAGGAGGCCAAACTGGAGTAACCACAATCATGATAGAAATGACAATTTTTGCAAGGACATAACACCACCACCCTAGAGAGGAATGACAGGAATCCAAATAATTTTAGAAATTATCAAGATGTAGGATCAAACCATGGGGACAAACAGTTTTGTGAGAAAAGAAATTCTGGGAACAGAAATGGTGATAGGAATTTTGAAAACAGAGGTGGACAATGGACAAATAATGACCAGTCCACCCAACATGTGAGAGATAATGATAGTAGAGGTGATAGGTTAAACTGAAACCCTCTCAGTTGGCAGAAACATTGGTGAACAGTCATTTTTGGCAGTAAACAGAAACCTTCACAACACTGATTATGTAAAATTCAGCGAGTTAACACCTATTTGATTATTTTCTGAGTACAGTAGTAATGCAGGAGGATGTTTTTCTGTTTGCAGTGAAAAATGTTTTTTGATTATACCAAAAGGGTAAGGTAATCGAATTCTACAAAATGTACAAGTATATCAAACTTTGTTGAACACCCTGAGTAACCAGTGAACATGTAAGTGTAAAAGGTTGTATAATTGCAGGAGTAATGAGATTAGTACCCAGTATATAGACAATTTTTGGTAAATTTTGAGGAAGTATATGGTGTGTGTGTGTGTGTGTGTGTGTGTGTGTGTGTGTGTGTGTGTGTGTGTACGTAGCTATTAGTAGAAGAGTCCACCTGAGATATTTAATGTCATGCACTAGTTTTCAACGTGTTTGTAAAATGCAACAAGTGAAAGTACAGTTGCCTAGTCAAATGCATTTGAAAGTAATGAAGTGATTGTAGGGAGTGTTACCTTTCTGACTCTTAAGCTAAAGTAATATGATTGTATACAGTAATGAGTTGTGCAAGCAAAGCAATGATTACAAACAGTAAAGTAATAAAACATGTAGAAAGTGTAATGTCTGTTTCTATTGTTAGAGGAAAGGCTATACCAGTTGTGAGGTCTGCAGCTATGTGATGTTATTTTGTGAGGTTGATCTATTGTGTAAGATGAAGCAGGTGATTTTTCTTAGGCGATTATTATTATGGAGTATTCAGT
The DNA here is from genome assembly GCF_021461385.2 of Schistocerca piceifrons. Taxonomy (NCBI): domain Eukaryota; kingdom Metazoa; phylum Arthropoda; class Insecta; order Orthoptera; family Acrididae; genus Schistocerca; species Schistocerca piceifrons. The sequence goes on along the minus strand of NC_060138.1, from coordinate 408,477,645 downwards.
GGAGTAATGAGGTGATATTACGAGGATATAAGGTGAAGTAATTATGTTGATGCAATGAGGAGATGTTTGATGTATTTAATGAAGTATTGATGTAATACTGATGTAATGAGGAGAATGATGTTATGTAGGGACTGGTTAGGGAACCTGTTTTTTCTTACTGTGGAGAAAGTATATGAAAGACACACTTAGTTAGCAAGGTTTGTAATGCAAGTTGGATATGACTTGAAGTAACAGACACAAGTAGATACTCAATCATATTTATGCAGAAAGGTTGATTCTATGTGAAATGTAACACCTTTTATAATTAGGCAATATGTCAGTAATCTGTACACTGAAAAGTGATTAAGCATCTTGGTAGTAAATAATGTGAAGAGCATGACACTTGAAAATAGGAAGTAAACTGGAGATTGTTTTTAGTGAATTAAACCTCTACTGTCACACCAATACATCCTTGTACACTGTTGAAAGGTAATGAGAAGTGAAAACGGTTTATTTCTGAACTTATGAAATTTTTTTATACTTACACTGAACCATATAAGATAAGTCAGGATGACAAATCTGAACACTTGATAGTTAATGTATTCAGTACGCAAAATGCTATATGAATTGAACTACTTACTGTATCAGACTAGACACTTGACATTTAACTTCTTCGTTACTGATTCTGAAAATGTGATGAGAGGTGGGAGTTATATTGTTACTTTTCTGAAAACATGATGAAGTATATACTAAGATTTTGAAACATTTTACCCCAGATGGGTGATGTGCACCAAGTGTTACAACCATATAGTGACTTACTGAAACATGTAATGATTAATATTTATCTGCACAGAAATTCTAGTTTTTAAGAGTTTCAACACAACCATATCCCCCACAATGACTTGTAAATATCTTAGTGCTATTGCAATTTTTTTATTTGATGTTTTATTATTCATCTAACCAACTATGAGCACGGGGGTGATTCCTGAATGATACTCACAGGTACAAGATTCTTTGCCATTGAATACTATACCCACACCCCACAAAAAACTGCAAAACATTTTATCATTTTTATAAATAACCTGAAGATACTGTCTGATAACTAGTAAAATATGTATACTATTCTTTGCTTTTGAACTACTTGTAGACAGTACAGAAGGCACCATGCAATTTTACAAAGAACAATTTTACAGAACTCTGAAACAAACAAACCCTATTTTCACCGAAGTGTGTAAAAGATATCAGGAGAGTTATTGAAATCTGTGGGTACTTGTTTCTCAAAAAATTGGTACAGAATATTATTTGTGTACAGTATATAACTTTTTGTATTACCTAAGTGGACATTTTCCAATTCTATCTAGCTCTTGGTGAATTTTGAACCGGAAATGGTATGGAAATTTCAGACAACCCCGTGATCTGGGGAGGACATTTTCATATTTTTGCTTTAAGTGTGAGTTACATGACATGCTCTCTGTACATTCATCATAGTGCTTATAAATATAAGTTATTTCATTGATGTTGTGTAGTATCCTCAGCCATGAGTTGAACCAAATTGATAGTGAACTTAGCTGTGTGTTTAAACACACTACATGGTATCCCCAAATTGAAATTGTGCCATGTTAGCGCACCGGACTTTTATTTGAACTGCTAACACATAGTCTAGTATCCTGGAACTGAGTAGTGCTTATGTAGCACACAGAACTTTATCAAATGCTTTGACATTTTAGTAGTGTCTATGCTGCACACAGTATTTCATGAACTACTGACTATGTAAAATGGTATTGTAAGCCAAGGTAGCGCAAAAAAGACACAGAGGACTTGCTTCTGAAATATGGTATCGCATTTTTTGGTAGTGAAATTAGTATCGTAACCCACAATATTGCAAGTGGTTTCTTATTTTATAGTTACGATGACAGTAACAGAAAAGACTGTTTTCAAAATAGTATTTACTTTTCAAAAAATTGAGTAACTTTAGGAAGTCAAGCATATAAGAGAACAAATCATTTATCTTAATTTTCTGCATCCAATCCAAGTTAAAAATTACTGATTGTTGAGTGTTAGCTTTCGTCTTGTTACCCCTAAAGCATTAATATTTGCTTTACAGTTTTGTCTTAGTATAAGTATTTTTTCTTTAATATTACTAATTAGTATTTGTACAAAATTCAACAGCACAATTACATCTGACAAAATCTAAAATATTATCTTGCGAGAAATAACCTTATTCAAATTTTTTTTCAAGATGAGTTAATATTCGCTTTTATCTAAGGGTTTTCCAAGTATTCTTTTCATTTAACTTCAAATCAGTTAAGAAGTCATTTTGACATTTCTCTGTTTTTTTGAAACTCAGATTCTGAGAGCCTTATCTATCCTGCAATTTTCTCATGAAATATTTCATACATGTGATTACAGAACTTTGGATTCTGAAGCTGATATACTGTGAAATGTTATAGGAAATACCCTGGGAGCTGTCTCCACTCCTAAAAAATTATCAAGACCATGATCGGTATGTAGAACCATCTGACACTACCCTCCAATTCAGCCCCCACCAGATGCCTCCTTTTACCAGTCTTCAGCATCACCCCAGTTCCCAGAACTCCTGAAGATATACACTGACTGTGTATACTGTATCACAGCCACACTTCCTCTGACTGTTCAGAGATGTCACTAAACCCATGCAAAGATGTAAACAACCATGCATGCACAGCGACTATTAAACAGAGGGGGTCCGACAGCTGATTAGTCCCAGTCATTCCACCAGGAAGAAGGTACACGGCTCGTGTTGTCTGTAATTCAGCCATACCTAGATGGTAAATACCGTGGTTCAATAGTGTCCACAATTTTACTTGGTGCCAGGAAAGGCTCCCAACAAGGGAAGTGTCCAGGTGTCTCAAAGTGAACCAAAGCAATGTTGTTCGGACATGGAGGAGATACAGAAAGACAGGAACTGTCGATTACATGCCTCGCTCTGGCCACCCAAGGGTTACTAATGCAGTGGATAACTGCTCCCCAGGGATTACGGCTCAGAGGAGCCCTGACAGCAATGCCACCATGTTGAATAATGCTTTTCGTGCAGCTACAGGACATCATGTTACGACTCAAACTGTGCACAATAGGCTGCATGATGTGCAACTTCACTCCCGATGTCCATGGTGAAGTCCATTTTTGCAACCACAACACCAAGCAGTGGGGTACACATTGGCCCAACGACATGCCAAATGGACTGCTCAGGATTTGCATCACGTTCTCTTCACTGATGAGTGTCGCATAGGACGATATGTTTGGAGGCAAGCCAGTCAGGTTGAATGCCTTAGACACACTGTCAAGCAAGTGCAGCAAGGTGGAGATTCCCTGCTGTTTTGCGGTGGCATTATGTGGAACCGATGTATGTCACTGATGGTCATGGAAGGTGCCATAAAGGCTGTACGATATGTGAATGCCATCCTCCAACAGATTGTGCAACCATATTGGCAGCATATTGGTGAAGCATTCGTCTTCATAGATGACAATTCGAGCCCCCATCGAGCACATCTTGTGAATGACTTCTTTCAGGATAGCGACATCGTTAGCCTAGAATGGCCAGTGCATGTTCTCCAGACACGAACCCTATCGCACATGCCTGGGATAGACTGAAAAGGACTGTTTATGGACGACGTGACCCACCAACCACTCTGAGGGATTTACGCCGAATCGCCGTTGAGGAGTGGGACAATCTGGACCATGCAAAGTGTGGTTTTCACGAGCAATAAAAAAGGCAGAAGTGATATTTATGTTGATTTCTATTCCAATTTTCTGTACAGGTTCAGGAACTCTCAGAACCAAGGTGATGCAAAACTTTTTTTGATGTGTGTATATTCTCAAATTCACGACCTTATCATTTTTTTGATCTTATTTGAAAGTTCTGAATTGGGGGGGGGGGGGGGGGGGGGCTCCATATGGTTCCCAAGTTGTGCAGTGACCGTAAACCATAAAATTGCCAAATAAGCAGCAACCAGTCACAAGATCATTTTTCTTTATTTACTATTGCAAAAGTAAATAAAGAAAACATGATCTTGCGACTGGTTGCTGCTTATTTGGTAATCTTATTTGAAATGTTAAACTCCAACTGTATGGTAGTATATGTTGTGCTAACACAACTAACCCTGTGATTAAAAAAATTAATTTAAAATTACTGTACTACAAAAAGATAAATTTTTGTTTATGTGAATATTTGTTATTGTAATTGGTCTATTGTGCTGTTGAGTGAATTTCATTTTCTGTAAATTATTTTCGATTTAATGTTCTAGGTTTCGATGTTGGTATGAATATATACTATGTTGGTATGAATATATACTATGGAGCAATGTTAGCTGGGTGCGGTTTGGTTGTATGTTGTCTGGTGGGAAGAAAGGAAGGAAGGAGAGATCTAAAGTTTTCTGCAGTTTCACATAAATGGAATGTATTTCACTGAGTGAACATTGTAATTCACATAATTCATAGCATCAAGGCATCTAGGACTATCAAAACTGAAAATTACTTATGAATTAGTTTGTCGTCTATGCTATTTCAAGAAACATGCAACCTATTGTTTCCAGACATACAAGAGAACCTGGCTTCCAGAGTGAAGAAATTCAAGCAATGGATTGAAGGAGATCCTCAAAAACCGGATGAGTAATTTTTCTTGAAAACTACCACTAGGCTTGGGCAATATTTCTACTCCATGAACAATTATTACAATTAACAGTCATCCAATGTGCGTAACAAAGGAGGTCCTTAAACTGTCTAGTGCTAGAATGGGAACAGGGAAGGGGCTGGATGGGTGAGGACAGTGACTAACGCAGGTTGAGGCCAGGAGGGTTACGGGAACGTAGGGTGTATTGCAGGGAGAGTTCTCACTTGCGCAATTCAGAAAAGCTGGTGCTAGTGGGAAGGATCCATATTGCATAGGTTGTGAAGCAGTCATTGAAATGGAGGATGTCATGTTTGGCAGTGTGTTCAGCAACAGGGTGGTCCACTTGTTTCTTGGCCACAGTTTGTTGGTGGCCATTCGTGCGGACAGACAGCTTCTTGGTTGTCATACCCACATAGAATGCAGCACAGTGGTTGCAGCTTAGTTTTAGACTATGTGACTGGTTTCACAGGTAGCCCTGCCTTTGATGGGATAGGTGATGTTCATGACCAGACTGGAGTAAGTGGTGGTGGGAGCATGTATGGAACAGGTCTTGCATCTAGGTCTATTACAGAGGTATGAGCCATGAAGCAAGGCGTTGGGAACAAGGGTTGTGTAAAGATGGACGAGTGTATTGTGTAGGTTCAGTTGACGGCGGAATACCCTGTGATAGTGGGCAGGACATTTCTCATTTCGGCACGATAAGGTAATCAAAACACTGGTGGAGAATGTAATTTAATTGTTCCAGTCCTGGGTGGTTCTGAGTTATGAGGGAGTGCTCCTTTGTGGCCGAATGGTGGCACTTTGGGAGGTGATGGGAGACTGGAAAAATAAGGCATGGGAGATTTGTTTTTGTACGTGGTTGGGAGGATAACTACGGTCTGTGAAGGCTTCAGTGAGACATTCGGTATATTTCAAGAGGGACCGCAGATTCAATGCCCACGGGTGGCAGAGGATGGCGAGATTTGGGTACCCATCGCTGTATCCTGGATTTGTTTGTAGGTAATGCCTTCAAAGTAGCAGTAATTGTGGGTGCGGATATAGTTGGTTAGGACGATTAGGAAGGAGTGTGTTGGTTTGGAATCCATCAGGTGTTGGGAAATGTAGTGTTCAATAGTGGTAAGGCCATGGGCATTAGGAATGTTAGTGTAAAGGGAGGTGACATCAATAGTGATAAGCAGGGCACCATGTGGTAAATGGACAGGCGCTGTGGAGAGTTGATGGAGGAAATTGTTGGTATCTTTTATATAGCAGGTTAGCTTCTGGGTAATAGGCTGAAGGTGTTGGTCTACGAGAGCAGAGATCATCTCAGAGGGGGCACAGTAACCAGCCACAATGGAGCATCCTGGGTGTTTAGGTTTATGGACTTCAGGGAGTGTGGTTTCAGTTGCCTAAGACTGCAGTCGTGTTATTTATTTGTGACAGTCTTTCTGTTGTGTCTATGACTCAGCATCTCCACTATTCAAACATAATGGAAGTTATTCCATGATGTCTTTACTCATGACCTATCAACATGTCCTTCCTTTTAGTAAGTTTCTTCCACTTGTTCCTTTCTTTGGCCAGTCTGGGCCTGGGGGAAGGAGGCATATATATATATATATATATATATATATATATATATATATATATATATATATATATATATATAATAGAGGGAAACATTCCACGTGGGAAAAATATATCTAAAAAGAAAGATGATGAAACTTACCAAACAAAAGCGCTGGCAGGTCGATAGACACACAAACAAACATTTGTTTGTGTGTCTATCGACCTGCCAGTGCTTTTGTTTGGTAAGTTTCATCATCTTTCTTTTTAGATATATATATCCAGACACAAGCAGACATATTTAAAGACAAAGAGTTTGGGCAGAGATGTCAGTCGAGGCAGAAGTGTAGAGGCAAAGAAGTTGTTGAAAGACAGGTGAGGTATGAGTGGCGGCAACTTGAAATTAGCGGAGATTGAGGCCTGGCGGATGACGAGAAGAGAGGATATACTGAAGGGCAAGTTCCCATCTCCGGAGTTCGGATAGGTTGGTGTTGGTGGGAAGTATCCAGATAACCTGGACGGTGTAACACTGTGCCAAGATGTGCTGGCTGTGCACCAAGGCATGTTTAGCCACAGGGTGATCCTCATTACCAACAAACACTGTCTGCCTGTGTCCTTAAAACCCACTTCCTTTCATCTTCCCCTCTCCTTCCCTCTTTCCTGATGAGGCAACAGTTTGTTGCGAAAGCTTGAATTTTGTGTGTATGTTTGTGTGTCTATCGACCTGCCAGCGCTTTCGTTCGGTAAGTCACCTCATCTTTGTTTTTATATATAATTTTTCCCACGTGGAATGTTTCCTTCTATTTATATATATATATATATATATATATATATATATATATATATATATATATATATATATATATATATATATATATAATAGAGGGAAACATTCCACGTAGGAAAAATATATCTAAAAACAAAGATAATGTGACTTACCAAATGAAAGTGCTGGCAGGTCGACAGACACACAAACGAACACAAACATATACACAAAATTCAAGCTTTCGCAACAGACTGTTGCCTCATCAGGAAAGAGGGAAGGAGAGGGAAAGACAAAAGGATGTGGATTTTAAGGGAGAGGATAAGGAGTCATTCCAATCCTGGGAGCGGAAAGACTTACCTTAGGGGGAAAAAAGGACGGGTATACACTCGCACACACACACATATGTGTCCTTCACTCAATTTACTATGACAGCTCCAGCATTGGCAACAGTCATTTGTATAAACTGATTTCACGATGAATGGATAAACATATTTAATAACATTAAAATGAAGTTATACTATTGCACAAGTCTTGGTGTTGTGTATTCAAGTTCTAATTTGTGTAAATGAGCATGAAACAGAACAAACATTACTTACTGTCATCTCACCACCAAAGCATTCAGCGGCTATTTGATTGGGATCAAACGGTTTTACTTCCGCATCATTGAAAAGAAACCACTTATCACGATTAGATGCAGTCCGGTCCCTTATGAAACTGTAGTAATGACCACCATCAGCTGTTCCAGTGTGCACAGTCACACCAATCAGATCATATTCATAGCATTCATTGAAATCTTCTGAATACGATGCTTCTTTGTCTTCCTCCTCTTGATCATCAGTCTTTTCGGACTTACGCAGTTCTGATTTCCTCTTTTCCTCTGTAACCACAAAAAGAGAGGAATTTATGAAACTAGTATGAAGAAAATTAAGGATATAACAGTTTAATGATCCTCAAGGCAAAGCACTAGAGGTGACTGGAAAATAATGTTTATGGAGTAAGCCTCTGTGCAAAAGACAATTCTGAAGTATTTACCTTATCACCTCACTGCACGCTCATGAAGTTCTTTACATTCTTTGAAAAAAATATTCATATTTTAAAGAATTCAGGTTAGAAGGTAAGTTCAAAGATAAAATTGTTCAAAATGTCACAACATAGCCAAATCATGATCCATGAAATTTTGCGCAAATTGCCAGATGTCAATAACTTGCTGACAAACAAAAGCTGAACAAAGAGAAAATTAGCGTAAGGAGAGCAATGAGAGAAGCATTCAATGATTTTGAAAGTAAGTATGGAAAATCAGTAACTGGGTCAAAATCACCTATTCATTATCTCTGTGAACACACCGGCACTGAAACAGAAGATAACAGAGAGAAGGCCGAAACACTGAATTCACCGCAGAAGATCATAACACTGTCCCTCTTTTCAATAGTTACATGAACATCAAAATGTCAGATATTGAGATAACCGATCGTGGAATTGAAAAGCAGCTACAATCGCTTAGTAGTGGAAGGACTTCAGGACGAGATGAGATACCTATAACATTCTGTAAAGATTATGTGAAAGAACTTACTCCCCTTCTAGCAGTAATTTATTGTTGATCGCTTGAGCAATGAAAGGTACCTAACGACTAGAAAAAAAAGCAGGTCATTCCCGTTTTTAAGAAAGGCCGTAAGACAGTTCCACACAATTATAGATTTGTATCATTTACGTCAATCTGTTACAGAATTATGGAACATGTTTTATGCTCAAGAATTATGACGTTCTTGAAAAATGAACATCTCCTCTATAAAAATCAACATGAATTCCACAAACAGAGATCCTGCGAAACTCTGCTTGCTCTGCTCCTCCATGAGATTCACAGGGCAGTGGACAACAGCACTCAGGTTGATGCCGTGTTCCTTGATTTCAGTAAGGCATTTGACACTGTCCCGCACTGCCGTTTAATGAAAAAAATACGAGCTTACAGAGTATCAGAGCAGACCTGCGATTGGATTCAAGACTTTCTTGAAGATAGAACTCAACATGTCGCTCTTAATGGAACTAAATTGACAGATGTAAAGGTAATATCCGGAGTACCACAGCGAAGAGTGATAGGACCATTGCTGTTTACAATATATATAAATGATCTGGTAGAAAGCATTGGATGCTCTTTAAGGCTATTCACAGAGGATGCAGTTCTCTATACCAAAGCAGCAACACCAGAAGATAGTACGAATTTGCAGAACGAGCTGCAGAGAATTGATGAATGGTGCAAACTCTGGCAGTTGACCCTGAACGTAAATAAATGTAACATATTGCACATACATAGGAAAAGAAATCTACTACTATACAGCTACACTATTGATGACAAACAGTTGGAGACAGCGTTGCCATAAAATATCTAGGCATAACTATCCAGAGTGACCTTAAATGGAATGACCAAATAAAACAGATAGTGTGAACAGTAGACACCAAACTCAGACAAATCGGAAGAATCTTAAGGAAATGTAACTCAACCATGAAAGAAGTGGCTTATAAGGCATTTTTTCGCCCGATTCTTGAATACTGTTCACATATCTGGGATCCCTATCAGGTAGGACTGACATCAAACAAGGAGCGTCATGTTTTGTCACGGGATCTTTTAGATGGCAAGAGAGCATTATGGAGATGCTAAACAAACTCCACTGGCAGACATTACAAGAAAAACGTTGTGCATCACAGAGAGATTTACTACTGAAATTTTGGGACAGCACTTTTCAGGAGTAGTCAGACAACATATTACTTCCCCCCACATACATTTTGCATATTGACCAAGAGGAAAAAATTTGAGAAATTTGTGCCAATACAGAGGCTTACCGACAATCATTTTTCCCACACACTATTTGCGAGTGGAACAGGGTTGGAGGGATCAGATACTGGTACTGAAAGTACCCTCTGCCACACACCATTAGGTGGCTTGCGGAGTATGATGTAGATATTTTGGCAAGTTTCTTCTGGCCACCTTCAGATGTATACTGGTGAAAGGACACTGAGCTCCCTTGTTTCAAACTGCACTGGCGCATGCATAGTGTACCCAGATATTACTGCACATTTTGCTAGAATGCATGTGAAATCTGCTGCAAGTCTGAGCACTGATATGAGTGTCTCCACACCATAAAATCACAGAATGGTGCTGGATATGCAGACCACGAAGTTTTTCTGTAACAGAATTCAATATGCTATTTAACTGGAAACCATTGTCCTGAATAATAAGATCCTTAAATCGTTGTATTTCCAATGGTTCATTGATAACAGTTAACAAAAGTTTAAGTATGGATCCCAAGTTTTGTTTCATTGTATTTGACCAAATAACCATTATAAATACAATGTCCTGCAATAGTGGATTTGTTGGCTTGGAGTAGGCAAGTATGCTGCTGGTGTTCTGTGATGTACTCTTGTAGAGTGCACGTCATTTGCCCCCCACCCCCCTTTAATTTGTCACACTCACATGTCACATGGAAACTTATATTTGTAAACACCTTCCCTTCACAGTTCTAAGCTATCTTTGACTGATATCAGAAGTCGCAAAGTGTTTGGTTAAGGACAAAATATCACTTTAACCTTATCTTTTCTTAGGAAAGGAGGTCATTACGAGGTGGGAACCACACAATTCAGTTCCACATAGGTTGTCTAGACTTTTGGACTGCCTAAGATATACAGGGTGCAGCACTTAAATCCGGATAAATTTCAGTTTGAATTTCCTGTCATATCGTAATTCTGCCGGAGGTTGCAAATGGCATTCCTGAAAGCCAAAGACATCTAGTAAATAGTCAGAACTTCAAAATGACTGAGTGTTGCAGACAAGTGTGGAGTACAACTGAAGAGCTGTGATTACTAAAGGTCTTTGCGCAGGGTGTTTGCCCATTGAAATAATTCGATTCTTCGTGTACTGGAGATCAACTGTTTATGATATAGTGACCAAGTACAATGCTTCAGAGAAGTCTGTGGAAGTTTCCACTAATCCAGTGAGGAAACCTCATTCGAGGAAACGCATCTCACAAACTGCAGTAGTCATCAAAATGGTTCAGGTGCTGATTTCAGAGGACCCGTGGCAATAGCTCAGGAACTTGGCATCAGTATTGAATGTCAGCGAGTGAACAATGCTTTGGATGGCAGAGGATGACCTCATACAAGCCATTTAGTCCAAAACCGGCTCACGGATAATGCTGCCATGTTCTGGTCAAAGGAGTTCTGGCCCCCGAATAGCTTGGATGTCAGTCCCCTCAACTACTATGTTTGGAGCGTGGTCAGAAGAGTTACCAATAAGCTGAGGCACCCTAATGTTGCATCTCTACGCAACTCTATTGGAGCAGCATTCGTGAATATGGGCAGTGCTGGTTTAAAAAGTGCATGCGATTGCTTCAAGACAAGATTGGAGATGGTCATTGCGGCTGACAGGGGTTACATCGAGTAATGTTACTCTTGAAAGATACCACTACTTATATATAAAAGGATTTTCATTTTCTTTTGTATTTTGTTTTAATAAATTTGCTTTAAAAAAAAAAGTTTCATTTGTCCAAATTTATGGCACCCTGTATAAAAGTGTGCTGCTATAACCTATTCTGAGTAATATTGGGAACAGCCACCTATGATTTGGATAAATACTTGGCATCTTTACTCAAACTAATTGTAGGCAAGTGTCCACATAATATAAGAAATTCTACTGATTTTATTAACAAATGTAAGTCATTTAAGCTGGGAAGCAATGACTTATTTGTCAACTTTCATGTTATTTCTCTTTTTACAAAAGTGCCTCTGATGGACTTGCTACATTTCATTGGGAATAGGTTTGGTGCCAACATAATAGCAGCGTTCAAGCACTCTCTTACCTCAATGTGCTTTTCATTTAATAATGAATTTTACAAACAGTCTGGCAGTGTCACCATGGGGAGTCAGGAGTGGGTGCTCAACTCAGCAGTTTTGAGACGAACAGTTTTTTTGGCAATAAGTTGATGATGCTTTAATAATTATACTTCATGGTTTGGACAGTCTCCAAGAGTTCATTATACGAGGGCGGTTCAGAAAGTAACCTCCGATTGGTCACAGTGCGGGTTGTGGGGGGAGTAGCGACGCCATCTGTGCGTTCACGCACTCAACAGGTCAGTCGGCATCAAGCCGTGGTCGAGTGAACGTCGTACCTGCGCTAGTTTAGTTTTTGTGGCAGTTTGAAATGTGTGCTGCAATAGAAAACCCCGCCAAATGTGAAGTGCGTGCTGTCATAAGGTTTTTTACAGCCAAAGGATATTCTGCAGCAGCTATTCATCGTGAGTTTGGTGCCATGTACGGACCAAGAGTTATGAGTGAAGGAGTTGTCCGTGAATGGGTACGTTTATTTAAAAGTGGACGAGAAAACATTCATGATGAAGAGAGGAGTGGTAGACCATCATTGGTGACTGACGAACTCGTCCAGACAGTTGATGCAAAAGTTCGTGAAAATCGACGTTTCTCAATGTCGGAGTTGTCTACTGGTTTTCCACAGATTTCTAAGACTCTCTTGCACGAGATAGTGACAGCAAGATTGGGTTACTGCAAGTTCTGTGCACGACTGGTGCCCAAAATTCTTACCGACCACCACAAAACTCAAAGAATGGCCTCTGCATTAGACTTTCTGTCACGTTATGAGGACGAAGGAGAACCATTGTTAAACAGAATCGTGACCGGTGATGAAACCTGGATTAAGTACGTGAACCCTGAGACAAAAGAACAATCAAAGATGTGGGCACATTCAAATTCGCCTACCAAACCAAGAAAAGCCTTGCAAGATTTTTCTGCCAGAAAACTGATGGCAACGGTGTTTTGGGATGCCAAAGGGGTGTTGTTGGTTGAATTCATGGAATGTGGTACGACCATTAATCAAGACGTGTACTGTGAAACAATAAAAAAGTTACGACGGGCTATACAGAACAAACGCCGTGGTATGCTGACTTCCGGTATCGTTTTTTTGCACGATAACGCCCGTCCTCACTCTGCTCGCAGAACAATGGCCCTTCTTGAGTCCTTCAAGTGGGACGTTATCAACCATCCACCTTACAGCCCAGACCTGGCGCCAAGTGATTATCACCTCTTCATGCATTTGAAGAAATGGCTCGGGTCACAGCGGTTTGATGACGACGAAGAGCTCAAAGATGCGGTCACAGGCTGGCTCCAGGCACAAGCGGGTGATTTTTATGCAGAAGGAATTTCAAAGCTTGTGAAGAGATACGATAAGTGCCTCAATCGCTATGGAGACTATGTAGAAAAATAGTGCAAAGATGTAGTTGTAAGATGCATATATTAAAATATTTTTATTTAACTTGGTGTATTCTTTTAAATCAACCGGAGGTTACTTTCTGAATGGCCCTCGTACATCTAAACTCATTACACGAAACAATGCTACAAACCTATGAACAGCACAACAAGCAAGAGGATGAGGCCTCCGAGATAACAGCCTACCTGCTGTATACTGGAAATTTTCAAATGAAAATAGGTAGAATACTACGAAAACATGAGGTTAAATTAATCTATTATGAACTGTAGTTGCAGGGGGAAAAAGCTGAAGTTGCATGGCAGTATAAAAAGTGTGATGTTTCTTTTGGTTTAAAAGAATGATTAGAGATCTACCGTACCCAACAATCACACTATGTGATATGAATATAATAAAAGGACGGGTATACACTCGCACACACACACATATCCATCCACACATATACAGACAATATGTGTGGATGGATATGTGTGTGTGTGTGTGTGTGTGCGCGCGAGTGTATACCCGTCCTTTTTTCCCCCTAAGGTAAGTCTTTCCGCTCCCGGGATTGGAATGACTCCTTACCCTCTCCTTTAAAACCCACATCCTTTCGTCTTTCCCTCTCCTTCCCTCTTTCCTGACGAAGCAACCGTTGGTTGCGGAAGCTAAAATTTTGTGTGTATATTTGTGTTTGTTTGTGTGTCGATCGACGTGCCAGCGCTTTCGTTTGGTAAGTCACATCATCTTTGTTTTTGGATACACTATGTGATATGTTAGACAATACTACTACCTGATATGTATTAAATCTGATTCATAGCAACCAGTACAATATTTAAATACCATGTCATTTTGTTGCAACATGGGAGCTCAGTGTAGTTTCACCAGTATACAACTGAAGATGGCCAGAAGGGTTCATCGAAATATTGTGGGAGTAACCTTGCAGATGGCCTGAAATTTCATGGAACAATTTAAGGGCCGGGATAGTTTTAAATTTCACACGGTACAATCACATATGATAAAAATTGAGGGCTGCTGAAATATTAGAGAATAGCAGACTTTGAAATTAGGTGCTGCAAAAGAAATGTTGAAGATTAGATAACTAATTAAGAAATACTGCACTGAACTGCAGAGAAAAGAAATTTGTGGCGCAACTTGATTCAATGAAAGGACTGACTGACAGGACACATTTTGAAGCATGAAGGAATTGTCACTTTGGTAATGGAAGGAAGTGTAATGTAGAGAAGTGTGAGTAGTTAAGCAGAGACAAAGAGTGGAAATTTGTGCTTCTGTAAAATGATTTATGCACAAACCACAAAATTTCCACTGTCATATCTTAGCAAAATATCTTTCCAAGATACTGAGAAAATTCTGGTCCTATATACAGTCTCTAAGTGAGCCTAAGTCTTCGTGTGGCAATAGGAGACAGCAAAAGAAAAGCTGACGGTTAAATTTAACGTTTAAGGAATCATTTATGAAGGAGGATTGTACAATAATACCATTGTTTGACCATTGTATGGTCCCCCATAAGGAGGGCATAGTAACAGGCATCCCTTAAGAGACGATAACAAGTAAGTCGTCAAGACCAGATGGAACCCCAATTCGGTATTTATTGCGGATCTCTCCCCTGCACAAAGTCCCAAGCATGTGGAAAAAAGTGCAGGTGTAAAGTGTAAAAGAAAGGACCCATAAGTTACAGACCAATATCCTTAACATCGGTTTGCTATAGAATTCTTGAACAAATTCTGAGTTTGAGTATGATAAACCTCATTGAGAAGGAAGAAATTTCTGTCCATAAATCAGTACATATTTCAAAAGCATAGTTTGTGTGAAATTCTGCTTGTCCTTTTCTCACACATCTTTCTCTTTTCTCACAGGCTATCCTGCAAACCATGGATGAAGGGCAACAAGCAAATTCCATATTTCTAGGTTTCTGGAAAATATCTAACATAGCCCCCCACAGCAGATTGTTAACGAAGGTACGAGCTTATCGAATAGGTTCCTAGATATGTAAGTAGCCTCAACACTTCTTAAGTAATACAATGTAGTACATTGTCCTCAATGGTGAGTGTTCATCAGAGATGAAGTTCCTCATACGGAATGTCCCAGGGGAGTGCGATACGACTGCTCTTATTCTCTGTATGCATAAACAATCTGATGAGCAAGGCGAACAGCTATCTGATGATATTGTGGTGTACAGGAAGGTGTCATCGTTGAATGATTGTACGAGGACAGAAGAGTTAGACATAATTTCTAGTTTGTGTGATAATTGGAACCAGGCTCTAAATGTAGGACAATATAAGTAAATGCAGATGAGCAGGAAAAATAATCCTGTAATGTTCGAACACTGCATTAGTAGTTTATTGCTTGACACAGTCAAATGGTCAACTTTGGCTACTTGAGAAAATTTTAGGGACGTGTAAGCTCATCTACAAAGGAGACTTTGTATAGGGCACCACTGCAACCCATTCTTGAGTACTACTTCAGTGTTTGGGATTCCCGCCAGTTCGGATTAAAGGAAGACATCAAAGCATTCAGAAGCATGCTGCTGGATTTGTTAGCTGAAGATTCTCGATCATGACATATTACAGAGATGCTTTATGAACTCAAATGGAAATCCCATGAGAGAAGACAATGTTCTTTTTGCAAAACACAACCAGAGATAATTTAGAGATCTGGCATGTGAAGCTGACTACGGAATGATTCTGTTGCTGTCAATGTACATTTCGCATAAGGACCACGAAATAAGAGAAATGAGGGCTCTCAAGAACACACATGGACAGCTGCTTTCTTTGCATGTGGAATGCAAAAGAAAATGACAAGTAGTGGTGGAGTATGTATATAGATGTAGATGTACAAGATACTTGCACAGGAGAGACACATGGAGGGCAGCATCAAATCAATCTACGTACTGAAGCCTGCAACAATGAACACCTAAATGCCTGGGCTGAAAGTCCTGTAAGCATAGCACTGTTGATGTCGGATCTGATGGGCACCCAACAGCGAGGTCATCAGTAGAATGCAGAGAAAACTAAACACAGAAGAACTAAAAGAAAAGCACAGGGAAATGTGACTGGCTGACCATTTACAAAAATCTAGGATGAGCCAGCCACCCTTTGACACATTAAGAACATCTCCCTAAAATCTTGTTAAAAACTCTGGACAATACGTAAAACTTTAAAACCCTAACCACATTCGTTTGATCCTTACATAAAATAGATGGCAGATCTGCCAGCAAATCCACCACAGTCCGCTGGTCAGCAAATAAAATGCAGTCCAAAAAAATGCAGTGCACTGTGATCTGCACGCCATAAGCACCACACAGTGGAGGGTCCTCTCGCCAGAGTAAGAATCGATGTGTCATAGGGCTGTGGCCTATGCGAAGACAAGTAAGAGGGACCTCGTCCTGCCGACATGGCTGGAAGGAAGTAGTCCACGGCCGAGTTGTGGGCTTGATGACATGGAGCTTGTTGTTAGTCACTGCCAGCCACTAGTCTTCCCATTGACACATGACTTTTGTACCTCAACAGTAAGGTGATGGCATGCAGGCGGATAGCACACCAAAATACCACATGATCATGACATGCCTTCTTGGCTGCTACATCCGCCCTTAAATCTGCCACAATTCCGATTTGCCCAGGTACCCAGCAGAAAGAGCCCCCTCCTTCTCCAGTCATTGTAGTTGTAGGAGGGCATCCTAGATAATCTGGATTAATGTATCTGCTGGTACAAACACTGGAGAGAGTAAAGGGCGCTCAGAATCTGAGCAGACAAGAAATCTAACACCAGAAGAATGCCCCTTGCTTAGACCCATCCGTAAAAACAGCTACATGGTCGTGGTACTCAGATATAGTATGAGAGAATACCACATTAAAAAGTGAAGCACTCCAATGCTATCTCTCCTCTACCGCACCAAATCTAAAACCACTCTGGGCCTCTCCAGTAACCAGGGCGGCAGGCAGTTAAAACCCTGGATTTGTGGTCTTACTGACTCCACACTGGGTGACTTCAGCAAACATGCAGCATGCTGGTCCCAAATGGCATCATGGCTCATGGACGGCTGGAAAAAATAAAAGGCATTCCACAGGTGGAAGAGAAACAGTATGGTGTGCGGATGAAGCCGGAGCTGCAAGAAACTTACACACCTGATGCACCATGAGGAGCTGGTGCCAGGTAGTAAGTGGTGGTTCTCCAACCTCAGCACAGATGCTACGTATGGGACTGGTCCGATAAGTACTCGTGGCCAGCCGAATCCCCTCATGATGGACAGTGTCAATGATATGAAAAAAAAAAGAATGAAAGAAAGAGAGAGAGAGAGAGAGAGAGAGAGAGAGAGAGAGAGAGAGAGAGAGGGGGGGGGGGGGGGGGGGCCCTTGCTGACCCACACACTATGCAACCATAGTCGAGCCACTAACGCAGAAAAGCACAATAAAACTGAAGGAGACGCACTCTGTCCGCTCAGCAAGACCTGTGGCTAAGGCATTTGATGAGGTTCAGTGCCTTCAAGTTTATGGCTTTCAGGTCTCGCACATGTGGTAATCATGACAATCGGGAGTCAAAAATGAGGCCCAGAAACCGCACTCTGTTTCTAAAATGTAGGATGGTGTTCCCCATGTTCAAGGCAGGCAAATAAAAAAGATGATGAGAATGATTAAAACGAACACATCCATATTTATCTGCAGAAAACTGGAAACCCATCCTTGCAGCCCACTCCTCTAACCTCCGCACTGTAAGTTGCAACCGACGGCTCGCTGTTGCAACACTGGAGGAGGAACAGAAAACAGCAAAATTGTCTACAAATAAGGAGCACTGTACAAGACTCCTTACCATAGATGTGATGCTGTTAATGGCTGTGGCAAAGAGGGTAACACTTAAAACACTGCCCTGAGGAACACCATTCTTCTGCTCAAATCGATCAGACAGCGTGTCACCAACTTGGGTCGTAAAAAACCACTGAGACAGGAAAGACTACATGAAGATGGGTAGGTGGCCACAAAAGCTGCACTGATGCAGTTGTGCAAGTCGTATTATATGCCTCACTTATATTGAACAATATGCCAATACAATGATGCTTACGGATGAAAGCCTGCTGAATAGCTGACTCTAGAAGGGTCAAATTGTCCACCAAAATCTTCGGAATCCACATCGACAGAGGTTAAGGAGTTGCCTGGTCTCTTAATAACCAGACCAGACGATGGTTAACCATTCGCTTGAGGGTCTTTCCTACACATCTCATTAAGGCGAAACTCCGATAACTATTGGTACATGTGAAGTCCTTTCATGGTTTGAGGAGAGAGATCAGAATTGCTTCCCTCCACGAGTTGGGGAAGTTGCCTGTCTGCCATATTAGATTAAAACATTCGAGGAGGATTTCCTTTGATGCCACTGGCAAATGTTGAAGCATGCAGTACCAGATTTGGTCGTGACTGGATGCAGTGTCACGGATCTCAGTCAGTGCCAATTCGACTCCTATACGGAGGAAGGGCAGTTGTAGGACTCAGAGCTGTTGCACCTGAAGTCCAACTTTTCCCTCTCTACAGTCGCATGACAGCAACGAAACGCCAGATCTTGGCTTGCATTGGCAGTAGTTTGTGCAAAACGTTTGGCCAGTGCCCAAGCAATGTCTCCGGGTGATGTTTGGAGGCACCCCTATTTCAGCACTGCTGCTATCGGTAAACGGCTGCATTTACCAGAAATCCTCTGGATGGCTTCCCATACTTTTATAGAAGAAGTGGAATGCTTGATGGAGTCCAAGAACACTTGCCATGACCTTTTCTTACTCTCTCTAATGACGTGTTGAGCCTTGGCCAATGCAACTTGACCTTGGCCAATGCAACTTGAAATGCCCTAAGGTTGTTTGCTGTTGGTCGGCATTTAAAATGTTGAAAAGCCACGCGCCTTTCCCGGATCACGGAATGGCACTCATCTGTCCACCAAGACAGGTCAGCGGCACGATGGATCACTCGTGTGATGTGGTCCACCCATCCTTGGACGCTGTCGCAGTGTTCAAACACAGCCAGCTGGCTGAAATGTGTCCAGTTAGCCCTGATGACCATCCATTTTTGGGGCTTAACTTCAGGTGGTGAGCCATTTGGTAGATGAAGGCAGATTGGGAAGTGGTCGCTGGACTGAAGGTTATCAGTGACCTCCCACTTAACAGAGTCAGTAAGGACAGGAGAACAGAAAGAGAGGTTAATGGCTGAGAATGACCCAGTAGCAGTAGAGAAATGTGTGTGAGTACCCGTGTTGAGGATGCTCAGCTAGTGAGATGTCATGAGGCCCTCTAAAACCCGACCCTGAGGGCAAATATTGGTCGAGCCCCACAGGACACGATGGGCATTGAAGTCTCCCATGAGGAGAAATGGTCGCGGGAGTTGTGCAATAAGATCCATGACAGCCTCAGAAACTAGTGCATCTTGCAGAGGTAAATACAGTGGGCAAACAGAGAACCTCTGACACACATGAATTGAACTGCAACTGCTTGCAGGTTAATAGCCAAGGGAAGAGCAGAGGAGTGGTGCACATTGGTGACAAACACTGCGACATGTAATTTCCCTGTGTAATGTAATATTATTGAAATATGCTGCGAGTACCAGCGATGATGCGCTACCGTAATTGAGATGACAATGCTCTTTGCCGTGATGACAATGCTCTTTGCTGTGAAAAAAGAAGCATTAACTTTTTTGTAACTGTTGGAGTTAAGGAATGCCGAATGGATATCGTGCTTTACTGGAGGTCAGATAAATCTGCATATAGAAATAATTTGAAGTGCAGAGGTCAACTTGTAATCACAATAATCAAGAATAAAAAATTGAATTGGTGAAAAAAAAGGTAAATATCGTCTACAAACTTTTATTCGATGTTGGATCCCCAGACCTTCATGAAAACTATTAGTGTGTTAAGCAATACAGTGCATAGTGATTTCTTTGCGAATTACCAATACTGGGCAAATCTGCTAATATCACGCTCCAAGCGATGCGCAATATTTCGCCGTCAGCTTGTGTGTTCAAGACATTCCCTAAGTGATCAGTTTATTAGTCATAAGATATCATAAGGCCACTGTTGTTCAACCTCCTCATTCTGAAAGTGTTTTCCAGAAAATCTTATGGCGACTGTGAGTATTTTAGCTACCGCGAGAGACTGAGTCTCCGTCGTGGGTTGTAGCTGTTTTCTCCAACTTTGCCTGGCGTTCTCTAACAACCGGAGAAACAGAAACCTCCGACCGCCAACTCGTCCTGTACCTAACCCGTTCTCTCCTTACAGCAGCCACGAAGAAAACATAATCATCTATAGTCAATTTTTTTCACAGATTTTTGTATTAGACAGGTAAGAAACTTTAAAATGCATGCATCTAGGCAAAAAATCAAGAGAGTGGTTAAATGCAGTACTTGTTTTACTTGTGCCAAAGTAAAAGGTCAAACAAGCTAGTTAGCTAATTTTCTGACAATGTAGCTGTTCATTTTAGACACCTCCCTTGGCCCTTTTCCCCCGACAGGTTATCCTTAGGTTATAGTGTATATCCCTGTAGCACAGGGACATCTGTATCTTTAAAATGTATTTCTTGTAAACAAAAGCACAAGGGACATGTCTGTGCTAGGAGTTTCAGTTCCTCCACATGAGTTCTGAACACATTTGTGTTCTATTGTAGTCTGGAAGCCATGTCATTGGTGGGAATTTAATTTACCCCTTTCTTTGCACTGGGGAGGTGAAGCACTTTAAGAGCGAGGGGGAGTGGAGGGGCTGCCTGGATCCAAAGCATCTAACTCCATTACATCCTCCTCATCAGTCAGATGGGAAAGAATGACGTCTGATGGCACTCAGGACAGCTTTTGACCCGAACGTCGTGAGCCTTTCCCTGCACCCTGTCCCTTTGAGGATGAGGGGGAAAGGGGGCATTGAGAGACTCTGTTTTTCTTGTACCTTCTGGATGCTCATTGCAGAACTGTTGTTGATCTTTCCTGGTAGAGCTGACTGGATTGCTTTGTCCTTACACTTTTTCCCTTGACATGTACACGTGCAAGTACAGGCACACTAGGCGTCATCTGTGTCGAAGCGTCCACCTTGGTAATAGGTTTCTGCACCATGGAAGAATATGAGGCGGCAAAGACAGGGGGTTTCGACAACTGATATTCTTTTTTGGCTTCGGCATAGGGGATTGGCATGGTCACTTTTATCTCTTGTATTTTGCACTCTTGAGCAAAAACAGGGCAGTCTCGGCTCTGGACTGGGTGGTTCCTAGAGCAATTGATGCACATCACTGAAGACGGGCAGTCAGTCCCAGTGTCATGAATGGCTTTTCTGCAGTTCCCGCAGATCGCTTCACCTCCACAACTCATGGTTGTATGGCAAAAATGCTGGAATTTATAGCAACACATAGGATTTGGAATGTAAGGCCGAACGTTAAGTCGAAGGAACCCCACCATAAGATGTTCAGGCAGTGTCGGAGAATTGAATGTGACAATGAAAGTGGCAATATTTTCAGTTGCTCCATCATTCCTGCACGTTCCTGCTCCACATCGACTATTCCCTGGGATCCCCATTCTTGCTTCAATTATGCTATGTCCATGTCCATGATATCATGGCATGTGACAACACCTTTACTGGTGTTGACAGAAGTGTGTGTCTCAACAATGATATCATAGTCACTCAGTTTCTGTGATTTCTTAAGAAGGTCTAGCTGCTTTGACCTGTTAGTTTCAACCAACAATGAGCCATTATGCAATCGTTTTATACATTTTAATGTTCCAGCAAGGCCTTCCAAACCCTTATGGATAGAAAAGGGGGACACTTTTTCAAATGTTCCTCCTTCCTCTGTATCATCAGAAACACATTGTTATTCATGACTCCATGAGCCCTGTTACTGCAGTCCGAAGTATTCTTATTATCAGGAGGACTAGCCTCTCTCTTTCTTTTGGATGAATGGGTGTGAATACTCCCACACAGTACACCCTTCCTGCCGGGAGGAGAAGATGATGATTTTGATGGTTCCATCTTGGTTCCATGAGCGGGTAGGGAAATAAGGGTCCACTCAGACACAGCACTGCGTGCCTCAGCAAGCCTTACACAAGTGATGTGCAGCAGGTTCCCCAGAGGTTTCCCGCTAACGACTGTTCCACCTCAACAGCCACGCATCCCAGCAGTGCAAAGAACCCTTGAGATTGAGGGTTTATTTTTATAGAGGTTTATCCCGTCCTCGCGGTCATGGTTGTGAAGCCAAGATCCGCCGTACCATGGAATGGTCGCTGAGGCACGCCCAGAGTTTACAGTGACGGCAGATTGGTGGCACTTACCAGTCCCCAGCTCAGGAACCCAGGGGTTGCCAAGCCCTTACCCAGCAAATCAATGCCGAGCCCCTGAGCGCTAGTAGACAGCAGCTCAGATTTTCTGTGAAAAATTCATCATTAACATTTGATCCATTCATTGAGATTTGTAAGATTCTAATATGGCGTGTAAGAGGTAGAAGCATTTCCTTTAATGACGGAAGAAAATCAGAAGCTCTTGCATGATGAAGAAAATTTGATGTTGAGTATCATGTACAAACTTCATTCTTATTCATTCCTCTAAAATCTGATATTTATATCCGTTTGAGTTTCTTGACAAACTTTATTGAGTGACTCATGAAATCCTATAAAAATGATTACAAGAAGTGCTAGATTCCCTCAATCTATCTATATAATAAGGAGCAATTTTTAGTGCTGAACCAACATGTTGTACATTAAAAATAAAATATAGTAAATATATTAGTTGGAGAACACTGCTATATATACAAAGTATGTTCCATGACTCAATGTTTCCACAGTTTATACCACAGAACAACAAGCACGGATACAGGTCTCCGCAATTACAATATTATCCCAAACAATAATGTGCAGTAATCTTCCAGCTGCAGTCCATAGATGGCATGACACATTTTGAACATATATAAAAGGGGGGGTTAGTCACAAAAAAATTCTCTGATACTTTATGAAATTCCTTGATATATCCCAGCTGCATGAAATTCCCTGATAATTCCTAATACTCCTGGTTTGCGGCCACAGTCCATACACCTAACCACTGGTTACTATACCCCACTGAGAGAGTCACTGCTCTTTTGGACCAACACCTTCAACCTATTGCACGGAACTTACCATCTTATATAAAAGACTCCTGAGATTTGCTCATCTTTTACCACCCGAAGACCTGGTTATCACTGCTAATGCCATATCCTTCTAAAATAACATTCCCAGTGCCGTGGCCTTGTCACTCATGAACACTAGCTTTCCCAATGCCCAAATGACTCCAAGCCTACAACCTCCTTACTGGTCACCATGACCAACAATATCCTCATCCACTATTACCTCTCCTTTGAAGGCAACACCCACAAATAAATATGTGGTACAACAACGGGCATCTTCAGTGCACCATACCATGCTGACCAATTCATGAGTCATCTACAGGACTCCTTCAGATTCACTTATGACATTTTCAAGATCCGGACTGAGAGTGACGACACCGTATCCACATTCCTCCAGACCCTCATCATCATCTCCCCATTTGGTTCACCTTGTCCTCCTCAACCAAGCTAACCACCTTCCTCAGAATCTTCGCTAACTCCTCAAATCCTCTGGTCCATCCCAGAATCTCAACCCTGACTTTCTCTCCCCCCTTAACCCTCACAAACCCCTGCATTCCCACCTTCTTCATACTTCCTAGAGTCCACAAATCTCACTGGTTAATGTACTCCACTGAGAGTGTCTCTGCTCTTTTGGACCAACACCTTCAACCTATTACACGTAATTTACCCTCCTACATACACACATCAAAAACAGTTTTGCATCACCTTGGTTCCCAGACTTCAGGAACCTGCACAGAAAATTAGAATAGGGATCAATATAAACACCATTTCTGCCCTTTTTATTGCTCATGAAAACCACACATTGCACGATGTACCACCATACAGCGAGACCTTCATAGGTGGTGGTCCAGATTGCTGTACACACCAGTACCTCTAATACCCAGTAGCACGTCCTCTTGCATTGATGCATGCCTGTATTCATTGTGGCATACTATCCACAAGTTCCTCAAGGCACTGTTGGTTCAGATTGTCCCACTCCTCAACGGTGATTCGGCATAGATCCCTCAGAGTGGTTGGCGGATCACATAGTCCATAAACAGCGCATTTCACTATAATCCAGGCATGTTCGAATGGGTTCATATCTGGAGAACATGCTGACCACTCTAGTCGATCGATGTTGTTGTTCTGAAGGAAGTCATTCACAAGATGTGCACAATGGGGGTGTGAATTGCCATCCATGAAGATGAAAGCCTCGCCAATATTCTGCCGATATGGTTGCACTATTGGTAGGAGGATGGCTGAACACCAGTGGCATATGTCGGTTCCACGTAATGCCACCCCAAAACAGCAGGGAACCTCCACCTTACTGCACTCACTGGACAGTGTGTCTAAGGCCTTCAGCCTGACCGCATTGCCTCCATACACGTATCTGGCGATTGTCTGGTTGAAGGCATATGTGACACTAATCAGTGAAGAAAACATGATGCCAATCCTGAGCAGTCCATTTGGTGTGTTGCTGGGCCCATCTGTACCACGCTGCAAAGTGTCGTGGTTGCAAAGATTGGCCTCACCATGGATGTCGGGAGTGAAGTTGCGCATCATGCAGTCTATTGCGCACAGTTTGAGTTGTAAGATGACTTCCTGTGGCTGTATGAATAGCGTTATTCAACATGATGGCATTGCTGTCAGGGTTCCTCCGAGCCATCATCTGTAGGTAGCGGTCATCCACTGCAGTAGTAGCCCTTGGGTGACCTGAGTGAGTCGTGTCATCGACAGTTTCTGTCGCTCTGTATCTCCTCCATGTCCGAACAACATTGCTTTGGTTCACTGTGAGACACCTGGACACTTCCCTTGTTGAGATCAGACACAATCGAACTGCATTATTGAGCTTCTGGGCATGGTTGAACAACAGACAACATGAGCCGTGTACTTCCTCCCTGATGGAATGACTGGAACTGGTCGGTTGTTGGTCCCCTCTGTCTAAGAGGCACTGCTCATGCATGGTTGTTTACATCTTTGGGCGGGTTTAGTGACATCTCTGAACAGTCATAGGGAATGTCTCTGTGATACATTATCCACAGTCAACATCTATCTTCAAGAGTTCTGGGAACTGGGGTGATGCAAAACTTTTCTTGGTGTGTGTAAAAGACTCCTGAGATTTCCTCTTATTTTACCACCCGGAGACCTGGTCATCACTGCTGATGCCACATCCTCCTAAAATAACATCCCCAGTGCCGTTGCCTTGTCACTAATGAACACTAACTTTCCAAATTCCCAAATGACTATAAGCCTACAACCTCCTTCCTGGTCACCATGACCAACGATATCCTCATCCACTATTATCTCTCCTTTGAAGGCATCTACAAATAAATATCTGGTACAACAACGGGAATCTTCAGTGCACGGTCCCATGCCAATCAATTCATGAGTCATCTACAGGAATCCTTCATATTCACTGATGACATTTTCTGGACTGAGAGTGAGGACACCGTATCCACATTCCTCCAGAACCTCAACATCATCTCCCCATTTGGTTCACCTTGTCCTCCTGTACCAAGCCAACCACCTTCCTCACCTTTTTTTCTCTATTTTTCTGCTACGACATATAAAAAATAAAACGTGGTTTAGAGCCCACACATTGTTCGCTAAAACATCCGATAACATTAGGTGGCAAACATCATTACAATGTCAGTGGGCAAAAAAAAAAGAGCATTAGGTCAGGAAACGGCAAACAGTCAAAAGTTGATGACAATGTGAGAGATCACCACTTAACAAATGGTGATGGATAAAACAACAGTGCCCAATATACAGCTTACCTAAAATGATCTGTTGCTGTGAAAGGGGAGAGGTGGTCTGCCAAGCTGCAGGGAGAGGTTTAATTCCCTGGAGCTTGTTCCCATGAAGAGAAGACCAGTGGTGGCGCCAAAGTGTCACCATCTGCTAGCAGATGGCAGCACAGGAATCACTGGAAGGAGTGGAAAAACTAGTGGGCCGAGGTAGGGGGACTGCAGCCTTGGCAGCAGCGTCAGCAGCCTCGTTTTCAGTCAGATCAATGTGATCAGCAACCTACATAACTATAACAGTGGCTGCCTGAAAAGTGAGCTAGTGGAAGCTTCCTTGGACCTATTGCACTAAGGATGGCCTGTGTACAGTACACAGAGTCTCTGAAGGGCACTTAGAGAATCGGAGCAGATAACACAATTGAAAAGCCTGTGTCACCAGATGTACTTCATGGCCTGATATGAGGAAAAGAGCTCTGCTGTAAATAATGAGCAGTGTTCTTGAAGCTGATAATGAAAATCATTAGTGCCAATGTCCGCTGCTTAGCTGAGTGGTAATGTGCTTGCCTCCCATGCAGCAGGCTTGGGTTCGATTCTCGGACGGGTTGGAGATTTTCTCCACTCGTGGACTGGGTGTTGCGTTTTGTCCTCATCATCATTTCATGCTCATCACCAGCACACAAGTTGCCCAATGCAGTGTCAACTGAAATAAGACTTCCCCAGATGACGCCTCCTGGCCAACAATGCCACATGTTCATTTCATTTCATTTTTTTTTTTTTTTTTTTTTTTTTTTTTTTTTTTTTTTTTTTAAATTGGTAACAATGATGACGGCACACATGACACCATGGGCGGTCCAAGAGTCGTCAGTGAACACAAAGGTAGTATTACTACATTCTGTGTGAAAGTCAAGAAACTTATAGTGATAGATTGAATCTGGAGCAATTTCCTTAGGAAGCAAATGAAATCGAAGGTGAACACGGGCTGGTGCACATGTCAAGATTGTGAAGGGTTCACAGCCATCACAAGAGTGGCAGATAGCATGAAATTAAGCTGCAGGAGCAGCAGACAAAAGCCAACTCCAGGAGGTAGCAGGGAAGAAGGATGCACCTGACACTGGCAGTCAAAGGAGTCATTAAAGGAGGAGGCACAGGATGGGTGTCCAGGCATGGCAGACAATCAGCATGTTGTGTATCCGCTGAGGAGAACATCATGCTGATATGAGAGGGGTAGTTCGGCAGCTTCTGCACAGAGACTCTCAACCAGACTAGTGTAAAAGGTGACAGTGGCCAAACGGATTCCATTACTGGATTGTATTTATAAGGTGTAAGATCGATGGATGTGCAGCTGCATAAACAAAACATCCATAGTCTACTTTCAAATGGACAAAGGATCAGTACAAATGTACAATCAGAGGAGGGTGGTCCAAACCACTCCACAGGAGGTACTGCTGAGGACACACAGGATACTGAGGGGCCAGGTACAGTGGGCGGCCAGGTAAGACACGTGGGAGGACCAAGAAAGTTTCCTATCACGCACGAGTTGCAGAAATTTTGGCGTTTCAGCAAATGGAAAAGCAACACGTCCAAAATGTAAAGACAGTGGAAGAAACCCCTTGCGCCACCAGATTCTCATACAAAAAGTTTTGTCACTGGAAAAGTGAAAGCCACTGTTGATGCTCTACAAGTAAAGATGAAGAAGGCATCACAGAAGATGTCGATCAACGAGACAAGCCCATGGAGAACTGCAACAGCTTGCAAAATCTTTGACAAAAAGGGAGCCAGAGATGGCTGCGGGATACAGGCTGTTATAGTGTTAATAGCTACAGCAAAGAGGACAAACCTCAGGACAGAGGCTTGAGGCACCGAGTTTTCCTGGATAAAGGTGTCCGACAAGGCCGCATTCTGGCACTTCTACAGAAAACTGTTCATGACATGGGTTGACAAAGTGACAAGATGGTCAACTGCAGAATGGCATGCTCAAAATCCACATCGTGCACAGGATAGAAAATTGCAAGACTCGATCCACCACACCAGCTGCACATGAGTCATATGATCCATTACCTTGCAAACATACCTGGTGAGAGAAGTGGGGCAGTAGCGAGAAGGAAGGTGTTTGTTCTTATTGGGCTTAGTTATCGGGATGACAGTGGCTTCAAGTGAGTGACATGGAAATGTGCCATATGCCTAGATACAATTGTACGTATGAAGTAGAAACTACTCCCCCACAAGAGAAAGGTGCTGCGACATCTGAATGTGAACAGATCATGATGAAGTAAGAGAGTGTTCTAGCTCCCTCACAGTAAAGTCGGTATGGAAGCATTCACGATTCTTTAAGGAGAAGGGTATATCCCAAGTCTCCTCAACTCTTTTCTAATGGAGGAAGGCAGGGTGATAGTGGGTGGAGCTTGAAATCTCCACAAAATAGCGGCCTAAGGTGTTGGAGATAGCAAAGGAGTCCACAATGACATCATCTGCAATGGACCTGCCAGAAATTGATAATGGACCTCGGTCCCAGAAAGTCATCACAGTTTGGCCCACATGACGGAAGAGGGAGTGAACTGTTAAAAAAACAAGTAAATGAAACCCAGCTAGCTTTTTTGCTATCCTGGAGAATGTGACAACACTGTGCATGCAACTGTGTATAACGAATACATTTCACCATCGTAGGATGACAGTTAAAAATGTGGAGAGCATGTTTCTGTGCGCAAATTGTGCCATGGCAAGCCTCAGGGTCTGGGACACAATGCGGTAAAGATGAAGTGCAAGGAATGGAACAATCTGGGGCAGGAAGGATAATGTTTGTAAGATATTCTACATGAACATCAGACTGGGAAAATGTAGTACAGAGAATGGACCACTCAAGATGACGGGCATGCTGGGCAGTGCAGAACAAGAGGTCCACATGGGACTAGGTGTGCATCGAGTCTGAAAGGAACGTGGGTGCTCTAGTGTTAAGGCAGATGAAGTTGAGTTGACTGACAGGAAGAACTCCAAAGAGGATGGTGTGCATTAAAGTCACCAAGCAGTAAAAAGGGGTGACGGAGATGACCACTCAACTGGAGGAAGTCCGCACTGGTGATACCGAATGATGGAGGGATGTAGATGTTACAAAGAGAAAAGGTGAAGTGAGAAAGGAAAATGTGAATGGGCAACAGCTTGCAGCCGTGTGTTCAATTACATGGTTGGATTATGAACGCCATCCTGGATGAGCAGCATGACTCCCCTCATGAGGGGGAATGCTGTCCTCGGGGGTAAGGTCAAAGCAGACCAGATTGCTAGGAACCTATTTTGTTTCCTGGAGGCAGAAAACAAGTGGATGCTATGATTCTAAGAGAAGTCATAATTCCTCCTTGTTGGGTCTAATACGACGAATGTTCCACTGGAGGACAGTCATGAAGGAGAAAGGGGAGGTGGGAAAAAATGAAGGGTTGTCACATCAGTGGCTGCCGAGTGCCGGTCTCCAAAGACTCACTGCTACAGGATGCAGAGGCTGGAGAATCCTGTTCCTTGAGATCTACAGAGGTGTCAGTATTCGTTCTGGGTCTGCCCTCAGATTCCAGTGCAGAAAAATTGTCAGTAGTGCACACCAGCGAAATGAAGGTTGGTCGGGTGAGGATATCGCATGGCAACACTGTTGGAAAGGATCGCAGTGTCGGTGAAGGAGGAGACCATTTGTCTTTCTTTGATTTTCTAGAGCCTTTACAACTGATAGATGAAGACTCTGATGTTTGTTGGCTGGAGGGATGTTGCAAGACTTCGCAGGAGTACAGATTAGACTAGATTAGATTAGTACTTGTTCCATAGATCATGAATACGGCACTTCGTAATGATGTGGAATGTGTCAGGTTAATAAAAGGTGTCTATACAAGATATTACACTACACAAAATATTACAAGACACTTAATTTTTTTTGTGGGGAGTGGGGAAATTACCCACTTACTATATCCAAAATTTAATCTAATGTGTACAAGGAGTTGCAATTAATAAATTCTTTTAATTTCCTTTTAAATGCTATATGGCTATCTGTCAGACGTTTGACACTATTGGGTAAGTGACCAATGACTTTTGTGGCAGCATAATTTACCCCTTTCTGAGCCAAAGTTAGATTTAACCTTGAGTAGTGAAGATAATCCTTTCTCCTCGTATTGTACAATGAACACCCTTTTACTCAATGATGACTTACCCCAGAATATGATGCCATACAAAAGGAGAGAATGAAAACAGGCGTGGTAAGCTAATTTATTGAGATGTATATCGCCAAAATTTGCAATGACCCTAATAGCAAAGTAGCTGAACTCAAACATTTCAGCAGATGTTCAGTGTGTTTTTTCCAGTTTTTTTCAGCTCATCAATACATACACCTAGAAATTTTGAATATTCTACCTTAGCTACCTATTTCTGATCGCAGTCTATATTTACTAATGGTGTCATTCTGTTTACTGTGTGGAACTGTATATACTGTGTTTTGTCAAAGTTTAATGAGAGCCCATTTGCAGAGAACCACTAAATGATTTTCTGAAAAACATCGTTTACAATTTCATCAGTTAATTCTTGTCTGCTGGCTGTGATAGCTATACTTGTATCATAGGCAAAAAGTACCAGCTTTGCATCTTCGTGAATATAGAATGGCAAGTCATTAATATATATTAAGAGCAGCAGAGGACCCAAGACCGAACCTTGCGGCACCCCATTCTTGATTGTTCCCCAGTTTGAGAAATCACCAGTTTTTTGCATATTATGTGAAATGCTTATTTCAGTTTTCTGCACTCTTCCAGTTAGGTAAGATTTAAACCATTTGAGTGCTGTCCCATTCATACCACAGTACTTGAGCTTATCCAGAAGTATTCCATGGTTTACACAATCAAAAGCCTGTGACAGATCACAAAAAATCCTAACAGATGACTTCTGGTTACTCAGAGCATTTAATATTTCATTAGTGAAAGTATATATAGCATTTTCTGTTGAAAAACCTTTTGAAACTAAACTGACATTTTGTTAAAACTATTTTTACAAATGTGTGAAGCTACTGTACAATACATTACTTTTTCAAGAATTTTGGATAAGGCAGTCAGAAGAGAGATTGGACGATAGTTGTTGACGTCAGACATATCCCCTTTTTTACGCAGTGGTTTAACAATGGCATACTTCAGTCTATCTGGGAACATACCCTGCTTCAGAGAGCTATTACATAGATGGCTAGGAATCTATTATCCTGCTGGAAATGCCATCAATTCCATGTGAGCTTTTATTCTTGAGAGAGTTTATCATCATCCTACTTTCAGAAGGAGAGTTGGGTGGAATTTCAACTGTATCAAATTGTGTGGGTAAGGCCTCTTCCATTAACTGCCTTGCTTCTTCTAAAGAACATTTAGATCCTATTTTCACTACAACATTTAAAAAATGATTATTCAAAATGTTTTTGGCTTCCGGCTTGTTGTTTGTCAAGTTTCCATTCGTTTTGATGGTAATGCCATCATTCTGTACTCTTGGTTGCCCTGTCTCCCTTGTAGTAATATTCCAAATTGTTTTGATTTTGTTATCAGAGGTATTAATCTCAGACATGATGCACATGCTTCTGGACTTTTTAATAACCTTTCTTAATGTATCACATTAGTTTTTATAATATTTGGCTGTTTCTGGGTCATTACTCTTTCTTGTTGTTAGATAGAGTTCCCTTTTGCGGTTACAAGATATTTTTATTCCTTTAGTAAGCCAAGGTTTTCTGCATGGTTTCTTATAATTAGATTTAACTACTTTCTTGGGGAATTAGTTTTCAAATTCTCTTACAAGTGTATCATGAAATAAGTTACATTTTAAATTAGCATCAGGTTCCTTGTACACCTCATCCCAGTCTAACTGCTGAAGATTTTCCCTGAAATTTCTAATTTCTTTTTGTCCTTCTGGCCTGCCAGTTGTGAAGCATGGGATTTCACCACCAGGGGTGAATATTTGGTGGCTTCTTGCGGAGCTGGAAAATCAGACGGGGATGCTATTGTGATAGGGCAATTTTATAGCTGTAGTGCTGAATTTGAGGTTGCACGTCTGTGTGGCTATGTCCTTTGTGGAGCAAGGGGTAGCTAGAACGGTACTGTTAAGTGCCAGATGGTAAAACGCAGGGCTTTCAATTAGCCAACGACTTGTGAGCAACAGGGAAAGGTACTTTTTCCCTTCACCCAGATATCCTGGATATCCCACTCATTGAGATACATGGGGCACTCATGGGATGAGGCAGTACGGTCTACATTACAATTTTTATAGCGGGGAGGTGGCAGGCAATCACACTTGTGAGGGGTCCCTACTATAAGTAACACATTTGGCAGTGTTTTTACATGACATTCAAGTGTGGTTTTAACACTGACCCTAGCAGCAACACATCGGGTTTGGAATGTACAGTTCGACGGTGATGACTTCATCATCTGCTTTGGTCTTCGAAGGAAGCACTACTTGATCAAAAGTGAGAAAAAGAGGGCATGTAGGAATTAAGGTGGCATCAACCATTTTCATTACCTGATGAACTGCAGTGATGCCCTTATCAGAGGTAAGTTTGGATTTCTCCCTCGGTCAGGCAATCAAGTGGCCTAGTGTAAATAACACCACATGAAGACTTCAGCATTCAATGGGCCTTGACACAACAGAATAGCCATGGAGGAGAGAAGCTGTAAGCATTTGTTGGGCTTGAAAATCACTATTGGTCTCCAAAAGCAAGGTCCTGTTACATAAACAAGAGCAAGATTTTGCAGGGCCAGCAACTGCATCAATGCCTTTCTGTATAATAAATGAATTAATCATAGCAAAGGACTGACATCCTTCAGTGCATGATACCATAAGGACCCAAGGTGCGGCTGGAAAAGTCTTTGAATCTTTAGCCTCATTCCATTTATATTCAGTAGACACAGACAGAGGTGAAGATGAGTGGCTCAGTGCGAAAAAATCCCGTATGATTGTCAGCGTATCCAATGGTACGCTCCTTCCAACTGGGGGCTGCCTCGGTGGGGCTCTCTCCCGTCTTAGGTGATGGTTCACACCTCAGGTCACACCTCCCGAATTTCTGATAGAGGGACCAATTGGCAATTTGGGAGAGTCACAGCTCAGACAATCATCCCTCCCTGGGCCTGGCCTGTATCAGTGGGTACGTGCGAACCCAACCTGTCGACCCGAGGCTCACAATCACACATTACCCAGTCACCTGTTATGCATAAAACAAGTGGGCCAGCCTCCAGGAGCCCACAGGAAGGAAGAGGAAACATAGAGGAATCTCAAACGGCGAAGCAGAGGAAGGATATGAGATGGAGAACACAGAAAAGCAGATGAGGGGCTTTTCTGATGTCAGACTATTAAAACGTAGAATATATGCCCCAAAATACCCAAGACATGTTCCCCATGGGAGGGAAAAAAGAACAGCAGGACAGACATGCAGGATGGAAAGGGAGAGGTACTGCAAAGCTGGAGCCCCATGGTAGCTAGTCACGAAATCACCAAAGAGTGATGAACTCTTTAGTGGGATCTTCCTTGATGCTGACCACCACAAGGATTGCTACATCAATACCTCCATCCACATCACACTTACTGACCATCAGAAATACCTTTACTTTGACAGCTGCCACTGACTCCATAGGAGGAAGTCCCTTCCATACAGCCAAGCCACTCATGGGCTTCGTATTCATAGTGACAAGTAGCCCATCTGAAAGTATGCCAAGGATCTCACTGAGGCCTTCAGAGACAGAAATTAACCCCCTCTCCTCCTCAATCCTGTCCAGGAATAGATCTCCTGTGCCTTCTCCCTCCAGTCATCTACCACCTCCCATCTACCCATTGTCCAGCCACAATCAATCATTCCTCTGGTGACTTAGTAACACCCAGGATTGGAGCAACTGAATCACTTTCTTCACCAGGATTTCAATTTTCATCATGCCCTGAAACGAGGTATATACTACCCACTATCCTCCCCACCTCTCCCACAGTGGTATTCCACCACCCAATAAACTCACACAATGTCCTTGTGCACCCTTCCTCCATCCCTCCTCCAACCCGTTGCCTTCTGGCTCATATCCCCACAACAGACCTAGATACAAAAGCTGTCTCACACATCTTCCCACTACCATCTAGTCCAGACCTGTCACAGGCATCTTCCATCTAGCCACAGGCAGTGCTGCCTGTAAAAACAGTCATGTGATCTACAAACTAAACTGCAACCACTGTGCTGCTTACTATGTGGACATCAGAATTAACAAGCTGTCTGTTTAAATGAATGGCCACTGACAAATTGTAGCCGAGAGACAGCTGGACCACACCACCCAGTTGTTCAACATTCAATCCAACATAATGTGCACCACTTCAATGACAGCTTCAAAGTCTGTGTCATCTGGATACCCCCTACCAACATGTGTTTGTCTAAGCTATCCTGCTGGGAACTCTCCATCCAACATATCCTACAATTCCTGTAACCCCCCACCACCAATCCCCTACCGTGCTTCTACTCCAGCACTACACATGCCTCCTTTTCCCTAACACACCTACAGTCTTACAATCTTCTCTCATCTATACGTCCCCCCCTCCCCCCCTCTCCGAAACCCTGATCACAGCTTCTGGACTCAGTACTTAGCAGCCGATCCTATCCCCACAATATCCCTACACATTACCAAAAACAGCACACATTTTCCCCCACCCCTACCATATTATACTTCCCACCCCATGCTTCCTCCTTACTACCATACGTTCTACATTACTGCACATGACAGATGCAGGAGTGATTCTCAGGCCCCAGCAGGCAGAGACAATAGCTGTGTGTGTGTGTGTGTGTGTGTGTGTGTGTGTGTGTGTGTGTGTTCAATTTCGGAATAAGTACTTTTTGACCAAAAGATTAAATGTTTACCAGTCTTTTCATTGTGCCTGTCTGCAACACAATGCCTCCTCTTTGTTGTGAGTATAGCCTTGCAACAAACAGTCTATGTTTCCCATGACCATTTGTTTTCAATAACTGTTTATACACTTCCATCCTACTATTACATACGTAGAAATTAAAGAAAACATCTATTTTAAATATATAATAAAAATAAAACAGATATGTACAGCATGGAAAGTTCTGGCAGAATTAAAATAGTTCAGGAGTAGAAGAGAGTAGGAACAGAGAGAGTTGTCTAGTGGTCTTCTTCACGCCTAAATTATTTACATGAAATAAGCTTAGTTTTCAAAGACACTAATCTCCATATTTGGATCTTATGAAATTAATTGCTGATTTTAGATCTATTTGTCTGTCGTTTGTAGGTGGTTTTATAATATATGTTTAGGTGAAGTTATCTATTGTTGACACGAGATCTCATATTACTTTAAAGTTCAGTTTTATAAAATGCTTTACTTTGTGGTCTTTGAAACTAGGCTCCTCAGTCCCATATTGTGAGAACTTTACACATGTTGAAAGAGATCCTGAACTGGACTGCATTTGCCTGCATGAGCTCCACGCATCAGAGCTGTAGCAACGAAAAGAACTCCTCATCAAAAGCCAACTGGCAGCCACTTTAATGACACAATTTTTCACCTACTTTTGGTGTTGTAACAAAAGTGTGCACAATATACTTTGACAGAGGATAATGAAGAATGCTATTGTTCAAGAAGGGACTGGTCAGGCTGCTGCTGATGTAACAGCATTATGAGATTGATGAGAATGTTATATCTGCAATGTTAAAAGGGGTGTCCACCAACTTTTTTTGATTAGTCTAGTAGATAAATTAAGTTCTTTTTTATACAAAGTCATTAATAATAGCAGCACAGACAAATTCATCTTTATTACAGCGAAGTTTAAATAAAATAATGTGAAATTCAGTTAAGCATGTCAAATTTGTAACAAAACAGATTAATGAATACAGTAAATACATGAATCATCATTTGGCACTTTTTTCAATGTCCCATCATATTTATGAACTTTCTGAAAGTGGAAATGATTATTAGGGGAAGTGGCAGGGTGCTATGTTATTCTGCTTATTACAAGCAATTATTACAAGCAATTATTTCATTCAACTTTTTTAAAAATATTTCTGTTTCTTTCATAACCTGTACTGCAACCTCACTATATCCAGTTCATTACCATCTTGACTAAACAGGACATAAACCAGAAAATAAGCAAAAATTCATATCCTTGAGGATCTCCTTATTGTGTGTCTATGGAACAAACTGTGTATCTAATCTAATATAAAGTAAAGGAAAATTGCCACTCACTACACACATTATATGGTGAGCAGCAACCTATTCTTTTCATAATCTTATTGTTATTCCACGCTGATCTTTCCCGGTTCTTTAATACACCAATTTTTATGGAAAAGACACACAGAAGAAAATATGAATAATGATGAACACTAATTATTCCAGTACTTTTATAACAAAAATCCAAGGCACATGATCATGAAATGATAATAATACATTATGTGTGGATTACCTTGATAATGTTGAGGCATCAGATGTTTCTCAACATAGCCTGACATATCCAGTCGCAATGGAAAGGAAAAATGGGTATTGACTTTCTCTTTCAACATTGTTGACATGTTGAATGTATAACGCATAGTATTGAAGCACAAGATATGAGGCAGCTTCTTAAAACATGCCCTGAAAAATAAAAGTTTCACATGAAAACCAACCTCCACAGGTTTTTCAGGAAGCTACATATTTTTCAACATAATGACCATTGGCAAAACTCAAATTTTATAAGAAACAACTACAGGCAATATTGAAAGTGTTGAAAACATTGGAAAATTGTTTGCATTCATTAATATGTTATGAACATGCTGCTAGTATTTTACTTAAAGTGCTGCTAAGCAAAAAGAGAATTTAAAAGTAACCTTTTATTCTGCAAAAAGTATTGTAGAAAAGAGTAAACCTCTCTGCAATGGAAAGGTAAATGGCTGTAAACTGGTAATGACTAGGACTCAAATCTTATGTTCTACAAGTAAAAAGTGCAAATTTTTTGGCATAGCCACCTTTTAGGGAAACACACATTGTCCAACATTCAGTCTCCAAAGGTTGTTTCTGCAAAGTGCAATGCTGTGGGTTCAAAACATTTTCACAGCCACTTATTTCTTTAGATGCAGGCTGTAAAATCTGATGAACGGTGTGGGCATACAAAGAATTTAGAATTCAAATCTTTTTGTTTTCCCACTGCCTTCACACCACAGTCAGCAGGTGACCTGTTCTGATGGCAAATGTTTTCTTGCTCTTTTTTTCATTTGACATCATGACCTCTTTTGTTATCCTTTTTTTATCAAGCAGCCACTTGCTCCAGAAGACCTGTACAGTAATCACTAGTTATCCTTTCATCCTTAACAATGCATCCAATAAGAAAGCAATTTCAGCCTTCTTTTGTGCAGGGTCATCAGCTTCCATTCACAACCTTGAAAACATTTCTTAATTGAAGTGGTAGACTCATCTCTAACCAACAGTAACAAATGTGTGCTCAAATTTAAATTAATTCTTTCTAAATACATCAAAACATTACTGAGAGAATTTTTTCCATATCTGTGTTTGGTCAGTACAGAAAAAATGTCCACCATCTCGTACCAAGCTTTCCCACAGCCAATTCATTCCTGTCAAATACTGTTTCCTTTGATTTGCCTATGGCATCAGCTACACCACACACCTTTAACACTTGATCATCCAGCACCACTTTGTTAACGTTCTCGATATTTATACCTTTTGTTGCAGTTTTAAAACTTCCTTCATATGGATAATATTCATGAGATGTATGGCCACATTTGAATTCAAGCAACCATTTTGTAATGGTTGAAAATGAAGCAGTAGATTCCTTGCAAACATCCACCAATTCTGGAGAAATTTTCCATTTGTTATAAACAGCTCAAAACAAAGTATTTTATGATGCCACAGTATTCCACATTGTCAATTTGAAAGCAAGGCAAAGAGGTACTTAAAAATCCATATAAATGAAACTATTATGTCCCTCAAGTTATACTTGATTTGCCTTATTGTGCTTCATGTACTAACATAATGAAAACTAGATTTTATTGATGCCAATGCCATCTCTTTCTTAGTTCAAATATTTTTTCCTTGATATTGTACACAGCAAGTCAAAAATACAAGTCCCTGCCAACACAATACAAAAACAACAACAAAATTTACTAATGCACATAATTAGAGAGATGTTTTTGAGAATCTTGTGATAGTAGTAAATTTGCCAGGTACAAAAATACTGCGCAACAATTTACCTACTCCAACAGAAATAGGCATAGGGTAGCATGAAAGTGTAGGGTGAGAAAATTATTATAAGCAGTAAAATATAATAGGAACACTTTTTATCTGCTGCTATGCAGTGTCTCAAAGTTATGTAATGTCTCCACAATTGCAGGGCTGTTAGAATTAGCTGTTCAGACCAACAAGGATAGTAAGAACTGGCTGGGGCCTTGTTGGAGGAAGCACTTCGGCCAACATAATTTATCTCACCCTAAATGCAACTCAGTGTTATGTATAAAAAACTTTTTTTTTATCAGAAGCTCTAATCAAAATTCTACTGAGCAATAACTTTTTTTTACAAAATTTAAATTAATGACACAAAGATTCCAGTTTAAATACAAGATAACGAACACTAGAGCAAAAATATGAAACCAATAATCTACTGGATACACAAGAGATAATCCATTGTCCTTCACATACACACAGATGTACACAATTTATTCGCATCTTGTTCAATGCACTTTACATGTGACAGTTTCAGTTAACAAGTGTTTCCCCACACGATTTTCACACATCTGCTGCTGACCACAGCAGTGCACAGTTAGAGGGGCAGAAATTTTCACGTAGCCTGATATAGATCAGTGTTAGCCAGCTTTATAAATACTATTAAAATAAAGTTACTTCTCTACATTGTAAATCACCTTTACTGTGGAACAGGTAGGCAGTTATTAAGCTTTACTACTAACAAAGATACAAAAGTGGGTGGTATGGCTAAAAAACTGTTGGCATCTATTTGCAACTCAATATGTGATCTTTATGGTGATTAGCAATCTATCCTACGCATAATTCTTGTAAACTGGAATAGTAATGTTGACTAACTTATTGTGCACTCACAAGTATTTCGCTTTGTTACTGTGAGCCTATACACACAATATTTAATGTTAAACATTTATATGACACTCTTACACTTCTCTTGTCATGCTGCAAGAAAACATGCAACTATTATATTGTGTATGTCACAGCACACAAGAGAACTAGATGCATCTCATAAAACTGCCCCTGTAGAAAAGTACCACTTTCAATAATAATTCCATACAGGGAGAAATTGTAAACATATAATATATCTACAACTACATACATACTCCTCAAGCTAATGTTAAGTACCTAACAGGATGAACTTCATTTCATTATTTAGTCATTGCGCATCATGAATTGCAAGAAACATTACTGTCTTTGAGGCTCCGGGAGTTTCTTCTGGGGATCTTAGGTTGATATTAAGGTCTTTGCAAGGCACAGAGACATGTCATCTACGAGGGTCGATCAATAAGTAATGCTCCAATTTTTTTTTTCTCAGAACATCGTTATTATTAAGAGTCAGAATTTGATGACAATATACTTCAACATGTCTTGTCCATGTCCTATGTTTCTATGTAGTCTCGATTACGTTCTAGGACCATACACCAATGCTGGGAAGAGCATGTATTCCCTGCTAGTAAAAGCTCTTGTCCTGTAGGCATAGCCATGTTTTCACTGCATGACTGACACTCTCATCATCTTCAAAGTGTGTTCCCTGTAGAGAATCTTTAAGTGGCAGTTGGCATGAATAATCGCATCTGCATGATTCAGCATGTCTGGAGCAGTGGATGTGACACGATGTCCTGAGCGTAGCTGATCATGGAGCTCTGCTTCGCATTTCCTGAGGCTGTAAATTTCTTTACCCATCGCGCAACTGAACTCTTATCAAACACAGCATCGGCATACACTGCACACAAATGTTTATTGATGTTCACCACAGTTTCTTTTTGTGCAAGCTTTTTCAATAACAGCATGCTACTTGCAACGTGAGTCATATGTAGATGCCATTTTGAAGCCGTACTACGGCTCTGCCATCTGCCAGAATTGTTCGAAACTTCACTGGTGCACAGAACAAACATCAAATGTGAAGCACCAACAAGGACATTTGTCTGGGTATATTAATGGCTTGTTTAAAAAATGTGGGTATTACTTACTGAACGACTCTCGTAGAAACTACCCCCCACAAGTTACCAAACTACCCCCTGGTCATGTTCTAGGAATTCCTTACCTCCCATTTGGCCTCACCACCCTTCCCCAAACCCCTTCCTAAGAACACCAACCTTTCAGCAAAAGAAAGAATAGCCAATACACAGCCTCAAGACAGACCTCACCTAGTCATCCTACCTGCATATAAAGGTTCTATCACTGTCGTTATGAATCACAGTGGCTACCTGGCAGAAAGCCTTTGCCAATTGTCTGACTCTACCAGAGTGATCCAAGCCCAGAAGTCGAACATAAGCACCAGTCCCTGCATACGGACTTAGGCCCTTCCCAGAACCTCTCTCTGAATCCATTTCCCTCCTCACCCCCACGACACCTCACAAACCCACTCCCCAAAATCCACAAATCCATCAATCCTGGATGTCACACTGTAGCTGGTTAGTGTGACCCACAGAATGAATTTCACCCCTCATTGGCCAACAGCTGCAACCAACTGCCCAAAATGTAGCCTCCCATATCAACCACTTCCTTCACCAACTCTCCACCACTCCCACCTCTTTGCCTCCAGTATCCCTACTTGTCACTGTTGATGCCAGTTCCCTACACACCAACATACCTCATGCCCATGGTCTTGTTGCTATTGAGCACTAACTACCTCTCTCAACATCCATCAGAATACAAACCCTCTACCTAATTTCTCATCCAACTTACAAACTTTATCCTAATACACAACTACTTCTCCCTTGAAGGGAAAGTATAAAAAAATTGTGTCACCGCATGGCACCCTCCTATGCCAACCTGTTTATATGCCATCTAGAGGGAAAACTCCCTTGCCTCCCAAAACACAAATCCCTGGTCTTGCTCAGATTCACTGATGATATCTTCATGATTGCAACTCAAGGCCAAAGCATCTTATTCTCACTCCTTCACAGCCTCAACACCTTTTCTCCCATCCACTTCACCTGGTCGTCCTCAGCCCCGTGTGCCAGATTCTTGGACACAGACCACCTCCTCTCTGGTGGCTCCATCCACACCTCTGCCCATATTAAACCCACCAATCACTAACAGTACCTACATTTAGACAGCTGCCATCCCTTCCACACTACAAAATCCCTCTCCTAAAGCCTGGCCACCTGTGGATGAAGTATATGCAGTGATAAGAGCTCCCTTTGCCAGTATGCTTAAGGTTTCACAAAGGCCTTCACAGACAGGCACTATCCCCAGATTTCCTGTGCTGTATACTTATACATTGCCAACCCTCCCACCACCCCCAAGAACTAGCTACAAAGAAGTGCCCCTTTTTGTCACCCAATACCACCCTGGAGTGGAACAACTAAATGACATTCTTCATCAAGGCTTTGACTACCTATTATCACATTCTGATATTAGGGGTATCCTACCTAAGATCCTTTCCATCCCTTCTAAAGTGGTGTTCCACCATCCACACAACCTGCACATCCGAACCTATCCACATGCCACTCCCAGTCCCAATCCCTTTTCATAGGAATCTCACCCCTACCCCCTATCTAAGACACAGGTGCAACACCTGTCCAGTCCACCCACCAGCACTTCCTATTCCAGTCATATTACAGGCTTATCCTATCCCATCAGAGGCTGTGAAAATAGCCATGTCATGTACCAAGTATGCTGCAATCATTTCACAGCTTTTAATACAGGTATGACTACCAATGAGCTGGCCATCAGGATGTATGGCAACTGCCAGACTGTGGCAAAAGACCAAAGTGGAGCATCCTGTGGCACAACATGCAGATGCACACAACATGCTTGATTTCAGTGGCTACTTCACAATCCAGGCCATCTGGATCCTTCCTGCACCACCAGCTTTTCTGAACTGTGCAGATGGGAGTTATTCTTACAACATATCTCCTGCTACCAAAATTATCTTGGCCTCAACCTGCAACAAACTACTTCCCCACATCCTCCACTCACCAGTTTCTGCCTCTCTATCCTATAACCTCCTCCCAATTCATGACCCCCACCTTTACTGTGCTCGCTTTTTGCTAACACACCCACCAGTTTTTTTCCCCCTCACTGTTCCTCTCCTTTTCCACCCTCGTCCCCCAACCCCCACCCAGAGCCTCCCAACACTGCCCCTTGCAGCATTTTCCTGCTGCCTTATAAACCCTGCATATACCACCAGACATCGCTCTTCTCTCTCTCTTCTTCCCCCTCCCTCACCTGTACTCTGCTACCCCTTCTCCTTCCACTGCTGCTTTCAGTTAATGCAACAGTTGAAGTCCGGCCCAGAGTGGCCAGAGATGGTGGTCATGTGTGCAGGAGATGTTTCTGCTTGTGTGAATTTGCGTGTGTTTTTCTTTCATTTCTGAAGAAGGCTTTCACTGAAAGTTTAGTGTGTATAGGTCCTTTTGTTGTGCCTGTCTGTAACTCAATTTGATGTTGATTAGCAATCTATTCTTTTCATAATTACTGATATTCTGACCAGGACACTTTCCACTGTTTAGTATTACAGTTTACAGATCGCTATAAACAAAGAATGGCAAATAATACTTAACTGGATAATGCAGCTTTAATTGGTCTAATATTTTGACCTCCTTCGAAACAAATAGGTGGAGGATCCAAATTCTTATCATGTCAAATTACTCACCTTTTTTCTGCACGAACTTTCTTGCCACACTGTGAGCATGTGTACATGTTATCTCCCTCTAATGTATCCTTTACTGTAACTTCATCAAGTGACTCGTACAGGTTACGCATGTCTGCAACTTGGCAACGAACAGTGTAAAATTCCTCCAACTTTCGACTTACATGTTCACAATCCTGTGAAAGAAGTGTGGAAATGTAAATTGCTGTGCAGAAATGAAAATGATGTTTGACACTGAAGACGTGTCAGTTTACTCTCCTACATATCCTCCAATAACACTTATTTCTATAAAGGATAATATGGATACAGTCAAAAAGGGCACTTGGTACCTGTGCCTTCAACTACAC
Source organism: Schistocerca piceifrons (assembly GCF_021461385.2). Taxonomy (NCBI): domain Eukaryota; kingdom Metazoa; phylum Arthropoda; class Insecta; order Orthoptera; family Acrididae; genus Schistocerca; species Schistocerca piceifrons. Next base: position 408,434,481 of record NC_060138.1, on the reverse strand, counting down.
AATTAAGGTTCTTACACATTAGCAGAGTTTTTATGATTTAAACCCCAAAAATGTTGTTTGAAATGAGCACATCAATGTGATTTTGCTGTTTAAAAAACCACTGAGTTATATTAAATAAGGAACTTGTTGAAACAATGACTTCAAGTGCAAAGAAAGTATAGGAAACACTAAATGAAACCCTATATACCATTATACACAAGACTGTAGGCAAGTGGTGGTGTGGGATTAAATGTTAAAACAAAACAAGCGGACTGTACCTCTCAGAAAAATGTGTTCCATGTAGCAAAAACTGCGAAAAAAAATGAACTGATTTTAAGCTATTGAAAACATAGTTTCTGTTTTCTGGAGGCAAGCACAGATTGGACACGCTAAATTAAACACACAAAATAAGATACATTCTGAACGATGAACAGAATTAAAATAATTTAGAGTAAATTTGAGGAAACGATATTTGAAGAGACTTAAAATGCATGAACAGTGTACGAGATGAAATTTTTGTAATTGCCCAATTACAATATTTAATTTTTTAATGTATCAGATAAATTGATACGGCAATTAATACTCACTAGCGAAACAACATTGTTGCTTATGACGCCTCCAAATAATGTCTTGACAAGTTTCTTTAACTCAGGAGTCATTTCTTCAAGTTTTGAAACCAAGTCTATAAAAAACTCTGCCATGTCCTTCTGTTCACCAGTATTCAGAGGTTGATGGTCCATGGTATATACTTTACAAAAACTGCGTGGATTGTATGCCTTTCTTTCACTCTCCTATAACACATATTTATAATGCATTTTGCAGTCATAGTTCTATTACTCAAATAATTACAAAAAAGTACACCATTTTTAGAAGCTTTGTAGTGAGGATGAAGGAGTGTGTTCTATCTACAATCTTTCAAATGGTAAAATTGTAAATTGTCATCAACAATCTGAGCCAAACAAAATAACTGTGGGAATAAATGATCTAATATTCAGTAATCACATTCTGTGAAATTTTAAAATCATTTCAACGCACAAATACGCAAAGAGAACTAATTTTGAAGAGCAATATGGGGACATCTGGCATACAAAAGTACTGAAATTGTCACTTGATTTCTGCATCTGTAAATCACTCCAACTGAAATAATCACTGAAAATCTTTTCCAAGCAAATCATAAACTTGGATCATCTAATTTGAAGTGAATTCTAACTGTAGTGTGTATTTAAAAAAAAAATAATAATAATAATAATAATAATAATAATAATAATAATAATAAAATAAAAACAATTGACAAAAATCATGAAAATTAAAGTAATAATATGTGTTCACTCTGACTCTGATCACTATCTCCCTATAATTAAATCATAATTTCTACCTGGCACAACCTAACTACAGAAATAAATGACATAGAAAATATTTGCACCAGACAAAACTAAATAGGACAGAATGGCAGAGCGCATTAAGAGAAAGAGCAACATGAGGAAAACGACAACAACTAGACATGAAAACAACTATGACAGAGAAGTTAGACACTACCAAAAATAAAGAGAGGGAGTGAATGACCATGTCAAAAGGACATCACCTGTATGCCTGCCATGGCAAGCATTACATTTCAACCAAACTGGAAAATTGGATACAGGTCAGCTAACAATGAGTTGGAGATAACAGTTTTGTTACATCCATTTGGTTTCAGAATAGACTCCTTGAAATGGAAGAAGAAGGAGTAAGAATTAAAACATTATCAAGAACCAAGGACTTGCTTCAGAGGTGAAAAAAATGTAGAGTGGGCTTAAACAGTGCTGAAAATAGTGAAGTACTTGTGAAATACAAGCGTCGGCTCCTATGCTGTCTAAGACTGAAGCAAAAGTTAGAATTTCCATAGTTTCATAAAAGATATCGGTGTGCCACCCACTGCTAGGGAAATTAAGGATGTTATTAAAACTCTAAATAATAACGGTAGTATACAGTGTCAGGAAGTCATTTCTGGAAGTATTTGTATTTAGTGTAGCCATGTACAGAAGTGAAACATGGACGATAAATAGGGAGACCAAGAGATGGATACACTAAGCAGATTCAGAAGGATGTAGGTTGCAGTAGGCACTGGGAGATGAAGAAGCTTGCACAGGATAGAGTAGCATGGAGAGCTGCATCAAACCAGTCTCTGCACTGAAGACCACAACAACAACAGTATACATGTCTCCACAATCTGAACTTTCACAATTATAAATGAATTTTTATTACTTTATGAAGAAACCTGGAAAACAGAAAACGTCCCTGAAGAATGGAAAATTGCATCCATTCACACTGCATAATAAAAGTGACAAACAAGACATCAATATCTACAGAGGCATATCCCTTTTGCTTGATACTCATAAGATTTTCTCAAAAATTTTGCTGGAAAGGGTAGAAATTTGCCAGTAATTTAGGTGATTTTACCAAAGGTTGATCTTGCTCCACAGCACATTTAAAATTTATAATCTGTAATTCCAGAAATACTAAATGGCCTGAGCGAAGTGGTGCAGTGGTTAGCACAATTCACTCTCGTTCCGGAGTATGGCAGGTCAAATTCCCATCTGCTTATCCTGATTTAGGATTTCCATGGTTCCCCAAAATGCTTAAGGAAACTGCTGGTAAGGTTCCTTTTTAAAATGTCAAGGCTAATTTCCATCACCATTCTTTCCTCCTATTCCCTTGAGCCTGGCCTCTGATGACATCACTTATGTTAAAACATAATTTTCCTTCTTTCTTCCAGCAATATACAGTCATGGCTGTCATTGATAAACAAAGGACTTGTGACTATGATGACAGAAAATCCTTAACGTAATCCACGAATTGTGATTTAAATTCAAATTAGAAATTGAATGTCTGAGTCTCTTAGAAAAAAGTCAATTTACACATGAAACATCAAATTTGTTGAAAATAAATACAGGAGTAAGATAAAATGATGATTTAATTTCAGTATTCTTTAATTGCATTCTGGAGAAAATCCTAAGAATCTTGAACGAAAAAATTATTAGAACATAAAATTTAACCAACAATGCTGGGAGAAACAACAAAGTTTTTTTCAGTAAATATATGGTGATAATTTTGTGATCTTGTGCTTTCTGAAGGTCTAGCAAAGGTAATGATTCAAGTGGCTCAGAAAAACCAATTTTGTAACAAAAATAGAAAATCTTTCATAATTTTTACTACGAGATAGAGATCAAATTGAACGATAGAAAATTACAAGGCAAATGTGCTCCAGAAATAACGGGCTCCAAGAAATTGAAAATAATGTTGAATTTCATTACAACATAGAATATATAACAGACACATTAAGAAAGAGGAGACTGATAATCTCCAGTCATTTGCATAAAATAGACAGCTCTAAATTAACCCAACATTTTCAAACTTTACTGGCAAAAGAGTCAACAGCAAGTTGTGATGGAAAACAGTCATGAAAGATTTACAATGGAATGACACAAGAGAAAGAGAGGCAACAGATAGCCGGAGTTTTAAAATAAAACTGTCACAAATGAAAGGATCTACAACAGGGAAAAAAAGATGTACTGAAAGTCATGAAAGTGGATGAGAAAGATTGAAGTAATACTGGCAAAGGGATACTAAACAACAGAGTATGAAGCACTGAATTTGGCTTGTTGTCCTCAGAAAGCAGCAAAAAAAGATGATTAATTGTCTTGTGGATAAGAATTCAAAAGGAGAGACATTGAGCTGCAGCAGACACAACAAAAAGACTGCTATACATTTGAGCTTATGGTCAAGAGGCCTTCAACTAAAGTAGGAAACACACACAATCACGACCGCTGACTCTGGCCACTGATGGGCCTCAAGGGTCGTGTGTGTGTGTGTGTGTGTGTGTGTGTGTGTGTGTGTGTGTGTGGGCGCGCGCACGCGACATGCTTGTTTGAATGTGTTTGTTTTCTACTTTAGAAGAAGGTCTTTTGGCAAAAAGCTCAAATGTACAGCAGTCTTTTTTGTATATATCTGCTACTCAGTGTTCCCTCTGTATGGTAAGCATCAATCTATCCTTTTCATAATACTGTCATTATTCCATACCGGTTTTTCCACTGCTTGAGAATAAAAAAGACGATGTTACAAAGTTATGAGTTACCATGACTGACTACATCAACACTGCACTAGTAAATGCCCATTAACCCCGGCTGCTACAATGGGCATATACACTTGGGTGTCTGTATGTGTGAATGTCTGTACTCTTATGAGAAAAAGAGCAAGAGCTTGAAAGCTAATGCTAACTATTTTACTTCTTTCTGTGTGCCACGCACCAGTAAGTGGCTGCCTTTCCTTTATTTTATGTATTGCTCCATCCAGGGCTTTCAATTATCGGTATACAATCTCAAATAATATATTTTTAGCCATTTCAGCCGTATGAGTCATGATGAAATTCATAATCACATAAATTATTCTGACTGTTGCATTGCTCAAAACAAGTGATACAGAGGACCATGTTATATTCAAGGACCATGTTACCTCCAATAACATCTATTTATTTCTGAAAGATTACAAAAAACAGGTAAAATATTCCACATAGTTTTCTACATCACTTGGCTTCAGTTCTTGTATGGTTCAAATGGCTCTAAGCACTGTGGGACTTAAAATCTGAGGTTATCAGTCCCCTAGACTTAGAACTACTTAAACCTAACTAACCTAAGGACATCACACACATCCATGCCCAAGACAGGATTCGAACCTGTGACAGTAGCAGCAGCGTGGTTCCAGACTGAAGCGCCTAGAACCGCTTGGCCACAGTGGCTGGCTCAGTTCTTGTATCCTAGTGTAGTAGCAAGCAAGCACTCGCCACCTGTCATTTTGAGCAGGACCTTCCTGTGTTTCATCATACGCATCACAACAACTTTCTGCATAGCAGAACAAAGTATCCCACGGCAAGAATAACTGTTCCCACTGTATAAAGTGTAAGCAACATATTTTGGATCACACTCTTTGAGGGGTACCATATTCTCTCTTATAGTACTGCTTTCTGAACATACAGACCAAAACGTTAATGCAATGCAAAGCCCAGGATGGAATAACATCAATATGAGAAGGATAGAGGAGGCACTGAGTGACAGACAGACATAATGAAAAGACTAATACATTTTTAGCTTTCTTGCAAAAAAGTAATTGTTCAAAAGCACGCACACACACACACACACACACACACACAGAGAGAGAGAGAGAGAGAGAGAGAGAGAGAGAGAGAGAGAGAGAGAGAGAGAGAGAGAGGGGGGGGGGGGGGGTTACAGTTTGCAGCCACTAGGGCCCGACTGTGGGCTGCATCTATGGCCTGACTGCAGGATGTGTCCACACTTGACAAGAGCAGAAATATGAGGTGGGTGGTGGGGGTTAGGAGGAGACATGGGGTGGGGAGGAGGAGGGATAGCAGGGTAGGGCTCGGGGAAGATTATGTGCTACTGTGTGAGCAATCAGGGACATGGTGGGAACAGCACAAAGAATCAGTCTTATGTGTTGGAGGAGGAGGGTGGAAAGAGGGGATAGGAGAGGTTTAGAGAAGGGGAAAAGACTAGTAGGTTAGCGGGTGCGCTGGTGAAGAATCCTCCCATTACCATCTATTCCAGTCCTGTCACGGGCATCTCCTACTGCACCAAAGACAGGGCTCTCTGTGAAAACAGCCATTTGATCTACATAATACGATGCAACCACTGTGCTGGTTTCCACATGGGCATGACACTAACAAGCTCTCTGCCAGCATGAATGGCCACTGCCAAATTGTGGCCAACAGACAGCTGGTCCACCCAACACAGCCAACCAACTCTGTATCCTGCCCCCACCATGTCCATGCCTGCTTTCACAATAGCACATCATCTTCCCACATCCCAATCCTGCTATCCCTACCTGTCCCCACCCATGCCTCTTCCCCTTACCCCAACCACCTAACCCAGGTAGCTGCTCTCATTAGACGCATATGGAGCCCACAGTCAGGCCAAAGTAGCTGTATATCAGAGAGAGAGAGAGAGAGAGAGAGAGAGAGAGAGAGAGAGAGAGAGAGTGTATGTGTGGGCGCCGCACACTTGTGTGAGTGTGTTATCCTTCCCCTTTCCATTTCCTTCTTACTATATAACTTGTAAAGAAGTGAATGCACATCTGAACATATATACTCCCTTTGTCAAAAAGTACCAGAACAGATTTGTTTTATTTCTGAGTTTGCAATACTAAAACGTAAAAAATGTTGTTTTTATGTTACATGTCATGTGTATAGTCTTCCGCACAAACTCACTAGGTGGCAGGGCTGTGCTTAGCAATACACTGTTTGGATTCTTGGCTTATTACTTACAGTGATACAAGGATAGCTGATTATGAGCAAAGATGAACTTAAATTCTGCATTACGCTCGGCAAAATCTCTAGTGAAATGTGGACAGTGATTACGCAAGCATTGCAGGTAAGGCACTTTCAAGAACTCATGTTTGAGCGGCAGGTTCAGTGCAAGACACTCCCAAAGCAGGTTGCCCATCTACAGCACATACCTATGCAAACACACAGCATGTAAGGCAATTATTGAAGAAGACCGTCATGTAAGTGTGCGTGCAATATCAGAAGAACTTAATTTGAATCATGATGTGTGTCATAAAATTTTAACAAAGATTTAGGGAAACGGAAACTTTATGCAAAACCTCGTCTCACAAACAGACGAACAGAGAGAGGAAAGACGATGAATTTCTGCTGAACTAATGGATAGACGCAGACATGATCTCAAATTTCTGTCAAAAATTAATGCTGGGGATGAAAGCTGTGCTACCAATATGACCCTCATTAGGAAGTGTCAAAGTGCTGAATGGTGGAGTCTTGGATCACCAGCCTCAAAAAGTCAAACAACAACTTTCAAGAACAAAAACAATGTTGATCGAATTCTTTGATAGTAAAGGATTAGTTCACCATGAGTATGTTCTTGCAGGTCAAACAGTGAAGCAAACTCTTTAATCGCAGTCTTGAAACGTTTGCAACAGGCGGTTCAATGTTGTTACCCTGATTTGCATTTGAAAATTTCACTGGTTGCTTCCAAGACCTCCAGAAACACGGGCATAAACAGACAAGGAACTATTGCTTGTAAGTGCAATTTTATATTTTTGAAAAATCTGTCCTGGAACTTTTCTCACAAAGGGAGTATTTATCCCAACTCCTCTCTCAGACACACCATCTTATTCCTTTGTTTAATGAACTTTACATTTACTTGCCACTGACTCTTCACTTTACATTACAGAAACAACTTGTTTATAAATATGTGCTTTCATGGTTGTAGGTTGGCCCTTGTTTACTCTACCAGTTTTGGCACCTTAGTCTATGATAGACAGCCTTCCTAAACGTTACTGTTACTTCATTCATTCACACGCTGTCTTCTGTATATGTAGGACAGCCTTGAGAGATGTGGACTGAGATATAAGTTACACATGAGTGTTAAGATACATATACAAACAGGAAGTACCAAATTTAAGAGAAATAAATTTCATAAAACTGAGTCAAGCCATATACACAATAAGTAATACAACAGAAAGAGAATGAAATAGTTTTCATACATACAAGAAGATAAGCAAACATGCGCTGTAGCTCTCGAAGAGTCATCTCGTGTTTGCTTGATCCATCACACTGAGCCTGCAGAATCGACGATCGTGCCTGTGGCATCATGTACAGATGCTGCATGCATGAAGCCATGTAACATGTAGCACCTAAGTTCGTCAGACCAACAAAACCACAGTCCGAACGACCATCTTCATGAGGCCAGTAATCCCATGGGTATGGTGAATGTGGTCCTGGTCGATGTTGTTCCAGCAGCTTTTCATGTAATATACGGTAGTTTCCTGGCGACTCCTTTGCTAGTTCCACCAACAAGTCATAGGCTGAAGACCGTGAAAGCTGTGACTTGCACTTTGGTACATATCGCTTACGTGGATTTGGCAGTGCGAACAGAAGATCAAAAACCTGGAAGACATTGAAAAGATCTATCAGTTCCATCTCTTGGCTCCACAATTAATATCCAAATTAAAACAGAATTTACAGCTAATATATGTTACCAACATGATTGTAAGCTCAAACATAAAAATTAATGTTGATAAAAATATTCATTTTAAGAATGCAAGATAGATTTTCAGACTGTCATGCACAAATGTGGAAATATCTTAATACAATATGTAAACAAATTATAAATTACCTCTATCAGAAAATCTTTCCCTTCTTTGCTGTTTTTGAATGGCGGGTTATGTTTAAGCACATTTGACATGAGATTCAGAAGCCCAATGAGACCATCATCTTCCACAGTGTTGTGTCTTGTTTCTAAATACTCTCGTGTCAAGATGGATTGAGAAAGCCTCTTTGCAAGTCCATCAATATCAATTACACAGCTCTGCGGATCTTCTATACTTTCTGTAAGACATGTGAACTCTGTGATATCAAAAATGATGGCACAAATCAAGACAGCTGGGACAATGAAAATTATATCAACCTAGCACAATAGTCTAGTGTTAAAATTTCGATTTGTTACATTCACTAACAAAATGAATTCATCAGTGAAAACATTAAGCAGAGCTCAAAAAAGAAAAGTTTTGTCACTATGGCCTAAGATGTGCCAATCAGGATTGACCAATCGCCATGTCATCTTCGGCCAATAGCGTCATTTGGATGCATTACAGAAGGGTGTGGGATCAGCACACCTCTCTCCTTGCCATTTTCAGTTTTGGAGGCCTGGGAGCCACTACTTCTCACTGAAGTATCTTCTCAATTGGCATCACGAGCCCAAGTCGGTCCCATTCCAGACTTATCACCAGGGAAAAAACCTGGAAGTGCTGGGAACTGAACCCAAATCCTCCGCATGGCAGTCAGCCATGATGCCCATCAGCTACAGAAGCAGTTGACAAACATTACACTGAAACCATGTAATTTGTATGTGGAAAAGAAGAAACTAAAAGCAAGATGCGGGAAAAGTGCTATGAAACAGGCAGCTAATCTCTAATATTTGAGCAAGGAACTGTTAATTTTTTTAAATAAGACGATTTTTTGGAGACAAAAAAATTGTGTAGGAATCAAAACAGCTTCTGCAAGCATCTGCCATATGTAACTCAGATGTACAGAGTTTACAAAATCCAGAGAGCTGTAGATAGTAGAGCCCAAGTTGATGCCATGTTTACTGATGTATGGAAAAAGCTTGAACAGTATTTTGCACCATTACCTAGCAAATTGAACACATATTTACAGAGTAAACAGAATGTCAGCCAGTCATTCCTAATGGGGAGACATTATCCAATTTAAAACTATCACTGCTGCTGTTCACGTGATATATGAATGACTCAAGAGAAAAGATTTGTAACTCTCAGAGGATGTTGACAGATGATATAGTTGTGGTGTCACCGCCGGACACCACACTTGCTAGGTGGTAGCCTTTAAATCGGCCGCGGTCCATTAGTATACATCGGACCCGCGTGTCGCCACTATCAGTGATTGCAGACCGAGCGCAGCCACACGGCAGGTCTAGAGATACTTCCTAGGACTCGCCCCAGTTGTACAGCCGACTTTGCTAGCGATGGTTCACTGCCTACTTACGTTCTCATTTGTCGAGACGATAGTTTAGCATAGCCTTCAGCTACGTCATTTGCTACGACCTAGCAAGGCGCCATTATCAGTTACTATTGATATTGTGAATCATGTACCGTCAAGACCGACATTCATCATTAATGGATTAAAGTTAAATATTCCACTAGCTACGTCCATTTTTCTAAATTCTAATTTCCTTGTCGTGTTCCAGACCTCACACCAGCCTGCGTGAGCTAAAACGCGTGCATTTCGGCCTCCTTTAGTAAAACGGTGTTGGCTCTCTTGCCAACCTCAACAATAGTTGTACACTGTAAGTTCAAGTCATTAGAAAATTGTTATGAAATGTGGGAATTCTTGTAGATAATCAACACTTGGTGCAAAGACTGGCAGCTGACTCTCTAAATATATATCCTTAACATACTGAATGTAAACAAATGAAATGGTCAAATATTCACTGACTTCTAAGATTTGTTATCAGTCATGGGAATCACTCAACTATCAAGATGGGAGAAAGCAGATAAACTAACATTTACCTGAAGAATCCTCAGGAAGTGTTGTTTACCCACAAAGGAGGATGCTTAAAAATCCTTGTTTGGTCAGTTTTTGAGTATTGTTCAATGGTCTGGGAAAATCACTAAGTTGGACTGAGAAATAGGGAAGAGGCAGGTTGGAAGGGCGAATAAGAACATTACCTTTAACTGTGATGTTTATAATGGAATTAGGGAAACAACAGAGACTAATCAAGCACTATACAAACTTACAAGAAAGAATCAATGGTGAAAAAGACAAATTTTCCAGGATATAGCAATTACAAAACCTCTCCCACCCTGCATAGAATCACCACTGGAGCACCAATGTGAATAACAAAGTGCTGACAATTGCAACTAGAGTTGAGGAAGATGTGAATAAGAGAGCTGCATTACAGAATGAGTGTGCACAACTACGCTTACAGTGACACACTAGGCAGAACCTGCAGTACCATGTCAGCCCCACATCAGAGCAGCATCGTATTCCACCTAAGCGATGGAAACAAGCATAAGCTTGTCGAAGAGAGGTGCATAAAACAAGTGTGGCACGGTGCCTTAAATTATTTAAGTGGTTTGTAATTGTGATTCCTAGGTATTTAGTTGAATTTAAGGCCTTTAGATTTTACTATCTACTGTGTAATTTAAGTTTAAAAGATTCCTTTTACCACTCATTTGGATGACATCACACTTCTCATTATTTAGGATCAATTGCCAATTTTTGCACCACACAGATAGTCTTTCAAATATTTCTGCAATTTGTTCTGACTTCTGATGACTTAACTAGATGATAAAATGACAGCATCATCCGCAAATGACATAAGATGGCTGCTCAGACTGTTTATATAGATAAGGAACAGCAGCGCGCATGTAACACAAGCTTGAGGAATGTCGGAAATCATTTTTGTTTTACTTGATGACTTTCTATCAATTACTAAGAACTGTGATATCTCTGACAGGAAACAATGAATTCAGCCACATAACTATCAAAAGCCTTCTGGAAATCTAGAAATATGGAATCAATTTGAAATCCCAAGTTGATAGCACTCAACAATGTTTTCTAAATCCGTCTTGACTGTGTGTCAATAGACACTCCTCTTCAAGGTAATTCATAATGTTTGAGCACTATATATGTTCCAAAATCCTGCTGCATATTGACATTAATGATAACGTCCTGTAATTTAGTGGATTACTCTTACTGCCTTTCTTAAACACTCATGTGACCTGTGCTACTTTCCAGTTTTTGGATACAGACCTTTCGTTGAGCAAGCCAAGTATGGAGTTACTGCTTCAGACTGGACTGGAAGACTTGCTTTTATTAAGTGATTTAAATTACTTCAATTCTCAGAGAATATCTATTTCTAAGTTATTCATGTTCGCAGCTGTTTTTGATTTGAATTCTGGAATACTTACTTTGTCTTCTTTGTGAAGGAATTTTGGAATGCTGTGTTTAGTAACTCTGCTTTAGCAGCACTGCCATCAATGGTATTTCCACTGCTATTGTGCAGAGAAGGCATTGATTTGGTCTTGCCACTAGCATACTTTACATACGACCAGGATCTCTTTGGATTTCCTGCCAGGTTTTGAAGCAAAGTTCAACTGTGGGTACTATCATAAGCATATTACATTGAAGTCCGCACTAAATTTTGAGCTTCTGCAAAAGGTCACCAATACTGGGGATTTTGCATTCATTGAAGTTTGGCATGCTTTTTTTCGGTGTTGCTATAACAATGTTCTGACCTGTTTTGTGTACCATGCGGATCAGCACAAACTTTTGCTTATTTATTTGGTAAATGTCTCTCAATTGCTGTCAATACTATTTCATTGAATTCAAGCCACATCTGGCTACACTTACACTGTTAATTTGCGGTGGAGATTGTCTCTCAAGAAGGCATCAAGCATATTTTTTTCTGTTTTTCTGTGATTTTTTATACACATATTTTTCGTTTACTTTTGGAGGATTTGGGGGTTAGTCTCACTACGTCAAACCTGTGTTCAGTAATCCCTGTACGTGTTCTGATGCTCATTACTGGCTCAGAATTATTTGTTGCTACGGGTGAAGTGTGTGTTCACAATCATTTATTATTCAAGTGGGCTCATGAACAAACTGCTCAAACTAATTTTAAGAGAATCTGTTCAGCACAATTTCCAATGATGTTTTATGTGTACCTCTGGATTTAAACATGTATTTTTGCCAAAATATCAAGGGCAAATTGAAGTCACAACAACTATAATTGTTAATTGGCGACTCCATGTTGTCTTGTGCACTACGACCAGGTAACAGGTATACTTGAAAAAAGAGACAGCATTGGTCGTATATTTTTTACTACTGCAAAATCGATTTTCTGTCACTGAGTGACCATCTTCAGTGCTAGAAGTTAAAAATTTTTTCACATTACGATCAGAGAGTACAACATAGAAAATCACAATTACATCTGCATATGAACATAACACTTGTTAGAAACAAACCTATATTGCATAACTTAAATTGGGATGCACTGTTGCACTGTTGTAATGTGAAAAAATTTTTAACTTCTAGCACTGAAGATGGTCACTCAGTGACAGAAAATCGATTTTGCAATAGTAAAAAATATACGACCAATGCTGTCTCTTTTTTCAACTATAATTGTACAAATTATGTACATGTTTGAAATTAGACACAAGTTTTCTTTGAACCTTTCAGCAATTGTATCATCTGAGTTGGGAGGTCGGTAAAACGATTTAATTAGCATTTTATTACAGTTGCCAAGAATGACCTCTGCCCACATTAACTCACACGAACTATCTACTTCAATTTCGGTACAAGGTAAGCTACTACTAAAAGCAATATTCCTGTCGACCATGCTGCAAATTGTAAGCTCTGCTTTATCTTGCAAGTAAGACTGGCAGCCTTTAGCACTTCTGATAGGTTCTTGAAACTAAAGAGAATCTCTTCCGATACGAAGTGATACACATCACTGGTACCAATGAGAGCCACTACCTGCAGTTGGTTGCACCCAGTGCTCTTCATGGTACCTGGAAGGGCCCAGTCCACGTCGAATAACTCCACCTGGTTTGCACATGGAGTTCACACTGGCTTTCTCCCACTCCTTGGCAGCCATGTCCCTCAGAGGCTCCATAATCTGCCTAACACTGGAGCACCCAATTACCAATAATCCCACCCTCTGTGATTGCCCAGATCCTGCAGGCTGAGAAGTTTCCTTTGAAACAGGACAAATGACTGCATCTGGTTTAGGGTAGTGTTTGCCACAGACAGCACGGGCTTGCCACCAGCGCAGACACATTGGTGGAGTTGTGAGTCATGCTGAACGTCCGGTGGCTACTCACTGCTGGCTCACAACAGTGATGACCATCCATTGTAGCCTGAAGCTGTGTAACCAAAGCCAATACAGCCTGGAGCAGAGAGGGAAGCGACTGGGCTTGCATCCGCACATGGCAATCACAGTCCCTACCCATACTAAAAACCATGGAAAACTACACTACACTGACAAACAAAGGACTATCGACAAGCGCTACGAAACTCTACTGCAGATGCTGACAAGAATGCAAGAACTGTAACTAATAAATTAGATTAACATGCAGAGATTCAAAAACTAAACAATCACAGCACATAGGTGAGACCAAATAATTCATCCCTGATTAGAAACTTGCAATGAAACAAAATCTTCACTCAACACAAACAAAAATGTGAGAACTGTGTCTAGTAAAAATGAAATTAACACGTAGAAATTCAGAAACTAAACTACTATAGCACATAGGTGAAACTATATAATTTGCTCCTGGTTAGGAACTTGTAAAATGTCACAAAATTGGTTACTTCCCTGTTGTTGCTCTGTCTTGGCTAGCGGCTGCTGGCTGGTAGTGGGAAAGGAGAGGGGAGGGGTGGATTTAGAAAGGGGGTAAAGTTTAGAAAGGGGGAGGGGGGCAATTACAATGATTTACAATGGCCTTCATATATGTTCATATCAGGTAGACAATGGGCTATTGATCAGACTTTCAGAACAAATTTGCCCTTATCCTATAATTTGTTAACTGAATCTCAGTAAGGTCAAGCATATCAAGATGGAGACAGCAGTGAGATGTGATCCAGTTTGTTGTTACTTCCAGCCATCATCCTGCATCCTAAGAGTCAGGTGGTTATTCAAGAGGAACATAAAACGCACACACAAATACAGTTCAAACAGGCCTTGATGGCCCAACGGTACCGACTAGCCACTGTGTCATCCTCAGCCCTTAGGCAGCACCAGATGCAGATACAGAGGTGGTCAAGCACACCACTCTCCTGGCTGTTGTCACTTTTCATGACTGGAGCTGCTACTTCTCCATCAATTAGCTCCTCAACTGGCCTCACAAGGGCTGAGCGCACCCCACTTGCTGACAGGCCTCGGCAGATCTAGACAGTGACCCATCCAAGTGCTACCTAGGCCAGACAGCACTTAATGTCGGTTATCTTATGGGAACCAGTGTTACCACTGCGGCTAGGCCATTGGCTTATTCAAGAAAAGTAAAGTTTAATTTCTCATCTGGCTATCCACTTTCTATAAAGCACTTCATCCAAATATCAAGAAGGCATTCTGTTTTATGTTTTGAAGCATTGTTTTTTCTCTCTGTGAGAGTCCAGCTCAATCAGTTTGAAAAGACAATAAGATACCAGACAAAGGACACTTGCCTTGAATAATTATATTTACATTAACAAAAGCATCCTTCAGAACAAACTTAAAATTTTGTTATTTATTTGTAGCAAAAAGGAAATGCAACATATATTTAAATGCGAAAGCACGTTAACAGTAGAATTTGAGGAGTAAACTAGCTTTATTCTCACCTACCTTTTATGATATCATCACTAAGACTGTCTACAAGGCGACACAATAACCAGAAGTAATCACGACAGGCTGGCCCATACGGTTCTTTCCCTTCCTCTGTCACATGCTGAATGGTCTAAAACAAAAGTAAGAGGAGGTATTTTATGTACTATGAAGATCCTGAACAATATATACTTTCTTCACATAAAAATAGTCCTCCTGAGAAAAAATTTATATCTGACAGAGGAAAGTATTCTTACCTGCATTCAAAATAGAAATAATCAGAATGAACGCAATATACTGAAATCAAAAACATGATTATATCTTTATCATACAGGAGAAAAAGAAAGGGGGGGCAAGGTGAACTTCAGCAGGCTGATAGAAACACACCGCAAAAGACTGAATTTGAAGAGACTCAGTAAATGTTTCATAATTAATTGGAATAATCTTCAAAAAAGTTCCGAAGTTCTACTAAATCTCTCAGGAGATGTTGCTCAACTCAAGGAGAAACACTCCTCGGTGTGTGTGTGTGTGTATCAGCTATTATTTTCATCACACATTATCACTCTGGAAAAAGGAGGGGGGAACTACAAAGCAATTTCAGTTGCAAATTTGCGAAATAAAAGACATGGGATACAGGCTGTTACTCAGTTTGTGTTTGAGATGCTTGGCATGACTGTCTCAATGCAGGATCATGTGCCAGTGGTAAAGTTGTTTTAGGAGAATGGTGATTGTGCGCCAGTAGCTATGTAGAAGTTTTGGACACTCGAAGGTTTAAAAAAAGGCATTCGTCTGGTGCCTGCTGAAGGTCTGGAAAAAATGATTATGAAATTCTAAAAGAGAGGTTATTTCTGAAGGACAGTGTGGCAGGGGGAGGGAAACAATTGATCCATCTCACAAAAGATGTGGCCACAGGATTGCATGAGGGGTCGAGTGGTAATGTGCAAAACATGCAGTGCTTGGGAAACTGCCCAAACTCAGGAAATGCCTGTGAGTACAGTGCAGAAAATCCTACAAAACATCCTGCATTGCTATCCATACAAAATTACTCATGTTCAGAGGTTGCTTCAAGGCTGACCTCCCAGTAATCCAAACGTTTGCTCTACAATTTTTTGCTCCACGGTAGTGGACAACGAATGGCCATCGAACAATCTATGAATAGATGGATCCCACCTGCATATCCAAAGACATGTCCGTACACAAAAATCATGAACATGGGCAACGGAAAATCCACTCACACATTAACCGGTATATCTTCATTCAGCAAAGGTAACTGTGTGGTGCAGATTGAAGACATTGTTTATCTTAGGGCATACTTTCCAAGATGGGTCCTGCAAGTCCTGTTGCATGTATGGTCACTGGTAAATACTACAACCGTCCTTTCCATATCAATGTCATTCCAACCCTTCAACACAGTGGATGCATGGTTAGGTTGTTTTCATGAAAGATGGCTCCCTGTGAAGATGATATATTGGTTTGTGGGGTGCTCAACATCGTGGTCGTCAGTGCCCATACAAGTTCCCAATCTTTCCACTTCCAGTCTAGCCACACCTCGAATGATGATGAGATGATGAGGACAACACGAACACCCACTCTCCAGACAGAGAAAGTCCGCAAACCAGCCAGGAATCGAACCTGGGACCCTGAGATCCAGAGGCAGCCATGCTAGCCACTAGACCACGAGCTGCGGGCACACCCAGTGAAGCAGCTGCTGCTGAAACATTTTGGAAATTATCAGCTATTATTTCCCTACAGCTTGGCCATACAAATAACCTAACTCCAACCCATGTGACTTCTGGCAGTGGGATTATCTGAAAGATGCTGTCTTCAGTGATCCAATTATAAACGTAGATGAATTGAAGGCACACATTGCACAACACATTCTGAATGTGGCCTCTGAGACCCACTATGTGTTGTGGAACATGCTGTTTCTCTGTTTAACTTGTGGCAGGAAACTGTTGATGGCATATTGAATGTGTCGTACACCAGTCTCACGAAAATTAAAAATCAATTTCACTGTTGCTTTTTTTGTTGTTTTGGCCTCAGGACAGTTAAAAACCCATTTCTCCCATCCAATGCGGTACAAGCTTGCCAAGGTGGATGTACTTACCTACCTAATAGTCATAACAGTTGAATGCAAAACTTGTGCAGTTATGCACACTGCACAGTATACTTGGTTTAATGTGCAACTCAGATCATAGCCATCATACAGTGATTCATATGTCATTTCTAATAGTCGAACTCATTTATGTTATGAGGCTTACAGAGACATCTAGTGGGAAAATTTTCATCTCTCCCCCCCCCCCCCCCTTTCCCCAAATAATGTTTCCCCCTTGTGTCATTCTGAGCAGTGTTTTTTCCCCCCCTTTTGCATTTCAAAACTAGAATATTAATGACAATCGTAAAAATCACCTTTTATATCGATAAAACATTATGAAATGAAAGCAGGCCTAGTATGCTAGCTTTTTTAAATTTTCTATCACCTATCAGTGACAACGTTCACGTTCAAAGCATAGTGATGAAGAATTGACTAGGAGCCATTTATTACTGTCCATTAAATTTTCATTAACTGATATTTCTAGGACTGTCCTTGATTTGCTGTTTATTGCAATATTTATTTCATCAGCAAAGAAAACAAACTTAGCATCTGGTAACGTTATAGATTAAAGGCCATTGACATACACATGGAAAAGAATGGGTCCTACCATGGGAACTTGTGGGTTACCACATGTTATTAGTTCACAGTCGGATGATGCCTGATAGCTTAATACATTTCCCTTTCACAATGACGTCCTTTATTTTCTGCCAGAAATATAGAAAATGTGCCAAACTGCAGCATTTCCTGTTACACTGTAATATTCTTATTTATTTAATAGGTCATTGTGATTCACACAGTCAAATGCCTTTGACAGGTCACAGAATATACCAGTAGCATGTAATTCATTGCCCAATGAAGTAACTACTTTCTCACAGTTGTGTAGATAAACACCTCAAATCAGAACCCTTTAGAAATCCAAATTTTTACTTGTACAACATATTATTTATTAAGAACTTGAATGTTTATTACCTTTTCTGAAATGTTTGAGAATGCTGGCAAAAGTGAAACTGGATGGAAATTCAATGGTATTTCTTTATCTCTTCTCTTACACAAATATTTAATTTCAGGATATTTCAACCATTCAGGAAATCTTCCGCAGATGAATGACTACTTACACAGATAACTTAATATGTTTTTACACTCAGAAGTAAGCTCTTTAATTTTGTTGATGTTTTATCATGAACACTAGATTTTTTTATTTTAAGGATTATACTGTGGACATTTCTTCTACTGGTGTGAGGGTCATATTCACATTACTGAAGCTATTTATACTGACTAGTCGAAGATATTCCATGGCAGGATCCACTGAATCTGAAATACTTTCTTTACAATTTATGTGGTTGAGAAATATAGATAAGAAATTAAGTCACATGCAATACAGTCAATATTCCTTGCACAATTACACTGCCATTTAATGCAGCTCTTTCACAGCTACCCCATCTTCCCATTCAAACAGCATGGCACGTTGGTGGGGGAACTGTGTAGTCATGTAAGTGAGATTCTCACACGTGCAAAGCACGTGTACAGAGTTATTGGCCATCCTTGATCTAGAATCAGTAGACTGGTTGTATTGAACACTACTACTTCTGTGAATTTCATTTCTTTATGGTTCTTTCAATGAAAGACTGCTATCTGCTTCTCCCCAACAGCTAGTTTCAAGTCATTATTCCATTCTAGCTTGCTCTGGACAGTTACTCCAAGTTATATTGAGGATGTTACTGTATGTAAATGGATCTCTTCACCTATTCACAAACATTGGATGTTATTTATTTATGTTCAATGTTAACTGCCACTCAATCTATCACCAACATCTCTCTTCTGCAGGTGTTCCCACATTTCACTACAGTCTGCTGGCAAACAGCCTTCCTACAGACATCAATACCATGAACAGACTCAAAGAATGTCCAACATTATTTACACTGCAAACAGCCCATATAACAGTCCCTCAGAGTACACTCCATGAACAATCCATGTTTGGGATGAGTACACTTTTTAAGTCATCAATGTGTCAGCTTATTTGGCGCTGTCCATTGAGTAACAGAAATGTTGCCACAAAAAGTGCAAAACCTGTAACCATAAAAACAAGTGGACATGAAAAAATGCAGTACACTGTTGTCCTTTCATATTTCATATTGTGCGGATGGTACTAAACTTAATTGAATGACCGTTCCCAAGTGCAAAACAATGCCAAAATCTTCTGAAATACTGCCAAGTGTTGGTGTTCACGTATTACATAAACGATTTAAAGTCTGTATGAAGGAATGGAACAGATGGATGAAACCCAACATGAATTCACACCAAAGGGAGCTTTAAAACGACCTACAATCAAACAAGGGAATCAGTGGATAAAGCAGCCACACTGTAGAGTGAGAGAAGACATTATGGTTAAATCTTTTTAAAAGTGTGACATAAGTAATGCTGCCGACATCAGTGAGGATGATCTAAAATACGAAGAGAACAATGATGACAATGAAGAGGAGGAGGAGGAGGAGGAGGAGGAGGAGGAGAAGTTCAGAAGATGATTTTCAGAGATTTTAAAGGTCAGTTTGGTTTAATAAACTAAGAATTTTTTTTGTGTGGCTTTGCTATCTGAAAATAAAAATGTAACAATGTTTAAAAAAAAAGCTTAAAATTAAGTGGCATCTTATAGTCTGTAATGCCTTCCAGTCCATGAAATACTGTATGAGAAATCTCATACACTGACTCAAGTGCTCCACACACACTGAAGTGATTCACTGTATGGTTACCCATGGACAATAATTTGCAGAGCAGTTTTTGTACATAATTTCGCTAACATGCTAGTATTTGGGGCCACTGAGATTGTCATGATAAAGAATTAAAGCTTTTCTTAAGAAGTAGGTTGGCAGCCACAAATTGGAACATGTGCTTAGGAGTGTGTCTGAGACACAGTACTTCACTGTTACATCATCAGCATATGCTCCCAAAAGATTTTACTGTTTATCACAGTGGTGTACAGGTATCAACTCCTACATTATGTAACAAAAACACCATGTACATTTGTGTGTTTTATAAGACTGGCACCTACTGAGTATGCCTGAACAAAACATGGATAAAAGTTATGGCGAACTTTATTTATTTGGTAGAATTCTTTACCTCTAATCTCTGTGGTCTCATACTTTCTGCCACAGGAAGCTGCTCCATAAGGTGACTAAGCATCTGTGCAGTGAATGCAGCATCACCAAGGCACAGGCGGTACAGTGCAGTGCAAGCCTCTCGTCTCACAGCAGGTTCTGGATCTTCAAGCACTAGTCTTTGCAACCATTGTGAGAAATCAGACGCTGCCATCACTGCTTGACGTACTCCAACAGTTGTATGTGCCCATGCCACTAACAATGCCATAGCATAATGTACAACCTGAGCATAATATAGAAAACTGTAAGAGTGCTATAGTCTTGAAAGTTGGTCTGCAGTTGAAATAAAAACAATATAAGAAAATGAGCCAGAGTTGTCACATTGAACACTTGATTAAAAAAAGAGTGAAAGTGATGTAAATCAGCTGTAAGAGGCAGAACAATAAAATGAACGCACATCTTTATCTTTTATATGACTTAGGATCTGGAAAAAGTACTAGATAATATAACATGAAATAAAAACGCTGAAAACATTGCACAAAAGGTCATATTTTCTGAAATGGCTGATCAAAATTTGCCCTTGATTATGTATTGTATACGAGAAGTATGATGACATTTACAAAACATAAGTACATTTCTAACAAGTCCAATTAACCAAACTGAAAATAAAACATGCTGCATGACACCCATAAAATTGTGTTTTTTTCCCACACTAAATTACATTTGAAAATAAAATTAATTAAATATGTAATTTAAAATGTTAAACATTAAATAACACTGTTGTATTTAGTTTAATTTAATCAGATATAAATGGACAGTAGCAAAAACTGTCTATGAACTAAGTCCCAAATCAAGCAAACATTACCGAATTTACTATGGATCCAAACAGCGTCTCTGCACTCATTGAGGGCATTTCAGGCTTGTAACCAAACACAGATTTTCATTATTTTTTCATCAACCTTTGAACCTGGGGAGCATATATGTACCTGTACATCCCAAGAATCAGTATGGGCAGTGATCAGAGTGCTACATGCTACCTACAACTTCTCTGATACGAGTGAGTATTCTGTCTGCTGATGATTGCAGACACTATATCACCAGGTGAATGTAGAGATATGAATCATGAGCATCTTTGTCGAAAATGTACTAATTTGGAAGAAACCAAAGGTTATGTATTGCTTTCTGAATGATGCTGCCAAAGATGAAATTGCACAGCCTAGTACTTTGTGTAAGCTTAGATTTCTATTCTTACTGAGTCCATCAGTAAAAAATGCCTTTGTATACATGACACAGCAGAAAAAATGACATACCCAAAGAAACATATAAAATAAAAAAAATCCCAGAGGAAGAAACAAGAATCAATTTTGCTACGACAGTGGATCTCAGCAAAATGTAAGAGTGTGAGAATGGGTACAAGTAGGAAGCTCTTATGTGGTTTTTGATCACCATGTGCAGGAGAATGTGAAATTGCAAAAGAGGTCAGTGAACTCTGTGGAAGAAGCATTTGAGTATTTCTTTTAGGATATGCATTAAGGTAATCATTATACTGGTGACTGTGTTTAACAATTGAATAATACAGAATAATTTTCAAATTAATGATACGAATATAATAGAGGGAAACATTCCACGTGGGAAAAATATATCTAAAAACAAAGATGATGTGACTTACCAAACGAAAGCGCTGGCAGGTTGATAGACACACAAACAAACACAAACATACACACAAAATTCAAGCTTTCGCAACCAACGGTTGCTTCATCAGGAAAGCAACCGTTGGTTGCGAAAGCTTGAATTTTGTGTGTATGTTTGTGTTTGTTTGTGTGTCTATCAACCTGCCAGCGCTTTCGTTTGGTAAGTCACATCATCTTTGTTTTTAGAATAATTTTCAAGGTCCATAATTTGAAGGGTGTTAGTGCAGACAAACTCAACAGTTTTTCCTGCAAATATCAGTGCATGTCATCCAGAATCCAACCCTAACTGCTTCTTTACACTCTAATTTTTCCAGAAATTTGTGGTTACTTCAAAGCACAATGCATTTCTTGCTTTTCAGATGAGAAGACAAACGGAGAAATTCATTTAACTTTCGTGTTGCTTCTGATAGCAAAACAGTTTGAAACAAATTGGAAAACTGTAGCTTCAACGTGATGTGGAAAATCTTTTAAAAGACCTATATCTGAAGCATTCACAATGAAGTATTTTGTTTAGAGGATTCCCAACACAACATAAATAAGAAGAATAGATCTACAAAATGGTGTGCAATACTCTGTAATAAATTAGTAAAATGAAGACTTTGTGCTAGTGTAATGACTGTGGTGTAGAGCTCAGAGTTGTAATTTTTTCAAATTATAGAAAAGTGTAAGTTGGTCTCAATGAGGATACTGAATTAATACTAATTTACTTGTAGCAACTGCTAAAATGTTTATGAAGATTTGATAAATTGTTCCAGTGCAAGAGTAATTCTAAAGACTCAACATTCTGCTGTGATCATTTAATAACTACCAACGGGTTGAACATGGAATGGAAATTATCAGCTTAAGGATTTACAAATAATGACAGGAGTAAAGCTAACTACTCACCATAGTCAAGATATTAAGCAGACAATATTCACATAAATAAGACTGAAAACGTTGCTAAGCTTTTGGACAATGCCGTCCTTCAGAGAGAACTAATGAAGACTACACAAAGAAATGCACAATACACTGTCTTGACCAGCTACAATGTATCGACACTGCAGAGAACTACATTTTCAGTTTTGTTTATAAGATTAGCGACCGTCAATGCCTCAGTTATATGGTCAGTAGTAAGCTTCACTAATTCAATTATTTATATTCCAGTCAGAACTTTCCTTTCCCTTACCAGATTAAAGACTTAATATCTTCAATGCTATAAACAGTACAGATGTAAAATTTTAAAAAATTCTTTCATTTTATGAGACATGAAATGTATACAGGTGCTGTTGAGGTTACTTTCTGTTACACAAATACATACCCACCAGAATGGCTTGTGATTTAGGCATGTCTGCATCCAGCTTCTTTATAACAGAGGTGCTGTTCACATTTGACAGGGTAGGCCATGAACATAGAATAATCAGAATATACAGCAAAGCTGGAAATTTTTGCTTTGCAATTTCTTGAGAAACAACAGATCAAATCTGCCAAAAACATTTCTAGGCAACAGGGGGACAGTTTTCCAGTTTTAGATCCAGTTGAAGGAACATAATGTTAAGGAATGCTACTGGAAGAGCATTCTGACCATTAAGTGTCACAACTCATTTAAAATGTGGACTGACTGCCAATTCCGTCAATAAATATACTCTGCTGCAAAATTAGTAAATCCTGAAAGCATTGCATTTGTATAATCCATGGCCTGATGAATAACAAGTGGTACTCTGCCTGAAAGTACTCCATTTTTCAGGCAACACTTGGTGTGTGGAGATAGTACCATACTACCAGTGAAGACAGATAGTTTACAAGATTATTGTGTCTGAATATGTGGGTATCCCAATACATCATATGAACAACTTCGTCATTCTTATGGAAAAATATTTGGTGCAGCATGTCCAATGCAAACCAGTGACAGTCTAAGGTCATAACATACACATAAATCTCCAATATCAGTTAATTATAAACTACCTGCATATTTTAAGTAAAATGAACACACATCTCCATCAGTAAAGTTATTCACAGAGTGGTGATAAATATTCTAGAAAGTATTGTTATCTTACATAAGAAAGAGGAGAGAGAAGAGTTGAAGAGACTACCTACCAATAGAATTTTTAAATTATAATATTCACTTTTTACAAACCGACTAACTTATTTTCTAAATAGTGGGATTCATGTTCAAATGTCTAATTTTAAGAGGAATAAGTTAAAATATTTATTACTGTATAAAATGTGTGTGCAACAAACCTGTGCTCGACCCCAAAAGCCAGTCTTATAATGGTTTGGATCACGAGGAAGAGATGCCTCATAGAGAATACTTGTTAACCTTGGTATAACTGTGTCGATATCCATCATCTGTAGCATGTCCTTGTGACAAAAATAACAAATCTATAGGCAACTGAAATACACTCCGAAAAGAATTCTGTAACAGCTGTCACTGTCTGTCATTCATTCATTATTTTATAAGGCACATTCAAACATTATTACGCAGAGATAGTTTGTAAACTTCGCAAGTCAATAAAATTAATAAGAACCAGTGACAGAGACATAAATTTATGAATTAAATAATGAAAGTTTTACAACATACTATGATTTACAATCTGTCAAATATCTTGACTGACAAATTTCACAAACTATTTGTTGTTTAATGGTTTCTATAAAAAAATTCTGGAGATTTTTAATATCCTGCAGTTCAACTTTCCTCAAGATTATTTGATAGTATTCATTAACACAAAATGTTACACAAGAGCTGATGGTAAGCTCTTCAGATCAGCCACCACACTAGTTTCTACCAATAAACCCGATTCTTTAAAGAATCGAACACCCATGTACAAAACAGTTTCAAACATATGATTAGTTTAAAAATGAGTTAACATATTAAATATTTTTCATTAAGCGTGTAAAGTGAGACAAAATTTAGAAACGATTTGAAATTATGGTTAAAGCTTTTTGGAAGTCACTGCGTGCTTTCATTAGGAAACACTGGATGAATGTAAACTGGTTAATTCGCACTTCATTTCAAGCAAAAGCTAGTTCTTCATGTATCTCAATGTTTATGTTGTCATAATTCCTACACTATATGTCATACAATAATATAATTTTGCAGGTACATTAATCGATGTATGTAGATACCACATGCCAAGTGTGTCATGAATAGAGTAAGCAGTAGAAAAGTAATAAATTAAAATGGCTTGCCTGTCATTTTACTGCATAAACAACAGAAATGTAGTAAGTGATAAACTTTTTTCCTTTCATCATTTCATGGTGTGGGGGAGTTGAGAAAAAATTTCAAAAAGGTTTGAAATTATGAGTAAAGTTTGTTGAAAGTCCCTAAGTTCTCTCATTCTCAAATGCTGGATGACTGAAGCCTAGGCATTTTGCATACAGTCAGATATGCTGCCCCGAGACAAACACTCAGTTTCTAATTGCAATACTTGCTGTATTAAACTTTTAATGTAAGATTATACCTGTTAATGAGTACATTATGACAGCATTTAAACTTTTAAATTTGCCAATAATTAACTGAAATATTGATAATTTACTTTTTTGTTGTTCCTGGAAGCCATTACATAGGCAACCTGCAAAAGGGTCCGGGTACTGTGCCACGGGTTCCACAACATTCATGTAGTAATATAGACCTACAAAAGAGCATTCAAAAATATGTGACTGAAAGTGCAGTACATGAATAATATCAAACAGCAGTAGCAGGTAATTCAACAAGTACCTGTGCTTGAAGATGGATGTTTTTTCTGATGTGATTTGGTGTTACCGTTGTGGGCCACCATCAGTTAGTGGAAGATAAAACCAAAGTTACACTGCTTCATAGAATATTTTGGATTTGGTAGCCATTTAAGTATGTTGTGTTATGTGGTTATCACTGAGATGGAAAATATGTAGAACTCTTCAGCGACTCATATTTCCTTTTGGGTGGGAAAATGTGTAATGAGATAAAAGTGAAACAGGATGTTGTTTATGGAGATCCTTCACTATAAATGTCAGTAGTTGATATTAAATGAAACAAGTTTACTGTTATCTCCACGACGCATTTCAAAGGTTTTAACCTCCATCATCAGGTGGATTTACATTTGTTAGTGTGACATTTGTGTGTGTGTTGTGTTACAATTTTTTGGAGGAACTTGTACACTGTCTAGTGGAGAAAAAAAGCACTATTTCATAACATGGTTTTGGGTTTCTTATGACAAAAAATTAAATGAATATCTAATGGTAAACATAAAATAAGTAAAATAAATAGCTGAATTTTGGTCCAACAGATTTACACATGGCCAAACAATGATGTGTGATGTAGCAGATGCCAACGGTGTTTCAATGAAAAATCTTACATGAGAAGCTGGTGAAGAAGAGTCCTGAGATTGTTGATGTGGACAAGTGAATGTGGCTTTTGGCTTTGAAGTTGTGTTTGGAGCAATTTAGGCATGATCAAAATGACTTTATGCATTGGCCTGTCACCACAGATGAGACCTGGATTCATCATTATACCTGAGACACCAAGCAACAATCAAAACAATAAGTTGTTTTGGGGACAGTCCCATTTACCAGAAAATTTACAGGGATCATGCGAATGGTGTCATATTCATAAAATCTTTACAATAAAAGGACAACAATCGCTGTAAAATATTAATGTGAGATATTGGACAGCATTATCAAGAAACTGAAGGAAACACTGCTCCATTTGACAAGGAAGTGATTATAACATAACAGCGCAGTCACCTAGAACTGTGACCACAGGACTGTATGAATTGTTGCTGCATCCCCCATATTTGTCCAACATGGCTACCTGGGATTTCTTCTTGTTCCCAAACTTGAAGATATGTCTCATAAGTGAAAAATTCTGCCCAAATAAAATGGCCATTGTTCAGATAGAGGTCTATTTTAGAGAACTTGACAATTTCTATTTTTCAGAGGGGTTAAGGAAATGGTCGAGGTTTGGGAAGTATATCTCTTCCCGAGGACTGGGAAGTGTACCTCATTAAAATGAGACTATGACGAAATGTAAATAATTTGCTTTAGAAACAAATGTTGTCTTCATTGTTAACTGAGGTACTTACTGTATCACCAAGTTCAACATATTTTTTTTGGTGACTGTAGGAAACTTCATACTTATTCTAATATTGTAGAACTATTATTATTATTATTATTATTATTATTATTATTATTCTAATATTGTAGAACAGAAGCAAACTGGTGCTTTTCATTTATTATTTATTCTAATACTTGGCATTCTGTCTATGGCTCTGATATTGCCTCTTTAATGTGACGGTTGTGCATAATGATAAGATCATGATTTCAACAGCCACCACACAAATCTGGGGTTATACAAACAGTGACATAAATGGGGAAATATCAGTGAAATGGGTAGAAGGAGAAAAACTCTATCTCATCTACAATGCCAAAGAACCGAAAACCTTTCACTCCACTAGGTGGCACAATGACTCTAATCCTGACTCACTTTTCCTCTCCACCAATGAAAACACACTCCCCTTGAGTCATGGAAGAGCTTTCCAAGCTTCCCAAGAAACCAACACCACCCAACAATAATCAAAACAGGACTGGAGATACCCCTAATAAATTCCATTAACAAGCCAAGATGGAATTTCAAGAAAGCTAACTGGGATCAGCTTACGCGGGAAGTTGACAGCAACCTTCGCTGCGTAGCCCCAAAAGCAGAAAACTACGAAAGATTCATGGGAGTCATAATTGGTGCAGCCAAACGTAATATATCGTGAGGGCTAAGGAAACAACACATCCCTTGCTGGGGTGACACAATAGAAAACTTGTATGCAGAATACCGAAAAACTGAAAATCCTGATACTAGTAATATAATACTAAAACAGCTAAATGAAGCAAGAAAGCAGAAATGGATAGACCTGACATCTAGTTTAAATTTCACTCATTCAAGCAGATAGGCATAGGGATTACTAAGAAAACAACGTCTGCAATCAACAACCGAAGATAACGCCATCAGAAATGGCACTACACATAAAATCAAGAGTTGAGAAGATCCCTGTAGACACAATCATGAAAGAAAAAGTGAAGAACGAACTGAATGAAGTCAATAGGCACCTCCATGATCACACCGCACTATCAGAACCCTTTATTGAAAAAGATATAAATGAGGCCATCAAAACATTGAAAATGAGAAAAGCCTCAGGACTGGATGGCATATTCCCTGAATTTATAAACACAAAGGGAACATGGAAGAACTTGGCTGGAGAGGTTCTACAATGATATACTCAAGACCAGAAGGGTGCCACAACAGTTTGAGATCACACACACACTAGCAATCCTGAAATCTGGAAAGCCAGTACATGACACCTCAAGTTACTGGCCAATTGCACTGCTGAGCATGTGCTTCAAACTACTGGAACAACGCATCCATAACAGAATACAAGGAATAATAAACAACATAACCCCAACACATCAGGCTGGGTTCAAAGCAAGTGGAGCTGCTGTAAGTAGGTCCTAGCCTTGACATTGTATATTGAGGCTGGATTCCAAAACAAACTAAAGACATCAGTGGCCTTTGTTGATCCGTCAGCAGCATATGATACTGTGGGGCTACATGGACTCCTGCTGAAGTTAAAAAAGTATGTCTCAAGTAAGAAACTGATGACACTTGTGGGAAAAATGTTAACCAACCATTATTTCAAGGTTAGTGTTGGACAAAAACAGAGGCAAGTTATTAACCTTAAAAAATGGGCTCCCCCAAGGGTCCGGATGACTCCAGCCAAATGCAGCAAAGACAGAAGTCTGCACATTCCATCTAAACAACAGTATTACAAACCAGCAGTTGAATGTGCGCTTCTGCTAGACTGGTCTCTGATGTATAAAAAACACTTGGAAAAAACAAGCCAAAAACTAAAGACCTAAATCAACATCATATGAAACTAGCTGGTACAACATGGGGTGCCACTGCATCGACTCTAAGTACTTCAGTACTTATGCTGGTGTACCCAGGTGCCGAATACTGTGCTCCAGTGTGGTAACATAGTGCCCACACGAGGAAGCTGGACATACACAAGCATGAATCAATGAGGATTATTACAGGCACATTTAAATCCATCCTGATCCCCTGGCTGCACATCATCAGCAACATCTCACTACCTGAATTATGATGCCAAGAAGCAACCAATCGAAAATGGAGGAAACTACACAACCCCGACTACCCACAAGACCTCCTAATTCACACAGTCTTAAATAACCCTCTCCCAGACCACTTAAAATCTCACAATCCACTGTAGCATAATGGAAGGAGGGACGAGAAGTTTGACATTAAAGAAGAGTGGCACAGGAGGTGGAATGCTGCAACAGCAGCACATCAAGGTGTCCAAGACCCAACTGCCAGCCTACCCAGATTTCATCTGCAGAGAAGCGAGTGGACAAGGCTGAACAGAATAAGAACTGGCCACACCAGGTGCAACACTATGATGCACAAGTGGGGACACCAAGATTCTCCAGCCTGTGATTGTACTGCCCAAGAACAAACTGTTCAACATATTTTTAGAGACTACCCTCAGAGGAAGTATCTTGGACCATATAGTGACTTCATTAATGCTACTCCCTCTGCTGTTAGTTGGCTTCAACATTAGATATTGAACCAAGATTAAATGTATCTGTCTTTTTTAAAAAAAACTTGCAATTATATCAGTTAAAGTAGTCAGTAATATTAAGTTAGTAATTTTCACAATTTAAAAATGTGTATAATATTTGTGCAAAAAAGTGAAACTAATCTATATGTAAGTACTTAACTAGATATACACGTAAAATTAAACCTTATATACCTGTCAATGTTTGCTGTTGTTGCCATAGGATAAACAAATAAAGTTCATGAATATACTTACATCATTCAGTTTTGGAAGAGATGATTTATCACTGTTAAGCTTGTGAAAACGGCGAGCACGTTTGTTACGTATGCTACCAATATCATGCAGGAAATCAGAATCATCAGTCTGGACTCCTAGGTGGCAGAGCAGTTTCAACAGACAAGCTAAACAATCCTGCTGCCACTCACTGCCCTCCTGCTGTAAGACGCCTGTAAAAAAAAACAACCCCTTTCTTCAGAGTCTGAGTTGTTCCTGCACATATACAGTTACACAAAATGACAATACTTTCACCAGATGACTGTAAGGGATATCACATCCAATGTATTCCAATCTGTGCTTTATTTGGTGGTAATTTCTGCGCTACCTATATTTGATTTACATTGCTGCAAACAGCCATCTGTCATCGAGGAAGACAGTATTTGTTGCACACAAGTATGTAATAAAGATAATATGTGGTGCTAAGACAATCATGACTGTAGTCAGAAAGTCACCACTTTTTTTTCATTGAGAAAATTTATTACAAACATAAAACTCACTGATCATAATGAGTGGTCAATACTACGATCCATGGCACATGCAAATAAATAGATTAAACTGCAATAATTTACCCATTTTACTGGTTGTTTACTGGCTGTGGATTATATTATTTTTAAAAATACAGCAAGCAGCTGCTATTTTATGACTTTTTGTTTGCACTTTCACATTACCTTCAATAAGCTTAATACACATTCGAGTGTTCAGTCAGTACATCATTACAACATCGACAGCAAACTAGATGCTGCAGCGACAGCAAACTAAACTGTGCAGCCAGCTGTATTTCTTAAAATAAAATAATAAACTAAACCTAGCACTTAAGTTGTTCACAATGGTAAATGATTTCTGTTAAGCAATCCACTTCTTCAGGTGTGGAATCAATTGACTGCTTGCAGTAGCTGAGTACAATTTTCAATCCGATTTTGTAATATGATTTTATTTGTAGTATTCCCTATCCTGAATCTCTATTGATCTTGCTAAGCATAAGCAGAAGTCAGCCACAAATGGTGTCTGATCTTGTTTCCAATATATATAGGGGTTATCCACAGTAATAAACATTTGAGCTTAATGAACACTTACATTCTCTCATATTAGGTGCACATTATTCTACTTCTCAACAATTTATTTCAGTGTGTGATATACCAAGAGGTGACACTATGTTGATAAGAGAAGAGGCTGGTAAAAAATAACTCTTCAGGGTTTATTAACAAGTGTGTATAAGTGAACTGCTTCATTATATTTGTGTTTACGTGGCCTAGAAATAAACATATGAAGGAGGAAGGAAAGTAGCTATTCCCAAAGTAACAGCTGTTTAACTACTATTGCTTGTGTAGTGTTTACATGAATATACAAACAACAGTTACAGGTAGCTGAAAAGATTAAGAGTAATCTGTGTGTCAAAATCACAAATGAAGAAGAATTTAATTCAAACACAATCAATTATGTGCTCTTAAGATGAGTATTCCACTCTTGAATCTATAGCAATAATGGGTAAAAAGAAGTGTATTTCATTAAATTTTATTTCCAGTTCAATGTGATTATTAATTTCTTGCCTTATGGGTGTAGGAAACAAGTTAAGTCCTTTGCTTGAGGACAGGAAAACATGCACAGCTACACCCCGCCCCCAATCCACCTCAAAATGACCCACTATGCAAAGAAGTAAAAACTACATGGAAATTATTTTTATTACTAGTCACGATACTATTAAAGAGCAAAACACTTTCTGAATATCCAGTTTCACCTTTTTGTTATACACTGACAAACAGAAGATTACAACGGTCATATTATTAATTAAACATTTGTGGGAGAATGGTGTATAAAGTTATATGGAGGTATGTCATAATGAACATCAAGGGGCATTTGGAAGCATTATGTTAATTACGATACTGACAGTGCTGACTTCAGGAAGTAGTTGCCACTAAACTATTCATTTCTCAAAGAGCAGTATGCATATTTTTTCCGAAATTTCAAGTATTCTTCTTAACCATAGAGTTGATCATCTTAATCTATTGAAACTATGTACAAGCTGAATGGCAATAATTATAATTCATACTGAATTTTGGAATACAGTATGCCAGGTGATGAGACTCAGGTTATGGACAGAACACTATAATTTATCAGTCAATGAAACTGACCGGTGGCACTGCTAACCTTTCGGTTTCATTCATCATTCAGACAAGAACACCTCAAACAATAAACAGCAAAAAGAGAAAAAAAGAAGGGGAAAAACACCACACTGACACATCATAAACATATAACAATGCAATTGAAGACCTCTCTCAAAGAAGTTTGCACATCACATTCTTGGAAATATTGAGATTGCGGTGGACTGAAGTGATACATCGTGTGAGACATGCTACTAATGGATGTATTTTTTTCCATTAACAAGTTGAACTATTTGTAGATGTAAAGTTAACCATCCAGGAAGAACATTGCATATCAATGAAAACAACACATGTGGCTGATGTAAGTTTCACTCCAAAGGATATTGTATTGTTAAATAAAAGCACAGAAAAGAAAACAGATCAATCAAACTGGAAGCAGAACGTCAATAATGTGTGAGGAACAGTAGAAAATCTTATATTTCCACAGCTGATAAAGATGTGCCTGAAAGGACTGCATCAAAGACTAGATTAGATTACATTCAGTTTTTGTTCCATAGACCCAAAAGTGAGAGGCATTTTGTGGGTGTGGAACATCTCGGAAAGTACAACATAAAAAACATAGAACATTCGAATTTAACATTCACTTTCCTGATCATTTTTCAAGAGACTGTCAATACATGTGCATACATCTCAGAGAAGTGGAGCTGCTAATATTTGCAGAATCAATACACTGTCAGAATGAAACACCGTTATGCACTTTTAACAAATTTACATACACAAAATTCCTAATCTTGACTCTCAAAAGTGAAATCTAACAGAAATTTTTATTTAAGGTGGTCTAATAGTCCCTGTTAAGATGTCAATATACAGAGGAGGAGGAGTTGTCTACCAAAAAGTCATTCAAACTGTTTAAACACTGAAAGTGGCAAGTACAAGAGCACTGTACCTCATTGGTGTGCTGGTCTTCAGTCCAGTGATTGGTTTGATACAGCTCACCACGGTACTCTATCCTGTGCAAGCTTCTTCATCTCCAAGTACCTACTGCAACCTACATCCTTCTGAATCTGCTTAATGTATTCATCTCTTGGTCTCCCTCTACGACTTTTACCCTCCAATACTAAATTGGTGACCCCCTGACAGCTCGGAACATGTCCTACCCACCAGTCCCTTCTTCTAGTCAAGTTGTACATCATTATATTGTAAATATAAGTATCAATGGGGCAATGACACTTTTGCACACCACAACATTTTGACAGGATACTTTACCAATAGCGGAGAGAAAGTTTATTGTTTCAGATCATCTGGTTTTCTGCCCTGGGACCATACTTTTCCACTAACTGGGAAGAAAATAAGGGTAACAGATGTCATGAATGAATGTATGTACTGGAAGCTCATTTACATACATCTTTCATCATAAAGGAAACGAGCCAGAATGACACTGATGATGTCAATGTTCTTGAAGGAATTAAAAAGTGTAATCCAAACTTGAAAATTACTAGTTACAAGATCGAACATCAAATGCATATG
Source organism: Schistocerca piceifrons (assembly GCF_021461385.2). NCBI lineage: Eukaryota > Metazoa > Arthropoda > Insecta > Orthoptera > Acrididae > Schistocerca > Schistocerca piceifrons. Next base: position 408,401,263 of record NC_060138.1, on the reverse strand, counting down.
ATCCAAATTCAGTCTATGTGTGTCTTAGTCATAATGTCATTCAACCTTGGGTGAATCATTCTCTGCTAAAAACAAAAGAGAAAATTAACCTCAAGTTAACACCCCTATACCCGCTACGAGGTTTTCTACATCTACATTTACATGAGTACCCTGCAATTCACATTTATGTGCCCGGCAGAGGGTTTATCAAATCACTTACACATTATTTCTCTACCATTCTGCTCTCTAACGGCGTATGGGAGAAATTAACACAAATCTTTCTGTGAAAGCTATGATTTCTCTTATTTCACTAGAATGATCACTTCTCCCTATGTGGATGCGGCCAACAAAATATTTTCACAATTGGAGGAGAATGTTGAAGAGCAAAAATTTGTGAAGAGATCTCACTGCAATGAAAAATGCCTTTGTTGTAATGATTGCCACCAAAACTCACTCATCACATCCGAGATAAACTCTCCCCCATTTAGAAATAATACAAAAAGAACTGCCTTTCTTTGAGCTTTTTCGATGTCCTCTGTCAATCCTAAATTCTTTGTTGTAAAAGAGATTTCCTCTACTGGCGGACAAAAGGAGGGACTTGGTGGATACGTGCACAATGATGTACAACACAGGGAATTTAGCTTCTGAGCGAACAATTCAATTTATATTTCCTCTACTAAATTTTGTCTTTGTTTTTGTTTGTTGTTGTATACATAACTACTTTTTTGTGGAGGTTAATTAAAGAAACACACTGTATTATTTCAGTACATCTGATAATATATCCTGTTAATACTTTTCATTAGACCTGGGTTCGAGTCCCAGCTGCAGCACAAATTTTAATTCATTTCTTCTGCTTCAATCATTATTGTAGACTTTTCATTATTTTTGCCATTGTAAGAGAAAATTATATTTTTTTACACAATGTACTTTTACAGGATATGAATGATGACATTTTCATGCATAACTTTCTTTGAGGGAAGTGTTCAATTACATAGCAAACTTTAAACTAATAAAGCAAAATCAATGACATATAATCAGTTAATGCATTAATTTTAGCAATTACTTTCCACTCTGCTCTTAATAAAGTTGACATTTCTTTAGCAGCAAGTGCTGCATGGCATATTAGATGTCAAGTCATCAAAAACCACATATGAAGAGTTTGTGACATATGTGGGAAACACAGCTACGAGAAGCGGTATCTATAGATGTATAAAGAGAAAAATGGGATTGTTTATCACTTTGTTGATGTATTCAAGGGCGTGTTCACAGAAGGGTAATATTTTGGTCAATGCACCTCTTGTAACGGAATAGTTAGTGGTCAATAACAGCTGAATACCATATCAACTGAGATTGACAGTCATGTCTTTTGTTGTACTGTATCACTGACGCTGCAGTTTGTTCAGCATATTGATCCAAAATGTGACTCCTCTTAAAACAATAATAGTAGAAGGTTACTGTCAGTTCTCGCTAAAAACATTGAGATCAACCGAGGAATACTACCACCATCGTGTTCAGACAATTCCACCAAGGCCACAATATCATCACTATGGAATTCTGACATCATCACGTCACTGCCCCATGAAGGCCATCCCCACCCTGCGCGGTATTAATTTTAATGCAGTGCAATTTTACTGCCTTCATCATATTGCACAGAAGCTGTGAGTAGGCGAAGCCTGCATTTATTATATCACAAGAACAACTTAATACATATGGTATTTGAAAATGCATAATACACTGGTGTGTAATGTCAATTTTTTTTTATAATTTGATTGCATTAGCACGGTCATTTCTTCACTTGCTGTATGTGCATCTAGGAGACGCTTGCATTGAGCAAAGATAATTTTAACATTAAACACTTATCAGAGAAATGTTCTCTCCACTTTCTGCATGAAGAATGGAAAGACATGATAACAATGGATTATATGACTGCTGACAAGAGGAATATTGTTCAACAAATAACTGCAGTGCAGCAGAATGGAAAGAATGTGTGTTACCTGATTGGGCCCACCAACACATGTGTTGCATATGCTGGAATTGTATACCCTTTACAGATGGCTACCCAAACTCCCACTATGCAAGAAGTGGTAGTAACAAATAATAGCAATGAATTACCTTGTGTGGACCCTCACTAGAATTACTGGTGAGACCTATCGGTAAGTACTCATCCATCTATAATTATTATTACATGTGTATAACATTGCCCTTAGGGTTTTGTTATTATTACAGCTACAACTGGCCCAGGATATAAAGAGGTGTTCTAAATGTCACAAAAGCCACAATAGTCTGCAGCACAACTGGACACAGTGTCCCACACATACCACACAGCAGCAAGTCTGCATGTGTGCACAGTACTAATTGTCTCTGTCTGGGAGAGCCTTGCTGAAGATGACAGACGAACACATTACTATAGAGTGTGTTCAATTATAGATATGACTAATGCTAGATGCACAGTGCTATGCTTGCAATGCTGTAATAATAATAATAATAATAATAATAATAATAATAATAATGATAACTTATGATAACTTAAGATGACATGACAAAGAGACACTGAACAGACAATGTGCACTGTGCATTGTGTTAATCCTTTGCTTTGACTCTAAGGTGATGGGAATCGCTATGGAATGCTTGTAAGCCACACAGTGTGATATTCAATACAAAGCTCATGCCATCCCTTCTTGGCAACAGATGCAGCTGTGAATTCAGCAAGCCCTTAAAAAAGGGGGGGGGGGGGGAGAACTGTCAAAGAGTAAAGATGTCAAGATATATATCAACACCCTCTGCTGCGAGGCACTGTAAGTATTAGCACTGATGGCGAATAGTGATGTGTAAGAACGTAGACAAAAAATAAATATGCTTAACTAATAATTCCTTTCGTTGCACATGAGATGAAGTCACTGCAGTACTCCAGTGGCAGCAAGCTTGTCACTGGTGGTACGGTATTGAAGAGAAAGTTCTACATGGTGATAGTATTCAAAAACCCCCAAGTACTGACATACAGTAATATTATGCATGGACAAATGATGTCGAATATATGATGTATGAGTGCAGATATCAGCCTTGTTCCAAGGAAACATTCACTCTCTGTCAGTGATACTGGGTGATCATAGAATCTTTTCAGGTGACTTCCTTGGAGCAGTTAAAATATTTAATAACAGAGAATGTACAAGTCTACAAAGGCAGAATTTAAAGAATTTAATGTATGCAGGCCATGCAATACAGCATGTGCTAGAGTGTCAACTGAGGTGGCAGTTGTATATCCACCAATTCTATGAGGCATTGTGTACTAATCTGCTGGATGTAGCTCCCCAAGCTCTCCACCCACCAGAAGAAACCATAGCTTAACTCTATGCTGTACATTGTTGGAAGTGGAAATGTATGAATCAACTCTGCCAGATATGGGCACAGAACTACGATCTTCTTTAAGTTCATTTATATACGCAACTACATATAAGTGTCAGAAAAAAAAACCTATACATGTGTTGCTTATTTTCCTACAAAATTCCTGCATTCTAATGTAAACGAACAGTGCCACAATGACCAAGTGGACAAGGTACTCTCATCGCAATGGTCTTTTAGTAAGCAACTAGTCCTGCAATGATACGACAATCCAGATCAGGCGGAATGGCTTGCTACTTCCTGATAACAACTATGCTTCGATCGTCAGACCACCTGATAGCAGGAAGCTGTTAACACATCCTATTTCAACCCAAGTAGCAGCTATTACAGAAAATTTTGCATGACACTGATGGATTCAGTGACAGCAAAGATATTCCATCACTTGATAACTTAAAACCAAACAATGTACTCATATTTGACAACACTGTCCTGGAAAACCAGGTTCCAACATGTAACTATTTTTCTTTCGGCCATCACATAAAAGCCAATGTATTTTATTTGAGCCAGACATACTCATGGATTCTAAAGCATTTGGCAAGGGATAATGCAGACCTTATTAACACATTCAAATAGGACAATATAAATTCCAAATATTTTTACCAAGTGCATATACGAACAGACATGACGTTAAATGAACTAATTAAAAATATGTGAGGATTACCGGAATCACATGCATTATGGTTTCTTAGTTATAGATGAAATGGAAAAGCTGAATGACAACCAGTATAAATAAATTTCGGGAGTTTCTACTTAATTGGTAGTGCACCGATACACAACTGTATCTGTATACTGTGGACAATGGACAAATTTGTACATGTGTTGCACACTTTGTAGTGCTTTGAGAATTTCCGTGTGAATTCGGTTGGTTGGTTTGTGGGAGTAAAGGGACGAGACTGCTACGGTCATCGGTCCCTTTTTCCATATACTAAAAACACCCTCAGAGAATAAAAAACGTTGAACAGAATACATGACAGACAACACAGAACAAGAGAAACTTAGACAAAGACTAGACAAAATGAATTAAAATCACACAGAGTGTGATGGTGGTTGGCCGACCATAGGGAAAAAAAGGAAAAGCCAAACACCGAGAAACATATTAAAAAATCAGGCTAAAACTGTAGGCCAGAAGCCAGACTCAATACTAAATAAAAATAGACACTTAGAGCAAATGATAAAAGCCCCCTGCCCGAATAAAACACAAAACTATGCCTGTCATGGCACTGTCATCATGTAAAAGGGCAGGGAGCGTATCAGGCAGCGCAAATGTCTGCCTGACCACAGATAAAAGGGGGCAGGCTAACAAAATGTGGGCCACTGTCAAAGCTGACCCGCAGCGACAGAGAGGAGGGTCCTCCCTGCGCAGTAAGTAACTGTGCGTCAGCCAGGAGTGGCCAATGCGTAGCCAACAAAGGACAACTGAGTCTCTGCGATTGGCTCGCATGGATGACCGCCAGACAGTCGTCGTCTCCTTGATGGCACGGAGTTTGTTAGGGGTGGTCAGACCGCGCCATTCAGCGTCCCATAGAGCGAAAACTTTGCGGGGTAAGACTGCTCGTAAATCAGTCTCCGGGAGGCCAATGTCCAGGTTTGGTTCACTGGTGGCCTGTTTGGCCAGGCGGTCAACATGTTCATTGCCCGGGATACCGACATGACCGGGATCCACACAAAGACCACAGAGCAGCCGCAACGGGCAAGAGTATGCAGGGACTCCTGGATAGCCATCACCAGACGAAAACAGGGAAACACTGGTCGATAGCTCGTAAACCGCTCAGGGAATCGCTACAGATAAAGAAAGACTCACCTGAGCAGGATCGGATATACTCTAGGGCACGAAAGATGGCGACCAGCTCAGCAGTAAAAACGCTACAGCCAGCCGGCAAGGATAGTTGTTCGTAGTGGTCCCCTAGAGTTAGAGCATAACCGACCCGACCAGCAACCATCGAACTGTCAGTGTATACAATGCCAGAGCCCTGATACGTGGCTAGATTGGAATAAAAGCGGTGGCGGAAGGACTCCGGAGGGACTGAGTCCTTCGGGCCCTGTGCCAAGTCGAGCTAAAGGCAAGGGCGAGGAACACACCATGGGGGTGTACGCAAAGGGGTCCTGAAAGGAGAGAAGCTCTTTGACGCGGGCCGCGATCGTACAACCTGACCGGGGCCGATGTTCTGGCAGATGGACGACCGATTGTGGGAACAGAAGATGATAATTTGGATGCCCGCGCAAGTTAATAACATGAACAGCATAAGCGGCCAGTAAATGTTGACGCCGCAACCGCAGTGGAGGGACACCTGCCTCCACAAGTAGGCTGTCCACAGGGCTGGTCCGGAAGGCACCAGTGACAAGTCTTATCCCGCTGTGTAGTATCGGGTCCAGCACCCGCAATGCAGATGGGGATGCTGAGCCATAAGCCAGACTCCCATAATCCAGACGGGACTGGATTAACGCTTGGTAGAGCCGTAAGAGGGTAGATTGGTCGGCACCCCAGCTGGTGTGGCTCAAGCATCGCAGAGTATTTAGATGCTGCCAACATGTCTGTTTAAGCTGCCGAATATGAGGCATCCAAGTCTACCGGGCATCAAAAACAACTCCCAAAAACCTATGTGTCTCCACCACAGCAAGAAGTTCACCGGCAAGATAAAGCCACGGCTCAGGGTGGACTGTTCGGCGCTGGCAGAAATGCATTAACGCAGGTCTTGGCAGCCGAAAACTGGAAACCATGCGCTACAGCCCAAGACTGCGCCTTGCGGATAGCACCCTGCAGCTGACATTCAGCAGTTGCAATGCCAATGGAGCTATAGTAGAGGCAGAAGTCGTCAGCATACAGGAAAGCGGAGGCAGAATTTCCCACCGCTACAGGGAGCCCGTTCATTGCAATTACAAACAGGCAGACACTGAGGACAGATCCCTGTGGAACCCCGTTCTCCTGGACTCGGGAGGAACTACGGGAGGCCACGACTTGCACGCGGAAGCTACGATACGGCAGAAAATTTCGGATTAAGATCGGCAGAGAGCCCCGAAGACCCCAATCATGAAGTGTAGAAAGGACGTATATGACGCCATGTCGTGTCGTACGCCTTCCGTACGTCGAAAAAGACAGCGACCAGGTGCTGACGGCAGGCAAAGGCCGTACGGACGGCGGACTCCAGGCTCACCAGATTGTCGGCGGTGGAGCGGCCTTTACGGAACCCACCCTGAGACTGGGCCAGAAGGCCCAGAGACTCCAGTACCCAATTCAACCGCCGGCTCACCATCCGGTCACGCAGCTTGCAAAGAACGTTGGTGAGGCTAATGGGACGGTAGCTGTCCACCCCCAAAGGGTTCTTGCCAGGTTTCAAAACGGGGATAACAATACTTTCCCGCCATTGCAACAGAAACTCACCCTCGACCCAAATACGGTTGTAAAGGTCGAGGAGGCGTAGCTGGCAATCCACTGAAAGGTGTTTCAGCATCTGACAGTGGATGCGATCTGGCCCAGGAGCTGTATCAGGGCAAGTGGCGAGGGCACTGAAATTCCCACTCACTGAATGGAACATTATAGGATTAAGGATGGTGGGTGCGAAAAGAATGGCTCCGACGTTCCATCCGCTCTTTAATGGAGCGAAAGGTCAGTGGGTAATTTGAGGAAGCGGAACTCAGAGCAAAATGCTCTGCCAAGCGGTTGGCAATTACGTCGGAGTCAGTACAAATTGCTCCATTCAGTGAGAGTGCAGGGACGCTGACAGGGGTCCGATAGCCATAGAGGCATCGAATCTTGGCCCAGACCTGCGATGGAGTGACATGGAGGCCAATGGTGGACACATACCGCTCCCAGCACTCCTGCTTGTGTTGGTGGATAAGGCGGCGGGCTCGCGTGTTGCTCCTGAAGCAGGAGCAGGAGCAACAGGGAGTGAAGTGCCCCCCACCATCAAGGGGGCAGGTGTGGTCATTCAACTCTCAGAGCTGACTGGAAGTGGTGGAGCTAATGGAGCTGTAACAGGAGTAACAGTGGCGGCATAAGAAGACGTCATGCACACCGGATGAAGCCGATCATATTTCCGCTTACCCTTAGTGTAAGTCAGTCGGTCCAGGGTCTTGATTTCCATTATTTTCCTTTCCTGCTGCAGAATCGGACAGTCCGGCAAGCAAGGGGGATGGTGCCCTCCGCAGCTGACGCAGATGGGAGGCAGGGCACATGGAGTATCAGGATGGGATGGATGACCACAATTGCGACACATGAGGCTGGAAGCACAGTGGGAAGACATATGGCCAAACTTCCAACACTTGAAGCACCGCATTGGGGGAGGGATATATGGCTTTACATCACATCGGTAGACCATCACCTTGACCTTCTCAGGTAATGTGTCACCCTCGAATGCCAAGATGAAGGCACCGGTGGCAACTTGATGATCCCGCGGAGCCTGGTGGACGCGCCTGAGGAAATGGACACCACGTCGCTCCAAGTTGGCGCGCAGCTCGTCATCGGACTGTAAAAGGAGATCCCTGTGGAAAATAATGCCCTGGACCATATTCAAACTCTTATGGGGCGTGATAGTAACGGAAACATCTCCCAGCTTATTGCAAGCGAGCAAAGCCCGTGACTAGGCGGAGGATGCCGTTTTTATCAATACTGAACCGGATCGCATTTTGGACAAGCCCTCCAAACTTGTCCTCTGAATGCTCTACAAAGAACTGAGGCTTCACGGATATAAAGGATTCCCCATCAGCTCTGGTACAGACGAGATACCTGGGCGAATACGTCTCACTTTCATTCATTGCCTTTCGTTCCTCCCATGGCGTGGCCAGGGAGGGGAACGATTTGGGGTCATAAACGTTAGCTCTAAAATGAGCCCTCTAACGCTTAGAGACTGCTGGTGGCCGGCCACCAGCAAGAGAAGATGTGCCACGCTTCATTGCGTGTCATCCTGATGCCACCTACTCCGACCAAGGGCCCTCTCTACGGGCGCCACCCAGCCACACCAAAGGCCACCTGGCAGGATGGCCATTGGCGGGAGGCCTGATGCCCCAGGGAGATGGGCATCTACTCCTTGGCATAGGTGGGGAGTTAACGGCGTAGGCATCAGTAGAGCGATCCCTGTATTGTCAGGGGGCTACAACCAACAGGGTACATGGCAGCCCCACCACAACGGACTGGCTACCGTGCTGGATTTTAGGTGACATGTCGTCCATGGATTTCGTCTGTGCAGAAAGTGGCACTGCACATCGCATGGCGGAAAGTGCACGCAGGAATGGATCCATGCCCAGGAGATGGAGAGCGGGCAGGACTGCAATGCAACGACGAATAAGCTGGCGAAAGTTCTCAACGCAAGAGGGACACAATGCACCAAGTAAGGCGCCCTTCCCCAATCGGCTCGCACTTCGGAATAATTTTGAGATATGGAGGTCAAACCCGACAGGGGACCATCACATAAGGCCGAAACATTTAAGACTCCTTTTAGTCGCCTCTTACGACAGGCAGGAACACCGCGGGACTATTCTAACCCCCGAACCCACAGGGGGCCATGTGAATTCCAGAACTACTCGTCCTTCTACCGTCTCAACCATATGATATTTTAAAAATAAGTGTGAGTGAACATACGTACTGAGCGACACATGTTTGTGTGTGCAGGCTGGAAAGGGCTCACGAGTGCAAGGTAGATGCCATGGTCGAATGGCATCGACAAGTGTTTGCTGCTCATGCCACGGAAGTCGTATTGGAAGAGCAAGAATTAGTCATGTAGTATTCCTTGCTGCTTTAGTGTCTGTGATTATTGTCAAAGAAAATGAACAACTGATTATAGACATTTAATAGTACTTCATGTGTTGGACTTACAGGAAGAAAGACATGTTCATAAATTATATGGTTGTAAAAACTACGTTACTGCAGATGTATTTTATCGAGTCTAATGCAAGACAAATCGGTTGACTTATAAACATTCGAATACTGATGTGAGAAATATTGAATTTGTTCTCTGTTGAAGTTGAAATATACTATGTCTGAGTTAAAAGTATTCTTTGAGTATTAAATTATTTCAAAAATAGAGAGTGTGTCTTATAAATTCCCATAACCAGCATTATTCTTCCATGGAGGAGTTTTGGAGATCGATGGAGCCAGCAATCCAGAGAAGAAGATCGGCTGCGCAGATCAAGTAAGTCAACCGATGAGAGAGAGGTGTGGATTTTGCTTGCAATCCAAAGTCACACCACTTCTTATCATCACACATCGTTAGAACTTGTTCCGGTCGTGCAAAGCACCAGGCAGTAGCTATAAAAGATGAGAAGCTGAATGCCAGAATTGAAAAGTCAACACAATGCTTAATGAATGCACTTAATTTTATCGAGGTAATAGATACAAAAGTTTCATCCCATCATCCCTTGTAGTTTCAGAATATATGTTTAAGTTGTATGTAATCACAGAACTGGCTCACAGTGGTATAGAGAAGCATGTTGGTTACAAAGTGTGAAACCGAGCGAGGTGGCGCAGTGGTAGCACACTGGACTCGCATTCGGGAGGACGACGGTTCAATCCCGCGTCCGGCCATCCTGATTTAGGTTTTCCGTGATTTCCCTAAATCGCTCCAGGCAAATGCTGGGATGGTTCCTTTGAAAGGGCACGGCCGACTTCCTTCCCCATCCTTCCCTAGTCCGATGAGACCGATGACCTCGCAGTTTGGTCTCTTCCCCCAAACAATCCAATCCAAAGTGTGAAGTTACTGAAGCACGAAAAGCTATCTGACAGAAATTACGATTGTTAAAATTATGGCAGTTGAAGTGAGATAGCCTTTTTTGGAAACATTTAAACAGTAACTGGATAACTGGAAGTCTGAAAGGCTCTCACACACTGTGAATGGAGGTAGAAAAGAAGAAGAAGAAGAAGGAGGAGGAGGAGAAGATGTGCCATTACTGATTTCATTAACGTCACAGTGATGGTGAGTTAGACAGAATATATGAAGTCAGCAGGAAGAAACTATATATGTTAGGTAAGCACTTCATATGTTTAACAGAGAATGCCTGGCTTATAGGACTAATATTCTTAAACACTTCGAACAGTATATAGTATCTCCAGAAAGAAATAAAAGCTTATTGTGGAATATTATGTATGACTGATGCACATAAGAAAGGCAACAAAAATGGTTCAAATGGCTCTGAGCACTATGGGACTTAACATCTATGGTCATCAGTCCCCTAGAACTTAGAACTACTTAAACCTAACTAACCTAAGGACAGCACACAACACCCAGTCATCACGAGGCAGAGAAAATCCCTGACCCCACCGGGAATCGAACCCGGGAACCCGGGTGTGGGAAGCGAGAACGCTACCGCACGACCACGAGCTGCGGACGGAAAGGCAACACCTTAAAATGACGAGCAGTAACAAATACAAAAATATAATTAATCCATGTTGAAATTCAGCATAAAGACTGAGAAATCTACCTCTGGAGTATTATGATAACCCAAACACAATCATAGAACAGTTATGACTACGCACAATGTCAACTGCTGCAGAAAGTACACGTTAAACATGTGAAATTATATAAATTACTTCACAACTTCAAGAAAGAGAAATCATTGAGTAATTATGGTGATGTTTGCTCGTGCATTCTAAAGTTCAGCACACAAAACTATCCTGTGCAGACACGTTGTAATAAGAGGACGGAATGATTTACGGCAGGCTGATCTCGTAGATATGTGACAATATTCGTAATCGAATACAAGTTTCAAGTACATTGCCATGGTCATATTTAAAAAAATTCGTAATTTGCATTGGCTCTGTCCTTTTTTTTTTTTTTGGTTAAGGGCGCTCAACTACTGAGGTCATTAGCGCCCAGTCACAATTGTTAGAGCACATAGAATCTAGTAAAACTCAAGGGGGGGAGGGGGGGGGGGGCACCAGAAGGTTCTTACAAAGATGCAGATAAAATAAGTGAAGGAGTTAGATGTCTTTGGACAAGCCAGTCAAAGTAATGAAACGAAGAACACGAGCAGCTGCTCGAGCGTCATCAGCTAAAATATCCTGTAAAGTAGATGGCAGAGACAGGACAACACGAGATTGACTAAAACGGGGACACGACAATAAAACATGGCGCACTGTTAATGCATGACCACAAGGGCACTGCGGGGCTGGGTCACCGGAGAGCAGGTAGCGGTGGCTAAACCGGCAATGCCCAATCCGCAACCTGGTCAGAAGGACCTCTTCTCGCCGAGATGGTCGGGAGGAGGTTGTCCAAGCAGTTGGGAACGGTTTTACTGCCCGGAGCTTGTTTCCTTGAAGTGATGACCAAGAATCCCACCACAAAGACACAAGCCTCTTACAAACAACCCCACTAATGTCAGAGGACGGGACACAATGGGAGGCTGGCCGAGGCAGGAGGACTGCAGCCTTGGCTGCAGCATCAGCAGCCTCATTCCCAGGCACTCCTACATGGCCGGGAACCCACAGAAAGCTGACAGGAGAGCCATCAGCAGCAGAAGAATGGAGGGACTGCTGGATCCGTTGCACCAAGGGATGAACCGGATATGGAGCTCCAAGGCTCTGAAGAGCACTGAGTGAATCAGAGCAGAGTACATACGATGAATGGCGGTGGCGGCGGGCATACTGAATGGCCTGATGGAGAGAAAAATGCTTGGCCGTAAAGCTGGAACACTGGACAAGGAGCCGGTATTTAAAGGTGCCGGCCCCGATGACAAAGGCACAGCCGACACCATCGTCAGTTTTGGAGCCATCAGTGTAAATAAAGGTGTGACTGGCAAGTCGCACACGAAGTTCGACAAACCGTGAGCAATACACTGCAGCCGGAGTACCCTCCTTCGGGAGCGAGCTGAGGTCGAGATAGATATGAACCGGAGCCTGGAGCCATGGTGGTGTCGGGCTCTCACCCTCTCTGAAGGTGGTAGGGAGGGCAAAATCCAATTGTCGAAGCAGGCGACGAAAGCGGACTCCAGGGGGCAGCAGGGCAGACACATACAACCCATACTGACGGTCGAGAGAATCGACGAAGAAGGACTGATAAGAGGGGTGGTCGGGCATTGACAACATCCGGCAGGCATACCGACAAAGCAGTACGTCGCGCCAGTAGGTCAATGGTAATTCGGCAGCTTCAGCATAAAGACTCTCGATGGGACTAGTGTAGAATGCTCCGGTCGCAAGACGATACAAGCGAAGCAGGACAGTGCGATCCGCTCCCCAAGATGAACCACTAAGAACTCTGAGGACATTAAGGGAACGTGTACAACGGGCAGCCAAATAAGAGACGTGCGGAGACCAACAAAGTTTCCTGTCCAGTGTGAGCCCTAGAAACTTAGTTGTTTCCACGAATGGGAGAACAACGGGACCGAGATGTAAGGATGGCGGAAGGAACGCTTTATATCGCCAAAAGTTGATGCAAACCGTCTTCTCTTCAGAGAACCGGAAGCCATTTGCCACACTCCATGAGTATAGGCTGTCTAGACAACGCTGAAGGCAGCGCTCCAGGAGGCATGTTCTCTGGGCACTGCAGTAGATCGCGAAGTCATCGACAAAAAGAGAGCCTGAGACATTAGGTGGAATGCAATCCATAATTGGATTGATCACTATGGCAAAAAGGGCTACGCTCAAGACGGAGCCCTGAGGCACTCCGTTCTCCTGGAGGAAGACATCAGACAATACGGAACCCACACGTACCCTAAACTTTCGATCTGTTAAAAAGGAATCAATAAAAAGGAGCGGGCGACCGCGTAGACCCCACCTGTGCATAGTGCGGAGGAGACCTCCTCTCCAACAGGTATCATAAGCCTTCTCCAAATCAAAGAACACGGCTACCGTTTGGCGCTTTCGCAAAAAGTTGTTCATGATGAATGTCGACAAGGTCACAAGGTGGTCAACAGCGGAGCGGCGGCGACGAAAGCCGCATTGAACATTGGTAAGTAGCTGTCGAGATTCAAGAATCCAAACTAACCGAGCGTTAACCATGCGCTCCATCACCTTACAGACACAGCTTGTAAGAGAAATGGGGCGGTAACTAGAAGGAAGGTGTCTATCCTTCCCGGGATTGGGTATAGGAACATCGACGGCGTCACGCCAACGTATGGGGACTTGACCTTCGGTCCAGACGGGATTGTAGGTACAAAGAAGGAAGCTTTTGCCTGCCGGAGAAAGGTGGGCCAGCATCTGAACGTGAATGGCATCTGGCCCCGCAGCAGAGGACCGGGACAGTGCTAGTGCACGTTCGAGTTCCCGCATAGTAAAAGGGGCATTATAATTTTCCAGATTCAGCGAGTGGAAGGAAGGTCGCCGAGCCTCTTGTGCCTCTTTCCTGGGAAGGAAGGCAGGGTGGTAATGGGCGGAGCTTGAAACCTCCGCGAAAAAGCAGCCGAAGGCATTGGAGACATCAACAGGATCAACAAGGACCTCATTACCTGAAGTCAGGCCAGATACCGAGGAGTGGGCCTTAATGCCCGACAGCCGGCGCAGTCCACCCCAGACGACAGAAGAGGGAGTAAAACTGTTAAAGGAGCTGGTGAAAGAGGCCCAACAAGCTTTTTTGCTGTCTTTGATGACTCTATGGCATTGCGCTTGGAGTCGTTTGTATCCAATACAATTCGCCAACGTAGGATGGCGGCGAAAGGTGCGTAAAGCACGTCGTCGAGCACGGATAGCGTCTCTACAAGCCTCTTTCCACCAGGGGATGGAAACGCGACATAAAGAAGAGGTGGTACGAGGAATGGAACGTTCGGCAGCATGGATGATAACAGCCGTGAGGTATTCGACCTGACTGTCACAACTGAGAAAATCGTGGTCCGGAAAGGTTGCCACGGAGGAGTAAAGTCCCCAGTCAGCTTTCGGTATGTTCCAGCTCGAAGGACGTGGGGATGGGGTGTGGTGCAGGAGATGAACGACACAGGGGAAGTGGTCGCTCGAATAGGTGTCAGAAAGGACATACCACTCGAACCGACGGGCAAGAGTGGTAGAACAGATCGAGAGGTTCAAGTGGGAGTAGGTATGAGTAGAGTCCGAGAGGAAAGTCGGGGCGCCAGTATTGAGGCAGACAAGATTGAGATGGTTGAAGACATCCGCCAAGAGGGAGCCTCTCTGACAGGATGCAGGAGAGCCCCAAAGGGGATGATGGGCATTGAAGTTGCCAAACAATAAAAACGGCGGAGGAAGCTGAACATCAGGTGAATCATGTCAGCCCGACTAACTGCGGATGACGATGGAGTGTAGACGGTGCAAACGGAAAAAGTAAAGGCAGAAAGAGTAATACGGACAGCTATTGCTTGGAGTGGGGTGGTCAATGGGATGGGATGGTAATAGACATCATCCCGAACAAGCAACATGACCCCACCATGAGCTGGAATACCGTCCACAGGGGTAAGGTCAGACCGCTCCGAGGTTTGGTGGGGAAAAGCAATACGGTCAGTTGGGCGCAACTTGGTTTCCTGGAGACCGAGGACGAGCGGACAGTGCAGGCGGAGGAGCAGTTGTAATTCTTCCCGATTAGATCGAATACCTCTTATGTTCCAATGTAACAAAGCCATCACTAGTCAGAAAAAAAGGGGGAACGAAACGGGTGAAGAGCTGGTCACCTCGACGGCCGCGGAGGGCCAGGTTTCGAGGGAACAACGCTACAACCGGCGGGAGGCAGATCCTGTTCCATCGAGTCGTCGCCAGATGTGGCTGCTTTCCCGGGTTGCGTAGGAGGGGCAGCATCATTCGCCGACGAGAGGCCAGATGAGCACCTGGCAGCAGAGCGTCCCGGCGAAACTGAGGATGGCCGGGAGCAGCGACTCACGGATGGAGGCGCCGGGGTGGAGAGGGGGATAAAGACTTCTTCTTGGAGGCCTTCTGGGAAGTCCGATGAGGCACGGGGATGGTGGGCTGGACCCGAAGAAGGTCCTCACGTGCGGGGTCCATTTTGGAACGCTGGACCTCGGAAGCCGGAGTCCGGAAAGTTTCCCCGATGGGCGCCTGAGAAGAGGATCGCTTCTCAGGCGGCGGAGGGGTCAGGGGTTGCGAGGGAGGAGGGTTTGGAAGGGAGGGATTTGGGAGGCGGAGGCATAGACCCCGGATGGGGTGAGGAGGTGGAGGGGGGACAGGATAGGGGTGAGGATACTGTGGAAGGAGTGGTCACAACTGAGGCAAACAAAGTTGTCAATGTCACGGGATGGAGGCGGTCATACTTCTTCCTGGCCTCAGAATAAGAGAGGCGATCCAAAGTTTTTAATTCTTGAATCTTCTTCTCCATCTGATACGCGGGGCAGTCTAAAGATCTAGGCGAGTGGATGCCAGGACAATTGACGCACCGAGGTGGTGGGGTGCATGTATGTTCCTCACGAAGAGGACGTCCACAATCGCCACAAAGGGGCTCAGCCTCACACCGTGACGACATGTGCCCAAAGTGCAAACACCGAAAGCAGCGCATAGGAGGCGGGACGTAAGGTCGCACGTCGCACCGGTAGCACATCACCTTTACCTTCTCCGGGAGAACGTCCCCCTCGAAGGCGAGGATAAAGGCCCCGGTGTCGATGCAACGGTCTTTGGGGCCGCGCTGGACTCGCCGGACGAAATGCACGCCTTGGCGCTCCAGGTTGGCCCTGAGCTCCTCATCAGATTGCAGCAGGAGGTCCCGATGAAAAATAACCCCCTGCGTCCTATTCAGTGCCAGATGCGGGACAATGGACACTGGGATGTCCCCTAGTCGGTCGCACGCATGGAGCGCCGCCGACTGAGTGGCGGAGGTGGTCTTTATAAGAACGGACCCCGAACGCATTTTACTGAGAGCCTTGATTTCCCCGAAGATGTCCTCGATGTGCTGGACAAAGAACATGGGCTTGGAGGTGGCGAACGTCCCCCCATCGGTCTGAGAACAGACTAAATAGCGGGGGAAGTGCTTCGCCCCAAGCCGGCGGGCCTGTCCTTCCTCCCAGGGAGTGGCCAAGGGGAAAAGGGCAGGAGAACCAGAACCAGAGACATTACCTTTCTTTTTAAAAGACTCGGCCGCAGAGCGACCCGATACATGTTGACGTTTCATCTGGGAAACGTCTGCCCCGATACCACCCACTCCGACCAGGGGCTCTCCCCACGGGTGCCACCCAGCCTCAGCAAGGGCCACCTGGCAGGATGACCATTACCGGGAGTCCTGATGCCCCAAGGAGACGGGCATCTACTCCTTGGCCGACGTGGGGAGGGTGCAGCTCAGGTATCGGCAGTACGATCCCTGTGTTGTCATGGGGCTACAACCTAGAGGGTACATGACGACCCCACCGACCCCACCACAACGGGCTGGCTACCGTGCTGGATTTCGGGTGCCATGGAAAGTCCATCATGATCGTAGATGCAGATGGGGACGCACTAAGGGCGTAACTTGTGCATCCCATCAGGCATTTAGGCCCAATTTGAGGAATAGTGGGTGTGGTTACAACGCCGTGACAACGCTGAGTGCCAAGGTCTGAGTGCACTGAGGACCAGTGAGACACCACGTAAGGCATCCTTCCCCAAAAGGCTCATACTTCTGCAGAATTTTGAAAAATGGAGGTCAAACCCCAAGGGGGACCATCACACGGAAGGCCGAAACGGTTGAAACTCCTTTTAGTCGCCTCTTATGACAGGCAGGAATACCTCGGGCCTATTCTTACCCCGGACCCGCAGGGGGGATTGGCTCTGTCTGTGAAGTTAAAAAAAGGGGAAGAAAGGTGTGCAGGTATTTTAACAATTCCTGCAGACTGAGATGAACCAGTGTCCTAACAATCTTCAAACCAATCTCGGAGGTGAATTTTACAACAGTCATTTCAAAGTGGTAATGGTACAACATTGAACAAACAACTACTCACCACTCAACACGCTCCCATTTCAAAGCTAGTATTGTTGAATGGTCGAACAAGACGATAAAAAACTGAATGTGAAGAAATTTAAGCCTTTGAGACCCAACAATATAATTTTACCTTTTTTATCGTCATAGTAAGCAACGAATACAAGGAGAAATTGTTAAAAAGTAAACATTTAACTGTTCTAAGGAGGTGGTTCCACTTTTGAAATAATATTTTAAAATTTTTCACAAAATTAATCTTCATTATCACAGTAAACAATGAGTACAAAATGAAATTGGCAAAAAGTAAACATCTGTTATATAAGGCAGTTGTTTCACTACAGAACCACAAGCATACACAACTTTCAACCATCCATCATTTCATGTGGCATATTTGAAAGCAAATTTGCATATCCTAGACACAATCCCAAATCTCTAAATATCCATAACTCATTAAGCCTATAACAAGCAAAAATGGGGGCCAAAAAATTAATGAATTTTGTATCAAAACTATAAACTACCCCAGTGATTTCATTACAAAATCACTCCTAAAAGCAGTAACACAAACTCAATGTTTTGTAACAATGGCTTTAGATACACTTACTTTCATTGTCAATTTTCTCAATACGGACACTATTAAAAAATGCACGTAACAATGCCCTACAACAATGTAGCACTAAAAATGGCAACAGCCATTGATACTTGAAGGGTTAATCTTTGACGATCATACAAATGGCTAGGCATTCTACCACTAATTACTGAAGAGTATAATCTAACTACTTATCATGTCAACTTTGTAAATATAAAACAAAATGCAAGCCTTAAAACATTCAAAATAATTATCCCAAAAGACTTAGAAGACGCTACAGTGTCTTTAAAAAGGGGTGAAATTCCAACCACTGTAGATCAAGGCTGTTCATAATATCATTTCTCATCCATTAGCTAAAATTATTAGTCAGTCATTTGGGGAAGGGTACTTCCCGGATGTGTTAAAATATGCTGAAATAAGACCGTTGTCCAAGAGAGACTCACCAGATGACCTTGGAAATTACTGCCCTACTTCCCTGCTGCCAGTTTTTGCTAAGGCGATAGAAAGGATTGTTGCAAAACGTCTTGAAAACTTTCTTATTGAAATGATATTACAGTTAAAAATCAGTTTGGATTTCAAAAGGGGAAAATTACAATAAATGCTATCAGGGAATTCACTGAAAAGGAAAGCTCCTTTAGACAAGGGTAAAGAGGCAGAGGTATTTTTTGTGATTTGACCACTGCTTTTGACTCGGCCAATCACTTACTACTTCTACACAAGTTAGAAAGATATGGGATTGTGGACAGGGCATTGCAGTGGCCCAAATCTTATTTGTCAGAAAGTAAACACAGAGTTATTCTAAATTCAAATGGGGAAAAAAAATCATTCTCAGACTGGAAAAAGGTTTGTACAGATGTCCCACAGGGCTCAATTTTAGGGTCTTATGTTTTCTGCTATACATAAATGATTTATCTTTAAGCACTGATGTTCACTCCATTTTATCCGCAGGTGAAATGTCTGTTTTAATTGAAAATGACAATTTAGAACAAATTATGACAATGTGGAAAATATAATGGTTTCAGCATAATGGATTAAAACTCAATGCCACAAAAACATAATTAGTGCAGTTCAGTGCTAAAACATCATTAGCATTTCCCATAAAAACAGTGAACGGCAATCAGGAAATTGCTCAAGCACGTTACATAAAATTTCTAGGTATAAATCTTGACAAAAATTTAAATTGGAAGGCACATGTGGACTTCTTAGCAAACAAACTAAACAGCCTAGCTTATGCAATGAATGTCTTATCTGGTTCCACCCTTGCGGACACCAGGAAGATATTCACCACAGCTACTTTGAGACTATAATTCGATATGGAATAATTTTCTGGCGAAACTCTACGAACAGCCTGAGATTACTTACTCTTCAAAAGAGAATAATAAGAAACTTGTTTAGTCCAAAAAAGAACAACATGTCGCCCATTATTTAAAAAATTAAAAATACCAGTCACTCCTCTGTACATATACGAAATTTTTATTTTCATATATAAAAATCAAAACTCACTTGACAATTTTCATTTCAACCACAATTACAGCACTTGTCTCAGACACAAACTTCCCTCTCATAATTTAAAACTTTATGCTCAAACACCATTGCACATGGGATTAATAATTTATAATAAATTAAATAGCACAAATCTGTTAAATATGGAGTTTGACCCACTAAAAGGATTGTTATTTAAAACACAAGTGGAAAATGTTATTATTCAATTGAAGAATTTATGCAGGGTTCGGCAATTTGAAATGAAAAGACACAATAAAAGATTATGTATTGTGTAATAAGTTGTTAATATATTGTATAAATTGTATTGCAAGCTGCAAAATGATCATAAGTGTTATATATGTTCTTGTTAAATTGTTCATGTCTACAAATTCAGAAATGCATGCTTAAGTATGTTACTCATTATAACCTTTTTTTCACAGTAATTTGACGTGTCTCCAGTACAAAAATCTTAATTTGTAACTGTACATTATGAGACGAATAAACTACATTCTACGTCAAGATGAGGCCTATTGAAGTCTGTGACAATGGGCCTCTGAATACAGTGCACAATCTTATTAAGATGGTGGATCCACGCGCACAGAAGTTCAAAGTAGGTGATTTGTCGCATATTTCTAAATACAAAAATGTGATTGAGAAGAGCTGAACTGGTCAACAGAGATATTTACAGTTTCCGAAGTGCAGCACAGAAACCTGAGAACTTACATCTTAAAGGATAGAGACACTAAAGAAATTGCACACGGTTTTTACACAGAAGAATTACAGAAAAGCTCTGAACCGGACGCGTTCCTCGTAGAGCGAGTCATAAGATGTAAAAGGGGCAAGTCATTATTGAAATGGCTTGTCTTCCCATCACAGCTCAACAGTTGGGTGAACATTCACAGTTTGCTATATATTAGGACACAAACCTCAAACCAAACAACAGCATGACATGAGTGCTACGAAATGCATCAGCAGATATGGTGATGACATTCTCAATAACCTATTTGTTGAATTTCATATCCGTGTGTACAACTTCTGTGGACCTGAAACGAATCTGGAAAATCATCTAGCTCATAGTGACAAGGGAATTAATACATTAGATGATATATGCAAGAAGAATCCCTACTGCTCACCCACAAATAAAGATTGTTGTATTGTGTGCCTAACATTAGATGATATAGCCAAGGAGATGCGTCAAAGAAAGGACTTTGGTGTAGGACGACGTATTACTGCATTTGCAGTCGATGACGCAGTGCATGACAAACTTAAATTGCTTACTCAAACAATGGAAACTTCAGGTAGGAATATCAACAATGTAGGATAAGATAGAGTGCTACTTACCATAAAGAAGACACATAAAGTTGCAGAAAGAAACGATTAAAAAACACTCAATAAAGCTTTCAGCTGCAGCCTTTGTCAGTAAACACACACACACACACACACACACACACACACACACACACACACACCTGGAAGGGGTGGGGAAGGGGCAGTAGTGCACCGGTGGGCTGGGATATTAATGCTGTCTGGTGGAGTGTGCTGGGACTAGACTGGCAACAGGCACAGTGTCAGAAGGTTATGCAGCAGGGAGGTGGGGAAAAAAGGAACATAAATGGAGAGGAATGGGGAAAGACAGGCAGACACATTTGCAGAGGGCTGCAGATAAATGGTGTGAGAGATGATAGGGCAGAGGGGGTGGAAACTGCTGGGTGGAGGGTTTGGGGACAGTGTGTTACTGTATGTTAAGGTCAGGATAATTACGGGAGCAGAAAATATGTTGTAAGGATAACTCCCATTTGTGCAGTTTAGAAAAGCTGGTGGTGGAGAGAATGATCCAGCGAAGCAGCCATTGAAATCAAGTCTTTATGTTCAGCTGCATGTTGTGTCACAGGGTGGTCTGCTTTGCTTTTGGCCACAGTTTGGTGGTGGCCATTCATCCTGGTGGACAACTGGTTAGTAGTGATACCAATATAAAAAGCTGTGCAATGATTGAAGCAGAGCTGATAAATGACATGGCTGCTTTCATGGGTGGCCCAGCCCCTGATGGGGTAGGATACACCTGTGACAGGACTGGATTAGGATGTTATGGAGATTAGGTGGGCGACAGAACACCACTCACAAAAAGCCACCCTCCTGAAATGGTGTTGTGTCACTCACCCAACCTCCAAAACATCCTAGTTCATCCCTATGCCAATTCCTGCCCCTTGCCACAAGGATCATATCCCTGTGGAAGACCCGGGTGCAAAACCTGCCCAATCCATCCACCCAGCACTTCCTATTCCAGACCTATCACAGATTTATACTACCCCATCAGGGGCTGGGCAACCTATGAAAACAGCCATGTCATTTACCAGCTCAGCAGCAATCACTGTACAGCTTTTTACATTGGTATAACTACCAACCAGCTGTCCACCAGGGTGCATTGGCACCACCAAACTGTGGCTGAGAGGCAAAGTAGACCACCTGTGGCACAACATCCAGCTGAACCTAAAACACTTGATTTCAATGGCTGCTTCACTACCCGAGCCATCTGGATCCTTCCCTGCAGCACCAGCTTTTCCGAACTGCGCAGACGGGAGTTATCCGTGCAACACATCTCCGCTCCCATAATTATCCTGGCCTCAACCTACGGTAACATACTGTCCCCAAATCCTGCACCCAACAGTTCCCACCCCCTCTGTCTTATCATCTCCTCCCCATTCTCGTCTCCCGCCAAATTTATTTGCAGCCCTCTGCCTACGCATCTGCCTTTATTTCCCCACTCCCCTCCATTTTTATCCCTTTTCTTCCCACCTACCTACTGCACAACCCCCTGACACCGTGGCTGTTGGCAGTCTAATCCCTGCACACTCCACCACAAAGAATTTGCCTCTCTCCCCACCCGTACAACACTGTCACTGTCCCTTCCTCTTCCCCTACCCCACCCCCTCCATATTGCTGCTTGCACCCAACGTGATGTTGCATTCCAGTCCAAGATGCTGGAGATTGCAGTCATGTGTGTGTGTGAGATGTGCTTTTTTTTTCCTCCACTGATTTGTTAGCAAGAGGAGCTGCCATCTTAACTAAAGCAGTAAAGAATGCACGTAAAGCAGAGAAGCAACTACAAGAGGCCTAAAGACATAGTAGGACAGTGGAGGCCCACACTACTGGTAAAGGACTATATTGAAAACTGTGCAGGAAAGGGCTTGAGCAGTCAAAAAAGCTCAAAGCAATACTACTGGACAGACTACTAATGAACAGATCTGCTTAAAATTGTCAGAAAACACGAAATCCCTAGATTTCTTGGTGTGTTTATGCAGACTATATTGCCAAAGACATTGTGGAAACCCAAAGAATGCAGGATCATCAATTTAGATGCTGCGGGAAGATATGTGACTCATTGGACCGCATATGTAAAAAAATAAAAGATACTATCTACTACTTGGGTGGCATATGCTGGCGCCAGCACACCACACAGCAAGGATGTTACTAGAGTATCGATGAACACCAATGACAAGACTCGCTGGAAACACGCCACCAACACCTTCTCAGACGCCAGTATTTAGGATCACTGCCACGGACCGGAGGGCCAGTTTAGCCAGTGAATGTAGCCAGTTAGTTTGAGTCTCTACACTGTGGAGTTCTTGCATGTCAACGAGATGGAGCCGTAGATTTACCCTCTACTGCAGAGACAGGCAGCACATAGCAACCTTATAGTGAACATAGCAGACTTCTACTTCAACAGCATTGAGGCTACGTAGATTATACAGAAGAGAGCTTGTACCACAGCACATTGAAACTTGAGCTAAGTAATTCTTTGTTTATGAATAAAGAATCCAGTTATTAACTGAGTGCAGTTTGTGTTACAGAATGAGGATACTGGCCACCAACCAACATCCTCTCCTTGCTTCCCATGGTACAGCTCTACAGAGATGAGACAATATAAAAGCAGCTAAAGAGAATACTACATTAAGACCACCAGAAGAATTGTGTCGTTACTCTCCTATCAAGAAATGGGTTTTCTACAATTTTCTATGCTACCAAGACTTGACTTCATATCTCTGCTGTCATCTATGTCTAACATTTCTCCTGATGGTTACATAAAAACAAGCAGTAGGCAGTTCACTGCATCAGTTGAGGTCTTACAGTTTACACTCTAAGTTTAAAAGAACATTCGCCTATGTTGAAAGCAAAGCACTTTCTTCCAATAGCTCAAAGAAACGGGGAGGTGTTGGGGGTGAGAGGGGGGGGGGGGGGGATTACAACATTACTTGGTCTTGAAATTTACTATAGTATAGATAACGTCAATGAGGCAAACAATAAACTGTCATGGAGGAGGTGAAGTTGTGGTAATGCCTCCTGGCTCCCATGATATTGAAAATTTAAATGTGTTTGTAGCATAAGGTTTTGAGCTACATGCAAACATTAATATATTATTTAAAACAGAAATAAAAACAACAGAAGAGAGAGTAGCTTATCACTACTACGTTTCTCGGGGGAGGGGGGGGGGTCAAGTGCTGGAGAATAATACTGGTGAGATTTACAGGTTGTATCGCCGAGTGGAGATACTACCAGCCATTACGATTTGTGTTCAGTGTAATATCGCACCGAATCTGTAGCATAACAACACATTCATCCAAAATATATACGGATTCTTGCTACAGTGTGTCCACATGTGTTAAAACTGTGTAGGTGCCAAGCAATCTCATATACTACCAGTGACTGCTCAGACATTAGATCATCTCAAACTGAATACAATGGAAATCTAGTCCAATTTTGCAGTGAGGAAATTACAGTATGTCTTCATCAGAAGCAGCACCATAGGTATAAAGTATACATACTGTTCCACATCCATAAGAAATTCACTTTGCAGTGGAAGCAGATTGTGATAACACATGAGAATTAATGACGTGACTCGATATAACAACTCCAGTTCAATATGATGAGCTTATCATTAGCAAGGAATATTTTTCCCACAAACTTTAGCTTCAGCAACATTCAATAGGTAATAACAAAGAGATAAGAATTCTTATTCAACATCAAAATGGTTTAACAACTCCATGCAAATTTCTATATTTGGAAGGAGTATTTATGCCCAAGAAGCCTCCAGCAGCAGCAGCAGCAGCGACATCGCACCTTACACGCGATGTATTTGCCTTTTGTTTCAAGAAATAAGATACAAACTTAATGGTGGCAGAATCCACCACACTATAAATGTAGGAATCACATCAACTCTCAAAACATACATCTTTTCATCAACATCAGATCTCATTGCCTTACAAAATGGTGTATGGTTCATAGATGGCTCCTTTAGTATGTGTATCCTGTTAAAAATGTTAGAGGTTCTTTGAGGATAATAAGCACATCATTATGAATGCTAAACAAAATAAGCTGATTTTCGAAGTGCTACTGATAACAGCTTGAAGATTCTAGAAAAAGGAGAAGAAGAGCATAAAATTGTGCTGGATGAATTGCTGTGGAAAGTGCCATATATACCTCTATCAGATGAAGAGAATCTGAAACTTTTAGGTGTACTGAAGTCCGGAGTTCAATTGCCATTAACTTTCCATTCATTGGAACTGTTTGAATATCTAATCCTTCCAGAGTCATCTCACCTAGTGTAGACACATTCAGCTAGGAACATCTCAATTTATTATTTCAGAGCTGCACGTGCACTGTGAGGGGATCTGACAAAGGATCTGGGCATATCTGACAGCTTTAAACTAATCAATGCTTGAGCTCCCAGCTTTTCCCATATGATGCCTTACAGCTTGACTGGAACAAAAAATGTGTAGGGACTATTGTATGACAAATGCATAAGGTTTTGCCCATCTTAGTATGCGATGGACGGCTGTTTTGGATGAGTAATCAGCCCACGGGATTTATCAGCCAAAGTGATTATACACACGGTGAATAAAAATTTGTGCACTCGGACTTTGCAGTGTGATTACTCACATACTAGCAATACAAAAATGTGTATCTCAAACTTTCGTCCTGCGTATAATATTGGCAGTAGTTGAACATTAAAGACTGGCAGTTGGGCAACCTTCTAGTCACACATATGGTAACTATGTCTGTCAGAATATAAGACTAGTGTTGTGCAGTTTGTGCAGTGGATAACGTTTTGGGTTAGCATGCAGGAGGTCAAGGATTCAATTCTGGGTCAAAGGGCATTTGTTTATGTTTGCAAAGTGTAGTCTGCTTGGTATGGTGCCTGAAGTCTTAATCATCATACAGTCATTACTGTGGCTATTCCACAAAACATTCGCAATTACCTACTACAAACACAAAAATGGAAGTACAATCGTTTTCAAAACTCAGCTTTTAAAGGAACCTTTTGTATGTCGAGTTTGCAAATTGTTTGGCACCACTGCCTCAACTAGATACCAAATCTGTTTTATGTGTACCCTCCTCCAATGGACCCATCAATTAGTATCAACTATTATTCTTGCCATGTTTATGTCCATTACATTTCTTTAGGGCTTCGTGTCACTTGTGAGGCTAGCAATGTGCATTGCAAATAATTTCCGAACTCTGTTCAGATTTGTATGTATTATCACCATGGAACTACTAATTATGCCTTTCAACACTGAGTCTGATAAGTGTACACTGTTTATTATTATTATTATTATTATTATTATTATTATTATGACCAACGGAAACATGGAAACATTACATCCATTACTGTTAGGTAAACAGTGTAATTCGAAAATGAATGTTGCACAATTAGCAGTATTGGGATGAATCACACAGAACAAAAGCTGTACGAGAGGTGATGCGCAATGGGTAGAAAAACCCGCAGCAACTAATGATGTGTTTATACTGTATGCACTGTTCAGCAGGCTGCTAATGGAGTAATTCGCCCGTGACGGACTCCACATACATTTGTACACATGTGGTATCTTCTTCTTGTGTTATTCTAAAACATTGTGGCAGCAGTATGGCATACACAAATGATGAATACGTGGATACACCGCAGGTCCTTGGTGCATCTGGTAACCAGGTTTGTGTTGCCACTTGTGAATATGTCACTACATATCCTGGTTGATGTCATCCAGACAAAAATGTTTTTTGTCATCTGGAGCTTTGCCTTCAGGAGACAGGTTCTTT
The DNA here is from genome assembly GCF_021461385.2 of Schistocerca piceifrons. Lineage (NCBI taxonomy): Eukaryota > Metazoa > Arthropoda > Insecta > Orthoptera > Acrididae > Schistocerca > Schistocerca piceifrons. The sequence continues at coordinate 408,374,968 of NC_060138.1, read as the reverse complement.
TCTTCCACCATTTTGTGATAGAGGTTGCCTATGAACTCACCGTACTCCAGCTACTGAGGAAGCTGTTCTTGCAATCATATACCAAGATCCCGAGTGAAGTACAAATAGCATAGCAAGGCAGCTGTGTGTCTCCCAATGCGTGGTCGGTGATGTGCTGCACAAGCATGAGTTGCACCCCAATCATTATTCTTTAACACAACACCTGCATCCTACAGACCACTATCTGGACAAGGAATTCTGTGAATGGTTCCAAAAACAAAAGGAAGCCAACGACGACTTCATAAACACTGTAATATGGTCAGATAAAGCAGCGTTCACTCTTGAGGGTGTTTTCAATATGCACAATGTCCACCACTGGTGTGACATTAACCTGCATTTCACCCGCAACCACTGATATGAAGTTTGCTTTGGCATCAATGTCTGGGCCGGTAAACTGACAGAAAGGAGTTTGGGTCCCTATTTATTTGCTGACTAGATGCCTGCACGATCATGGATTCCTCTCAAACTCTTTCCTGATGCACTGGAAGATGTTCCGCGTTATGTTCGGCAGAGGTTATGGTTCCAACGTGATGGTGCACCTTCATGCTTTGGAATTAATTTGCAATGTTATTTAGCCAGAACATCTCCAGTGATATAGCTAGGATGGGGAGGTCCAGTTGTATGGACTCCGCCATCACGTGGCCTAAATCCCCTGGATTTCTTCTTGTGGGGACATCTGTCAACATATGTGGAAGAACTGATAATGCATGTTTATGCTGCGCCTGTATCTGTGGATGCAGCCATGTTGCAAAGAGTCCACAAGGTTGCCACAAGTACCCTCAAGTGAAATTCCCTGATATTTCCTTGATTTCCAGACAAGTTTTAGCATTATTCCCTGACAAATTTAAAAATCTCAAGGGTAAGACGTAAGTTGATTCCGTCTTTTACAGCTACAGTACAAGAAACAGTAGTGTCAAACAAGGAAATATCTAAATGAAACTTGCAAGCAGATGGTGTTTCCTAATGTGAACAAAAATCTTAACATCAACACTTTCGTAATGAACTGTTTTTAGATGGAGAAAGCAAGCCAAATGGTATATGCGTTTCATTAAGATCACTGATGTTATTTTATTTTAATAAAACAAAACCCATTTGGTGAGAAAAATACGCATTTCCTTGGAGTTGTAAGACAGATTTAGATTACCTTAACTGATTTCAGAAATAAAACTCGGAATAAAACATGCCTCCTGAAAGAAGTCTATCAGATACGGAAGAGTTGTGTGAACCAACAACATAGGGGCTACCAATAAAATGTTGGTTCTCCTACGTTCATTACTCTTGGTTATTACCCACTGTGTTAAATCTATTATTTTACAGGCATTATGAGGTTTTTCTTTCAAGCAATACAAGTACAAGCGTATAAACCGCCAGCTACTGCCACAATTTTCTTCTTCTTATCAGCCATACTTTCTAACATATAAACTGTTTTTGAAGTGCCAAAATGTACTAGAATAAATATAATGTCTATAAAACGCCACACTGTGCAACGTACTTGTGGTGAGACAGTTGCAATTTCTGAAATCCATCACCCATGGCTTCTGGCCTGCCGAGGAGCACTGAAGTCCTGGGTCCATGGATAAACCACGAAAATCCACTGGGTTATGCCACACGCAAACAGACCCAGTCTGTGGGCAGGTCGGTGGGACTAGGCTGGACCTGCACATTAGTGGGAAACGAAGGGCTTTAGATCGGCAGGCCCGATCCATTACAGATACCCACAGAAACAGCCTGCAGTTTTGGCGTATTGTAGAATTTCTCTAGTGTGGTAAGCTATTCATCAGTCACAGACAATATGTTGTTGAAATGGGATCGCGGTGATCACTCCATGCAACAGATCAAGTGTGCAAATACTCTGAGAATCAATAATACTGAGGATAGGTAGCAACTCACCGTAAAGATGAACCCTGAGCTGCAGACAGCCACGTAGGAAAGACAATCACACTCTCACAATTAAATTTTCGGCTATAGCCTTTGTCAGGCAATGAGAGTGCGCGCGCGCACGCACGCACGCACACACACACACGCACACACACGCACACACACGCACACACACACGCACACACACACACACACACACACACAGATATTCACTCAGACAGAGTCATGCACACACGACTGGTGTTTCCGCAATCTCTGAGAATCAGATCCAAACAAACCATTCTTCACACCTCCCTGCCTCTCGTCTGTAGCTGCTAGGCTAGCGGTGACAGGTGGTGGCAGCACTGACTGCAAGCTGCGGGGAATGGTAGGAAGGGGTGAAGCAGTAGTAATGACGGAGTAGGCAAGCTGCACAAGTGCTCAGCTGCACCCAACCAGTGATGATGCGTGACATCTCAGTAAACAAACAATTTCAGCTACTGAGACCAAAAATGATATTTTTTCCAGCGTTTCTTTCAAATTTCCATGACATTTGTGGAATTCCCTGATTACCCGAACCTGTGACAACCCTGGTCCAGAGCTGTATGATCCAGTGGGTCACACAATGTTTGGACATGCAGGGGGTTCGTTTTGAGCATCTACTCTGAGGAAAACATATCCTTTTGTAAATGCCATGCAGTCATTAATATGGAAATAATTATTGTCACTGGTTGCTAATGTGTTGCATCTTAGCGGATGTACCGCATGTAGGGTATATGACTAATAGATGTCGAGTTATTTAACCTTGCAGTCATCATTAGCATTACAAAATATTGTTTTTGTAGTTATTCTGTCCTATGGCGTTCGCCATTACAAAACACTGCACTGTGTAAATATCGGATACAGGTGGCTTAAGAAATGGTGTATATTAAATATTATATGGCAGAATAAAACTGGCAAATAAAATCCCCAAAATGCTATCCACTGCACCAACTGCACAGCCCTACTCCTATATGCTGACAGAGGAGGTAGTTACTGTACATGTGATTACAGTGTCGCCAGATTTACTATCTCCAATGTTCACTTACTGACAGAAACATGTGCAGGAAGAAATTCTGTGATGGACATTGAGGAATCGCGCTGTGAAGTCTGAGAGCATGATTTTTGCTTCACCCTCTATAGTTAGTGTCTGATCTTTAGGACATGGATGTTTGAAAGCACAGACACCATTGACTCGACCAGCAGTCATATTCAATACATGATGAAAGAAATATTCATCTGTTGCCACTGATTTGCTCAATGTACCACTGCAGCTAAAAGTCAGATATTTCTTTTGTAATGTATTGGATATGTCTGCTTATCAAATCAATGGTGTCTGTTCTTTTGGACATGCATATCTGAAAGAACAGACCCCGACAGATGGGATATTTCAATGCACAAGCACAACAGTATCCGAACCCTTGTGGGAATCCAGTTAGGCTGTGATTAAGTGGATGAATAGATAGAGGACAGTAATCTGTAGAATGCAGCATATGGATTGGATGGTGGACATGCTTGGATAGCTGAGGCAGCTAAGACAACTGCTGGTACAAAGTGGGAAATCTGGGTTCTACTCCCACTCCAACACAAATTTTCACCTGTTGCCATTGGGTTCGCTAAATGCCCCACTGCAGATACATGTTGGATATTTCTTTCATCACTTATAGTCATGATAGACTGTTCGACCTGGCATTGCGTTGAACAATATTGAATTCGAGTCATTGCAAAACTTCTCTGTAGGCATCACAACATATGCCTTATTGATACAAGATCATCTTGTACACTACTTGCTCCATTAAACAACTTGTGAAGTATTATTCAATGATGCCTCAAAGAGCGATCATCGTCGCAGATGCACATGGATTTTATGATAAATTCAGATGATTTGTGTTTAAAGATGTTGCATTCAATGTATTCTCCAATGTCGGACAAGTATTAATGAGGTATTCTACAATCATTGCTTCACCCAAAATGTTTAGTTCAGTGGGGTGTAATAAATCTTGATAAAGAGAAGTGTGGTTGACACAATTTTACCACTCAAAACCCTGGGATGGTGATGGAGCGGAGTATGAAGATACGATGTCATCACTCCAAACTTGTGATCATAGAGACAGCATAGTTTATGTCAAGGCTGTGAGAAATCTTCCTGGTTTCAAGAAATTTATAAAAATACGTCTAATCAGAATCTCAAAACATGCATACGTTCTGCCCTCAACCAGCTGAAGGAGAGAATATATGGACAATATGAGTTTATGAATGCTTCAGAAAATGTACAAATAGATTGAATTCGTTTACCAATAAATAAACCCTTTTTTTAAAAAAAAGAAAAATTAATATTTATTTGTAACTTCATATTTTCCACCTCCTCATATCCGTCTTCAGGTATGTAAGTAACATACATTGCATATGCTCCTCATGAAGGATTAGGGAAATAATTTTAGAGACTTCGTCAATGTGACGTAAGAAGTGGAAGAGGTCAACTGCTACTTGCATACATGGGCCCATGCAAGCCTCTCTGTATATGGTAAAACACCAATCATCCAATACGTGAACTGATGTACACAAATTATCTGGAAAGTGACATCTTTTTCTATCGTCCATGTCTCTTGCACCAGCAAGCTTGAGTGAGTACAGTGCAGCTGCACCTGCAATGGCTGTAGCCAAGAGCTGGAAGAGACTTGTTGAATCATCTGGGTGCATCACAGGTGCTGCAACACACGTTTGCAACAGCTCAGCAGAACCACCAGCCATCTGATGTCATAGCCAACCCTCTTGGACACCATCACATCAAAAATATCACTCTGCTTCTTGTATTCCTTACGATTCATGTACACAACTCTTCAGAAGCTTGGTGAGAGAATACATCGGAACAATACACATCACCAGATCCGTATGTCCTGATTATGCAAAGTTTCAGCTCATGATGAAGAAGTGGATCTTCCCATATGAATACCTGAATCCGTTGGAGACTCCACAAAATCACATTGCCCGATATAACCGCATTCACCAGTAAACTAACAGGCACTGCCATAACAGATGCAGAGCACAAGCATGTGGTGAATGTTTGGTGGGGTTTCAACACATATGCACTTGAAAACAGACGTTTCTGAGAAATTCCAGAGTGTATGTACAAACATGTCGTTACATACACTCTGGATCATGCCTTCTGTTACACTGTTCCAGAGCTTTTGTGTGTGTGTGTTAAAGAAGGGCACAGAAACATTGAACTGTTTTTTTTTTTTAATGCAGGATTCACAGGGGACTTTGGCAGTGTGTCCGCAGGTACACAAAGGCGAGTAACTTGTGAATGAGAGAGTAGCAGTACAGGCTATTTGACAATTTGAGTTACATTCTTTACTTAGATGTAAGCAATCTTTGCAGGCATGTCATGTAACAGTCTCTACCATTTGGGGGATCCAATGGCTGCCCAAGATGAAATCGTCGAACTGGAAAATAAGAGATCTCATGTGGTTGCTGATGCTGGTGTGGATTATGTCCTGCAGGTAGAACAGGTATATACCACCAATTTATAAGATATATGCAGCGACTTGCTGCTGTGATTGGTGCATTTAGTCCTGCAAAATGGTTCTGTCCCCAAGCTGATGACAATGCTGGGGAATAACAGAGATACATTATACATTACAGAAACCTTGAGCAGTGTCTCAGGCTGGGGACATGACTTATTAGAATCATCGACGGCATCTCCTCTGGCAGCATCCCTGGTTCAATGAAAGACTAGTCACTGTGGAGAGGGCTAATGGTTCAGTGGAGTTCACAAAGCCTGTCTATATCAGTATGCATATTCTGAGTCTCTCCAAACTCCACATGCACCGATTCCAATACAAGTTTGTAAAACCAAAAATCACCGATTCCTTTATATGGATACAGAATGTTTCATCTACTGAGTGAAGATGCAATCCTTATGAAATAATTAGGTACAAACCTGAGAAATTCAACATGTTTGGACATGTGGCTGATAATGACTTATGGCACACCACCTCAGAACAAGAATGTTATCAGCCTGATGAAAGACAAGATGAATAGCTCACAGGTTGTGGAGTCCGTTGTGGCTCAGATCAAAAATGTATGCATACCATACAGCTGCAGGTACCACTCAAAGACAAACTAAGGGTATGCATTGTGCAGTCTCACAGGTTCTTACAATCAAAGACTACAAGGAGTGTCTGCACAGAGGTGGTACACCCCTCCACCCCTCAAAGTGGACTTTCGAGTGAGACCACAAATACTGCACGACAACTGAGAGTTGGTTTGTCATGCCATAATGGCAAGCGTTTCTTCTGTGGGATGGACGGGATGGGGGCACTCTTGTTCTCACTACTCTATTTACATTTTGTGTGCTTGCAAATGTGTATGAAGTTTACTATGAAAGCATTTTTTGCACACTGTATGTGCTTGTGTGTGTGTGTGTGTGTGTGTGTGTGTGTGTGTGAGAGAGAGAGAGAGAGAGAGAGAGAGAGAGAGAGAGAGAGAGAGAGAGAGAGGGGGGGGGGGGGCACACAATGTATCTAAGCAATCAGGTGCTGTTGGGTAATTATCCGATATAAAATCAGTCTCTTCCTCTGTTAGTATTAGTATGATGTACCTCTGCATGTAAGCTATCAAGTACTTCTAGTCACTGAAAAAAAATGTATTTTTAATGACAATAAATCAATAAGTTAAATTTTTATATATATCAGTGTTATCATTTACAAAAGACCTTGATCCTTTCATTATTGAAGTTACTGCAGGATGGAAATAAATAAGAACAATTTTTTGTGTAACATTTTTTATTCTCTCTCTCTCTCTCTCTCTCTCTCTCTCTCTCTCACACACACACACACACACACACACACACACACACACACACACAATCACTCAGTTCAAATAATTATTTTCTATGTGTCTTGAATTCAGCCTGTATCGTATTCAGGATTATAAATGCAATTACATACATAGGCACTCCGTTAGTAAATTTAGCCTCCACAAATTTTATGCTTATCGGGATTTCAGATGGATACTTTAGTGTTGGATGAACACTGCCTTTTATATATTGTTCTAATTTATTTATATTTACACTAATCACACACAAATAGTCGATAAAGTTTCTCATTATGCAGCTCTAATATAAGGACACCAGTGACTTCACCTGCCGCAATCAGTAAAGCATTGTACAAGTCGTTTATATGGCTGCACTTTCAGCTTTTAACTTCAGCACAGCCACATATCAACAACTGATGGATCATTCCTTAACATGCTAATGTTAATAAGAGTATGTGACGGGTTATATTCAGTCATCTTTCTCTCTGTCATACTACAGAGACAGTCCCATTTGCAGCCTGCATACTACAATCTAGTACCAAGACTCTGAATGTTCTCTATATCAATCATTGCATCAAAATCACTGTGGGATGCTAGGCACTGTGGATAGGTGGCACTCATTGGTAGTGTGGATCGGCTGTGAGGCATACTGAGATAGTCTGTGCAGTTGTGATAACACTGGGGTCTGGATGGCGCAATGGTTACCGCACCTGCTTAGTAAGCAGGAGATCCTGGGTTCGAATCCCGGTCCAGTACACATTTTTGTTTGTCGCCGCCGATTCTGCTTAATGTCCCACCACAGCTGATAGCAGTGATCCCCCTTTGAATTTACATATAGTGCTAGATCTACATTAATATGTTTAGATTCACTTGCAGCCAAATTGTATGTATTTGTGATCTGCTGCCATTGACCGAGACTGAAGTTCTGGTAGCTGCTGTGGCTGGACAGAGTCCTAAGTATAATGAAACAACAACAACAACAACAACAACAACAACAAATAATAATAATAATAATAATAATAATAATAATAATGGATGGATAAAATACTTAGTAATAATCTTCTTCTTCCCAGTTGATCACTGCTGCTGCTGCTGGCACTTTATATAGTACGAAGTAAGGCAGCAAGTGATGATGCTCTTGGGATTGTATTACAAAAATTAAAGTTCCTCGAAGGGTGGGGGGCCAATCTCACACGTCATTGGCAGACAGCACCATTACAGCTGCAAGTGATTTTTCGGCGGCGGGGGGTGATAATGTCACGACGCTGGTGCACATGTTAGAATGTGATGATGCCAGAATTCCAGGAGTGATGATATCATGGCCTTGGAGCAACTGTCCAAACACGATGATGTCAAAATTCCTGGAACATTGATGTCAAAAAAAGTGCTAAAGTCCGAATTTTTGGCCAGAGCTGACAATGACCCTCCACAAATAATCTGTCACCAACATATCCCTATTATCCCATATTCATTTGCCCACTCTAGCCTTAAGAGCTGATGGCACAATACTAAGTGAATTCTTACAAGAGAAGTCTGCCTGTAGACACCTGAAAGGCAGATAGCAATAGATAATAGAAGCAAAGACAGTCGTAGTCACAACAATGGTTCAGCCCTGTGCTAAAATAGAAAAAGCTGCGCAGTTCACCAGAATGATGGGGTCCCGACATCCTGATTTTACTGAAATATCGTAACGTATTTACAGCTGTTGTTCATATTTTGGCTTTTATTTTTAGTCCCATGTTCTACATGCTTTGTGGCCATATACTAGCAAAGAGAGGTCCCCCAGTGTTGGGATCCACTTTTTGAAAGCATCTTTATGATGATGTAGGTTAAGGCCCAGGAATCACATCCTGCAGCCATTCATCCTGGTGTGCCCATGTTTACAAGTAACTGACAGAAGAAGAAGAAGAAGAAGAAGAAGAAGAAAAAGAAAAAGAAGAAGAATTGGAATTTTAAGCGATGCTCAATAACGTTAAAAAAAAGTGTATACTTAACAGTAGAATCTGAGTAACAGCTCAAAAGCACGTGAAATTTTTAGAAATCTTAGATGAGTTTATTTAATGCCCAATGATCAGCTGTAAGTGATTGCTTTTCCCTCATTTTTTGTTTCTGTTTATTTATTCATTTATTTAAAAATAACAATTTACTGAATTCAAGAATCATTAAATCTCAGCCCTGTAATAACCACAGCACAATTTTATTGACCTGCATATTACTATTAAGCACAGTGCTCTAGAGAAACAGGGCACATTTCAAACCTACCAGACATGAAGATGTCAAAGAGATGCCTCAGACCACCATGCTGTATGAACATCTGACTCCAAGTCACACCAGCCTCTTTCTCATTCTCTGATGCTACAGCTGAAGTTGCTGAACCAGTATTGGCATTTGTGGCCTGAAAATTCAATAAGTTTGATGCTTCAAGTGTAAGAGAAATTATCAAGTAAAGTGCAAATCAAGCAAATCCTGTAATTTTTTTAAATTTTGTAAAATTTTGGATAACTGTTTAAGACTAAACTGTTATTCGGTAGAAGAACAGAATAAACATAGCAAACATATAAAAATGAGTTCACAAAAAAAGATATCATAAAACACTGCTAACAATGTTTCAACTAAGTGACATATAACCAGCAAAGCATGCACAGAAAAGCAACAGAGAACACGTAACTGAAATCTTTTGTAACAGAAGTTAATTGTTTCAGAGACAAGGAGAAAAATTTAGAAAGGGAAAACAAAGTAGTGAATGGTGGCAACAATGAAAATTTATTTAGGCTTTACAGCCTTGAGTGAAACACAGCGACTCACTATGATAAGATTAGGATGACAAAGTGACTGATCATTCATTAAGCATAGCTGTACATGGAAGGGGGTGGCAATATTTTGCTATAAAGTGTGCACACAGTATGGCTGTTATGAGCATTACATGCTACACAGATTCACACTCTCCGTGTTAACATGCAGTATTAAATTCAAATTGCCTTATGGCAATAACTTTTATTATTTTTCTGCAAGCTTTTGTGCTGATATCTGATAGTCTCTTGCAGAAAATGACCAAGTAACACATCAAAAAATAATGGATCATAACAGTTTTTTCACAGCTACAAATGTCATCTGCAACAGACTGTAATAACTCTTCAGAGATGGTAGAACAATATGACAATGATGAACAGAACAGGATGCCCGACAAGGCTCCTTATTGGATTGATTGCTGCTATGGTAGATGTCTTTCTGTAAACAACTGGTTACAATTACTTTGTTAGGATCCCAATACAGGAATGAAATACAAACAAGGAAAAAATATTACAGTCAAATATCTTGTCAATAACACAGTCATTAGAAGAGAAGGAATTTTTCCAGATGTGACGTGGATGGGGAAGAAAATTGGCGATGTGTTTCTTCAGAGAATCATTTAGGCATTCAGCCTAAACATTTTACGGAAAAAAACAGAAAATCTTAATCAATATGTTCACATTGTACCAGCTCATTCAGTAAATCAAATCATGAGCTGTCAGAACAGGTGTTATGAATTCTACTGGTACTGTAGCTTCAGTTGGTCTCATCTCACTCTGTGGCCATTGTGCCAAGAATGGTGATGGAATCTGAGACACATTAAATATACTTTCCATAGAACATTGACCCAATGGAGAAGAATTGTGTTAGGTAATTAAATATTTACATTTTTCAATATGAAACACTTGGCAATAACCAACTTGAGTCTTATTAAAATTGTATATTAAAATGACAGCAGCCCTTTTAATTTAAAATATGACTGATCTACAGGAACATATTAAGAAAAACATCAATTTCTGAGGTTTAACTGCAGTGTCCCAAGATGTGACCATGAGAGGCCATGCAACTGCCTTCTAATTACTTTGAGAATCTTTTTGCAATAATGTTCTGAGGCAGGAAGTATTTTTTCCCTTTCTTTATGGAGAGGCTTTCAATATGGTGACAAAATTAGAGAACACAAGAATACGAAGATGCTGAACTGTTGTAATTAACTTCAAGGACCTATACTTGACAACTGCCAATAATATTTGAAATGTCATATTCTACATTAAATTTATTTTACTAGCTTGGTCTGCTTTGACTTACCCTCCAAAACACTTCCATAACGAACTCTCTCTTGCATTTCATTTGAATATGAAGTGACCGCAACAGATGAACACATCAAAATTCACCTATACCAGTGGGCCTATTTGTCATGTAGAACAGTGTTGTTCAACTAATACCTTACAATTTACAGGAAAGCAGGTAAATCATAAAATATGCAACTTATTTACTAAGCCTGTTCTCATATACCTTGCAATTTTATATGATACAACAAATATTAAACAAATGTTACATTACAGTCAATGTAGATAGTGACACTTCTCCTGACAGGTGGTGGTTGATCGACAGACATCTGCAAAATCAGTGTCACTAACTTTCAGTACACGAGGCTCCTTCATCTAATAATACAGTGGGATACATCTTTTTGGAATTCTTTCCAGCATCTCCTGAGTGGGCCATCCTGGAAAACTTTCCCATACGATCCCTACACCTTTGAATCCTCTCTCAATGGCTGGCTGCAGGATTTGCTGGCTAGGGAATCTGTCAATTCTTTAGGTGTTCAGCAATTTTCTGCTAGTTGGTAGATAAGTATTTTTCTACCACCATTTGGTAACAGTTTTGAAATTTTATGCATATTATGAAAAGTGAGACATCAGACCTGCTGTTTTATGTTTCTTTGGGTGTCCTTGTAATGATTCACATTCCACTAAATAAATTATAATATCATAGATTATTTCACTTAAGGTACTCTTATACTTTTTAAAATGAAAATAAAGTTTTAAAGAAAATTATCTGTTGCTTACCTTGTTGAATTGTGTTTGTTCCTGATTTTGTTGATGCTGTACAGAATTTCCTCCATTTCTTTTAGCATTCTGAACTTGCTGATGAGGACGACTCAATGACTCTACTATATACAGAGAATACATTAATTTCTGTGGACTGGCTGGGTCAAGCAATGATTGTAATGATACCCGTTCGTCAGACTCTCCAAGCTTTTGGAAGCCCTGAAGGAGGACAGGATTTGTAGGAAGAAGCGTTAAAATGTCCCATACACGACGAGACAGCACTTGTGCTTTAGTGTGTGGAATATGGTGCTGGAACAAAACAACGATAGATATATAAACACTGCTTTTAATCTTTCAAGAAATTTATTAAGTACTGCAGAGGTAAATGTTTAGACAAGGTATATTTCTAGCTTCTGGCTCTCAACTTTCATACTTGTACGGGGGGGAGGTGGGGGATGGGGGGGGGGTGGAGGGGGGGGGGGGGGAGGAGGCCAGAGCAGGGTAGATATGTATAATCAAACAAAATTTTCCGAACAAAAATCTCAGAAAACGACTGTTGTAGAGCTACAGTTACAAAATACAGTCATTCAGTGCCAAATTCAAATAAGTCTGTGAGTAGGTGACGGTGAATCTCTCTGGGTGTGTCTAGCAGTGTGGTTCTGTTCAACAAAGCTGCTGCAGTGTTACATTTGAACTGTTGTGCTTCACTGCACTTGAATTTCAAGCACCTTCTGTAAAATCATGATTTGAGAAGAAAAGTGTGAGGCTAAAGAAATTTATTTTCTTTTTCACCATAGTCTTAGTTCATACTTACCTCCCCCATGTTCTTTTTAGAATGAAATTTCTTTCATGATGTCTGTACATTAGCAAAATACAACAAAACGTGGGCTTTGAATTCCATCAAAACCGCAGTGCTGTTTCTGCAGTACAGCTTAACATTGTAACAAACTGATGGTATCACCAAACAATGGAAAATCCATATGGAATAATGGCAATTTTATGAAAAGGATAGACTGCTATAGAAGAAGAGCTTTTGACTGAAGGCTTAAATTTATAGCAGTCTTTTTGTTGTCCCTGTCTGCGGCTCAACTTCTCTATTAATCACATTACCGCTGTTTTAGTCCAGTTGTTTTCATAGTCCAGCTTTATCCAATAAATAACAAAACATTCGCATACAAAGTAACCAGCCATGGATAGGAATTTTAAGTTTGCCTTGCTTTGACTATTTAGCTGAAATCATTATCTTCAGTTAATTTAATTACAAACTACACTCTTTAATGTAAGGGTAATGGTAGGGGCAAATTATTGTAAATGCACACATTTCTGCATGCTCATTGCTGATTGGCTGACATTTTATGGCCAGAGCTTCACAATGGTCATTTTCAAGCTATGGTTATGGGCAAAAATTTGTCTATTTGACATACCCTAGCCTGTTTTGACCTTTAACATCATAATATCTTCTCTCCATCCCAAGTATACAGAGAAAAATACACTTCGATAAGTATTACAAACAATGGCTACATGACTTAAAAGTAGGAATCATGTCCTTCTATCACAAACTGACAACACTATAGGATGAAAAGCTTATGGTTGGTAAACAGAATATAACAGGCAAAGGCAATAACCGTCTGTGAGATATATGGACTGTTTAGTACATTAGGTAATACAAAGTCACATGTACAAGGGCACTTGGAAGGAGGAAGGGTAGGGTTTAATGACCAACTAACAACAAGATCGCTAGACCTGGAACATGTGTCAGAAGCACCAGCAGCAGCGAGTACTGTTTGTATAAAGCGTTTATTTTGCATTTTGTTTACGACCTTCCACTAAGGAAGGGATTCTATTTGTGTTTATCTGCTCTGCATAGTAACTAACAGTTCTTGATAAAACTTTACGTAGTTTTCGTGTTAGATTTCTTAGTGTTTTCTTGATCGTTTAGAACAGAAAGCGCCCTAAAACCGTCTTTTGTTTGTTTCGCGGCCGTTAGCCACTAGTCACTTGAATCAGCAGTTGTCTTGTGACAGCCAGAGCGAGAGCACCAGCAGCAGCGAGTACTGTTTGTATAAAGCGTTTTTGTACTTATTTGCTGCGCTTAGCTTTTAAATAGTTTTTCTGGGAAAACCTAGCGTAGTTTTCGCGTCTCGTATTTCAGTGAGTGTTTCTTGATTATCAGAGTAGCTCATCAGAAGATTATCTCGGGAATTTGTCACCGTATAGAGTAGGGTAAACATAGTCATGTGTAGGGACTGTGGTTGTTGTGAGCGGACGCAAGGAGAATTGGCCACTCTTCGGGGGCAGGTGGAGGCTTTGTCTGTTAGGCTCATCGAGCTCGAGGCGCAGGCGTCGGCTCGTAGTGGCGTTGGGGCAACTGTGGTGAGACCTATGCCTACTTCGGTGGCCTTGGAATCACATGGAACCCCTGATGTCGCTGCGTCTTCCGGCAGTGAGCATCTTACCGGTCAGCCATCACTCCAGGGTGAATGGCGGACAGTGGTGGGCTCGCGCGTGCCTGGCCGAAAGGCGAAGGTGGGATCTGGCCGCGTGGCAGCTGCCTTACCCCTTTCCAACAGGTACGGGGTGCTTCCTAGTGGTGATGACATCGTTTCCGAGCCACCACAGGATGCCTCGCCTGTTGGGCCAGTGGCCGATTCTCCGGCAAGGTCCCGACAGTCACAGAGGGCGGGCCTATTAGTTATAGGGAGCTCCAACGTTAGGCGGGTTATGGAGCCCCTCAGGAAAATAGCGGGTAGGTCGGGGAAGAATGCCAGTGTGCGCTCGGTGTGCTTGCCGGGGGGTCTCGTCCGTAATGTGGAGGAGGCCCTTCCGGCAGCTATTGAACGCACTGGGTGTGACCGGCTGCAGATAGTAGCACATGTCGGAACGAATGACGCCTGCCGCTTGGGTTCTGAGGCCATCCTTGGTTCCTTCCGGCGGCTGGCTGATTCTGCGACTATAATGGTTGCAAATTCATCGACCTCCGTTATTGGGTGGAGAACTGTAGGGCCCCCCTAGACAGGTCAGGCGTGCACTACACACCGGAAGCAGCTACTAGGGTAGCAGAGTACGTGTGGCGTGCACACGGGGGTTTTTTAGGTTAGAGGGACCCCCCCTTGGGCGAAACGATAAAATACCTGACAGCTTACCAGAGAGGACATTATCATCGTTGATAAAGAACGTCCGTCCTCAGAGACCAAAAACAGGAAAAGTTAACGTAATATTGGTAAACTGCAGGAGTATCCAGGGCAAGGTTCCTGAATTAGTATCTCTTATTGAAGGAAATAGTGCGCATATAGTATTAGGAACGGAAAGTTGGTTAAAACCGGAAGTGAACAGTAACGAAATCCTAGACACAGAATGGAATATATACCACAAGGATAGGATAAATGCCAATGGTGGAGGAGTATTTATAGCAGTAAAGAATTCAATAATATCCAGTGAAGTTATTAGCGAATGCGAATGTGAAATAATCTAGGTTAAGTTAAGTATCAAAGGTGGGTCAGATATGATAGTCGGATGCTTCTATAGACCACCTGCATCAGCAACCGTAGTAGTTGAGCGCCTCAGAGAGAACCTGCAGAACGTCGTGAAGAAGTTTCGTGATCATACTATTGTAATAGGGGGAGACTTCAATCTACCAGGTATAGAATGGGATAGTCACACAATCAGAACTGGAGCCAGGGACAGAGACTCTTGTGACATTATCCTGACTGCCTTGTCCGAGAATTACTTCGAGCAGATAGTTAGAGAACCAACTCGTGAAGCTAACGTTTTAGACCTCATAGCAACAAATAGACCGGAACTTTTCGACTCCGTGAATGTAGAAGAGGGTATCAGTGATCATAAGTCAGTGGTTGCATCAATGACTACAAGTGTAATAAGAAATGCCAAGAAAGGAAGGAAAATATATTTGCTTAACAAGAGTGATAGGGCACAAATCGCAGAATATCTGAGTGACCACCACCAAACGTTCATTTCTGAGGAAGAGGATGTGGAACAAAAATGGAAAAAATTCAGAAACATCGTCCAGTACGCCTTAGATAAGTTCGTACCGACTAAGGTCCAAAGCGAGGGGAAAGATCCACCGTGGTATAACAATCATGTACGAAAGGTACTACGGAAACAAAGAAAGCTTCATCATAGGTTTAAGAGTAGTCGAATCATAGCTGATAAGGAAAAGCTGAACGAAGCGAAAAAGAGCGTAAAGAGAGCAATGAGAGAAGCATTCAACGAATTCGAACATAAAACATTGGCAAACAATCTAAACAAGAACCCTAAAAAGTTTTGGTCATATGTAAAATCGGTAAGCGGATCTAAATCCCCTATTCAGTCACTCGTTGACCACGATGGCACCGAAACAGAGGACGACCGAAGAAAGGCAGAAATACTGAATTCAGTGTTCCGAAACTGTTTCACTGCGGAAAATCGTAACACGGTCCCTGACTTCAGCCGTCGCACGGACGCCAAAATGGAAAATATTGAAATAAACGATATCGGAATTGAAAAACAACTGCTATCACTTAGTAGCGGAAAAGCATCCGGACCAGACGAGATACCCTTAAGATTCTACAGTGATTATGCTAAAGAACTTGCCCCCTTTCTATCAGCAATTTATCGTAGATCGCTGGAAGAACGTAAAGTACCTAGCGACTGGAAGAAAGCGCAGGTCGTTCCCATTTTCAAGAAGGGTCATAAATCAGATGCGAATAATTATAGGCCTATTTTGCTTACGTAAATCTGTTGTAGAATAATGGAACATGTTTTGTGTTCTCGTATTATGACGTTCTTAGATAATACAAATCTCCTTCATCATAACCAACATGGATTCCGCAAACAGAGATCATGTGAAACTCAGCTCGCCCTATTTGCCCAAGAAATTCACAGTGCCGTAGACACTGGCGAGCAGATTGATGCCGTATTCCTGGACTTCAGGAAGGCATTTGATACGGTTCCGCACTTACGTTTAGTGAAAAAAATACGAGCTTACGGAATATCGGACCAGGTTTGTGATTGGATTCAGGATTTCCTAGAAGAAAGAACACAACATGTCATTCTTAACGATTCAAAATCTGCAGATGTAGAGGTAATTTCGGGAGTACCGCAGGGAAGCGTGATAGGACCTTTATTGTTTACAATATACATAAATGACTTAGTTGACAACATCAGTAGCTCCGTGAGGCTATTTGCAGATGACACGGTTGTCTACAAGAAAGTAGCAACATCAGAAGACTCGTACGTACTCCAGGAGGACCTGCAGAGGATTAATGCATGGTGCGACAGCTGGCAGCTTTCCCTAAACGTAGATAAATGTAATATAATGCGCATACATAGGGGCAGAAATCCATTCCAGTACGATTATGCCATAGGTGGTAAATCATTGGAAGCGGTAACGACCGTAAAATACTTAGGAGTTACTATCCGGAGCGATCTGAAGTGGAATGATCACATAAAACAAATAGTGGGAAAAGCAGGCGCCAGGTTGAGATTCATAGGAAGAATTCTAAGAAAATGTGACTCATCGACGAAAGAAGTAGCTTACAAAACGCTTGTTCGTCCGATTCTTGAGTATTGCTCATCAGTATGGGACCCTTACCAGGTTGGATTAATAGAAGAGATAGACATGATCCAGCAAAAAGCAGCGCGATTCGTCATGGGGACATTTAGTCAGCGCGAGAGCGTTACGGAGATGCTGAACAAGCTCCAGTGGCGGACACTTCAAGAAAGGCGTTACGCAATACGGAGAGGTTTATTATCGAAATTACGAGAGAGCACATTCTGGGAAGAGATGGGCAACATATTACTACCGCCCACATATATCTCGCGTAATGATCACAACGAAAAGATCCGAGAAATTAGAGCAAATACGGAGACTTACAAGCAGTCGTTCTTCCCACGCACAATTCGTGAATGGAACAGGGAAGGGGGGATCAGATAGTGGTACAATAAGTACCCTCCGCCACACACCGTAAGGTGGCTCGCGGAGTATAGATGTAGATGTAGATAAGGAAGGAAATTGATCTTTTCCCTTTCATATGAAGCATCCTGGCATTTGTTTTCAAATAATTACAGAAATAATGGAAAACCTAAATCTGGATGGCTGGATGCAGATTTTAACTAACATCCTACAAAATGAAAGTCCAGTGTCTTACCATTGGACCACCTCACCTGGTAGGGCATCTGGAATTGGAGCAGGCACTGAATAAGACAGTTAAAACAGTGCAAAATGAGATAACTGTCATAAACAGAAGATGAACGGGAGACAGTAAGAAATGACTATAACATATAAAGGAGATGATAAAAGCTCTGTTAAATATAAAAAATTTATTGGGAAATGAGGGGCAAAGGCAGGAACAGGTGCACTTACTAATTTTATTTTTAATAGGGTCTGAACACCATTGTTTTGTAAGATGTTAAAAAAAAAGCAACAATGGGAACTTTTAGTATGAATGGTGGGGGCACTAAAAGTAAGAACCATGTTTGTACGAAAGCATCACACACGTGCATCATTCAATAAATAGCTCACAATGCAGTAATTCATTCCCTATTTTCCAGGTCCATCTCATCCCACTTTTCTGCATCATTTGGATGCTGTTGGTTTTTGTCACCTTTATTCTTCAGACAACGGAAAATCCAGGATGGATTGTAACAATATTATGAAAAGGAAAGTAGCTACTCATCATCATTTAGTGGAGATGCTGAATCACAGATAGGCACAGCAAAAGACTCTCACAATTAAAGCTTTCGCCCATTCAGGCCTTCGTCAACAATAGCCCACACACACACACACACACACACACACACACACTGCGAGCTGCAGTGCCAGTGCATGATGGGAGTGATGACTGGGTGGGGATAAGGAGGAGGCTAGGGTGCAGAGGGGGAGAGATAATATGGTGGAGGTGGTGTACAGTGAAATGCTGCAGGTTACACGGTGGGCAGGGGAAAGGTAGGTGTGTGTGTGTGTGTGTGTGTGTGTGTGTGTGTGTGCGGGAGGGGGGAGGGGAGGGGGGAACTAGGTGTGAAGGTGGAATGACAGCTGCATAGTGCTGGAATGGGAACAGGGAAAGGGCTGGATGGGTGAGGACAGAGACTATGGAAGGTTGAGGTCAGGAGGGTTATGGGAATGTAGGATGTATTGCAGGGGAAGTTCCCACCTGTGCAGTCCAGAAAAGCCAGAGTTGGTGGGAAGGATCCATATGGCATAGGCTGTGAAGCACTCATTGAAATGAAGGATGTCTTGTTTGGCAGCGTGTTCAGCAACAGGGTGGTCCACTTGTTTCTTTAACACAGTTTGTCGGTGGCCATTCGTGTGGACGGACAGCTTCTTGGTTGTCATGCCCATGTTGAATGCAGCACAGTGCTTGCAGCATAGCTTGTAGATCACATGATTGGTTTCACAGGCAGCCCTGCCTTTGATGGGATAGGTGATGTTCATGACTGGACTGGAGTAGGTAGTGGTGGGAGGATGTAGGGGACAAGTCTTGCATCTAGGTCTATTACAGGGGTATGAACCATGAGGTAAGGGGTTGGGAACATGGGATGTGTGAGGTTGGATAAGTATATTGTGTAGGTTCAGTGGACAGAGGAGTACCATTGTGGGAGGGGTGGTAAGGATAGTGGGCAGGAAAGTTCTCATTTCAGAGCACAACAAGAGGTAATCGAAACCCTGGGGGAGAATGCAATTCAGTTGCCTGAGTCTGCAGTCGTGTGTGTGAGTTGCATTTGCGTGTGTGCGTGTGTGTGTGTGTGTGTGTGTGTGTGTGTGTGTGTGTGTGTGTGTGCGCTCTATTCTTGATGAATGCCTTAATGGCTGAAAGCTGTAACTGTGTGAGTCTTTTTGTTGTGTCTATCTGCGACTCAGCATCTCCACTATATGGTGAGTAGCAACTTTCCTTTTCACAATATTGTTACCTTTATTCTTCTTACATTTGTATTACCTTGTCAAAATCAGTGATTCACAGGCAAAGTGGTGTTTCGTGCTTACTGTTACATCCTAAAATTTTCCCATTCTACAAATAGTCTGCTTGTTCATTTTCCTGATTAAAACCTAGTTTTTTTCTATGTTGTTGGATATAATTTTAAGAATATCTTCTACATTATGGAGAAGCAGCTGATAGATATACAGTTTTTCCTGTCTTCTTTCATTTGAAAGTGCAACAACTACATAATTTGTTCCATATTTGGGACATACAATCAGTAAATAATTATGTCCTTTGTACTGATTTTCCCATGGCTATAAACACATGTAACAAAAAACTATTGACTATACTATCTTCAAACACCTAATGGTTTTATCAGCTCTGGAAGATCAACATTTTTCATTATTAATTGTGTGTGTTTTTGATTCATCACGCGCGCGCGCGCGTGTGTGTGTGTGTGTGTGTGTGTGTGTGTGTGTGTGTGTGTGTGTGTGTGTGTGTGTGTGTAGCTTATGGATGCTCAACGGCGTCTTTATCAGCACCCTTACTCTCATTAAAATGAACAAATGTGGCTAAAATCCCAGAAATTGTTCCACATTCATGTACTCAAATTAATCACACAATTACTATCTCACAAGCAGTGAAACAACAGAGGAAGAGTAAAAGTAGCTGTACATGAAATTTAAAAACAGGTAAAACACACAGAGGGGTAAAAGAAAGGCAAAGACAAATGTCACTAGCTGACTACTAATAAAAAGTATGGGCGAGTCTCACTCTACGAACATATTAAAACCATCTCCCTAAAATCTTAAGAAAAATGTTGGGCTATTCACAAAACTTTAAAAACCGAATATTTGTTTGAACAGTACCTAAAACAGTTCAGATCCATCACCAAATCTGCCGTGGCCCATTGGTCAGAAAATAAAACACAGTCCAATAAAATGTGGCACACAATGATCTGTACACCACAAGCACCACACATTGGAGTGTCATCTCACCTGAGCAAGAAGACATGCGTCACAGGGCTGCGCCCTACACGAAGACGAGTAAGGAGGACCACATCCTGCCAACGTGGCTGGACTTACGTATGCCACAGCCATGTTGTGGGTCTTAGTAAATGGAGCGTACTGTCTGTCGCTATCAGCCACTCAACCTCCTGCAGCCACAAAACTCTGGAGCTAAACAGAGAGGCTATAGCATTCAGGGGGATGGCACACTGAAATAACTGAGAATCATGACACGCCTCTTTGGCTGCTAGATCCACCCCTTTATTCCCCACAACACCCTTGTCCCCTGATAGCCAGCAGAAAGACACCACCTTCCTCAGTCATTGTACATGGAGGAGGACATCTTGGACATTCTGAATCACTTTATCTGCTGGGTAAAAACATTTCAGAGAGTGAAGGTCACTCAGAGAATTGCAATAGACAAGAAATTTAGCACTGGAAGAATGTCCCATCTATTCCAGTGGCAGCAAGATTGCATATAATTCTGCTTCAAAGACAGTAAAGTCTTGAGGCAGTTGAACCTTCAGGATATGATCTGGTAAAAACAGAGCAACCAACTGAGGACCCCTGTTTCAACCCATCTGTAAAGACAGCTACATAGTTGTGGTGCTCATATAAAATATCAGAAAATATCACACAAAAAACAGAAGCAGGCATGCAGTTTCTCCTGTATTGCACCAAATGTAAAATTACTCTGGGACTCTGCAGTAACCGGAGTGGTAGACAGTTACAACCTTGGATTTGGGGTTTACTTGCTCCACACCGAGTGACTCCAGCACACACTGTACGCGGATCCCAAATGGTACTGTGGCTCATGGATGGGTCGGAGAAAAGTGTTCCAGAGGCAGACAAGCAACAGTATGGTAAGTGGGTGAAATCGGAACTGCGAGGAATTTACATGCCTGATGCACCAAGAGGAGCCACCGCCGGATGGTGAGTGGCAGTTCTCCGGACTCAGTAAAGAAACTGGGTATGGGACTTGTCCTGTAAACTCCCGTGGCCAGCCGAATCCCCTCATGGTGGAGAGCGTCAATAATCTTCAAATAAGAAGGCCTCACTGATTTATACATCGTACATCTGTAGTCCAACCATAAATGCATGAAAACTCTATAAAACTGGAGCAGATGCACGCTCTCTGCTCCCCAAGACCTGCGGGAAAGGCACTTTATAATGTTCAGTGCCTTGAGAGTTCTGACATTCAGGTCTCTCCGGTGTGGCAACCACGACAATTTGGAGTAAAAAATGAGGCCCAGAAACCTCACTGAGTCTCTAAAATGTAGAATTATGTCCCTTATATGCAAGCCAAGCAAATTACACATGTGATACGAACGATTAAAATTTTACACACACACACACACACACACTCACTCTTATCTTCAGAAAACTGATAACCCACTTTTGCAGCCCACTCCTCTAACCTCCACAATGTGAGCTGCAACTGATGGCTCCCTATTGCAATACTGGAGGAGGAATGGAAAACAGCAAAATCGCCTACAAATACAGAGCACTGTACAGGGCTCCTTACAATGGACTGACACTGTTTATGCTTATGGCAAAGAGGTTAACACTTTAAACACTTCCCTGAGGTATGCCATTCTACTGCTGAAAAGGATAGGATATGTGTCACCAACGTGAGTCCTACAGAACTCATCAGGTTACCTTCCATTAGGAAAGTGGGTGCACTCACTGACTGTTATGTGATTTATAAATTACAGAGTGCAGCAATCAGTCAGTCTCTCTCTCTCTCTCTCTCTCTCTCTCTCTCTATCTCTCTCTCTCTTTTTTGCAAATTTTATTATC
Source organism: Schistocerca piceifrons (assembly GCF_021461385.2). Taxonomy (NCBI): domain Eukaryota; kingdom Metazoa; phylum Arthropoda; class Insecta; order Orthoptera; family Acrididae; genus Schistocerca; species Schistocerca piceifrons. The sequence continues at coordinate 408,352,654 of NC_060138.1, read as the reverse complement.
CAGATTTCGGCTAGTACCTAGCCATTATCAATGCACTATTTTTTAATCTTGATGCGTGTTAGTTCCCTGTTAGTCGGGCGTCAGTCACAGTTCTTGAGTATTCAAAGAACTGCGACTGACACCCAAATAACAGGTAACTAACACGCATCATGATTAAAAAATAGTGCATTGATAATGACGGGAGGGAGGGAGGAGAAGAAGAAGAAGAAGAAGAAGAAGACTGATTGCTGCGTTGCTGCGCTCCATGATTTATAAATCCTACAGAACTGCTGAGACAGGAGGGGAGATGGTCACAAAAGCCCCACTGACGCTCTCTCCAAATAGTGTCATATGTCTTACTGATATCAGAAAATATGCCAATACAGTGATGTCTACATTGGACAGACTACAGAGGGCCACCTCTAGCATGGTTAGGTCATCGAAAGTGAACTGTAATCTCTGGAATCCACACTGAGAGCGGCTAAGGAGGTGCCTGGTCTCTAACAACCAGACCAGACAATGGTTAACGATTCACTCCAGGGTCTTTCCTACACTGCTTGTTAAGGTGATACTCTGATAACTACTGGAACATATGCAGTTCTTTCATGGTTTGAGGAGACATATCAAAATTGCCTCTTACCTCGAGTTGGGGAAATGACCTATCTGCCATATGCAATTAAAACAGTTGAGGATTTCTGGCAACGCTGGTGGCAAATGTCTTAGCATGCAGTACCGATTTGGTAGTGAGCAGGTGCAGTGGCATATGTCTTACACAGGGCTGATTCCAGTTCCCACATGGAGAAAGGCGAGTTGTAGGAATTGTTGGCCATCTCTACAGTTGCACCGTAGTGGCAAAAAATCAGATCCTGGCTGGAATGAGCAGTAGTTTTAGCAAAATGCTCTGCCAGCATCTGAGCAACGTCTCTGGGTGTTGTTTGGAGACACCCCTGTTTCAACACTGTTGCTATTGGTAAATGACTGCTTTTACCAGAAATCCTCTACTTTCGTAGAACAAGTGGTATGGTTGATAAGGTCCAGGAACACTTGGCATGATCTTTTCTTGCTCTCCTTAATTACTTATCATGCCTTGGCTCTCAATACTGGAAAGACTGTAAGGGTGTCTGCAGTTGGGCGGCATTTAAGACATCGAAGAGCTGCACCCCTATCCTGAATGGCTGAACGGCACTCATCAGTCCACCAAGGTACAGGTCACCTCCTAAGATGAGCTGAAGACTTTAGGATGGTTAAGTCAGTGGCATGATGGATCACTCGCATGATGTGTTCCACCCATTCCTGGACACTGTCATAGTGTTTGAACACAGCCAGTGTCCAGTTAGCCCTGCTGACCATCCATTTCTATGGTTCTGTTGAAGCAATCCTCCACCCAGTAGGTTAATGCAGAGTGGGAAGTGGTCACTGAAATGAAAGCCATCTATGAATTCCCACCGAACAGAGTGTGCAGGGGCTAGAGGGCAGATTAGTCAACAATCAGTTTGGTCAACAATCAACCGCCTTTAGTGAATTAGCAGTCTAGTTAAAAGTTGATTAACTCTCTACAGTAAATTGATTTCTTAGGATGGATAGGATGTGTGACTGCTGTGTACGCACGCAGGAGGAGCTGGCCACTGCTCGCGAACAGCTGAATGTGTTGATGGCCTCGGTCAGCCGTCTTCAGGCTGCTGCCTCGGAGTGTAGCGGCAGTGGGGAGTCTGGTGCGTCGCATGGTACACCCCAGGTGTTACATGCTTCACCCACTGTCCCTGCTGTCAAGACATCTTCGTGGGTACCGGGTGCGGTTAGGCCACCCTCTCCCAAAGGGGAGTGGCAGGTTCAGCGGCGTTCGTGGTGCACGAAGCGGAGGGTCAATGTGGAGGCTGGCCGTGTGGCATCGCCCGCTCTGCCTGTGAGTGGACATGTGGCCGCTCCTTCAGCAAGGTCCAAGCAGGCACAAGGGGGGAGGGGTTTATTAGTTATTGGGAGCTCCAACGTTAGCCGGGTGATGGAGCCACTTAGGGAAATAGTGGAAAGGTCGGGGAAGAAGGCCAGTGTTCACTCTGTCTGCTTTCCGGGGGGTCTCATCCGAGATGTGGAGGAGGCCCTGCCGGCGGCGATAGAGAGCCCTGGGTGCACCCGACTGCAGATTGTTGCTCATGTCGGCACCAATGACTCCTGCCATCTGGGTTCAGAGGTCATCCTCAGTTCGTACAGGCGGTTGGCGGAAATGGTGAAGGCGGAAAGCCTCGCTTGTGGGTTGGAATCTGAGTATCGTTCCCAGAACCGATCGCAGTCCTCTGGTTTGGAGCTGAGTAGAAGGCTTCAACCAGAGGCTCAGACGATTCTGCAGAGATCTGGGGTGCAAATTTCTCGACCTCCGCTATCGGGTGGAGAAATGTAGGGTCCCCCTGAATAGGTCAGGTGTGCACTACACGCCGGAAGCGGCTACAAGGGTAGCGGAGTATGTGTGGAGTGCACATGTGGGTTTTTTAGGTTGGAGAATTCCCTCCCTAGGTCCGACAAGACGCCTCCTGAGACGCGGCAAGGTAGGAGTAGGCAAAATGCAACAGGGAATAACAATATTAATGTGCTAACAGTAAACTGCAGGAGCGTCTATAGAAAGATCCCAGACCTGCTCTCATTAATAAACGGTCACAATGCCCATATAGTACTAGGGACAGAAAGTTGGCTGAAACCAGACGTAAACAGGCTGGACAGTGAAGGGGGAGGCGTGTTTATAGCGATAAGAAGTGCAATAGTATCGAAGGAAATTGATGGAGATCCGAAATGTGAAATAATTTGGGTGAAGGTCACGGTTAAAGCAGGCTCAAACATGGTAATTGGATGTCTCTATAGGCCCCTTGGCTCAGCAGCTGCTGTGGCTGAGCACCTGAAGGATAATTTGGAAAATATTTCGAATAGATTTCCCAACCATGTTATAGTTCTGGGTGGAGATTTTAATTTGCCGGATATAGACTGGGAGACTCAAACGTTCATAACGGGTGGCAGGGACAAAGAATCCAGTGAAATTTTTTTAAGTGCTTTATCTGAAAACTACCTTGAGCAGTTAAACAGAGAACCGACTTGTGGCGATAACATATTAGACCTTCTGGTGACAAACAGACCCGAACTATTTGAAACAGTTAACGCAGAACAGGGAATCAGCGACATAAAGCAGTTACTGCATCGATGATTTCAGCCGTAAATAGAAATATTAAAAAAGGTAGGAAGATTTTTCTGTCTAGCAAAAGTGACAAAAATCAGATTACAGAGTACCTGACGGCTCAACACAAAAGTTTTGTCTCACGTACAGATGGTGTTGAGGATCAGTGGACAAAGTTCAAAACCATCGTACAATATGTGTTAGATGAGTATGTGCCAAGCAAGATCGTAAGAGATGGAAAAGAGCTACCGTGGTACAACAACTGATTTAGGAAACTGCTGCGGAAGCAAAGGGAACTTCATAGCAAACATAAACATAGCCAAAGCTTTGCAGACAAACAAAAATTACGCGAAGCGAAATGTAGTGTGAGGAGGGCTATGCAAGAGGCGTTCAATGAATTCGAAAGTAAAGTTCTATGTACTGGCTTGACAGAAAATCCTAAGAAATTTTGGTCTTATGTCAAAGCGGTAGGTGGATCAAAACAAAATGCTCAGACACACTGTGACCAAAATGGTACTGAAACAGAGGATGACAGACTAAAGGCCGAAATACTAAATGTCTTTTTCCAAAGCTGTTTCACAGAGGAAGACTGCACTGTAGTTCCTTCTCTAGATTGTCGCACAGATGACAAAATGGTAGATATCGAAATAGATGACAGAGCGATAGAAAAACAATTAAAATCGCTCAAAAGAGGAAAGGCTGCTGGACCTGATGGGATACCAGATCGATTTTACACAGAGTATGCGAAGGAACTTGCCCCCCTTCTTGCAGCGGCGTACCGAAGGTCTCTAGAAGAGCGTAGCGTTCCAAAGGATTGGAAAAGGGCACAGGTCATCCGCGTTTTCACGAAGGGACGTTGAACAGATGTGCAGAACTATAGACCTATATCTCTAAGGTCCATCAGTTGTAGAATTTTGGAACACGTATTATGTTCGAGTATAATGACTTTTCTGGAGACTAGAAATCTACTCTGTAGGAATCAGCATGGGTTTCGAGAAAGACGGTCGTGTGAAACCCAGCTCGCGCTATTCGTCCACGAGACTCAGAGGGCCATAGTCACGGGTTCCCAGGTAGATGCCGTGTTTCTTGACTTCCACAGGGCGTTCGATACAGTTCCCCACAGTCGTTTAATGAACAAAGTAAGAGCATATGGATTATCAGACCAATTATGTGACTGGATTGAAGAGTTCCTAGATAACAGAACGCAGCATGTCATTCTCAATGGAGAGAAGTCTTCCGGAGTAAGAGTGATTTCCGGTGTGCCGCGGGGGAGTGTCATAGGACCGTTGCTATTCACAATATATATATATAAATGACCTTGTGGATGACATCAGAAGTTCACTGAGGTTTTTTGCAGATGATGCTGTGGTGCATCGAGAGGTTGTAACAATGGAAAACTGTACTGAAATGCAGGAGGATCTGCAGCGAATTGACGCATGGTGCAGGGAATGGCAATTGAATCTCAATGTAGACAAGTGTAATATGCTGCGAATACACAGAAGATAGATCCCTTATCATTTAGCTACAAAATAGCAGGTCAGCAACTGGAAGCAGTTAATTCCATAAATTAACTGGGAGCAGGCATTAGGAGTGATTTAAAATGGAATGATCATATAAAGTTGGTCGTTGGTAAAGCAGATGCCAGACTGAGATTCATTGGAAGAATCCTAAGGAAATGCAATCCGAAAACAAAGGAAGTAGGTTACAGTACGCTTGTTCGCCCACTGCTTGAATACTGCTCAGCAGTGTGGGGCCCGTACCAGATAGGGTTGATAGAAGAGATAGAGAAGATCCAACAGAGAGCAGCGCGCTTCGTTACAGGATCATTTAGTAATCGCGAAAGCGTTACGGAGATGATGGATAAACTCCAGTGGAAGACTCTGCAGGAGGGACGCTCAGTAGCTCGGTACGGGCTTTTGTTAAAGTTTCGAGAACATACCTTCACCGAAGATTCAAGCAGTATATTGCTCCCTCCTATGTATATCTCGCGAAGAGACCATGAGGATAAAATCAGAGAGATTAGAGCCCACACAGAAGCATACTGACAATCCTCCTTTCCTCGAACAATACGAGACTGGAATAGAAGGGAGAACTGATAGAGGTACTCAAGGTACCCTCCGCCACACACCGTCAGGTGGCTTGCGGAGTATGGATGTGGATGTAGATGTAGGTAAGTCAATCACTGGAAATGACTAAGTAGCAGCACAGATATGTGTGGGATTACCAGTGTTTAGGATGCACAACTCTTGTCAAGTCATAAGGCCCTCTAAAACCCAACCCCTAGAGCAAGTGGGAGTAGAGCCCCACAAGACATGATGAACATTGCAGTCTCCCAAAAGGAGAAATGGGCAGTGGAGTTGCTCCATAAGGTCTGTGAGAGCCTCAGAGTCTACTGCATTAGACGAAGTTAAATACAGTGAGCAGAACGTGATTCTCTGATGTGTGTGGATTTCAACTGCAACTGCTTGCAGGTCAGTAGCCAGAGGGACAGCAGAGGAATGGTGCGCGTTCCCCAGTCAAGTCATCCTTGTGATAGCTGTATAGCTCCTTAGGGTAGGGGCATCAGGTGCTTTAAAATGTGTTTCCTGCAAACACACACACACAGGATGCTAGGAGCTTCAGTCCATCCACATGTGTCCTGAACCCATTAATGTTCCACTGGAGGATGGGAGCCATTTATCTTGCGGGTCACACTTTCACCCTGTCTTTCTGCCTGGGAGGGGAGCCTACCACATAAGGCAGCTCAGCTTTGGGGCAGGACGATTGCCCCAGTCTGGCATCCAGGTCCATTAGCTCTTATGACGAACCAAGAGATACGTCAGAGAGGACATAGTTCAACACCATCGGACAGTTGACTTCCCGTCTCTGACAGAGGTTGACACTTTGTCTTGGATTTTTATCCTGAGTGGGTTTTTGGGCCACAACCATGGCTGTGGTGGTGGTGGTGGTGGTGGTGGTGGTGGTAGTAGTAGTAGTAGTAGTAGCAGTAGCAGCAGCACTAGCACTGGACTGTGGACCACACAGAATCTTTGGAGGAGCAGGAAGCTCCGCAACAGTGACAACCACAGCCTTGGCCGAAGTTCTGATTGCAGCTATGGGCTTTGAAATAACTGCAGCAGGAGAAGCACACTGGCACATACAGGTACTAGTTCTGACACTGGTAACCCCCATTTGTGTAGAAGCATCGGTTTTAGGGACTGGCTGTTTACAAACAGATGCAAAGGAGGTACCGAATGTCAGGGGCTGCATGAGCTTATAGATATTTTTGACCTCTCCATATGAGAGATGTTTAGTTACTTTTATTTCCTGTGTCTTCCTTTCTTTAAGATAGACACTGCACTGCCTGCTCCAGACACAATGAGCCCCAAAGTAGTTGACACACTTCACAGGAAATGAACAACCAACTCCTTCAAGGGCAGCCTTCCCACATTTGCCACAAGTGGCTTCCCTCTTACATCCAACAGTAGTATGCCTGTGCCCAAAGCACTCGCACTTACAACAGTGCAATGGATTTGGGAAATAATGCCACTTTCTGAGGTAAAGAAAATCTGCCTTGATATGCTCTGGAAGTTTTGTGTTGTTGAGTGTAAGTATAAATGAGTCTGATTTCATTAGCTTGCCATCCACTATTTTCATTATAGTTTGCACATCAACAATGCCTTCTTGGGCCCATTCATTTTTCAATTCTTCTCTGGGAATGACAACTTCTCTGGAAGTCACAATAATGTAGCTGTAGTTCAAGGTATTGTACAATTCTGTTGCTACTGCATACTTTCCAAGACATCTAGCTTTTTGCACATTAACTGCTTGCTGCGAATTAGAAGTTTCCACTAACACTAGTCCATTTTTATGTGAATGTAGGCTTTCCCAGTGTATACTGCTGATGAAATCTTCTCGGGCTTCCATCCGGTTAGCTGCATCGATAATCCGCGGATGGAAGTCCGAGAAGATTTCATTGGCAATGTTCCATTTCAGAAGCATTCGACTGATTTTAAAGAGCCATAGATTTCCTCTCAGTTCTTTTGGATATAGAATGGTGAAAGCTTTTCAACACTACCCTCTGCCAACTTGAAGCTCAATAACCCCGGGGTTGCCAAGTCTGTACTCAGAAAATGAATGCTGAGCCCCTGATGGGGATTCATCACTTTAACTATGCAAACATTTAAAGCAATTTTTAATGCTTTCACATTTTTCTCTCTGCTGCTGGTTTCGAACTGATGCGAAATGAAATGTGCTCTCCATCTAACAGCAGTTTCAGTTTTATCTTCCAGGTACTTCTACGGTTTTCAACAATTTCTGCTCTTGATGACATTTCCAAACAGATTATGCTGAATTAAACAAAACTATCACATTCTTATTACCGCTTGAAGAAAATACTCAGCTACTCATCAATAGCTACCCTATTTCATTTTAGATTTGCAATACTTCTTTGCTTTTTGTCGTAACACCTTTGTTAGATAAGTGTTCCTTTGGTCCTATGTATGTATAACTTTCATTTTTAAGATGTCTAATTTTGCCCCCTCGACCAATACTCTCTTATCCAGTGCCTTTTTTTCTAAAAGAAAGTTCGAGGGTACTCCAACATTGGATATAATGCAGCGAAAATTACTTATAACTGAAGCATGGGATACCACCCGTCTGCTTTTAGCCATGATGTCGTCAACATCATCATGGTTGCGGGACCGTAGAGACATCTATCGGTAGCTTGGCGTTTGAGCATATGCATATCCGTTTAGCACTACCATCACCCACTATTAGCGGGCGAGGGCACTACATGCTTGTCAAACTGGCTGCCAACGATTCAGTTGTCGAGAACGGTTGCCACAGCATCGAAATACTTGAAACAGTCAATGACATCACTTTTCCCACCAAAAACTGCACGGATATCATTCGTATTGCAATTATCAACACAAAAAAATGAAATAAAAAATTTACGTCCGTGAAATAAATCTTTGGCACTCTTCCAAGTTCTCAACATCGTAAAAAATTACTTTGTCGATGAAAAAGTTTAGGGGTACACATCCCCCAGCATTCCCCCAGAAAAACAGCACTGCTCTTGACATCTTCAACTTTTATAGTCCTGTCTTCCTGAGTTGCGTGTAATATTACGGTATATTGATAATTTTTACTTATGGACCGTCTGAGATGCCTTGCAGAAAATAAAGGCGAAACGCGTATGGCACTAAAATTGTGTTTTATTCAGTTGCTGTCAGACGGTCCATAAGTAAAAATTATCAATATACCGTAATAGCACTGCTCTTATCTATTTTTATGCTGCCTCTCAGGAGACAATAAGCACTTTTGATTTGAAATTGGTTCACGACCATCATATTTCATACAATTCCTTTATTGTTTGACTCAGTGTAATCAATTTTTATTTTATTTTATTTTAGTTTTGTTTTGTTAAGTACTTTTTCCATTTTGTCTTTCTTCTGGAAGAATGCATTAATGACAACCCTTGTTCTTTGCAAATTTTACTAATGTATGAGCTCTGTCATTTCTGCTTTCATAACCAAAATTTCTCACTGAATGATCATTTTTGAAATGTTTGACCTATGTTTCCATTAAATCCCCAATCATCATCTTTTCGTTAGGCTTTTTGTAAATAATCAGTCCCTGTAATTCTTCTACATAATCATCACAATATGAGCACATTGTTAAATACAATGAACTGCTTTCCATGCAATACTGTTTCATTTATTTTTAAAATTTGTCTTGCTATTCCATCTGAGAAACCATTACTGTAATCATCATCATATATCCACTTCAGAAAGCCTTGTATGGTAGTAGGTGAGTCTCCTACAACTTCTCTTATCCTCACATTGCCATTGTTCATTACTGACGCTAGATGATATCTCAAAATTTAAGGTCCCGAGGAAGCAATTCCCAAATCATTACAAGGTCTTCATCTCTGCTCTCTAACATTTCAACGCAAGTAAGTCTGATAGTTCCAGGAGGGAGACACCCTCTTCATACATCTGTTTTACTGTAACTGAATCATATATTTTTAAAAGGGTATCAGTCCGGAATTTTGTGATTTTGAGATTTCTATTGCTTCAGATACTACATAGTTGACTGCACACACTGACATTAATATGGTATCAGTCTGTTGTCAGTTTGTGTACATTCTACAAGATTCTGAAAAACAACGTAATTTTGATAGGGGCATCAGACAACAGCTCATGCCATTTAAAAGCAAAGATGCATCAATCTTCTCAAATGACAGTTCAGCTCGGAATACAAATCACACTCCCAGCAGATTTCTGTTATAACTAACTGATTCTGGGAGATTTAACTAAATTCAACATTACTTTCCACTGAGAGGACACCAGTCTTTGATCCTGTGACAAAAATTCAGCATTATAAAAATGAAACTAAAAAAACAGTACAGATCGTTTGCTGTGCATGATGTCACATTAGTGATACCTACAAGTTTGAAACCAGCTAAATTTCTTGTTACAGCAGTTGCTGCTACTGAAATACTACGTTCGAGACATGGTGGCACATGTATTACGGGACGACAATAATTTCTGAAGAAACTCAATGCACTGGAACATGAGGGAAGCTGACATTTATTCTGTACCAGCTCTTTTTGTTTCTGATAACACAAGAAAGGGTTGTATTACAGGTTCGACAATTATCAATGGACTGATTAGTCACAGTTTTCTTCTGGGCCTAAAATGTGGTCCACTGCCTGCGCCAGAAAAATTAGCATCTCCATTTAGTAAGGCTCCAATTAAGTCCAATACAATCAACAACTTGGAAAAACTTCAACATTACCTGCCTGACAAACACCTCTCTTTCTATGAAGAAATATTGAAGTCGCCTGCAAAGAAAGATGCCCAAGGCAATAAGTGAATGGATTGGCCAACACTAATTATTCTTGCAGAATGAGTCTTTAGTATTCTAAAATGGAGAACTGTACAGGTTATTTGTATATAATCAACATCAGATTTACGTGAAAAAAGGAGAGTGCATTTTCAGTATCTTTTGCATGTAACTAAAGGGGGACAGGGAGCGTGGAGCACCAGTTTCCAGCTTTCAGTGATTAATTACATTTCCAAACTGTAACATTAAAAATTCAATCGGTTTTCAGACAACCACATTGGCATCATATAACATAGCAATGCCAATAAAGATGTGTATATAAAATTATTAGGCAATTTAAATGGTTTTTCTCAATTTCTCACAAATGTATGTTGGTTGACTTAAGACCCTTTAAAAATATACAATTCAACAGCTTCAGTTCGAAGGTCTCCAATAGGCTCCTCCACAACCGTAACTATTCTCTCACATTTTTCATTTTACTTATTTTTGCTTCCTGTAGCCAAAAATGGAGGAATTTCAGTTTTGTTACCTGGAGACTGTTCTTATTTGGTCCAAAGCATGCTGCTCATCTAGTTTATACATTAGTGAGCATGTGCGACATATGTTTTATGCAAGCTGGTCTTAAAATAGCCGCTACAGAAACAAAACCATTTAACTGACTCAATGTTGGTTTTTCACACAAATGCAAAAGTGTGCAGTCACTTCACATTGTTGTTGCTAGTTATGTATCTCTTGAAGATAGGTAATCGGCAATTCTTCCAGCATTTCACTAAGTTTTCTGGCATTGCAGCCTCCCTATAGATATCATCCACGAACAGCTTCGTGGAGCTCCCGATGTTCTGGTTACGTGGCATTTACACCTTGTTTGATTTACATGGTATTCCTATAGGTTCATTCTCATTGTACAGTACTGAAAACACATTTCCTCAGTAACAACAGGCATGATGAGATAAGTATGCCAACTGAATGGAATCTGGGAAACTGGAAATTCATTTACACGGTCGAGTTTCTTCAATGATCAAATGTTTCACCCCAAAGTATCCCTAAGTACTGCATCATAGAATTAAGAAGTTACAGTGTTCTATTTTCAAAATGGAGGACCAATCCACTCTGTTGTGTGTGTGTGTGTGTGTGTGTGTGTGTGTGTGTGTGTGTGTGTGTGTGGAGGGGGGGTTCGAGGACACAAATGAGATCTGTGCACTAGCTTTAATCTTTGTGTGTGTGTGTGTGTGTGTGTGTGTGTGTGTGTGTGTGTGTGTGTGCGGGGAGGGGGGGTTCGAGGACACAAATGAGATCTGTGCACTAGCTTTAATCTTTAACAGTGCAAGTGGACTCGACTTGTTCAGAAAGGAGAGCAAGTACACGAGTTTTCAAGTATAACCGTGGACTCGTGCCATTCCAGTTACACATGCGACCTCTTTTACAGAAATTTCCACAACTAGACTGTAGATTACTATTCATTTATTTAAGATAATCATGATTTCAGCTTTATAGCCATTTTGAAATGTTGCAAGGTAGGAAAATGTCCGACCTAAATAACATAAGCAACAACTGGGCATAGAGATTATTATATACAAATATAATGACTGATCGGTTAACAGTGAATTCTGTTCTGCTTATACACACATACACACACTATATATAACTTTTTCGAAGGTGGCTTTAAATTTATTTTAATACTTATTTTATGTTAAGAGAAAGCCTAACAATTATGTTACATCAACAAAAATAATCAATTTTTGAAAATATAGTGCAGTTGGACACATAAAATATCTATACATCAAGCAGTGGCGGCAGAACACACATATTAAAATAGGTATTACATATGCAAGCTTTCAGAGCCAGTGGCTCCTTTTTCTGCCACCAGAAGGGTTGAAGAGGAATGAAGAGGGGTGAAGGAAAAGGACTGGAGAGGTTTAGAAACAGGGGTAGAGCTCAATAAAGTTACCCAGTACTCCAGGTCAGGGGAGACTTACCCGATGGGATGAGAAGGAAAGACTGGGCAAGAGTTGAGCCACTTTCGAGATGTTACCGAGTCTGTGATGAAAGTTCCAGACAACATGATGTGAGGATGAAGTGCAATCTCTTAATGGTGATTAATCATTAAAATAAATTTATAACGGTCTTGAAAAAAGTTAACAGAAATGAATGATAAGCTACCCAACTCACTATTAACCCATAAAGACAAGTTGCCATGTCCAAAGAAACAGAAATAGCACGCTTTTCGGTCACAGGGATATAAGAGGGGTGTTTCTCCATGGCCAGTTTTTGTATGATGAAGTACATATATTTATTAATGGAAAATCTCATATAAAGATGTGAAACAAATACCAACAAATAGATAGAGGGGCTGGCCAGTACTTACCTCAGTTCAGTACAGCCGATAGATATCTATCGGCTGCACTGAGCTGAGGTAAGTACTGGCCAGCCCCTCTATCTCTTTGTTAGTATATGAAGTACATATATTATCTGATGGAGGACATGGAACAAACAAGAATACAACCTTATTGTTTGAATATGACAAAATTTGTCTGTTTTTCATGTGAAATATGGACTATAGCATGAAACTTGTTCTAGACATCACTCCTCTTCTAATGGAACACATTTGTAATTGTGTACACTGTATCACCAAATTTTGACTTACACCTTACACAGTCTCACAAAACGCATCTTCATTAAAGGCCATCTGATCCTGACAACCATTGTTTCGCCTTGTCAGTGGTTTTGTACTGACAATAAGTCACAACTGACCTTACACTCCTTCATACTTCAGTAAGAGCAGTAAGAGAGAACGAGTTGCGGAGTATGAAGTGACCGCATGACCACAGTTCTCAGACTCTTCATACTTGCAGAACTACAACAGGAATGAAGGAAGCCTCTTATAACTGATATAACAGTGGTGCCTCAATTCGTAAAGCATGCAGTCCACAATATTATACTCATACTCACCCCCTTTTGATCTCTTAGTAGATGCATGTGCATGTGCGTAAGAGGGGCACTCAACAATGAGGTTATCAGCACCCTTACATAATTAGTAGAAACAAAGGGGGTTAAAAGGTAGAAAATGCGATAAAAGAAATAAAAAGCAATGATAGATAAAATCACACTCACTCTCTCCCGTCATGTATAAAAATTGGTCACATGTACCAAAACTGCCATTTAAAACACAAGACAAGAGGAAAGCTAAAATAGATTCACAGGAATATGCACAGCTAGCTAACAAAAACTGTGGATGAGCTAGCCACCCCAATAACACATCGAAAACATTGTCATAACATTTTAGGGAACAAGCTGGACATGGCATAAAGCTCAAAAATACTTACTCACATTCATGTCACTGTCATTTAAAACAGAAGGTACATCAGTTGACAAAATAGCTGCTGACCTCTAGCCTGAATACAAAATATAGTTCACCGAAATGTGGCATACCACAAGTATCACACATGGTAGGGTCCTCTCACTGGAGCAAGAAGCCATGTGTCATAGGGCTGTGTCCTATACAGAGACAAATAAAACAGATCTCAACCTGTCTGTGAGGCTGGGAGGAAATACACCACAGCCGCATTGTTGAATTCATGACTTTACTAGACACAGCTTATTTCTGTCACTTCCAGCCACTCTTCTTCCCATTGACGAAAGATTCTGTACCTCAACATTGAGAGGATAGCATGTACGGAGACGGCATGCTGGAGTATCCAAGGATCACAATATGCCTCCTTGGCTGCTACACCGGTCCTTTCACGCTCTTTAATACTAAGTGCACAGGCACCCAGAAAAAAAAAAAGAAAAAAAAACCACCTTCTTCTGCAGCGTTTATATGTAGAGAAGGACATCCTGGATATTCTGGACTACTTTATCTGCTGGGTCCATGTGATGTAAAGAATCAAGGGCACTTAAGGATCAGAACAAACGAGGAATTTAACACTCACAATGCATCTCATCAGCTCCAGTGTCTGCAAGATAGTGTATAATTCCGCTTTGAAGACAGTAAACTCTTGAGGGAACCAAATCCTGAGGACATGATCAGGGAAAACAACAGGACAATCAATGGAGCCCCTGTTTACACCCACCAACAAATACAGCTACATAGTTGTAATGCTCAGCTAAAATAACGTATTAAAACATATGCAGGACTGCAGCCTCTCTTACACTGCAGTAAATCTGAAATTACTTTGGGCCTCTGCAGTAAACAGGGTGGCAGTCGGTTAAAACGTTTGATTTGGGGGGGGTGTCTGCACCACACCAAGGGACTTCAGCATCCAGCACATGCTCCTCCGGATTCCAAATGGCCTTGTTGCTCGTGGACGACTGGAGAAAAGGCATTGTATAACTGGATGAGCAATGGTATGGTACACTGGTAAATTAGGAGCAGGTACAAACTTGCATGCATGACAGCCCACAAGGAGTTGCCACCGGATGGTGAGTGGCATTTCCCCAGCCTCAGCACAGAGACCTGGTGTGGGGCTCCTATCTCCTCATCTCCAATTATTAAATGGGCTGTTGGAGAGTTTCTACATGACTTACATAACCAAGTTAACTGGTTCTACTGACTTTTTAAGACCCATTTTCATGAAGTCCTCATACCTCTAGTTTGGTTTGTAATTCCATTTCTATTTAGCCCCAAATAATTACATCAGCACTAAAAACTAATGTGTTAGTCTTCATTAAGTCCAACTCTTTGAAGTCATGTGAAAAGGGGTAATGGCATAAAGTAGGAACTTCCTCCACAGTAAATGCACAGTGAAGACTTCATGTGCTCCATGACTATTACGCCAACTGTGAAAGCTCTACAAGAACCCAAAAAACTGACATCAGAAGGACTTCTGGTGAAACCATGGCAGGTGCATCTGTCCAGTGGCGGTTAAAACTATACTTCAAAACAGAAAACAGTGACGGGAGGTAATTGTATTGCTGTTTTTAATTTTCTTGTTCACAAGAATGTCTACTTTTTGATTCTGCTGCACTATAGTAAAACATGTCCTGATTTTAATTCTATCTGTTCTTTGTTATTTCGCTGCACGGCTGATAATCCTGTTATGTCCCCTGCGAGCATCCTAAACTCCTCTTCCAAACCCACTAACCTACTTTCAATACTATAGTTCTACAATTTATTGTCCCTAAATCAAAAGTAGCAGTAGTAGTCTGGTTTCTTCCTTTCTTTCTATTTTTCCCATTGTATATCTTCCTCTACTCACTTCTCTGTTAATCTTAAAACAAATGAAGAATTAGTGCTCCTTGGTGTAGCAAAGGAGGGGGAATTAATGCCAACGTCTTGCTGGAAGGAAAATCCAAAACTAAAATTAAACCTCTTCTTGTTATTAAAGTTTTACAGAAGAAATAAAAGCTCTGGTTGGGATGATGTGGACAGTGATATCTGCCAAGGCTTTGTTGGCCAACCCAGTATTTGTCTAAAGTGATTACAGTAAAATAAAATCAGGGTTCCTGCGATAGATAGGTCAAACCTGCTTCTCCCGAGTACAACCCAAAGGCTTCACTACACCATCTTCCTCAGTCTCTTGGTGGAAGAAGCGTAATGACATTTTGGTGGAATGATTTAAAGGGGAGATATTTTAACTCTGTCACCGAATTATATGAGGCCAATTTCAGTTTCTTTTAAAATAAAAGGTCACAGTTCACAGATATTCTATCTGCCTGTAGTAAACATTGTAGGTTAACAGTTTCAACTTGTTATTTTCTTCTGCTGCAATGTCTGAAAATTAAAACTTCAACTGATTCCCATGCAATATGAATACTGAATGATAAATAAAAATATTCTGTCAAAATTTTAAAGAGTTTTTGATTATCTGGTTCACTTAAACTGCAACTGTAGTAAGTACTGGAACACAAATATCTATTATATTCTAATGCATCCATTGAAAGAAGGTAATTTACTGTTATTTCACATACAGAATTAATTAGACAAAACAATATAAATCTCATGTGACTCTGTGTACTTACCCCTCCTTTGACAGGGGTCTTCATGCTGGATAATGTTTGCATGAGACTGAACAGTTGTTCAAAATAAGGTTGTTGCAGTAACAACAAAGTTGGTAGGCTTTCACGAGGTGGAGGAGGCAGTACAGATGGTATATCACCTGCTGTATCACGTTTTTTCTGCTGACGGGAGGCTCCAACAGACACAAACACAAGCTGAAAGAGAAAATTGGAAGTGGTGAGAGAGAGAGAGAAACTAGCATTTTGTTGTGTGGAGGGGGGGGGGGGGGGTTTCAATATCTGAGTAAATATCGACTGGGAGTTTACGCAGAGGACTATTATTTAATTGTAGTCAAAAAAATGTGTTCATTTGTATATATGTTGATATTGCTACTTTTTGTGTGTTTACGTTTCATATAGTGCATAGTTAGTATGTTGTAAGGATAAGCATAATTCAAAAAATCAAACAATGGAAAATACAAGATGGAGTATAACAGTTGCCTAACACTGCAGTTTTGTGTGTGTGTGTGTGTGTGTGTGTGTGTGTGTGTGTGTGTGTGTGTGTGTCCGGGCACTCATATATGTGTCTATTGTTGACAAAGGCCACTAGCTGAAAGCTTTAAGTTTTGTTGTGCCTATCAGCGACTCAGGATCTCTGCTGTAGCATAAGCATAATGCTTTACTCTAGTACACAATAAAATGTTAATTCTTACATTCATTTTTAAATTCTGCACCTGACAATAACACAAAGGAGGCATATGACATTTTAAAACAGGTAAGAATGACACAAGAAAAACAATAGTGTCTTACTTGAGCACACATTTATTCATTTTCGAGTTACGATAGATGTTTCTTCCATACAGGTGACGTGAAAGTTGATGGAATCAACTCACACCAACCCTACTGAGAGCATCCTGATATCAGTAGAGGGCAGTGTCCTCTACATTACTGCTGAGTAGTTCAACCAGTGCCACCCAGATGGATCATCCATTACCCACAGTATAAAGGTGAAACTTCACGCGAAATTCTGTGAAACTGGCTCTGTCACAGACCAACCTAAAGCTGGACGACTAAAATTATCTGTAAAGGCAGCAACATCAAATGCTGTTCAAGCCTTGTTCATTAAGAGTGCAGAGCACAGTACTTGCCGCACCTTCCCAGAAAATGGAGTCAGACATATATTAATAATGAGTATTTTCATTACACATAAACAGTACCTGTCAAAAATCTCACCAACAACTAACCATATCATCGTGTTCTGTTTGTAGAATCTGTGACACACAAGTTGGATGACATACTGTTCCCAGAGGAAGCTAATTTCAATTTAAAAATAAAAGTAAATAAACAAGTTCATTGATATGTGATCTGAGGCTTTCGCAGCATATATGATGCTTCCAAGGTTGTCAGGTGTACTATTGGATGCAATCGTTGAAGGTCCACGATATTTCAGTGAACAACCATTCTACCATCATCAGGTGGTACTGATGGAATGAGGAAATTCAGAAATTTGTGGTAAGATCTTATGGGACCAAACTGCTGAGCTCATCGGTCCCTACTGATGGAATGACGGATCTTTGGTGTGCTCCCAATATATATAACTGCTGGTCCAGAGTTCTTGCTTCACAGACTCTGTGCCATGCTTAGGGGTGGGGGGGACATGCAGCTGCGGTAGGCAGGGGCTGGGGACTGAGCTAACTACTGGCTCCCATGCCTGACATAGTTGGAAACCCATGTCCCTGTTTATTAAATTATTGATCACGTTTCTCAATAGCTTCTTTAATAATGGAGTCACAAAATTTGTTCATGTTGGCCAAAACTTTTGTTTGCTGATAATTCATTGAATGTCCATTCTCAATGTAGCGTTCTGCTATTGCTGACTTGCTGTGCTGCTCACATTAGATTCCTGCAGCCTCAGTTCCTTCAGCCAACTGATGAAATCTCTCAAGTTCCGTATGTGATGTGTACACTTTCCGACATAAGGGCTCAGTATATCAGCCAGTTACTGGTGTGTACACTTTACAACATAAATGTTCAATGCCGGGCTTATGTCGTAAAGTGCATACACCACTTCCGGTTCTTGGGAGATTTCATCAGTGGTCTGAAAGAGTAGAGGTTGCATGAGCCTACTGTGAGTTTTGATGTCGTCTCACTTTTCACTCAAATCCTCTTAGAAGACTCTACAAAATAAATCAACGAGATGTTCAGCTCGGAGCTGACACAGCTTTAAAGACACGTCCTAACATCAACTTACTTTATTTTCAATGGACAGTACTATGAGCGGACTGATGGAGTGGTAATGGGCAACTCTCTGTTGCTGCTTGTAGCAAATATGTTTATGGAGAACTTCACAGGGAAAGCACTGAAAACTGAGGAACTACAACCCGTCTATTTCTTCTGATATGTCGACAATACCTTTTTTCATTTGGCAATGTGGACCAGAAAAAGTGTGGGAATTATTTGCACATCGAACTCCACCCATGAAAATATCAAATTTACCATGGAAACAGAAAAAGATGGCAAACTTCCGTTTTTTGATGTTCTAGCTCAACACAGATCTGATGGTTCGCTTGCCCACAGCTTTTATCTCAAGCAAACTCATATAGATTTATATCCAAATGCCTCCAGCTGCCACCATCCCTTGCAAAAGAATAGCGTGCTGAACTCCCTTGTATGCAGGGCATATGCCATTTCAGATTAACAAAGTTTGAAGGCAGAGCTGCGACACCTGGCATCTATCTTCCACGAAAATGGATACACCAGCCAACAAGGTCAGACATCCCTACAACGCAAGAACCCAAAGAACACCATGGAAGATGAAACCCCGGAAGTAGAAAAAAAAAAGAAGACCGCTCTCATACCATCTGCTGGCAATATAGCTTACAAAATTACGCCAGTATTCCACCCTCCAGCCAAAATATGACCTCTATTGGGGTCAGCCCCCCCCCCCCCCCCCCCCCCACCACCACTGGGCATGACACGGAGCCTGCAAGGCCAGAACTCTGGATGTGCAGGTATAGACAACAGGGTGTCCCATTTATCTTGACCACCCTAAGTAACTGTTTATCCAGATGCAAATTACAAAATGTTTCAAGCAAATGTTCTTTAGTGATCAGGGGGGACATCAATCAGCACGATTACCTTCATTGTAGCTTTGTTTTTTACAAAGCTATAAACAGCAGTATAACTTTTTTTAAATGGCACCATGTATTTTTTATTCGGTAATTCATTTCCTCTCCTAAAAACCTATTCAAAAATGCAAGAACTCACGAACACCATGGAAGACGAAACCCCGGAAGAAGAAGAAACACAATGTTATTAATTACATAATACAACAGTGACGTTGACACTCCCAGTGCTTAGTGCAGGTACTTGAGGTAATGGAACACATCCACATGATTACGTTGACAGAGCACAAATGTAAACATAAGTAGGATGCACGCCCGTCATCCCATCAACCATCATCAGTTGAAGAGTTGTGTGAGTAGAATGTACACTAATGAATTGAAGGTAGAAATGCTACTCATCTATGGGGAACATAAGTTAGCAGAACAGTAATTGCAATACTGTTTTCTTGTGTACAGGTACACTTAGTACAGTAGTTCAGTCCTTTTAAATACCGTTGTGTAGAGTATGCATACAGTAAAGAATATCCTTCCTACAAACTGCATCGATATAACGTTTCTTTTATTGTTGTTGTTGAAGGGAGGCGAAATGCTACACAGGCAGTGGAACTGTACAGAGAGCGATTTCCTCACACGAATCCACCTTCACGACCGATGTTTCCTCGTCTTGTTGCTTCCGGAAACGGAAAGTATCAACCCATGACAATGCAATTGTCGTAGCACTTGCACAGACAAAGCTGCTGAAGTTACTGTTCTCGCTTCCGTTGCTATGAATCCACATGTGAGCACACGACGGCTTGAATACCAGATTGGCATTCCTAAAACCAATGTACATCGTATTCTTACAAGTCATCAGTTCCATCCTTACCACGTATACCTACATCAAGAATTGCATGGGAATGATTTCCAGAATCGTGTACAGTTCTGTCGGTGGGCACAGCAGCAAATCCTTGCCAACCCGAACTTCTTCTCCAATGTTCTATTTACCAATGAATGTTCCTTCTCAAACAAAGGACAGGTAAATACAAGGAACAAGCATTATTGGTCCAGCGACAACCCGCAATGGCTTAGACAGGGTGAACATCAGCGTCAATGACAAGCTAACATCTGGTGTGGGATGATTGGTACTACAATTATTGGCCCTTATTTGATTAATTGTAGTCTAAATGGCACAACGTATGCCAACTTCCTCAGATGAATTCTTTCTCCTCTTCTGGATGAAGTTCCGCTAAGAACCAGAATGCTTATGTGGTACCAACACGATGGATGTCCAGCACATAATGCCTTGTGTGCACGTCGTGCTCTGAACCGAAGGTATCCTGCCAGATGGATTGGTCTAGGAGGAAAAGTTACATGGCCTGTTAGGTCTCCCGATTTATATCCTCCGGACTTTCTTATTTGAGGATGCGTTAAAGACGTTGTCTACCACGATATTTCAAGAACTCCAGAGGACATGGAGGATCGTATCGTGCTTGCTTGTAATTCTCTTCAGCAGACAACACTGGAAGCAATAAGTAATTCTTTCATTCAACAAGTGCACCAGTATATCGGTGTCAAGGGTACCACTCTGAGCACCTTTGAATATTCTACTCCTGGGCGATGGTACTGGAGAGTCAAAGTCAATTTTGTGTTATGTTTTTACTTGGTTTTCATTTGTTTTCTGACAACTCCAGCAACTGGAGGAGTTTGTGATCCCGGTCTCAAAGTCAGTGTTGTGTTATGCAATTAATAATGTTGTGTTTCAGTGAATGGTACACTGTGATACATTTTTGAATAGGTCTTTAGGAGAGGAAATGAATTACCGAATAAAAAATAAAGTGTGCCATTTAAAAAAGTCAAACTGCTGTTCATATCTTAGTAAAAAACAAAGCTACAACGAAGGCAATCATGCTGATTGATATACCCCTGACAGCTAAAGAACATTTGCTTGAAATGTTTTGTAATTTGCACCAGGACAAACAATTATTTACGGTGGTCAAGATAAATGGGACACCCTGTATACCTGGAGTGCACCGTAGACCCCTCATCGCATCAGTACCACCTGATGATGCTGGAATGGTTGTTCGCCGAAATATTGTTGACCTTCGACAATTGCATCCAGTAGTACACCCAAAAACCTTGGACGCACAATCACAGGTAACAGTCCAGTCTCACTAGAGGGATCCATTACATACAGTTGGTGTATCAAAAGTGATGGAATATGGGGTTCTCATATAGTTGGTCGTCCTCCACTCACGGTACACTAACAGCAGCTTGTTATCTACAGTTGTTAGGAGAAGATGCACTGCCGTTGTTGCTATCTGGATATGGGACATTTCCAATTTTCTTTCAGTAGGATGGTGCCTCACTTCATTCATGAACTAGCTGTCCAGACATACCTGGATATCCAGTTTCCCAGAGATGAATGGGTCATAGAGATCCAGTGGAGTGGCCGTCACATTCCCTGGATTTAAGTCCACTAGACTTTTACCCATAGAGATATGCTGCTGTGTATGCAGCAAAGATCAGAAATGCTGTACATCTCAGAGAGCAGATTGTAAATGCTTGTTATTGCATTCCTATACAAGTGTTTCTAAGGCCCACAAGGAATGGATGAATCAGATAATCAAAAGCCTAGAACATGCTGTATAATATGCTGAGCACATCCTGTAGCCTTTGTGGGTTATCACCAGCATTTGGCTTGTTCTGGACAAACTGCAAAACAACTCAAGAATGAATAATGCTATGCTCAAATGAAAGGCACGACTAGGTTTCTTGTGTAATTCTCCCTATGTCTGATATGTCACATGACCCTCTTCCCTTTTAAAATCACAAGTTGTATCCAAGGCCATTGCTTCCAAAATGGTCACCATTTTCATAACATAACCTCACAGATTTTGTCCCTTCTCCGATTACATACTACTAAACTCTAAATTTTGTGTTTATCAGTCTGTTATAAAAGGGCAGATCCACAACTAAGGACAGTCCTGAATGTTCTTTTAGGAACTACCTCCTGATTTCTAAAACTGGTAAACAGTTTGGATTTTAAGACAAATTTCAGAAAATGAAGGATCATGATCAATAGTGAATTTCAAAGCAAAGTCCAATTTCTTAGGCTCTGTAAAGGTAACATGACGAAAACTTTTATATCACAGACATTGCCATCTTTTGGCAATAGGTGTATGGTGAGTATTCATTATTATCAGAAAAAACTTAAAGAATATTGATACAAATTCACTACAACTTAAATGCGCAAAAGAAGATTATTGGCTATGATGTTAAAAAAAAGAAGCTAGGAACAAATGAACTTGTTGCATGACTTGAATGTGCACTGGCAGGCAACCAAACGAATATTAAAGACATTGTTAGATTGAAGATGTATTATCATTGCCACAGACACCATGCTGGGTGTGTGAATTCCTAGGCCAGTAGTAGACACAAGATTTCCCAACACCGCTGCCGAAATAGGCACAGCACCTGCAGCCATCAACCGACAGCTACTGAACAGACATTTCTAGCTCACCCTTCCTGGGTTGCTATCAAAGAGCACAAGAGGCTGCCGCAAGCTATCATCAGCTCTGCTGTGTTGTGTTCTATTCTTCAGATACTCAGCCTCTCTAGTGATACTACAGTGTTAGTACAGACTTGGCAACAAACTTGGATTTTCTAGATGTCTTTACCTGTATGTTGTTGCGTCTTTCTGTCTTAGAACTCATGCATTACTACAGGATACAACAGAAGGAGCCCCAACTGTATTTTTAGCTTATAATTATTTGGTGTAATAGAACAACTGAAAAACATATGTTTTATTTAGGTGGAAGTTAAGTATTATTTACAGTTGTGGGCTGGGGAGGTGTGGAAGAAGAACAAAAAACGAGGGGAGCAGGGAAAGATGGTTGGATGCGTTGGCAGAGGGCTGCAAATAAACAGGGTGGGAGATGGGAATGGGGAGGAGGTGATACGACAGAGTGGGGTGGAATATGCTGGGTGGAGGGTTTGGGGACAGTATATTACCTTACATTGAGGCCAGGATAATTACAGGAGCGGAGAATGTGCTGTAAGGATAACTCTTGTCTGCGCAGTTCAGAGAAGCTGGTGGTGGAGGGAAGGATCCAGATGGCTCAGGTAGTGAAGCAGCCATTGAACTCAAGTGTTTTATGTACAGCTGCACGTTGTGCCACAAGGTGGTCTACTTTGCTCTCAGCCAGTTTGGCAGTGGCTGTTCATCCTGGTGGACAGCTGGTTGGTAGTCATGCCAATACAAAAAAGCTGTGCAATAATTACAGCAGAGCTGGTAAATAACATGGCTGCTTTCACAAGTTGCCCGGTCTCTGGTTGGGTAGGACAAACCCGTGACAGGACTGGAATAGGAAGTGCTGGGTGGGTGGATTGGGCAGGTTTTGCATGTGGGTCTTCCACAGGGATATGATCCTTGTGGGAACGAATTGGGATTGGGAGTGGCATAAGGATGGACTACGATGTCGTGGAGGTTTGGTAGACGATGGAACACCGCTTTAGGAGTGGTGTGAAGTATATCGGGTAGGATGTCCCTCATTTCAGGGCATGATGATAGATAATCAAAGGCCTGCGAAGGGTATGGTGTGGTTCCTTTGTCACCAGTCTATGGTGGTACTGGGTGATGAAGGTGACACTTTGTGGCTGGTTTTTGGGGTTGGTGGGAGGACTGAGGGTGTGTAGGAAAATGGCACGGGAGATCTGTTTGCCGACTATGTCTGGCAGATAGTGCCTTTCTGTGAAGGCCTTGGTGAGACCCTCAGCATACTGAGCAAGAGAGTTTTTGTCACTGTAGATACGCTATCCCCAGGTTGACAGGCTATATGACAGGGAATTTTTCGTGTGGAAGGGATTATAGCTGTCAAAAGGCAGGTGCTGTTGGTAGTTGGTGGGCTTAATGCAGATAGAGGTGCAGATGGAGCCGTCATAGAGGAGGTCAACATCTAGCAAGGTGGCACGCTGGGTTGAAGAGGTTGATGGGGAGAAGGTTTGAGATTGTGAAGGAATGAAGATAGGGTGTCTCTTGGGCCTGGCTCCAGATTATGAAGATATCATCAATGAACCCATACTAGACTAGGGCTTTGGGGTTTGGGAGGCTAGGAAGGTCGTCTCCAGACAGCTCATAAAAAGGGTGGCATAGGAGGGTGCCATGTGGGTGCCCACAGCTATGCTGCAGGTTTGTCTATATACCTTCCTTTCAGATGAGAAGTAGTCGTGGCTTAGGATAAACTTGGTAAGGTGTATGAGGAATGAACTAGTGGGTTTGGAGTCTGAAGGATGTTTGGAAAGGTAGTCTTCAGTAGTGGTAAGACCAGGGCATGATACATGTTGTTGCCACCACCATGTGGCTTGCTGAGTATGGATATAGATGTAGATGTACAGGGAGACAGCATCAACAGTGATGAGTAAGGATCATGGAGGTAAAGGGGTGGAAATGTTGGAGAGTCAGTGAAGGAGGCAGTTGGCGTTTTTGATGTGGGAAGCTATATTATGGGCAGTTGGTTGGAGGTGTTGGTCAATGAGTGCCGAAATTCTTTCAGTGGGAGCACAATAACCAGTGGGAGCACAATAAGCAGTGGGAGCACAATAACCCAATAATCCAGGATTATTGGGTTGCAGATTTTGGAGGCACGTAGAAGGTATGTGTGCTGGGTGTCATAGGGGTGAGGAGGGAAATGGATTCAGGGCAGATGTTCTGGGAAGGGCCTAAAGCTTTAAGCAGGGATTGGAGTTTGTGTTGGGCTTCTCGGATGGCATCACTCTGGTGGAATTCATAGGTGGAGGAGTCAGATAATTGGCCTTCTGTCAGGTAGTTGCTGCAATTCACAACAAAGTGGCAGAATCTTGGTCTGAAGGTGGGATGATTAGGTCAGGATTTGTTTTGAGGTTGTCTATGGCTGTTCTTTCTTGTACTGAAATTTTGGTGTTTTGAGAAAGGGACCTGGGTAAGGATGGTCAGGTTAAGTTGGAGGTAAGGAATTCCTGGAAGGTGACCAGTGGGTTGTTAGGTGGTAGAGGCAGGGGGGAGAATCACTGTTGGACAGTGGTACGAACTGGAAGATGATGGGTTCAATGTTGGAATTTGGGTGGTTTTGGTTGAAGGGATTGGTGGCAGAGAGGTGCTTTCATTGCAGGGACCAGGAGGTCTTTAACAAGTCCAGCATGATTAAATTTGGGTGTAGGGCTAAAGGTGACACTTTTGGATAGGACTGAAACTTCTATTTAGCTGAGAGTGTTACAGGAACGGTTTATCTATGGATTTGGTGGAGCGTTGGTAGGGAGTTTTGGGGGATGTGGCAAGTTGTAAAGGTCAGCTAGACAGGGTTAGCTGCTATGAGGGGTGGACAAGGAGGAACACTGTGGGTGTGATAGGGGTTGGATGGTGGTGCCTTGGGTGGCAGCAGGGTGGCAGCATTCGACACACCATCTACGTAAATTATCCAACCTCTGACATACTAATTAATTAATCCTGACTAATTAATTGAATTTAAACTAATTAACTGAATGAACTCTGCAACTGGCAGTATTAAGCCCGGGATCTCATCTTGCAACTGACGAGGAAAAAGGAGGGGGGGGGGGGGGGGGTAACAACCTCATTAAAAAAACCTGGGTCCATCTGGCTCTGGATAGTAGCACCCTGTGAGTGCCCCTGCATAGGGTTCACAGGTGAAACCCCAAACTCCAGACATGGTGTGGTAGCCACTGGTACTCTGGTCAGCGTCTGTGGCCCAGTGAACTCGGCTGTGATTGAATCCTATGGAACTCAAAAATCCAGTGAAAATTATAAGATATCCTTTGGGATTTCACCACCAAAACCTCAACACACACCAATAATCATGACAAAACAATTGGAAAGAATCCACTACCCTGAGCCCCAGTCAATAAGATTAGGTAATAGACCTGATGATCGGATTCCATAGTATCAGGCATGTCATGAAGAGAAGAATCAGAGCTTCTCAAAAACCCTCAACACTCAATACAAATGCACTACTGAAGCCAGGTAAATTGAGACAAATGACAAACGCCATAAATAAATTAAATATCAAAATTCTGACAACACAGGAACCATAATTCTCAGCCGAGAACCACTTTGACTCAGAAAACTACAGAATATACAAAGGTAAACCAGCCATAACTTTTCCAAGAAGAAATCTCAAACTCTTCGGATTGGGATTTGTAGTGCATAAATCAATACTGGACTCTGTAATAGACTTCACCTCAAAATCAGAAAAAAATATCAACACTCAGGATATGATATGGAAACAAAGCCTATACACTAATCAGTGCACATGCCCCCACAAACAATTACAACAACGAAAACTCACAGATGATAGAAGGTTTCTGGGAAGATCTGGAAGAAGCCACTAACAAAATCCCCACGAAATTTGTGTAAGTTTTACTAGGAGATTTCAATGCCCAATTTGGCAGGGAAAGAAAATTCAAAGACACAACAGGAAAACACATGGACCATAAGTGGGCAAATAAGAATGGAGAGAACCTGATAAAACTTTTGCAGGAATTTCGACCTCAAAATTATGTCTATGCAATTCCAAAAACTACACAAGAAACTCCGAACTTGGAATTCCCTCAGCCATGCCCTAGAAGAATTTCAGATAGACCACACTGTGATATCCTTGAAAAACACCAGAGAAATTATGAATGTAAGAACAAGGAAAGGATATTTCAAATCCGACCACCACCTACCCCAAATTAAAGCAAAATTTATATCCAGTAGACAAATTAAGAGAATCGGCAGAAATTTCCGAACAGATCCAGAGTACCTACAATTAAACAAGAAAGAAATAACAGAAAAAATTGAGAAAATTGACTGTAACGACTAGCTACAACTGCCAGAAAAAGTTAAAGAACAGATGCAACTGGGGCACCAACAAGAAAAAGGAAACATAGGTGGTGGAACATGACATATGACAGAGTCATAGAAGACGGAATACAAGCCTGGAAAAAATTTAAGTCACAGAACAGCCAAGAAATGGGAAGAATTTAACAGGATACAGAGGACCACTTTGAAAATAATCCGTAGAGAAAAAGAGGTTATGAAAACAACAGACTGAAAGAGATACAAGCATACTTCAATAAAAATAACACAAGAGTTTTTTTAGATAATATTCAGAGAAAATACGACACTTCAAAAGACAAGATGGAACACTGGAGACAAACCCAAAAGAGAACTGTAAAATATTAGTGCAATACTTTGACACACTACTAAACTGTGATAAACCAATACAGATCCTACAGTTCGAGAAGCCAGAACCCAAACTCAGTCCCAAACCACTCACACATGAGATCATGAAAAAAATAAAATCACTGAAAAATAACAGACCACCTGAAGAAGACTGACTGATTGCAGAAATCTGGAAATTAGACCACAAATGCATCACACCCAAAATACAGAGAATCATCAAAAACATCTGGAAAGCAGAAAAGGTACCAGAAGACGAAGTCAGCGATAACACACCCTCCATAAGAAAGGGGACAAAACTGATCCTAATAACTACAGAGGAATTTTGCTACTGCCTGTGACATACAAAATTCTATCAAAAGTCTTGTTAAATCAGTTAGACCCTCAAATAGATATGCAGATAGGAAAATACCAAGGAGGGTTTGGAAAGGGAAGACCATGCAGTGAACATATCTGGTGCCTGAGAACAATATTGACAACAAGGAAGTCCAGGAACACCACAGTAACATTTGTCGACTTCAAGAAGACCTACGACTCCATAGATAGAGAAACACACTTCAACACACTGGAAGAAATGAAGGTGGACAACAAAACCAGAAAGCTAATCCACAAAACATTAAGAAATGCAACATCCAAAGTGAAGTTTATGGGAGAGATCTCAGAACCATTTGAAATCAAGACAGGAGTGAGGCAGGGAGATGTGCTGTCACCCATTCTATTTAATTTGGTTTTGGAGAAAATAATCAGGACATGGGATGAAGGAGTCAATGGGGTAAAGATGGGGAGACACAAGGATAGAACTGTCAACATAAAATTTCTGGCCTTTGCTGATGACATAACCATCATAACAAATAACTGAAAAGAAGCCAAGGAAGCTCTAGAGACACTACATGAAACCTCAGCCAAAACAGAACTACAAATCTCTCTCTCTCTCTCTCTCTCTCTCTCTCTCTCTCTCTCTCTCTCTCTCTCTATATATATATATATATATATATATATATATATATATATATATATATATATATATATATCTAAAAACAAAGATGATGTGACTTACCAAATGAAAGTGCTGGCAGGTCGACAGACACACAAACAAACACAAACATACACACAAAATTCAAGCTTTCGCAACAAACTGTTGCCTCATCAGGAAAGAGGGAAGGAGAGGGGAAGACGAAAGGAAGTGGGTTTTGGAGTCATTCCAATCCCGGGAGCGGAAAGACTTACCTTAGGGGGAAAAAAGGACAGGTATACACTCGCACACACGCACATATCCATCCACACATACAGACACAAGCAGACATATTTAAAGACAAAGAGTTTGGGCAGAGATGTCAGTCGAGGCGGAAGTGTAGAGGCAAAGAAGTTGTTGAAAGACAGGTGAGGTATGAGTGGCGGCAACTTGAAATTAGCGGAGATTGAGGCCTGGCGGATGACGAGAAGAGAGGATATACTGAAGGGCAAGTTCCCATCTCCGGAGTTCGGATAGGTTGGTGTTGGTGGGAAGTATCCAGATAACCCGGACGGTGTAACACTGTGCCAAGATGTGCTGGCCGTGCACCAAGGCATGTTTAGCCACAGGGTGATCCTCATTACCAACAAACACTGTCTGCCTGTGTCCATTCATGCGAATGGACAGTTTGTTGCTGGTCATTCCCACATAGAATGCGTCACAGTGTAGGCAGGTCAGTTGGTAGATCACGTGGGTGCTTTCACACGTGGCTCTGCCTTTGATCGTGTACACCTTCCGGGTTACAGGACTGGAGTAGGTGGTGGTGGGAGGGTGCATGGGACAGGTTTTACACCGGGGGCGGTTACAAGGGTAGGAGCCAGAGGGTAGGGAAGGCGGTTTGGGGATTTCATAGGGATGAACTAAGAGGTTACGAAGGTTAGGTGGACGGCGGAAAGACACTCTTGGTGGAGTGGGGAGGATTTCATGAAGGATGGATCTCATTTCTGGGCAGGATTTTAGGAAGTCGTATCCCTGCTGGAGAGCCACATTCAAAATCTGATCCAGTCCCGGAAAGTATCCTGTCACAAGTGGGGCACTTTTGTGGTTCTTCTGTGGGAGGTTCTGGGTTTGAGAGGATGAGGAAGTTGCTCTGGTTATTTGCTTCTGTACCAGGTTGGGAGGGTAGTTGCGGGATGCGAAAGCTGTAGTCAGGTTGTTGGTGTAATGCTTCAGGGATTCCGGACTGGAGCAGATTCGTTTGCCACGAAGACCTAGGCTGTAGGGAAGGGACCGTTTGATGTGGAATGGGTGGCAGCTGTCGTAATGGAGGTACTGTTGCTTGTTGGTGGGTTTGATGTGGACGGACGTGTGAAGCTGGCCATTGGACAGGTGGAGGTCAACATCAAGGAAAGTGGCATGGGATTTGGAGTAGGACCAGGTGAATCTGATGGAACCAAAGGAGTTGAGGTTGGAGAGGAAATTCTGGAGTTCTTCTTCACTGTGAGTCCAGATCATGAAGATGTCATCAATAAATCTGTACCAAACTTTGGGTTGGCAGGCCTGGGTAACCAAGAAGGCTTCCTCTAAGCGACCCATGAATAGGTTGGCGTACGAAGGGGCCATCCTGGTACCCATGGCTGTTCCCTTTAATTGCTGGTATGTCTGGCCTTCAAAAGTGAAGAAGTTGTGGGTCAGGATGAAGCTGGCTAAGGTAATGAGGAAAGAGGTTTTGGGTAGGGTGGCAGGTGATCGGCGTGAAAGGAAGTGCTCCATTGCAGCGAGGCCCTGGACGTGCGGGATATTTGTGTATAAGGAAGTGGCATCAATGGTTACAAGGATGGTTTCTGGGGGTAACGGATTGGGTAAGGATTCCAGGCGTTCGAGAAAGTGGTTGGTGTCTTTGATGAAGGATGGGAGACTGCACGTAATGGGTTGAAGGTGTTGATCTACGTAGGCGGAGATACGTTCTGTGGGGGCTTGGTAACCAGCTACAATGGGACGGCCAGGATGATTGGGTTTGTGAATTTTAGGAAGAAGGTAGAAGGTAGGGGTGCGGGGTGTCGGTGGGGTCAGGAGGTTGATGGAGTCAGGTGAAAGGTTTTGTAGGGGGCCTAAGGTTCTGAGGATTCCCTGAAGCTCCGCCTGGACATCAGGAATGGGATTACCTTGGCAAACTTTGTATGTGGTGTTGTCTGAAAGCTGACGCAGTCCCTCAGCCACATACTCCCGACGATCAAGTACCACGGTCGTGGAACCCTTGTCCGCCGGAAGAATGATGATGGACCGGTCAGCCTTCAGATCACGGATAGCCTGGGCTTCAGCAGTGGTGATGTTGGGAGTAGGATTAAGGTTTTTTAAGAAGGATTGGGAGGCAAGGCTGGAAGTCAGAAATTCCTGGAAGGTTTGGAGAGGGTGATTTTGAGGAAGAGGAGGTGGGTCCCGCTGTGACGGAGGACGGAACTGTTCCAGGCAGGGTTCAATTTGGATAGTGTCTTGGGGAGTTGGATCATTAGGGGTAGGATTAGGATCATTTTTCTTCGTGGCAAAGTGATACTTCCAGCAGAGAGTACGAGTGTAGGACAGTAAATCTTTGACGAGGGCTGTTTGGTTGAATCTGGGAGTGGGGCTGAAGGTGAGGCCTTTGGATAGGACAGAGGTTTCAGATTGGGAGAGAGGTTTGGAGGAAAGGTTAACTACTGAATTAGGGTGTTGTGGTGCCAGATTGTGTTGCTTGGAATTTTGAGGTTTTGGAGGGAGTGGAGCTGGAAGTGGGAGACTGAGTAGATGGGAGAGACTGGGTTTGTGTGCAATGAGAGGTGGTTGAGGTTTGCTGGAAAGGTTGTGAAGGGTGAGTGAGTTGCCTTTCCGGAGGTGGGAAACCAGGAGATTGGATAGTTTTTTGAGGTGAAGGGTGGCATGCTGCTCTAATTTGCGGTTGGCCTGTAGGAGGATGCTCTGAATAGCCGGTGTGGATGTGGGAGAGGAAAGATTGAGGACTTTTATTAAGGATAGGAGTTGACGGGTGTGTTCATTGGCTGAGTTGATGTGTAGGTGAAGGATTAGGTGGGTGAGGGCAGTGGATTGTTCAGTTTGGAACTGGTATAGGGACTGATGGAAAGAAGGGTTGCAGCCAGAGATGGGAACTTTAAGTGTGAGGCCTTTGGGGGTTATGCCAAATGTCAGACAAGCCTGAGAAAATAAAATATGCGAGCGTAATCTGGCTAGGGTGAAGGCATGTTTGCGGAGGGAATGTAAATAAAACTTAATGGGGTCGTTGTGGGGGTGTTGTGAGGGTGACATGGTATTAGAAGGTGGAAAGTGTAAGATGAGGTTGAAATGAAAATGAAGGATAAAAATATATGGGGAGAGATAAGGGTGAACTAGAAAATAACTGGAGATCTGGTATGAAAAAATGCGAAAAAGTGTTGGTTAAGTTGATCCTGTGGTGAACTTGGGTTGGTAGACAGCGATGTGCATGAAGGTTAGGTGGTTGTGTTGCCGCTAAAACACGTTAAAGGACGGAGAAATTCGGGAAAATTTCGAAAAAACGTGTAAATGTATTAAAAGGCGTGGTGTTGTGGTGAAAGATTACGAAAATGGGGCTAACAATTGTAAATAATGACGTTAAAACCTGTGGAGAGCGGCTAAAAATGATCAGTGATGTACGAAAAACGGAAGTGGAAATAAAGTAAAAGTTATTAGAACTAGCCGAAATGGTTATTTAATACGTGAAGGCAGCTGTTATTGAACTAGAAACGGTTAGCGGTATTGTTGAAAGCGCAAAATAAAAATTTTTTGGTTATGGTTTGGAAGTGGGTTACGTATTATAGAGTATATATAGGCGGGATAAATTTGTATTACGGTAAAAAGAGAAGGTGAATAGAAAGTGAGACTACTGGTAAACGCAGAAAGAGAAAATAAAGAGAAAATAAGACGACAGGAAAGATTTCGAGATGCAACAGCGACAATAACAAACGTAATTGTTGGGTTCAAATTAATGATATGGTTATAATAGAGGGAAACATTCCACGTAGGAAATATATATCTAAAAACAAAGATGATGTGACTTACCAAATGAAAGTGCTGGCAGGTCGACAGACACACAAACAAACACAAACATACACACAAAATTCAAGCTTTCGCAACAAACTGTTGCCTCATCAGGAAAGAGGGAAGGAGAGGGGAAGACGAAAGGAAGAAAACCCACTTCCTTTCGTCTTCCCCTCTCCTTCCCTCTTTCCTGATGAGGCAACAGTTTGTTGCGAAAGCTTGAATTTTGTGTGTATGTTTGTGTTTGTTTGTGTGTCTGTCGACCTGCCAGCACTTTCATTTGGTAAGTCACATCATCTTTGTTTTTAGATATATATTTCCTACGTGGAATGTTTCCCTCTATTATAACTATATATATATATATATATATATATATATATATATATATATATATATATAAAAAAATAGAGGGAAACATTCCACGTGGGAAAAATATATCTATAAGAAAGATGATGAAACTTACCAAACAAAAGCGCTGGCAGGTCGATAGACACACAAACAAACACAAACACACACACAAAATTCTAGCTTTCGCAACCAATGGTTGCCTCGTCAGGAAAGAGGGAAGGAGAAGGAAAGACAAAAGGATATGGGTTTTAAGGGAGAGGGTAAGGAGTCATTCCAATCCCGGGAGCGGAAAGACTTACCTTAGGGGGAAAAAAGGACAGGTATACACTCGCACACACACACATATCCATCCACACATACACAGACACAAGCAGTCTGTATATGTGTGGATGGATATGTGTGTGTGTGTGCGAGTGTATACACGTCCTTTTTTCCCCCTAAGGTAAGTCTTTCCGCTCCCGGGATTGGAATGACTCCTTACCCTCTCCCTTAAAACCCACATCCTTTCGCCTTTCCCTCTCCTTCCCTCTTTCCTGATGAGGCAACAGTTTGTTGCGAAAGCTTGAATTTTGTGTGTATGTTTGTGTTCGTTTGTGTGTCTGTCGACCTGCCAGCACTTTCATTTGGTAAATCACATCATCTTTGTGTGTGTGTGTGTGTGTGTGTGTGTGTGTGTGTGTGTGTGTGTGTATAATGCAAAATATGGACACAAAATCCACTGGGAACAAAGTACGGACATATAACACAAGTAGATAGCTTCAAATGCCTGGACTGAACAGGACTTAACATGATATTCAATGAAGAAAGGATAACAAAACAACAGAAAGCATACAAATGTACTTGGCACCATTACAACTAAGGAAGTATTTCCATCAATGCCAAGTTACCACACTACAGTACAATTAGTCCTACCAGAGGCCTTGTACGCCTCAAAGACAACAGTAATCAAAAGAAGAATGAAAATTAAGGAGATGGAAAAACATGAAAGGAAAATACTGAGAGAGATCTACATGCCAGTTCAGAAAGAAATCTGGATAAAGACTGACAAAAGAACTGTACTAACAGAGACGATTACAAATATCAGGAAAAGAAGGGCAAAGTTCTACATATAGATACATAGGATGAACGAAAATAGATTGACCAATACAATTTTTAACATAGTGACAACCAATAAAAAGAAAACCAGCTGGGTAAAGGAAACCATGGAAGACTTCAAGAAACTGGACATCTCCACAGAAGACATGACAGACAGGGAAAACTATAGAGAAAAAAATAAAAAAAACAGAAATTTCAGCTAACACCCAAAGAGAAGAAAACTGGAAAGAAGTGGACAGAAGAGAGGAAGAAGAAACACAGTGAATGCAAGAGATGTTTTTGGGAAGAAAAAAAGAGAGAGAGAGAGAGAGACAGAAAAAATGCCATGAAAATTGATTGTATTTTAGAGCTCTCTGTAAAGGGGAATTAATGGTGTTAATAATAATAAATAATAAAAATAATAATTAACTGAATGAAAATAATGATCACAGACATTCTGTTAAGGTTTTTAAAAAATAAAGTGCTCCTGATGGGATTCTAACCTATAACCTTCGCCACCATCTAACTATTTTAAATGTCAGGCTACAGCACTATTAAAAGTGTTTTACTCTTCTGGTCGATTATTCGCAAACCAGGATCCACTAGGGTGAATGCAGCACAGTATCACACTCTGGACCTTAACCTACTCCACCAGGCAGATGGTTTCAAAAAGTTGACTCCACCACCACAAAACTAGCACTGTTAGATAAAGGATAATACACTCAGGTAGTGAACTAAAAGAATGAAAAATCCAGGATGGAATAGTGACAGTATTATGAAAAGGACAGACTGTTACACACCATATAGCAGAGATGTTGAGTTGCAGAGAGGCACAACAAAAAGACAATCAAACAAGTAAGCTTTCTGCCAAAAGGCCTTAGCTGGAATTGGACATCACACACACACACACACACACACACTCATGACTACAGTATATGGCTGTCACGGCCGCACTGCTCACAGGAGTAAAATAAACTGAACAAAATACAGTAAACATTGGTGACATTCTCTTCAGGTTGCTGCTGAATTCTAAAATCAACACATTCAACTCAATTTTTGGAACAGTGTCCATAAAGAGGCAACTGAAATTAACTTGGTGGATAATTTAATTAATACAGTCAATGGGTTTCCTCTTAGCAGGACATGGAATCCTGTACTATCCCACAACAAAACAAAATTTTCTTCAGTGCAGCCAGTCCGACTGTTTGAAAATGATTTACCCTGAGTGTAATACATCATTGCTGCTGGTGTTCTACTAAGGACGGTGCCACTTGTCTAGTCTTTAAGGGTAGCAACTGTGATGGACAGTGCATGCACCGTGTACGGTATGGAGGTCTATACAGGACATCGATTTGCAGCCTGACATCAGTTCTCAGCAGGACTCATCAGCAGAAGCACCATTCTCTGAAGATGGCAAACAGTTGGATCGCTGAAATATTGAATCAAGTTGATTTTAGGATCCCCCATCAACAAGAGACAGGATATTAACTCAGCTGGCCAAGGTGTGTGAAGACAATCAACTCTATGCTACTCATTCTAAAATTTTCACGATATTTAGAGCTTGTACACAGTCTCTGTCAACTACTCTCCATGATATTTCGACTTCACCTGACAATCATCCTCAGGCGAGACACTGCAGACTAACGAACACATCCTTTATTCCGCAATATATAACACACTGTGAGTATTCTGCACATGCATCAAAATCGTGATGAAAGACGGACCACACTTCCTGGCAGCAGAACTTTCACTGGGAGAATTGCGGAACCCAGTTGTCTTCTGTGTTGACACTCACTGTGATTGTCAGTGCATTATGCTGTCTTCGATTTGAACAAATGGTGAAGATGATTGGATTCCGTGCATTATCCAATTGGTAGCTGCTGTCATGGTTCATCAGTTTTCCAGGACGCGTATTTCCACAGATTTTTTAATAATGGAGTCCCAGTTAGATCCTGCTGTGGCCACAATTATTGCTCAGTTGCATAAGGAGATTGTAGTGTTTATGTTTGGTATAGTGTCTTTCCACAGTGTGTTGTCTGGCCTATATAAGCCATACCATACTAACAAGATATTTTGTAAATTCCAGCCTTCCAGAATAACAAATTGTGATTCACTGGTCCCAGCAAGTCAGCAGTATTAAATGGTAGGTGGGAAACCATTTTCACCTCAAAATTACGGAGGATTGTTGGTATTTTAAACAAAACATATCCCACAAGTATCACCATCCAAGTAGTTTGGACCATTTAGTAAGCTTCAGTGTAGTGTCTCTTTTTACAAAGGTCCATCTAACAAATTCTCTGGCACTAATTGATAATATGGTTCAGGTGGACATCACTGCTTTGTTTCGGCACTCTTTTCCATCATCGTATTTTATGTTCAAGCATGGCTATACTGAATAGACTGATGGTGTCACGAAGGGTAGCCCTCTCTCTCCTGTGGTTGCCAACCATGGGGGGGGGGGGGGGGGGGGGGGGACGACTTTGAGAAAAGAGCCCTTGAATCAGCAGCCCTTAGATCAACTGTGTTTTGGAGATATGGTGGGTGATACTACCATAATCTGGCCTCCCGGAGAAGATAAATTAATGGAGATTTTACATCAACTTAACTCCATTAACAAGAACATCTTGATCATTATGAAATTAGAAGAAGACATTTTTCTGCCGTTCCTGGATATTTTCATTACATAGACGAATGATGGCTCTCTGGGGTAATCAGTTTATCGTGAGCCCACACATACCGACTTGCGCGAGGGACATTCAGTAATCAGAGAGACAAACTGATACAGGGTGTCTACGTGGACAAGAAAAAAAAAATCCCGGATTTCCCGGTTAAAAACACAATTTCTCCCGGATTAAATTACGTATAAAGCGGATGAAAATACATCCGTGTTAAATAAGAGTATACTTTCCCTCGGAGCTGTAAAACCTATCAGTCCTTTGAAGCGTAAAGGTCTTATACCAGCGGAGGACGTCCCACCACTTTAGGAAACGAAATCCAGGAAAAACAATGCGTTTGGAAAGTTGTTTGATGTGAGACAATATACACAGTTTATTTTCGTATTGCGAAAGTATATACACAAATTCCACAAATTACAGCATGGTAGCTTCCGAAACTCTAAAATAGAGATTGCGTTGAGCGATGCACTTTTGTCAGCCAGTAATAGCTCATGTCACGTAATCTCGCTAGCGAATGACGGCAGTTATTCAGAGCACGAGGCCTACGAGAAAGACAGGCCGCGGCGTGTACGTTACGAAGGTAGGCCGAGCTCGCTCAACTCGGCTAAGTGCGTTTCTGCACCGGTTAACTCGTACGTAGATGTGTATGTACGAACGAGAATTGCATCGTCTATTGGCATCCAATGTTATTAGTCCTATAATGATAGGAAGTCCGTAGGCCTACTAACAGGCTCTAATTTGGCAATAAAAATCGTGCCAAAATGATTATCAGTTGCGTAGAAAAGTCGAAGTGTTCTGGCATGAAGAGACTTGTGACATTGCTCAGTAACACATTATGCACATTTTTTTGAAGGTCAACTACACTTTTTGCCATCGATTGCATAATTTTTTATCTATGAAAGAACAACATTAAATATGAAAACTAACTTAAAGCTCGGTCTTTTTTTAGCATGTGTTACACGTTAAGTCATATCAAATACAAATGTGCCGGTAAAATTTTATATAGTGGCATAAATGACTTATCTTCTGGGCCCGACATTTTTCAAATGGCTGATCCTCAAAGTGTTACATTTTGAATGAGAGTTATAATGCCCTGTGATTTAAGAAATTCACTGCACATTCTCACACGTAACATAAATCATCTTGCGTGGAAATTTACTTTGAAAGTAACGCATCTTAAGCCACTATTCGTAATATTTCCGGGTGATCTGTTAGAAATGTAAACAATTGTGACATCACGCACATCGAATGCATGTTACGGACGTATTGCATAATCTTCGAACTTAAGCCTTTGACATTTTTCGGTGTCGGCAAACTGGTCTGTGCATTGTGTAAATTACCCATTTTCTATGCAACTAAACTTTTATTTTGGTGTTATTCTCTGATTTATGTTTCATTGCTACAGTATTATTCAGCAGTAGTGGACTAAAGTTCTTTGTCAGCGTATCAGATCTTACACATCAAACCTACAAAACTTTAACTGAAACCTAAAACAATGAAAAATCCCGGAATTCTAAAAAATTCCCGGGTTTTTCCCGGATCTCCCGGGCCGTATACACCCTGTGATACAGAAGTGAAACAGTTTGTAAGAGGAGTTTTGTAATTTCATGACTTAGGTTGGCATCACTTGGATGACCTGATAATCTCAATATTACATATAAAAACAGCGTGTCCACATGAAGTTTCCACATCAGTTAAACATCAATCAGTGATCCGTTTTATGCTTTTGAAAGGTGAAAAACCAGCTAAAATCATTTCTTGAATAATGTTACAGTATGGTGAAAATTGTATGAAATGCAGAAATTTTTAGAAGAGGGCAGAACAGTTCGAAAACAGCTGAACCTCAGTGACTGACACTCAACATCATGACTGGCCAGTTGAAGTTCAACTCCTTCACTTGGAACCCACAATTATGACATTACCCATGAAGACTGACGTATTACGTTTGGACACACAGCAGAAACAGTTGCAGCAAGTGATGGCACAGTTCATAATGTAACCACTAACATTCTCAAGTATAGTAAAACAAGTACAAAGTAAAGGCAACACAAAGAAACAAAAATCAAAGTGTTTACAGATCCGAAAATATTTAAGATTTAAATATGCACAATATTGTTAAGGCTTTCATGGCCACTTGTTGACGAACTATCTGTTGGCTTCTGTCTCTGGTCCTTTGGCCAACATCTGTTTGCTGATTTTTTTGATGTTTTACCAGCAACAGTGGCTGTCATTCTCAAAGCTTCAACCTCCGTTGCTCATGATGGACTGGAGTCTAGCTCATGGGTGCACATTATACGTACCTGGCGCAACAACGTCCAAGGGCTTTGCCACGGATATTTCTGGTGCAGTTCTCCTCTTGCTACCAGCAACAGCCATTTGCTGCAGAAGGGGTATCCAGAAACCATTCACCCTGAGGCTTTTTTCTTCCTTGTTGAAGCTATTCTCATGTCTGTGTATTTCTACAGCTTCGCTGAACAAGCACGAGTGATAGCTCTTCTCTACAGCAAGAACTTTCATGTCAGCCAATTTTAGTATTTGGTCTGTCTCACACAACACATGTTCCGCCATAATCAATTTTTCCACCTGCCCCAACCGACAATGCCAAATATGTTTGGTGATCCTGATCATCCAGCCACTCCAACACAAACTTTTCTTCACGTACATGGTGTTAGGCACATTCTTGACACTGCAAGTGGGCCCGTTTTCTCCTTTGCCAGTTTATAAATACACACATCAAAAAAAGTGTTGCATCACCCCGGTTCCCAGAACTCCTGATGACAGATGATGACTGTGGATATTGTATCACAGACACAGTCCCTTTGACTGTTCAGAGATGTCACTAAACCCGCCCAAAGATGTAAACAATCATGCATGTGCAGCAGCTATTAGACGGAGGGGGTCCGACAGCCAATCAGTTCCGGTCATTCCACCAGGAAGGAGGTACACGGCTCGTTTTGACTGTAGTTCAACCATGCCCAGACGGTCCATACCACGGCTCAATCACTTCCGCATTGTTACTTTGTGCCAGGAAGGGCTCTCAACAAGGTAAGTGTCCAGGCGTCTCATAGTGAACCAAAGCGATGTTGTTCGGACATGGAGGAGATACAGAGAGACAGGAACTGTCGATGACATGCCTTGCTCAGGCCACCCAAGGGCTACTGCTGCAGTGGATGGCCGCTACCTAAGGATTATGGCTCAGAGGAATCCTGACAGCAATGCCACGATGTTGAATAACGCTTTTCGTGCAGCCACAGGACATCGAGTTACGGCTCACTGTGCGCAATAGGCTGCATGATGCGTAACTTCACTCCCGACGTCCATGGTGAGGTCCATCTCTGCAACCTTGACACCACGCAGTACAGTACAGATGGGTCCAACAACATACTGAATGGACTGCTCAGGATTGGCAACATGTTCTCTTCACCAATGAGTGCCGCATATGCCTTCAACCAGACAATCGTTGGAGACGTGTTTGAAGGCAATCCGATCAGGCTGAACGCCTTAGACACACTATCTAACGAGTGCAGCAAGGTAGAGGTTCCCTGCTGTTTTGGGGTGGTATTACATGGGGCCGACATACACCACTGGTGGTCATGGAAAGTGCCGTAACAGCTGTAGGATATGGGAATGCCATCCTCCGACCAATAGTGCAACCATATCAGCAGAATATTGGTGAGGCTTTCGTCCTCATCGATGACAATTCACGCCCCCATTGTGCACACCTTGTGAATGACTTCCTTCAGGATAACAACATCGCTCAACTAGAGTGACCAGCATTTTCTCAAGACATGAACCCTATTGAACATGCCTAGGATAGATTGAAAAGGGCTGTTTAGGGAGGACGTGACCCCCCCCCCCCCCCCCCCCCAACCACTCTGAGGGATCTACACCGAATCGCCATTGAGGAGTGGGACAATCTGGACCAACAGTATCGGAGGTACCGGTGTGTACAACAATCTGGACAACCACCTTTGAAAGTCTAGCTGTATAGTAGTAAAACACGCAATGTGTGGTTTTTATGAGCAATAAAAAGGGCGGAAATGATGTTTATGTTGATCTCTATTCCAATTTTCTGTACAGGTTCCGGAATTCTCGGAACTGAGGTGATGCAAAACTTTTTTTTGATGTGTTTCGTTTTTATGCCTTGTTCGTGCAATATACAGCCGGTTCTATCCATCACTCTTGGAATGTGTGGTAGAAAGACCATATCCAACATTTCTTTATCTGATGTGTCACTTTGCCAGGTGTTTGATTCTGACACTTCTTACGCAGCTATCAGAGTACCCACTGTTCCTCAGAATGCTTTCCAGGTGTTGCATCTCACATCTGAGGTGCTGCGGTTGATGTATTTGTCTTGCTCACAATACAAGCGTATTAATCATGCCTCTTTTCTGGCTTGGGTGGTGCTTTGACAGTCTGTGTAGGCATCGGTCCATGTGTGTCATTTTTCGACACATGTTCTGCCCTAGGTTTTCAACATCCCTTGTGGCCAGTACATACAGAAAGGGTAGCTGTGGGTCTTTTTCTAGCACAGAGGAACAGCCTGTCCTTCAAAAAGGAGGGACTTTTGCTGCCATCCCAAGAACTACACCAATAAAATACATCTTTGCTAATAGAGAAATGCCATTTGGACCCTTCCTTGTGAAAGGGCTGAGGAAATACCACTGAAGCGCTGTCCCGAGAAGAACCACTAGCTTGCAACCTAAAGAAAGAAGAGTTACAAGCTATCAAGAGTCTTAACACTGAGAAGATCATACTGATGCTGCCTGCCAAATTTGGAAATGCGATCATCGTAATGAAGACCAAAGATTATGAGTAAAAGATACGGGACCTCTTAGATCCGACAATGTACCAAAAACTAAGCACAGGTCAGATGCAGCGGATTACGTGGAATACCAATCGACAAATCAAGGAGTCTTTTCTCTTGGCCGACATACAGGGGAACCTGCAAAACACAGAAATCCTACTACATCAGCTGAATGGATAAGATCAATAACATTAACGTTCCATTAAGATTGATTGTTAGCGCTCATGTCTCACCAATATATAAACTAGCAAAGTACTTGTCCTGTCTGCTTCAGCCAATAGGGGAAAAACTAACAAATACATAAAGGACTCAGGTCATTTCATTGAGAAGCTGAAGAAACTAAAACTTGGACCAAATGAGATCCTGGTCAGCTTTGATGATGTTTCTTTGTTTATGAAAGTGCCACTTACTGACTCTCTGGAATACAACGGTTCCATTTTTCTGCAAAACATCATTATGCTCCTTCATGCATGTCTCACCACAAGCTATTTTATGTAGAATGGTAACTTCTTTGAACAGCTAGAAGGCATCACCATTGGTAGTCCACTTAGTCCAGTTATGATCAAAATCTTAATTGACCATTTCGAAGCACAAGCACTGAACTTGTCACTTTGTAAACCTAAGGTATGGTACAGACATGTTGACAATACCTTGTGTGGAGCCATGGTGAGGAACAGCTAAGTGACTTCCTAAGACACCTGAACAACCTCCACACCAACATAAAATTTACCCTGAAGGTAGAAAAGACCACCAGCTACCCTTTCTACATGTGCTGCTCATGAGAGATGGGGAAGACTTGGAACACAGCATGTACTGAAAACTGATACACATACCAATACCTACACAAACTGTCATATCACCACCCGTGCTGGCTAAACCTCAGAATAATCATCAAACAAATGTCAATCGAAGAACCCGAGACAGAAGCCAATAGGCACTTTGTCATTTAAACGCGTGATGATATTTGAATCCACCATTTTGAACCTGAGTTCAACAACAACAAGAAAGTCAAAGAGTTTGTGTGAGTGACTCAAACATCAAAAATAAAACTAGTTCATCATTGGGATAAGTGTACTAACATTGCTGGTGATTACCTTCAGAAGCAGTAAATGTCTCATTCTGTAAAAATACATTTTGTTTCCTACATCTATTAGTCTCTTTAATTTCTGTACGCCCCTCGTATTT
This sequence comes from Schistocerca piceifrons, assembly GCF_021461385.2. Lineage (NCBI taxonomy): Eukaryota > Metazoa > Arthropoda > Insecta > Orthoptera > Acrididae > Schistocerca > Schistocerca piceifrons. Next base: position 408,310,349 of record NC_060138.1, on the reverse strand, counting down.
ATGATCACCAAGTGGCCATCACCCATCATGAATTGTGTGTGTGCCTAAAACACTTTGTACACATAGCTCTCACAGTATCAGATGCCGTATCGTTAACTATAGAGCCCAACCACCTACAGACAGTGTTCAAAGAAAACAGATATTCTACCTGGTAGATTAACAGTTAAAATCAAGACCCAGGAAATGGGTAAAGAGGAGAGCACATCAGCAAAATCTCTAGCCCTTCTTTCCTTTGTTGGGAATATTTCGTTTAAAACAGCAATAATCCTCCATAATTTTCAGGCGAAAGTGGTTTTCCAGCCAACATCTAAGATCAGCGACCTGCTGGGATCAGTGAAGGACAATATTTTATTGCAGAAGAATGGAATTGATAAAATACCTTGCCAGTTTGGTTTGACATATATAAGTCACAACATGCATGCACTGAGGAAGAATGCTGCATCGAACATCAATGCTGCACTCTCCTTTTGCAACCAAGTAAGTCTGCTATTGCCGAACATGCACGTTCACTGTATTACTTAGCTTCGCCATAGGGCAACACAAGCTTTGCAACATTTTAAATGAAGTTTATGCACTGATTATCAGCTGAATTTCTCATGTATAGTTGTTTTATCCTTTTAGTCCTTCCTGCATTTAAATGACACTTTATCTACACAGTAAGTGTAACAAGCCTTGTTGCAGATCTATACAATCCACACACAAAAACATTAAAGAAGGGCACACAACAAAAGATGATTTCCTCAATAAATCCAAATTTAGAAAAATCAATCTGCATTTCATGGGTATGTTGTGAAATGACACACAACTGTATGGTTATCACAGAATTAATTAAGAATATATGTCCAAAAGGCATTGGATGGCTCCAATACCTATAACAAGGATACCTGGATCCTAGTGGAATCATGATTTCTTGAAAATGCAGAGAGAGAGAGAGAGAGAGAGAGAGAGAGAGAGAGAGAGAGAGAGAGAGAGAGAGAGAGAGAGAGAGAGAGGAGAGGGAGGGAGGGAGGGAGGGAGGGAGGGAGGGAGGGAGGGAGGGAGGGGGAGAGAGAGAGAGAGAGAGAGAGAGAGAGAGAGAGAGAGAGAGAGAGAGAGAGAGAGTTGCTCTTAACTATACCTGCAAGTCCTTAAAACCCATCTCCTGCAAAGTTTTTTCATCAAGTTCCGTAGTGAGCTCCTGTCCTTGAGTGATAATGCGAATTGGGCCGTCAGCTGCACGTGGATTCCACCAATGAGCCACTTCAGCACGTAGATCAGCTACATAATCAGTGCTCAATAGCTCAAGAGTAGTTTTGTCTGTCATTCCGGCTGGTTGTACCACCACACGCACTGGCATAGAACCACGGTCACGATCGCCTGCAAGGACATGGCTGCCAACACCATGACCTTCCAGCATCCACCTCCGAAGATGATAAGCATATCTGTGTACAGAAATGTTTAAGAACAAAGATACATAGTGCTGTGAAAATGGGACAGAACAGAAAGCTTCATATGTAATGTGAATAATATAGGCATATAAAACTTATATTGCTGGTCTGGGGATTACAAATAATATTTTTTTTCTTCTTGTTTACTCTGTGACAACCACTAGAAACTTTAGTCCAATTCCCACAATCATAGGAAAACATCTGAATTCCCAAACAGATAACAATGTCTCTAATGTAATGCGAGACGTTGGTGAAACTAGAGAAAATATAGGTACGAGAGAAAGGAGAAACCAGGGGTGATTTTGTTTTTCCCCATTCGGCAGCTGAACTGCTCAGAGAGCAACACGACATACAACAAAACCTTTTCCTTTAACACAGGCATGGACAACCTTTGATGAGCCACACGCCTGATGCACATACTTACTTACGCTTGCAGGCTGCCTTGTTACATGACACAACAGCAATGGTTCAAGCGCATAAAATCAAAGCTTTAGCATCCATGACGTTAACGTTCATGGATGTAACACACTAATATGAATAGCACCCTTTGTGTACCACACCAATAAATTATGCCTCAAAACATGCATTGTACATTCACCTCAACTTCAGATGAATATACACTCCTGGAAATGGAAAAAAGAACACATTGACACCGGTGTGTCAGACCCACCATACTTGCTCCGGACACTGCGAGAGGGCTGTACAAGCAATGATCACACGCACGGCACAGCGGACACACCAGGAACCGCGGTGTTGGCCGTCGAATGGCGCTAGCTGCGCAGCATTTGTGCACCGCCGCCGTCAGTGTCAGCCAGTTTGCCGTGGCATACGGAGCTCCATCGCAGTCTTTAACACTGGTAGCATGCCGCGACAGCGTGGACGTGAACCGTATGTGCAGTTGACGGACTTTGAGCGAGGGCGTATAGTGGGCATGCGGGAGGCCGGGTGGACGTACCGCCGAATTGCTCAACACGTGGGGCGTGAGGTCTCCACAGTACATCGATGTTGTCGCCAGTGGTCGGCGGAAGGTGCACGTGCCCGTCGACCTGGGACCGGACCGCAGCGACGCACGGATGCACGCCAAGACCGTAGGATTCTACGCAGTGCCGTAGGGGACCGCACCGCCACTTCCCAGCAAATTAGGGACACTGTTGCTCCTGGGGTATCGGCGAGGACCATTCGCAACCGTCTCCATGAAGCTGGGCTATGGTCGCGCACACCGTTAGGCCGTCTTCCGCTCACGCCCCAACATCGTGCAGCCCGCCTCCAGTGGTGTCGCGACAGGCGTGAATGGAGGGACGAATGGAGACGTGTCGTCTTCAGCGATGAGAGTCGCTTCTGCCTTGGTGCCAGTGATGGTCGTATGCGTGTTTGGCGCCGTGCAGGTGAGCGCCACAATCAAGACTGCATACGACCGAGGCACACAGGGCCAACACCCGGCATCATGGTGTGGGGAGCGATCTCCTACACTGGCCGTACACCACTGGTGATCGTCGAGGGGACACTGAATAGTGCACGGTACATCCAAACCGTCATCGAACCCATCGTTCTACCATTCCTAGACCGGCAAGGGAACTTGCTGTTCCAACAGGACAATGCACGTCCGCATGTATCCCGTGCCACCCAACGTGCTCTAGAAGGTGTAAGTCAACTACCCTGGCCAGCAAGATCTCCGGATCTGTCCCCCATTGAGCATGTTTGGGACTGGATGAAGCGTCGTCTCACGCGGTCTGCACGTCCAGCACGAACGCTGGTCCAACTGAGGCGCCAGGTGGAAATGGCATGGCAAGCCGTTCCACAGGACTACATCCAGCATCTCTGCGATCGTCTCCATGGGAGAATAGCAGCCTGCATTGCTGCGAAAGGCGGATATACACTGTACTAGTGCCGACATTGTGCATGCTCTGTTGCCTGTGTCTATGTGCCTGTGGTTCTGTCAGTGTGATCATGTGATGTATCTGACCCCAGGAATGTGTCAATAAAGTTTCCCCTTCCTGGGACAATGAATTCACGGTGTTCTTATTTCAATTTCCAGGAGTGTATTTATTTACACAGTGTGAACATTGTTTCTTTATTTACGACACTTTACAACAAAAGTATTAAAATCTTACATTGCGAGCTTCTGCAAGGCCGTTAGTACAGAAACAATGTTCACAACACATAAATAAATATACACAACTGAAGATGGATGCCAGCCATCTATAAATGTTACCACGTAAAAAGAGATGCCTATAAAAGCAATTGGTTGCAGCTAACTCATTATGAATTACCTTTAATTTCAACAGATGCAGTGCTGTAATACATTCACAATGGACAACCATTATTTACTGGTGTTAATACAAGAAAAACAGAAAAAAAAATTTGGCAATCAGGCATTCAACCGTAGTCAACAAGCAAGTAGCAGTACTTTTACGATTTTTGGCCACTGGCTGGTCATTCAACTGTTGTTCAAATCCAGCGGTTGCGAAATGGCAGTGTGCAGTGAGCAAAGTTTTCACTGGTTTCCATTACGAGCACCAAACCCGAGACAAGCTGAGCATTGGCGAAAATATTTGAAAATGGGCCCCTGGGCAGAGTAGCATGCAAGCTAGCACCTCACTCTCTCTCCCTTCTACGAATATTTTCCATGTGCTGGATTGAAAGCAATTGCAGCACAGATCTGGCAAGTGGGCTGCTAGTTGCCCATCTGTCATTTAATATTTTAGTACTGAGCAGCTAGCTTTTACTTCATCTGACTGACACTGTCCTCTTTCACACTACTTCTGAATTTTGTGTCACAGGTTTTATTGCACAAACTATCAGTTTATTGCATTTGAAAGAAGTGTCTTTTTTCTATGAAATACTGCAATGAAACCATCAGTGACCATCTTTTATGTTATTGTTGTTGTAGTCTTCAGTCCAGAGACTGGTTTGATGCAGCTCTCCATGCTACTCTATCCTGTGCAAGGCTTCTTCATCTCCCAGTACCTACTGCAACCTACACCCTTCTGAATCTGCTTAGTGTATTCATCTCTTGGTCTCCTTCTACGGTTTTTACCCTCCACGCTGCCCTCCAAAAACTAAATTGGTGATCCCTTGCCTCGGAACATGTCCTACAACCGATCCCTTCTTCTAGTCAAGTTGTGGCACAAATTTCTCTTTTCCCCAATTCTAGACAACACCTCCTCATTAGTTATGTGATCTACCCATCTAATCTTCAGCAATCTTCTGTAGCACCACATGTCGAAAGCTTCTATTCTCTTCTTGTCCAAACTATTTATCGTCCATGTTTCACTTCCATACATGGCTACACTCCATTCAAATACTTCCAGAAACGACTTCCTGACACTTAAATCTATACTCAATGTTAACAAATTTCTCTTCTTCAGAAACGCTTTCCTTGGCATTGCCAGTCTACATTTTATATCCTCCCTACTTCGATCATTATTAGTTATTTTGCTCCACAAATAGCAGAACTCCTTTACTACTTTAAGTGTCTCATTTCCTAATCTAATTCCCTCAGCATCACCCGAGTTAACTCGACTACATTCCATTATCCTCGTTTTGCTTTTGATGATGTTCATCTTATATCCTCCTTTCAAGACACTGTCCATTCTGTTCATCTGCTCTTCCAGGTCCATCTTTTATATTGAAATGAAAATGTGTTGATTCAAAACAAACAAAAAAATTATTTGCTTTTGTCATTCATTCCCTAAATGGAGACAGAATCAGAAGTTGGCACTAAAAATAAAATTCTCTAAGAACTCAGATTTCTCCTGAAAATCACTTAATTAAATTTGGCTTAGCATGAAAAATTTCAAGGTGTTTTGGAAAATGAAGTCCTACATCACATTGTTCACAATAGTGCCTGGTATCTTTTATATCTTTCAGATCTTGCCTTGCTTCATTTGGGCAACCTTACATCTCCTCTGAAATCATTTTCACATTACCGTGGTGGGAATCAGTCAAGGAAAATGTCCTCCACTGAGTCTGTTTACAGGTGAACTATTTTGAGTTTAAGCTGATTCAACCAGATCATCTTTCTTAAAACTGCTGCCAGTTCAGTAACTAATTCAAAGACATTTGCTAGTAGGCCATGTTTGAGTAAAACATATGAATTAACGATCATCATCATCAAGATGTGAAAAAAGCTTTCTTCAACTACTTGATTTGCTTCCTCTAAAACAGGCAATTTCCCATTAGCTGGTCACTGCAGTCTACAACAGTACTATTTTTATTACAATCTGAAATAAAAGCTGATATCCACATTTCAATCATTCCTAATTTTGTTGTGTCACTGTCATTTTGTGTTTTGTATCAAAAGAAATACACTCCTAGTGTCTTTCCAATTTACAAACAGAATATGGTCTTGCTGTGATAGCTAATTTTCTTTCAGCTTCCAAGCAATTAGATCTTTGGCTAGCCTTTTTCTGTTTTCAGTACTGTAAATCCAAAGTATGAAGCAGACAACAATTGATGTCCTTTGTACTGCCCATGACTGAGATGCAGTGTTTGGCAACAAGGGAAATGTGTGTTTTACTTTGTTCTGTGGCATTTAATGTTGTCTGCATTCCTTTCCTTCCAATATTAGTGACAGTTGCTGCCGTCTGTGGTTTTTTGTGATGGTACAAGCATCACACAGTATCTTTATTCAAACGACAGATGTAACACAAATGTTGGGATACATTTATAAACCTTAGAAACAGCCGACATAGGTCCCACTTTGCTTGTCTTTTTGGAATATAATCCATGTGATGCAGGAGCTACATCACTCGCCTTCAATATGTTAATCTAACTTCACCGCCCATAGTATCATGGTAAGGAGAAAAAGTCTTAGCTTAGCATAAATCAATGAATTTTGTTTTTGATATGTTGGTACAGACTGTGTAAAAACTTGAGTGTCAGCTTGATCTCCACGATAGTTTTGATTATGCAGCTCTTTTCAAGTTGTCACACATCATGCACATTTCACTCAGATGAATAATCTACTCATAATTTTCTGTTCTGGACACCCATCGCCAACAGCTGTTTGTTCAAAAAAGTAGAAGATTTACAACATTTAATAAATGGGAAAAAGAAGCAATATGTTAAGATTCCTTTTGAAAATGATACATGTAAAGAATATCCCATGATTGCAATCACACCTGAAAACATAAAGTATATAATATGGTATTAGATTATTTGCAATTATAGGTGTTGGGAGTATCTGGTGCAATAGTGATACCTGAAGAAAGAATATGGTACATTGAACATGTTGAATTAACAGCAGACTGGTCTGTACAACATGGATGCCCTACTTGTTGAATGCTGTGCAAAAGCATATGTGAAAATTAATTTATCAGCTGTGTTTGGATAGTTTAACAACAAACCCAACTGAGTCTGGGCTTCAGTTGGTTGCTGTGGGTGAGACACGGGTGATTAGTTTAGGTCAGAAATGAGTGCAGACGGTGCTGTACCAAATACATACATGTCAACCTTGCAAAGAGTAAATAATAACTAATGAATGCTATGGAAGTCTTCTGGACCATGGGAGTGAAAATATATGAAGAGGGGCCATGATGACCACCTTCCCAAAAATGAATGTATGCACTTAATTAAATATATGAAATTACTTTTCACAAGCAATCCCAATTTGACATATTCCTTAGATAAATATTAGTATCTTTCTAGAGAATATCAACATTGTCAATGTTAGGGAGGAAAGAACCTCCACAACCAAAACCTGTGTGGAGAGTCAAACTTATCTCCCCCCCCCCCCTCCCCCTCTCACTATCTCAAAGCTCCACCAACCAATACCAACACTGCCCTTACCACAGAGAAATCCACAGAGAGGGTGGGATGACAACCAAAGTAATGAAGAATTACTGAAACGTGAAACACATTACATAAATCAGCAGTTACTATGAGCACTCAGCCATATTAACACTTAACAGAACAAAATAGGAAACTCATGTGGGCCAGATCTGCATGAAGTCCAACTCTACCTTCCTATCGATGCCCTAGTTTGGAACTGGTGTATAGCATACTCCTTTATCATTCAGAAACAAAACACTGAGGGATGGATACATCATGAGTGACAAACAGCAATTAAATGGAGTATAATACTATGAAAATGAAAAAATAATTAACCTTAATTTTTTTAAATGTCTATTACGTACGTTAGAATGCATGTTCACACATACGATTAACACAATAAATAATGAACATAGTAAAATATCAGTACATATGAGACTAAGTTCAAATGTAACACACGTTGACACCATCAATCGAATTTCAAGAGTGTTCAGGAGGAGTACAGTTACTCCTCACGGACTGTTTCAATTTCAGATAACATGCAAGCATTTGTTCAGTGGCAGAGCTCCTCTACCCATATGAAACTCGAAAATAGAGTATATCTGGCATAATTCTGCGAGCATGCAAAGTTATCTGCCTAAAATTAAAGGACACATAATGCTTATACCATATAAAGAAAAATGGTTTGAAATATCCCAAGGATTTGAGTAGTACACAATATCTGTTCGCTGTATCAAAGCTCTAATGGTCAACATATTGGAATGCAAAATTCAGAACATTCAAGTCCTTATAAACCTTTTTTTCTCCAGTGCTGCTGGCTCTATGTGCTTTCTCTGGGTATACGTTCAAGTTTATGGAAAAGGCAGTGACTCAGGAATTTTCAGAGATTCCATTGTACACAAAACAACTCACTGGAAAATATTTGACTATTTGACTTGGACATACCACAACAACCTTTTAACAGAAAACTCCATCATGGTGCTTTTTAATGTGATTGTGTGTGACAGAGCATGTGGGTTGTTGGGAAAATTTAACGACTTCTTACAGAGGGTAGAAAATGACTTATGAAAAAAGTATATTTAGCTATTGGCTAACTTTAGCACATAGATATGTTGAATATGTTAAGCATACTTTTAGTACAGAGTTTAATAAGTGGAGAATGCTACATCACCCATTTGATGTCAGTGTGGGTAGTGCTGAACACATGCTAAAACCAATTACAGTTTTTCCTAACTATGTTGGAATCAGAGATGGATTTAAACATGACATCTTGGAAGGAAATCTCACAAGTATAAATGCTACCCACAATGGATGAGCCACTTCATCAATAGATAATATTTCGGCTAAGTTTACCAACTGGATTGTTACGGAACATCCACTTCAACATACAGATCATATGATATGAATGAAAAAGTTAACGATAAAGTCTTCTTATCTGTATTTTTCTCTTTTTCTTGAATCATTTTACTCAAAGAAGATCAAAGTCAATTTTCCCCCAAGATCATGATTTCAAAATTTTATTTTTTATGCAAATGCGATACAGTGCTGGCCTTTTTTCTACTTTGTCAATTAGTAGCCTGGTGTCAACATTCTTGTCTTCGGTTTCACTTGGTCTTTGCAACATCCAACAAACAAAAATAACAGAAACACACCTGAAACAACACAATCAATTGAACAGCACAAGAGCACCTTCTATCTTTGTAACCATGTGTCAGTGTGCACTTATATGATCAGTTGTCGAATGTTAACGTGTGTTTTCAAATCAGATTTCCGTTATGAACTTAGCCTAAATTTGACTAGCTGATCACAATAAAAACTAACGGGTGAACCAGTCAACCTGTAAGGCATTAAAATCCCGCACATAACAGCTCAGGCAGGTGGTCTGACTCAATGCAACATTTCAATCTTTTTGCAATACTCATGTTATCATCAAATGAAACTGATAAAAGTTCCTCATGAAATTTGAGGATTGCCCCATTGTTGGCAATGAAATGCAACAAGTTAAAATATGTGTGGTGTCTAGACAGGGTTATATTAAAATAGAATGTATTCTGGTGGATCCTCTTGTCCAAAAAGATAGCAGTGAGTCCCATGGCTGTGCTCTACTCTGAGTCTGGTGAGCACTACTTCACCTCGTCCCTATGTTTGGGAGGATGGGCACTACTGATCAAGTGTCTAGCTTTACTGATCAAAGTTTCTGTTCATTACTTGCAACTGCTCTTCTTCCATCACTGAGAAAAGATCATGCAGGGGATACAGTCATCTTGAACTGTAGTTTCCCAATAGGCACTGGCTATTGTAAATCGTTTTCTCACTACTAACTGGAGTGCACAGAGTGCCTCGGCAACTGAGAAGTGACTTCTGGGTAGCTTAAAGTTTAACAGAGCACGCATTATACATTTTAAGCACATGGAACGAGATCTTGTGTGGAAGAATAATGAAGCAGGCAATGGTATTGCCCACCTGGACTACTCTATATTACTAATTGAATTTTCTCATTTTCAGAGTACTTAAGGGCAATCTGTTTTAATTGTTAAAAACCATTCAAAAGCTAAGAGTGCATAATTTTTTTTATTTAAAATGACCTTTTCCAACGGGCACTGCTGTCATCGTCTGGTCATTATCATCTTTCTGTTGTAAAGTATGTTCATTTTACACTGAACCTACGCATAAGATGTCTGTCATGAGTTTTTCTACTTGACATTATAAACATCTGTCATCACTAAAACATTTAAAAACATAAAGCACCCTGTCAAAAATGCAATGCCCATATACATATTGCTCAAAGAAGCTTGTTACTTTATACAAACACAGCACACAACAGCACATCTGTTTTACATATGGTGGACACACACTAACCAGTGCGAATCCACATTCTGTGGACCAGTGGATTTGCACTGGTTAGTTAGTATGTGCCCAGCACATACAAACAGATGTGCTGTTGTATACCATTTTTGAATGATGTAACAAGCATCTGTGAGCAACATGTACATGGACATGCACTTTTGGACAAGGTGCTTTATGTTTTTAAATATTTTAGTGAGAACAAATGTTGATAAAGTACTGAATTTTACAAACTTGACATCTTGTGCACTGACCGAGAACCCGGTTTCAATTGCAGAGTGCCTATCTAACAGCTTCCACATGCAACCAAAATTTGATTTCACATACTCTTCATAATTACTTATTGAATTCAAAAATTTTAAATGCTGTTGTATTCTTCTCATTAAGAGGCACACCCTCATGTTAAATGTTTGACACAACAAGGCAAGTATTACATTTAGAAACTATTTGTTTGTCTTGAGTCAAGCACACATGCTGCACAAATTTTCAAACCTTTATGAAACTTTTCCTCCCCAATACCCCTGCACAATGATGAAAGGAAAGATGTTTATTGCTTACTAAATATACTGTCCATGCAGTAAAAGACCACCTCAGATGTGGAGCTTAAATTTATTACTTCTTTATTACAGACTCTATTCACATCACAGTCTGTGGACAGTATCCACACATACCACTGAATGTACCTTCAAAATTATATCATTGTATGTACAACACACAGTCCAAGGGATGCTGAAGAATGAGTGTCTGCTTAAAATGGCAATGGTATATAGTAAAATTTCAACATTAGGAGTGACATTTTAATTTATTACTTTACTACTACCTCTATACAGAACTCAATTTGCAGATGTGTGTTTGCCATCTTTAAATGGCTACTCTAAAGTTGGTTTAGTGACTTTGCTGTACATCAACAATAATTGCAGATGTGTTGGGACTTTCACAGCATGTCTCATTATAAGAAGATGCCTTGTTGAGAGATGAGACATCCCACCTTCAGTATATTGGGCTGGTTCTAATACAGACTGGTCACTGGCACCTGCCCTCACTTGAACAGTGCCTAGCAACCTAAAACACATTGGCCCTCCAAATACATATCTAGTGCAACTATATACAAGTCAGGACTGAACAAATTATTTATAAAATTATAATAGCGGAGGCATATTGGATCCCTGGCTTTTATGCAAAAGCACTACATGGTGTTAAGTGATTTTTGGCACCTGACTTTCTATAACCCCAAGTTTGGGGTCTCGAAACAGGTCTGTACAGAGATATTACTTGCTGCATCTCTGAAGGGATTACACAGAACACTCAGATATTAAACTTGCAGCACAGAAAGGAAAATAGCACAAAAAAGCTTCAGGGTTCCACGTCTATCAGACACATCCTCACAGAAGAAACTGGTGGCTTGAAAATGTTTTTCAGTCCAATGAGGAAGTTGTAGATGGGTATTTTGCAGCCATCCCTGAATCACACTTCATGGGTGCAATAATGTTGGACAAGGTGCAGTTAAATTGATTAAGCTGTGCCTCTTTGATCTAAAACATAGTCTTTCCTGCCAGGCAGAGACATTTTCATCATGTCATCACACCTTCTGGTCTGCCTGGATATCCCAAATAGCTGAACAAGAATCTTCAATGAGTACAACAGTTTTTCGTTATACACTTACACACTTCGCACAATTAGATGTAGAGTAAACAAGAACTTGGATCTGTATTGTTAAACAAAATTTGTAACTAGCTAGAAAAGATGACTCAAGCACAAAATTGGTCTTACCTGCGCCGAAATGTCTCCAGGTGTGTTTTCAGCAGCAAGAGAGCTCGTTGTATGCAAAGCAAGCTGGACTCCTCGGCTACTTCAAGATCAGCAGTAGCTACCCCCAAATGTGCCATGCATTGTGATACAAATTCTGACTCATGATCCAGCTGACGTCCCACATAGTAGCTGTTGAGGTACTGAATGGCAGCCATACTTACATCTGGAGAGAGAAAAAAAAGAACACATTTCTTGTTCTCATTATGTCACTAAGGATTGTTAGTTCCAGCTGACAGTGAAGGGATCTTGATAATGTTATTCCTGCACAAGATATAAAGATCAATGCTAAGGCTTCCTGCAGATCTCATTTAAGTACCACCATTCACCACCTCATACCCCAACATTCTGTTCATCTGAAAGTTTTGAACTTATTTCTATAAGCGGACAAGACACTCATTCTCCGTAATAATACTTTATGATTGTTGCTGAACCATTTACTTAACTATCAAAACTTGGGGTAACACATAGCAAAGAATTCTGACACTTAATAAGAAAGATTAGTATCATCTGTGATAGTAAATGTCATGCATCTTAAAGTGTCTGAAATTTTAGCCGCAGAACTGATCCATAGCAAATGCTGCATTGTCGCTACGCGTATTCTTGAAACTAGTCTTTGATTTCTCTTTAACTGTTCAGTCATTCGAAGGGAGTCTTTGATACACTGCGTTGAAAAATAAATTTTGTGTTCATTGCAGCACAGTAACTTTACCCTTATAGCAGCACAATATGAATGTCACTGTATCACATAAAGTCACCTCAGATGCGAAATGACTTGCATCACAAAATCTGCACTGCAAATTCAACAAACAGCAATTACAGTTCTCAAAATTATTTGTAATTATGTTCAGTGCAAATTTAAATGTATCTTTCAAAACAATAGAATTATCATTATCAACATCTGACTTATTCCTGTTACTTTCTCTATGCAAAAATTGTCTCTCTCTTGTTCTTCGTCTTTCGGTCCAACCCGTTAATGTTCTTCTTCGAGGCATAGGCTAAAACAAATACAGTTTCCTTATAATATGGGACATTGTAGCTACTCAAAATGAAGATACTGAAAATTATGAACACACTAAATTTTGTGGTGACAGCAGCAAACAAAAGCAGAGTTGGTTCTATTTACTCTTAAGCAAAGTAAGTGAAAAAACGATCCTAATAACAAACATTTGTGTCTCCAATGACTTCTTTACTAAGTTTCATTTTCCACTGTTGACAACATCAATGGTGTGGCAGTTGTGGCATTGTTGCTGTCCAGTATGTGTGTGTTACTGCAAATCAACTATCTACAAAATTTAAACATGAATGTTCATAGAATGCAATGTCACAAAACACTGTTAGTAGCAATGTCACACACAAAGGAAAACTTTTCACATACGTGTGTCTATTTCCTTTTACCTCTCCTAATGTATGATTTTTTTCTTTCATGCACATCTACGGCAAAGTTCCTTTGGAATTATATAAGTTTCACTGGCCTCCTTGTACTTCAGATTTCAACGCTCATGTATTAATATTATGATTGCAAATAAAATAGATGCATTATCATTACGAATGTCCACACTGCTATTATGTTCTCTATGCAAAAATTAGGTGTGTCTAGCTATGTGCCTTTCACTCTGACCCCATTAGCATTCCTCTTCTAGGCATACCATAAAATAAATACAGTTTGCACATAATCACACACACACTCACACTCACACACACACACACACACACACACACACACACACACACACACACACACACACACACACTCTCTCTCTCTTCACAGAATTTCTCCTACGTACTTTTCAGGAACAACACTCCTGGTAGAAAGGATATTGCGGAGGCATAGCTTAGCCACAGCCTGGAGGACTGTTTCCAAAAATTCAGAGATCAGTCAGTAGAGCACTTGTCCTGGAAAGGCAACGGTCCCAGGTTCACATCCCCATCTGTGACACAGTTTTAATCTGACAGATTCCAAGCAAGTACAGGTTGACTTCATCGGTGGAAAAATTGACACATTGTTAGGCATGCTGCTGTTTCATGTTAAAAACTTTCTGCCGATAACGATGCAGGCAGGCAGTTTGTTGAAAAACTTGAAAAAATAGTTTCAGAAAATAAACTGGTATCTGATCAGTTATACAAAATTGACGAACCTGGGGCTAAACTACAAAAAGCATTTGGCTCAAAGAATGAAGCAGCCAAAGACACAAAGCTGGCAAAGGACAGGCTGACCACTGCACCATGCAGCAACTTAAGTTGTGACCGTAAATTTCATCATTTGTAACTGGCGCATCTGAGGAACCAAGAGCCTTCAAGAACAGGCATGTCGGCACTTCCTTTTTATTACAGAGCTAAAAAAAGTCTGAGTGAATGTCAATTTGTTTAAAGAATGGTTTTTTGATGTATTTGTCCTGGCTGTTAAAAATAGTTGAACTCCAAAGACCTAACACACCCTGCAATTCTATTATTAGACATTGCCCCAAGCCACATCTCTGAGTCTGAACTTACAGAAGGAGACATAAAACATACATTTCTGCTGCACATCGTGTTTGTTGTGAGTAACTGGTTGCAACTTACTCGTTTCTGGTGGTTATAACAGAGAATTTAGATGCAAATTAAATTCTGAGAATGCTAGACGAACTGTTTGACGACTCTGGCTCAGGAGAAAAGTTGGACAATTCAGATTTGAATTCAGTTTATGAAGATTCTGAAGATATATGCAATTATAATTCAATATATAATTATCAATATACCGTAATAATTCACCTATTTTTCTTGCAGACAATACAATTTGTAAAGCTTATTGCTTATCATTTTCAACAGCTGAAGAAGACATGGAAGCTGAATTGTTGCAGCCTTTTGCTTCAACACCTACACCTTTAAAAAAAATTATGAAATACTACAGAAAAAACATGTTTATGCTGAACTTGGCTCGAGTACTGTGGATGTGCCGCTCATACTTTATGTTTTCCAAAAGGCAATTGGCGTGCATGCACCTCTTGACATCAGATCAAATGTGTGCAATTGTTTTTCATTGTTCATGCCACCAGAAATAATTGGAATAAAAAAACCGAGACAAACTGAAATGCAGAATTTGCAAAAAGATGGAGACAAAATACAGTGAAGCCTAACAGAATCTGGGGCAAGTTGAAAGTGATAAAGATAAGCAAGATTTAATTGTTTTCTGCTATTATCACTGATGTTCATGTTCTGAAAAAGTCTAAACTCACTGACTATTGGTCAAACAATCCAGTTCTCGACACTACTTTTGCTGCTGGTATTATGAGCCATAATTTTTCATGGTGACCTTTTCAAATTTTCACCTATGCCACAATGAACAGTGCATATCTAGCCATCACCTAAACTGTGACTGGTTCTGTCTTCTGATCTTCATTTTTGCAGTGCACTAATCTCACAGTTCATGAAGGTATGTGCAAATTTACACCGTGTAAAGTTCTGTGCATACTTGAAAAACAAGCCACAAAATCAAAATATTTCAGCTATGTAATGCATCTACAGGCTCTGTTCAGAGCACAGAACTGAATGGTGTGAGGAGAACAAAGGAACCTGGACATATGGCTCTCCTGAAGAGGTTCCTCTTATACGTGGACCAATATTGCAGTTCACCTGCTGTGTTTGATTACTTGTGGGATCAAGAGACAGCATTTCCATTGGTATTTGTATGGTGAACAAACAGGAGCTTTGCCAAACCACTGCTGTCTAACAGGAACCAAAATGAAGTGAAATAATTTGAAGCAAAAGAAACCACTTGTTGTGCATAAAATGGAGGGATATAAGAGAGAGAGGTATTGGCGCTGTCAACAAATCACAGTGTGTCCACAATCAATGTAGTTGTGCAGCCACCAGCAGGGCCTATTATGAAATGCAGACACAATGTTGCTCTTGACTATAATATTTATAAGAAAGGTGTTGGCAGATTTGATCAGATGATAGAGTAGCATCCATTCAAATAAAAACAGATGAAGTAGTACAAAAAGTTGTCCTTCCATCTTTTCATGACTAGTGCCACCAACACTTTTACCTTGTTTCGGGAAGAAATGTATATTAGCAGATTTTCTTATAGAGCTAGTGGATAGTTTTGTTCTGGAAGATATAAAAAAACTCAAAGATTACAAGCTTTGCAATCAGGACAAGTAGTTTACGAGGCAGACATTTTCCTGGTGTAATACCAACATCTGAAAAGAAGACAAATGTGACATGTTTGTAAAGGGTGTTCGGAAGTCAGAGTGTAAACTCACCCAGGAGAGCAATGTGCTGGTGGTGAGCTGATAGTGGCATGCCATTCTGTGCACTGAATTGTTTCAAAATATGTCACAGTCAAGCAATATATGCTTCAAATTGTCTGTACGAGTTCTTTCAGATGACAATACTGTATTTTTAAAGTATTATTACCCGTCTTCATTTGCTAAGATAACAGAAACACACACTCTACAAATGGATGCATGGCTTCAATAAATCTTGTTCCTTTACTTTACATGTAACTACACTTACCAGTGTTGGACACTCGCAATGCCACTTTCCACAAGTGTGACATATCTGCATCACGTGCAAGGGAACACAACTGCTGGAATAAAGCAAGCCCTGTCATCGATATTCGCTCTGGAGCAAGGGCAGGCAGTTTATGAAGATACAGATGTCTGAGAGCATCACTACCCAATGCATGTTGATCTCTTGACTTTGCTTGATTTAACAACCAAGAAAATAGCTCATCTGCACACTGTGCATCTGTAGCCAGGCAGTTCCATAAAATGTCAAGCTGATCAATGCTCAACCTGTTGTAGTAATTCAAAAGCAGAACATGAGAATCTGTAACATTTTAACTACACTATTTGTATAAAATATGCCTATAGCAAGAACACTGTTAAGTAATGCAAACACACAAATAGGAAAAGCTAATGGTTTAAATTAATATACATACAGCATAGCTATAAGAAAGCTAAGCTTTCACATGTCGTACTGCAAAACAAGGTACATTTGTTTAAAGAAACATTTGGTTTTAATATGTTCATAATAAGTTACCATTCATATTCTCTCAGCTGAAGTATTTCCAATGTATAGACACTTCAGACAGGACAAAAATTGGGGCTCAGATAACAAAAAACGAATGACGAGCCTTTAAAAGACCAAAAACGATTACAACTAGGACACCCTTATGTAGCAAACCAAACTGGACATATCTTGGTTTCATAGTGAAACCTCAAGAACAAAAGAAATCTTAATATTCAAAGGAGTAAAGGAAACTACAGATTGCACAGTTCAACTTGTCCCCTCAGCAGAGGATGCTGGAAGCCGAAGCTTATGGTCAGTTCATAGTACACTGGTTGCTGAGACAAGCCCAGACCCTTCTTCCCAGAGCAGCCAGCTTTTATAGCTTATATTTTCTGCATACGTGGACAAGAAAAAAAAATTCCTGGATTTCCCAGTTAAAAATACACTTTTGTCCAGGTGAAAATACACTAAACATCTAGTGAAAGTACATTTTTCAGTGTTAAATGACATTGTACTTTCACTTATCAACCCTTTGAATGGTGAAGGTTTTATACACCAGCATAGAACCTCCCGGCACTTTAGAGAATGAAACGCAAAAAAAAAAAAAAAAAAAAAAAAAAAAATTAAAAAAAAAAAAAAAAGTTTTTGAACAATCTTTGAGGCAACATAGACAATGGATATTTTTGTATTCCAAAAGTGTAAATTCCAGCTACTGCACAGGAATTCCACTGTATACAGCACAGTAGGTTCCAGAGCATTGAAATCAAGACTAGAATGTGCTTTTATCAGCCAATCAAAGCTAATGTCAAGTGATCTCACCAGCCCATGACAGAAAACATTCAAAGCACAGCATACGAGCTGTAGTCAGCCTATAGCAAGAACACTGTTAAGTAATGTGAACACACAAATAGGAAAAGTTGATGGTTTAAATTAATATACATACAGCACAGCTATAAGAAAGCTAGGCTTTCACATGTCGTACTGCTCGTCAAAAGTTTTTTGCTATTTTTTTCCAAGGGTGTGGTTAGGTAAGGAACTCAAGAGCATGGCTAAAATTGCAGCAGCTGAATATTTCAACAAGCACAATTATAAATTTCACTGCTATACACTGAACTTTTGTGGGCTACCTGGCTGAATACATATTCCGTCAAGCACTTAGATTTTTCCATAGAAAAACCAATTACGTATAAAATTGCTCAAGAACTAACGTCACACTTTTTTTAAAAAAAAGGATAATTATACTTTTTGCCATCAATAATGATGGCAAAATTAGTAATCTACGAAAGAATTAAAATACATGAAAAACTAACCTTGAAACTTTTTTTAAAGAATACGTCACTCTTTAAGGTACATAAAAACTGATCGCCGGCCGGCCGCCACAGTGACTCAAGTCCGAGTCGTTCATTGAAGGGGCCCAGTAAAACCGACTTCCCCTGACAACGCCTAAGTCGGGCCATTTGCACAATCTGGCAACACTGTAAGATGTGTAAGTGTCAGGAGGACGTGTTGTCTACTTCCGAGATGTCGTGTTGTGTGAGGCCATGGTCTAGTGGTAATGGTCGACCATTCTAAACTTTTAGTCGCGTGTTCGCGTCCTACTGTATCTCTTACTTTTTTTTAACCAGATTTCGGTCATCGTCTGAAGTTACGAGCGTGAGTGAACATCGAAGATAATTCGCTTCACTTTCTACCCACCAGTAATAACAAATAGTTCCAGAAACAATTCCGCAGGACGGCTCGTCGCGATCAGAATAGCCTACGCTCCAGCGTTTCCTCGCGCTGCAGAGGCTACCGGCCAGCGACCAGACGCCGCCCTCCGCCTGAAATCGGGCGCCGCCCAGATGAATGCGGCGCGACGCTGTCAGTGTATGTATCAGCTGTCATTTTCGAATTTGAAATTCTAGTTATCATCTTGCAATTTTCCACATTAAGGAAGTCTCGACTACTGATATAAGTGATGGATTACCATTTAACCATCATGCGACATTTGCATTCAACAGGCAACATTCAGAAGACTGGTGTAGGAGTACTTCACGCTCTAATTCGAAACTACAAAAATCAACGGAGTAACTACTATTGCAGTTTTGCATGAACGTCATCAGATCGCTCATTGAGCATTCTTATGCAATACTGTTACTGGTGACGAGTTATCATGCCTTTATCGTTAACTTCCTAATAAGAAATAAAAGGCTGAGCCCTATTAAAAGACCTAACTCGAGCAAAGAGTAGTGTGAACATAATATTTTCCATGTGATAGCTCCAAAAGTGTGTTTTGCATTACGTATTTTTCCCCAAGGATGTGTCCATCACAGGCGGAATTTGTTGTCAACAACTGACACACCTTCCGGTCGCAGTGTAAGAAAATCGACCGACAAAACTACATCATGTATTCTACTGAATGATAACGCACTCTGTTGATTTGAGAAACAAAACTATGAAGGAGATCGATAGGGAAGTCATCTATCAGGCACTTCTACTGATAGGGAACTCGTCTCTCAGGCACTTAATCGTCGTAAAATTTTACCTTCCATGCTCTTGATCGATCAACCGGCAAGACAACTCATTTCTAGACGAAAATGTAATTCAACTTACTATATAAACGTCACAATTGCAGTCTACCTTAATAAAGCATTAAGTGTCTGTAAGACTGTTGTGCCTATTTTAACACGAATTACTATGATATTACCTACTTTTGGCTTCGAGAAGGTCTGTATTTACTTCATGTCCTGTATTATACTCAAGTATTATGAAAATGTGGCATTTCATAGATAAAACTATGTATTCACAACACCGAAAAATATGTCGGCAGAAAACAAAAGTGGCATTATGAATTTTGCAGTTCCAAAAGGCTCTCGCTCCAACACTAAGGGGTACTGAAAGTAGCAAGAAGAATTTTGCTCGAGCGTTGTCTTACAATTCTCTTATTGAGTTTCTATCTGTCTGCTTGTATCTCTGCTACAAAAGAATTAAAAACTTGGCTTTCAGCGAGCCTCAAAAGGCCAACGAAAGCACCTGGTACATGGTAGGCTGGCACATTACCTCGTAGGGTGGGGCTTGCTTATTGGGCCAGTAGCCGCTATGACATAAATCGCAACGCAAGGGACGAGAGAAATTGTATTTCCCTTGAGGAACGACTTTGTGGACCCAAAAGCATTAACTCATACCCTTATATCGCATCTCAAGTGAAAATAGCTCACATTATTCAATTGAAATGACGCGATAATATCAAGTGAATTTAGCAGGATAGTTCTGTGCCATCTAGGAAGTAATTCGTCGGACACAGAGTTGTCAGACATATACAGCGTTGTTGCCAAGTTTCAGTTACACTACCAGGAAGGATAATAGCTGATGTGTTCTGTGAGTGGCCTCGGAAGTGGCTATAACTTCGTCTCAAATTTGACGGTGGCAAGGGCCGGAATATCCTCATTATATGTCAATGAGTCTTATTCGGCTTTCGGTAACTACGTTTCGGGGCTAGAGTGTAATTACTTGTAATAATTCGATGCACTTCTCCAGTGGCTGATTTGGCAACGTACCTTTTCTATACAATATTGTTATTGAGATCACAGATATTGGCACACCCGCCAAAAGACAGGCATCACCTGGTTTCTTGTTGTCAGATTTTCTGACAGAAATTCTGCCGTCGCTCGAAACGTGAAGACTGTGTCGGTTAATGGTCGCTTATTTGGCATTTTCGATCAGCCCTGAGGCTGCAAATGCACACAGTTCACTGCAGTCGGCACTCCCTACTGGTGTTGTGTCCTACATGCATTTGCGGCATCATGACTGATTGAAAGCGCCAGAAAATTGACTATTACAATTTCTCCACTGCAGTGAAATTCATGCCCCACAGGGTGAATTCGAATATTCCATATGGCGAAAACCTGGTGTTTCTATTCTTCCAGCTCTAACATTCAAAAAATAGTTACAATAAACGAAAGAAAGGCGCTTATGAACTAATAAAATAATTAGTGGAATCTGACAAACTCCATCTGTCATCTGATAATTGTGAAAAACTACTTTTTTCATCTGCACAGCTCTCCAGTATTTTTAGTGTGGATTTCCGGTAGAAAATTTGTTGGGCGCCAAATCTGTGTGGTCTGAACCCTGCTTGGTATTCATCAATTAGGGTTCCGACTTGTTCTTGTGCACGTTCTAAGAGGCACATGGATACGATTTTATGAGGACCTGAAAGGAGGGAAATTCCTCTGTAGTTATTCACATCATATTTGCGGCCTTTTTTGTGGAGTTGTTCGATCAGGGCACATTTCCTGTCGTCTGGGAGTTTTTCACTTCGCCATATTTCCTGAATGGTCTGAGTGATTTCCTGTAGTGTTCGTGGTCCAAGAAATTTCAGTAGTTCTGCGACGATTCTATCTTTTTCTGACGACATTCGTTCTTGAGTTTTTGTATGTGAATCTGGATTTCTTCTTGTATTGGTGGATCGGCATCGGGTTTCTTGTATCTTGGGGATTTGTGTGGGAATCATTTGGTTGGTTTGGAGCAGTTAAGGAGATCGGAAAGGTAGTACGCCAATTCTTCAGTTTTCTCAGTTGGTGAGGGCGAGTTTTCCATTTTCTTCTTGAAGGTCAAATTTTGTGGTGAGTAACCTTTAATTTTGTTTGCGAAAGTTCTGTAGGAATTTCTGCTGTTGTAGTTTCCGAAGTTGTCCTCCACTGATTTCATTTTTTGGTGATGTAGTTGCGTTTGGTTTTTCTGATGGTTCTGTTTGTCTTTTGCGGATGTCAACGAAATGTTACAGGCTTCCTGTGAATTAGTTGCTGTTGTATTTTTCGAAAGCGAGTCGGCGATTGATGATAGCTTGATCGCAGTTCCATCATGTTGTTTTGCCTTTTTTAAAAAAAGTGGGATTATTTCTTCGGCTTTTCTGATAATTTTACTGCAGAAGTCAGTCCATTTGTTCGTTGGTCCTTTTTCCCATTCTTCTGTGATATTGGTTTCTTCAATTTTGGATGTGTCGAATTTTTGGATGCAGAGATTTTTGAAGTGAACTCTCTTCTGAGAGAATTTCACTTGAACACGTGTGAGGCAGCGGTCTGAGTCAACGTTCGCGCCTCGTCGGACTTCAATATCGTGGATGACTGTACTGGGCGTAGCAGATGACAACGCGGTCGATCTGGCATTCACCAAGATGCTGGATCGGGGATCGCCATGTTTTCTGTTTTTTCCTAAAGTGGGAGACATCATGTGGAGGTTGAATTGTTGGCAAATTTCAATGAGCCGTTTGCCGTTGGTATTAGCGTTTTGGTGTGCGGAATTTTTACCTAAGATTTTTCTACAGTTTTTTTCTGTCCCAAATTGAGCGTTTGAAGTCTCCCATTTGAATTTTCACGTCATCTTGGTGAATTTTGCTCATGGTTTTTTCGAGTGTTTTCCAGAATTTTTCGACGTTGGTGGGGGCATGCGCATTTATGAGTGTATATTTTTTATTGGTGCTTTGAATGTGCATAGTCATAAATCGATTGTTGATGGGTATGATTTAGCTGACATATTTACTTTATTATTTTTCTCCTGTTTTTAATTTAATAATTTGATAAGTTGATGATGGATCTGTGTACGAGAAATGTCATGCCGAAGATTGGTGCGCCTTTCGCTACCTTTTGCTGCGTTTTGCTCTTGAGGATGCGATAGTTTCTGTAATGCAGGGTTTCACTGTCACTTAGTCATGTTTCTTGAAGAGCAAGGATGAAAATTTTTTGTTGGTCGATTTCTTATGTGAGATTATGTAGTTTTCCTGCTTGAGATCAATGTATTAATATTTAGTGTTCCAATGAATGTTTCCTGCTAGTAGGAAAGCTTACCAGAGACCTCCGATATTCTCTGCTGTGTTAGCCTGGACTTTCCAGAATCCGAAAGTCCGGTTGCCGTTTGCCGTGTACCACCTGGGGTAAAGTTGAATTTATTTGCACAGTTCATGTTTGCTTGTGTTTCATTGGTTTGGCCTGGATAATACCAAGACCTGATAGGACCAGAGGTTGTTGAAGCCTCTGGAACCCAATATTTTCAGACAAGCTCATTGAGCTCACAGACGCTGACCAGAGTACCCGTGATTTTCACTCAGAGATGTTTGGATTTTGGGTTCAACTGGTTGAATAGCCGTTGAGGATTGTGTTAGTATTTGGTGCACCCCAAATATTTGATTTTCTCGGTACCACCCACCCACATCTGGGATGCTTTCCCCTATCCGCCACCTGTGGAGGCGTCCGATGGGGATCTAACAATCTCACACGGGATTATTATTATTATTATTATTATTATTATTATTATTATTATTATTATAGTGTCATTAGAAAATCTGGTATGGTGTATCTTCCCACCACTGAGATAGATGTGTATTGTTCGATTCAAAATATTGCATCTCACAAATATAGGTTGTAATTACGTTACATTGCTGCTAGTAGACATATTCCTCACTTTTTCTTAGAGAGTTGCTACCCGTTACGCCAGCAAAGGAATTTGTGTGTGTGCAGCATTGTTGCAATACAGACGTTCAGATTATCAGATTTCTGTAATTCCAGTTTGATACCAGATTGTTCTAATCAGATTCTGCCAGTTTGTCTTAATGCGGATTTCTGACTACGACTCTCGTCATATGATAGATTCGGTAAACCACATTCCTAATCGCCTTCGAGAAATCTTTCTTAATGATGGTGGGTGGGTTGGTTACTAAAGGTATACTCGTCCACAAAATCCATGTTGACAATCATCCGATAATTAGTCAAAATTTGATTTGTCGCAGCTCATTAGCATACAAGTTCTCCTCACAATACTTGCAATGCAATGTAACTGAAAAATCTCATCCACTCGACGCCAACTGAGGAACAGACAACAGTCATCACGCCCACTAGAATCAATGATTGTGTGTGTGTGTGTGTGTGTGTGTGTTCACACACAATCTGGATCAATACTATTAACACTGTACACTGTAAAGTATTTTAATGCAATGGCTAGTTATTAAAAACTGAATTTTTACCCAGCACATGTCCTGCATATTACGTTAAGTAATTAAGGTGTATTAACTCCACAATATCGTTAGCAGAGACAGGTGCTCTTGTTGTCACAGCTCGTGACAAGTGCAGCGATTAGCAGTGCCCAGTGCCACCGCAATTTGTTTATGCTGGCTGAGCGTGGCCACTGCAGCAGACGCTTCACTGTAAACAGGAAGAAATCACCTTGGCTCTGACTGCAGTGAGCGGACATCACTGCCTGCATATTCTTACAGTAACCAACATGAGACTCTACTCACAGGTGCATTGGAGGAATTAGAACGGGTATCATTTCATCAGTCATCAGAATATTAACCAGTGATGAAGCATCCACTCTATTGGGATCTCAAGAAAATAGGAACCTTCTCACAAAGTAATGTGAGGTGATATCAAAATTTATCCAACACACAAAAATTAGCTCCAGAACTTTCATGCATGCAGTACTAGCACATTAAGAAATATTATGTGTTGGAAGCGTATACTTCATTTCCTCCTCTCATATCCTTGTTTTAGGATGAAGTGAGAAAATAAGTGCAAAAAACTAAAGTTTCTGAGAAGCATATAAGTCATTTCATTTTCTCTTGTCATCGCTTTTGTTTTAGTATGAAATGAAAAAATAAACAGTTTAGGGTTATGAAGCATAATATGACACCAGATTCTTAATGTAGGCCCTATCGGAAACGCAAAAAGCAGGGAGCTCTCCATTCTTTTGTCCGACAGTCGGTTTCCTTTCACGCATTATTACTGCTCGCAGGGTCTTATTTAAGGACTTGTGGGCATCAAGTTCTTCAGCAGAATGAGCCTTATGTTTTTGTGGTAGTTACGGTATGGAAAAAAATTCAACAAAGATGAGTTCCCCCAGAACAGTGAAGATATTTGCACATGGCTATTCAGCAATGGCTGCCAGCTGCCCTAACACTTTATAGAATTCATGTGGCAGGCAACACAACTGTGAATGCACTTCAGACTTCATTCAGTAAGTCGTCAGCAGACAGATGGAAGTGTCAAATTAATGTCGCTTTCAGAGACATATTCAATCCAAAATGAGGTGTTATTAAGTGTGTTCTAGCAATTACACTTCGATAATTCCCATATGAGTATTCTAATAGTCAAAAGAATCCGTTAGCGTGAAGCCATCAGGAACTACATTAATATAAACTGCAACAACTCGAAACAATACGTGGACTCTTCTCTTTGCTGGGTAACCTCTTAATGTTATTTAGGATTCTCTCTGTCCTAGGCGTAATGCAAATGGAACTTCACATTCATGAGGTGCTTTCTGCTATTCTTGACAAGCATCAGCAACTTGTAACCATCACGAGTAACAACTGTGTGATGATAATGGTACAGGTTGTCGGTGGATGTGGTGGTATTATGCTGTCAAACTGCTTACAGAAACGTTAATGGTGGCACACATAATTTAGCGCTGACTACAGAAGTAAAGATAGTGTAATGGCATCATCACTTCTCTTTATTTGGCATCAGCTTGACTAATCTGATTTAATGAACATAGTATTCCATTCATCATGCGGGTATTACATTAATTCTGCACTGAATTGCTTGACAAATATTATTGCAGCTATGCAACTGAAATGACTCACTGCATGAGTATCTACGTTGCACTTGGTTAAATGATCAGCTCACTGCAATCTCGCTTCTACTGTAAATACTTGTGCACTGACCATTCGTTATTTGACTGAATATGCACTACAACCTGATTTGCATGTATTGACATGGGTTAGTGGCATCACAAAGCAATTACTAAGGAATGGGTGCCATTGAACTCCTGTTACATTGATGGTAAGACAAATATTCACAAATCACCTGTATTGTCTCAAAAGACAATTGCATCTTAAATATCGAAGGACAGAAGTCCACACTGTCACAGGAAGTTGAAATGCAGCAACAGCAACAGATGAAAATTTGTACCCAACTAGGGTTTAAACCTGGACCTCCTGCTTATTAGGCAGACGCGCTGACCATTGCACTATTGGGACACAACAGCCAATTTGCCTGCAGGACCTATCTACTCGTACTAACATTCCTCATCAGACGCAAATTCCCATCTTTGCCACACACACACACACACACACACACACACACACACACACTGAACAATTCATGTTTAATAACTGACAGTGATTTGGAAAATTTACGTTTGTGAGATGGTTACTTTACGCTTTAATTACAATATCTCTCATTGTTTACTTTGAGGGAAACCTGCTTCTTTGTGCCCTAGCCTATACAATGGCAATGAGTGAATGCTCACAGCCTTGATACCTCACTGGATGTGATACTGCATCTTTAGCCAAACATTCAAATCCCTCTCGATAAGTGTATTTCAAGTCAGATTGTTTTGTTCCTCCTCTACTGTCATTGAAAAAGGTCACAATGAAATTAAGTATAGGAATCCTACAAGATCCTTGAGTTCATACTGCAGTGCTGTGGAGATAAAAAATTTAGTTTTTCATAATTATCAGATGACAGAAGGAGTTTGTCATATTCCATTAATTATGATTGCATTATTAATTATTGGTACACAGGCACTTTTCTGTCATTTATTGTAACTATTTTTTGAATGTTAGAGCTGGAAGAATAGAAACATCAGGTTTTCGCCATATGGAGTATTTGAATTCACCTTAAGTCTTCACGTGTCGAGCAACAGCAGAATATCCATCAGAAAGCTGACAACAAGAAGCCAGGTCATGCCTGTCTTCTGGCAGGTGTGCCAATGACAGTGATCTCAATAACAATATTGTACAGCAAAGATACACTGCCAAATCAGCCACTGGAGAAGCTCCAAAATTGCAAATCGCGTCTGGTGAATATGCTTTCAAGGATTCTGACCAATTAAGAAAGAAAAACACAAATAATTGTTGCAGTAATTAATTTATGACATTTCGTTTGCACTTAGTGCATCGATGTATTACAAGTAATTACACTCTAGCTCCTAAACGTAGTTACCGAAATCTGAATAAGACTCATTGACATATAATGAGGATATTACGGCCCTTGACACTATCAACTTTGAGATAAAGCTATAGCCACTTCTGAGGCCACTCACAAAGCACGTCAGCTAGTATCCTTCCCGGTAGTATAACTGAAACTTGGCAACAACGCTGAATGTGTCCGGCAACTCTGTGTCCGACAAGTTACTTCCTTGATGGCACAGAACTATCCTGCTACATTCACTTGATATTATCACTTCATTTCAATTGAATAATGTGAGTTATTTTCTCTTGAGATGTGATATAATGGTATCAGTTAATGCTTTTCATACCACCAAAGACGTTCTTCACGGGAAATACAACTTCTCTCGTCTCTTATGTTGTGATTTATCTGTCATAGCGGCTACTGGCCCAGTAAGTAAGCCCCATCTCCCGCACCTCTTCACTAGCTACGCGGTAATATGCCAGCTTGCAGCAAACATGTCTGAAAACAGTAAACAGAAATATGAGATACGTTGCAGTTTTGCATATGGTGGTGCCAGGTACCAGGTGCTTTCATTCGCCTTTCAAGACTCACTGAAAGCCAAGTTTTTAATTCTTTTGTAGCAGAGATACAAGCTGACGGATAGAAACTCAATAAGAGAATTGTAAGACAACGCTCGAGCAAGATTCGTCTTGCTACTTTCAGTACCCGTTAGTGTTGGAGCGAGAGCCTTTTAGTACTGCAAAATTCATAATGACACTTTTGTTTTAACCAACATATTTTTCGTTTTTGTGAATACATAGTTTTATCTATGAAATGCCACATTTTCATAATACTTGAGTATGATACAGGACATGAAGTAAATACAGACCCTCTCAAAGTCAAAAGTAGGTAATATCCTAGTACTTCATGTTAAAATAGGCACAATAGTCTTACAGACACTTAATTCTTTATTAAGATAGACTGCCATTGTGATGTTTCTATAGTAAGTTGAAGAGCATTTTCGTCTAGAAATGAGTTGTCTTGCCGGTTGATCGATCAAGAGCATGGAAGGTAAAATTTTACGAGGAACAAGTGCCTGAGAGATGAGTTCCCTGTCAATAGAAGTGCCCGAGAGATGACTTCCCTATCAATCTCCTGGATAGTTTTGTTTTTCAGATCAACAGAGTGCGTTATCATGCAGTAGAACAAATGGTGTAGTTTTGTCGGTCGATTTTTTTACACTGCGACCGGCAGGTGTCTCAGTTGTTGGCAACAAATTCCACCTGTGATGGACACATCCTTGGGGAAGAATACGTGGTGCAAAACACACTTTTGGAGCTATCACACGGAAAATATTATGTTCACACTACTCTTTGCTCAAGTTTAGGTCTTTTAATAGGGCTCAGCCTTTCATTTCTTCTTAGGAAGTTAATGATAAAAGCATGATAACTCGTTATCAGTAACAGTATTGCATAAGAATGCTCAATGAGCGACCTGATGACGTTCATGCGAAACTGCAATAGTAGTTACTCTGTTGATTTTTGTAGTTTCGAATTAGAGCGTGAAGTACTCCTATACCAGTCTTCTGAATGTTGCCTGTTGAATGCAAATGTCGCATGATGGTTAAATGGTAATCCATCACTTACATCAGTAGTCGAGACTTCCTTAATGTGGAAAATCATTCGTACCAGAACAATCTTTGTTGGAACAAGAATATCTTTTCTTGGCGTATTTTTCCCAAAAGCACTCGTGCTACACGCAGATCAAGTATTTGAAGCTGCCTCCTCTGCATTCACCCCTCTATTATACCAAAAGTAAGCAAGGTGTATAGGCGGACAAGGCAAAAAAAATCCCGGATTTTTCCCGGATTTCCCAGTTAAAAATACACATTCTCCCTGGTGAAAACACACTTTCTCCGTGTTAAGTGAGAATATATTTTCCCTGCAAAACTTATCAATCCTTTGAATGGTTATGGGTTTATACATGGGCGTTGAATTTCCTGGCACTTTAGAAAACGAAACTCAGAGGAAAAGACACATTTTGGAAATATCTTTGGTGTGCAGCAATATGTACGCTGCGTATTTTCGTATTACAAAAGTATACATTGGAATTCCACCGCCGGCCGAAGTGGCCGCTTTTGTAAGCCAGTCATAGCTTATGTCATGTGATCTCGTCAGCCGATGATAGCAGATATTCAGAGCATAGGGCACATGATGTAGTCAGCCAACAGCAATGTTACTGTTAAGTAGCACGACCACACAAACAGGGAAAGTTAATAGTTTAAATTAAAATACATAGTGTTGCTACAAGAAAAGCAAAGCGTTCACATATAATATTGGTCTGCAAGGTTAATACGCTACAAGAGAAGCTAAGCTTTTGCATATAATGTTGATCTTTTTTTGCACCTGTTACACTTTAAGATATATCATATAAATGCGTCAGTAAAATTTTTAATAATGACATAAATGTCGGCTCTGTAATTTAAGAAATTCATGGTACATTCTCGCACATAGTTCCACTTACGTAAAAGGATATTTACTTTGAAAGTAACGCTTTTCAAACCACCATTCACAATATTTTCCCACGACCTGTAAGAAATATGTTCGTTTCAGCAGTTGCCAGAGAGCGCATATAACAGGTGACACCGCGCTTGCGCAGCTACCATGACGTAGGAAGCCCGTATGTACATATGTGTAAAACATTGAAAGATTATACATTATGTTATAAAAGGAACAAGACATCAGAGGATACTCCAAGAGCATTGGAATTTCGTGAACCATACTAAAATGTGCACATTTAAAATGCATACTTAAAGCGCACATTCGTATATCCACATTCCCAGTGAAGTAGACCTCGACCTGATATTAAGCTTTTCAGTGTGGTTTTTGGGACGTAAATTTTCTTGGAGCACCAGTACTGTATTATTTCATGTTTGGCTCTTTATTATGGCATAATGCCATACATGCTTGAAAGATGAAAATGTGCACTTGAATTGCAGCGAACAGTTGAAACTAGCTAGTACTGTGGAACTGAACATTTCATTTCAAATACATTGACTGCCTCTGCTGAAAAGGTCAATAAAAGTCAAATTTCTTTAGCAAACAGACAAAAATAACTTCATTGTTTTGCAAGGCGATTAATGCTTGATTGTCAGAAAGGTGGAAATAAAATAAAATCTGAAACTAATAACATATTTTAGCCTTCCATAATTATGTGAATGTATTTTAATTCACTTGATAGTGCCCAGCCACAGATATCTGTTTTGTTTTCATTTGACGTGAGAGTAAACAAAGGGGAAACAGTAAAATCACTAAATGTAAACAGGGGTCACGTGGAGACTACCCACTATAACTCAGACTGCTCTGCGCATCAGCCCCGGATCTACGATATTTGCTAACTGGGTCAATACTAAAAAAAATAGAATTTTCAAAAATATGTTCATCTTGTAGCGCACGTCTTTTGGAAAGTCTGAAACATAAAACAAATGTGTTCGAGGAAATGTAAGACATGTTATTTGGTCGTAAGTGTATCAAAGTGCAGTGCCACGCCTCTTCAGACAGCATTCTTCTATCGCCCGTCACTGTATTTCACTCTGTGGAATTGAAACATGTGTACTTTGTAATGGATGCCATCAAACTGCATTCAGGACAACGAAAATTGAAATGTCCTGTGGTGCCTCTCCTGCTCCCAGTCAGGCGGTTTGACAGCCTGCCCCTCTTGTAAAAAAACACAATTAATAGCGAATGGGATTATTTGTAATCGGGAGAACAAGAACTCTTCAGAAAATTTGCACCTTTTATTGCCTGTTAGCTAATAACTTGCTGTTTTGTGTGACATAAAATTAAATATAGGATACATAAAACCAATAAAGACAAGAGACAAGCAAGAAAGTACACATTTCTTCAATCCTTAGCTCCTAGCATTTTTTTTCTCTCTAATCTTGCTACAGCTTTACGTGGTGTGCTTTACTTTCTCCGAAAGAATCTATTACCTCATCAAAGTTCGTGAAACGTTTTGCTACATGAAAAATCGAAATGTTATCTAATACTGAAAAGCTGTTGACACAAATAATACCCAAGACTGATGTGGTTTCTCGATCTGATTACGTCTATTCTGTCACTGTCTGCTAGATAAAAGAAAATAGGCATTTCTAATACTGCAGCAATTTTGTAACACACACCAAATAAACGAGACTGTTTTGGCACAAATGGTCACTTTTATAACACGATAAAATATAATTCATGAAGTAACAATATCAAATGCCTATTTGGCCTACTAGAAGCAAAAAGCTTTATGTTTATAACACGACAAAATATAATTCACGAAGTACCAATATCAAATGCCTATTTGGCCTACTACAAGCAAAAAGCTTTATGTTAGGAAGTAGTTTCACATTTTATTCATACGCAACAGTTTCTTAAGCATGAGATCATATAGTATTAGAAAATTTTTATATAAGTTTGTAATCGTCTTATTCTTCCATAATTTGTGTGAAGTCCACATTTCTTCTACTTCCTCGTTCTAACAAACAGTCTTGTCATCACCAGTTCTGTAGCTATTCCTAACACTGTCAAAATTTGTTCGCCGGTTAACTTCGCTAACCCGGCCGGAATCACAGGTTTAGTTATCTCGCGATTATTCTCCGGTTATGTGTTGTTACATGTTCGTACAACACGTTTTCCGCGTTACTTTCCAGAATAGAGCTTAAGCAGCTGCTAGCCGGGGACTGTACAACTGGTCGTTACTAGTGTAGCGATCTGGCCAAAAATTTTCTGTCAAAATTTCATTTCCTTGGATACACCGAGAAGATAATACATAATCTTTCTCACTTGCTATTCCTGTTAGTCATTTATTTCCAAACTGATAGTCTGAATCTATGGATTTCGCTAGTAATTATAACAATGCTGATAATTCGCAAATGCAATCAACCAGATAATCAGACAGTGATTGGCATTCATCCGTTTGGCTTTACTCCGCTCAGCTCGTATAGCCCCGTCCCCTTTTGTCTGCGGAAAGTTTATTTCCAGATGCATCAAGGATTCGCATTCGCAAATCAACTTATGATTCATTCAGAAATCAACTTAAAATGTGTTCAAAAATGTTCAAAAACAAACAGGGATGCATTTCAAAATCATATCACTAATCGATAGACCAATGTGCACTGGATGCTAAACACTTTGTGAAACAAGCTTTTTTTCCCTCAAGAATATGAATTTGGCACCCCCTTTCCCAGTTAGCATCTAGCTGCTTGCTACAACTGCTTGCACAGCCAACAGCCACATTTCTGTAGCCAGAAGCGGGAGAATCTACTGCCCAAACGCGACCCAACTGCGCATGTGCATTGAGCCCGCTCGTAACTGCTAAAATGAATCTAATGCAAACATTTGTGACTTTACACTCATCGGAGGCAATTTGTTGTTATGAAGCACTGTATAGTCTTCCTAAAGCCTTTGACACATTTTGCTGTTGGCATACGCTTGCATGAGCACCGTGTGTCGTCGTCGTCATATATGGCACATTTCCTTAGCAATTTAAGTTATTTTCATTTTTTTCTCTAATTTATGTTTTATAGTTGAAGTGTTGTTCTGCAGTAGTGGGATACAGTAATATCCTTTGTTAGATTATCGGTTCTTACCAGTCAACACTGAAAAATTCCCGGAATTCTAAAAAATTCCCGGGTTTTTCCCAGTTTTGTCCACAGATGAAAAAATTCCCGGATTTTTCCCGGATCTCCTGGTTGTCCCGGGTCGTATACACCCTGGTAAATATTGTGTTGCAGATATTACACCTTTCTCCACTTGCGATCCAATTTTACAACGTTTATCTGTAGTTCACGATTTGCAAGTATGCGATCTACGATGCTTAACTGCAAGATGATAACTAGAACTTCAAATTCGAAAATGACAGCTGATACATACACTGACAGCGTCGTGCCGCTTTCACCTGGGTGGCGCCTAATTTCAGGCGGCAGGTGGCGTCTAGCCAGTGGCTGGTAGCTGCTGCAGCGTGAGGAAACGTTTGAGCGTTAGCTGTTCTGATTGCGACGAGCTGTCCTGCGGAATTTTTTCTGGAAGTATTTGTTATTACTGGTGGGTAGAAAGTGAAGCGAATTATCTTCGATGTTCAATTATACTTGTTACTTTAGACGATGGCTGAAATGTGGTCAAAAAAAATAAGAGATAAAGTCGGACGCGAACATGCGACTATAAGTTTAGAACGCACAATCATTACCACTAGACCACAGGCTCACACCACACAACAACATCTTGAAAGTAGGCAACACATCCTACCGACATCTTAAAGTGTTGCCAGATTGTGCAGATGGCAGGACTTAGCGTTGTCAGGGGCGGTCGGATTTATTGGCCACCTTAAGTGAACGATTCGGACTTAGTCTCAGTGGCGGCCGGCAGGCGGTCAGTTTTTATGTCTAAGACTTTACGGCAAACACTTTATGTGCCCCTGAAATCTTAAAGAGAGGCATAAATGGCTGGTCTTCTGGGCTCATAATTTTTCTAAGTGGCTGATCCTCAGTGTTAGGTTTTGAATGAGAGTTTAATGCTCTGTGATTTAAGAAAATCATGGCACATTCTCACAAGTAACAATTCATCTTGTGTAAAAGGAAATTTACTTTGAATGTAACATTTCTCAAACTACCATTCGCAATGTTTTCCCACGACTTGTTAGAAATATTAAGATTTGTGATGTTACACTCACCAAAACGATGCCCATGAGGAAGACACAACAAAAGCAGTTTGTTGTTACAAAGTATTGCATAGCCTTTGACACATTTTGGTGTCAGCAGACACTTGTGTGTGCGCTGTGTTTTGTTGTAGTAAATGGGTGAATTTTCTTTATAATTAAAGTTTTATTCTGGTATTATTCTCTTGTTTATGTTTCATTGCTGCAAAAATATTCTGCAATAGTGGACTAAAGTAAATTTCTTTGTTGGAGTATAAGTTCTTACAAGCCAAAATTACAAAAATTTAACTGAAAACTAAAACAATGAAAAATCCCACAATTCTAAAAAATTTCCGGGTTTTCTCTGGATTTCTCCCAGATGAACAAATTCCAGTGTTTTTCCAGATTTCCCTGGGTGTATACACCCTGTTACACAAGGAACAAACATTTCATGGATTAATATGTCACAGAAGAGACAAAAAAGTGATGGCGAGTCATTAAAGTGCCATGAATGGTCCATTCACTCATTATCAATCACTATGCATAACACTGACATGAATCAACACTAGATTCACAGTGGCTACTTATTGCTATGGTGCGCAATACTATTATTATGTGGGTAAAGTTGGCAATGAGCATAAACCTTCCACAGTGGCACAAAGTCAACTGACTTTCAATGACCAGAGAGGACCAAGTCAAAGTATGCAATCGTACTGCTCCCAGTGTAGATGTGGGTCCGGGGTGCAATAAGCTTTGAGACGAATCCTTCTTCAAACACACACAAATAACAAATGAGGCAGAATTGCTAGATAATACTTATCTAGAGGAGGCAAAACGTATAGCACTGCAAACAGAAACTTATGAAAGTAAAAGGGATTCACTACTTACTTAGCTTTTGGGACTAACAGTCCCCCTTTTTTTAGAGAAGAGAGTATTTTTTTGGGGAAGGATAAAAAAGCCAGGTCACTCAGACACCAGGACGAGAGACACCCACTTTTGTCTTCCCTTAGCCTCATTACAAGTGGATCTCTCTCATTTTGAGGGTCGATTGACCTGGCCTTCCTTTTTAACCTTCCACAACATATCCCTCCCTCTGAAGACAGAACTATTAGTTCCAAAGGGACAGCTGGGAGGGAGAGACAGAAAGCAGATGCTGTAGGGATGTGGCACCAATGATCTTGCACTGGTGCAGTTAATGGGAGCTGTGAGAAGCACACAATGAGAAGGAGAAGTGGACTGGGAGGAGGAGATGGGGCACATGAAGAGGAAGACTGCAGAGAGGAGAGTGTGAGTGCACAATGAGTGAAGTAGGAGGCGAGGGGAAAGAGGTAAACGGTGGCTGTGGAGACCGGGGAATGGGGTGAAGGAGCCTACAGAGAGTGAGGATTGGGGCCTCAAACAATGAGGTATTGGGAAGAGTGGGAAGGTATATATGGCATATGATGATAAGCAGCCACTAAATTCAAACATGTTGTTCCTCCACTGGGTGTCAGCTTTTATCTTTGACAGAGTTTGGCAGTGGGCATTCAGGTTGACAGTGGCTTGGTGGGCATGGCCACATAAAAGGCTGCCCAGAAGTGAGGGCAGTTTTAGTATATGACATAACTGCTTTCACAGGTGGCCTTGACTGTGAACAGATTGGACATGCCTGTGATGAGAACTGAATAAAATGTACTTTGTGGGTGCATAGGTCAGGTCTTGCACTTGGGTCTTCCGCAATAGTATGCCCCATGCGTAAACAGGTTGGATGCAGGGCCAAGACACTCCATGTTCATTCTCCCACAGCCTCGACACCTCTCGCAGGTGCTGGGTACATGTTCAGTTTATCCCTGCTTTTACATTCCCGGAATTTACATTTTTCCACCGTTTACGACATTTTTTATTGGTCCTGTCAAATTTCCTGTGCCCACAATGCTAATCTGTACCTGATTCTGCATCAACAAATTTATAATTTTCCCATGATTTATGCATTACGAAAAAATGTTTGTGGAGAAAATATGATGTTGGCTGTCCAGTAGTGTTTACAAATATTAAGTGGTTAAGTTTCTTGACACCAGGGCACTCTATGCAGCGGATTTGAACCAGTAAACAAGTCCAAGTTGTAACAATTCGTACTCTCCCGCTGTTACCAAGCTCTACTTGGTGTGGTGGCTGATGGGAGTAACTAGGTTTGTTCGAATGAAAATATCGTGACCAAACACAACCATTTCCAAACTGTCTCTACTGCACAAATGCACTTTTGTGATTGTTTTAATCATCATGACACCTTTGTCGAACCATATTTAGTGTGTTTCGCCATATGGCCACGTGGACGACACTTTGTGTCGCTCAAATGTTTTTAGTGTAAACACAGTGCCAGTTACATATTGTATTCATGCTGAGTGATTTGTTCTCTTTGTCAAGTGCAATATTTACATATGTATTTTTTGAGGTGTTACACAAATAAACAATGTGAGTGACAGTTTGTGTGTGTGTGTGTGTGTGTGTGTGTGTGTGTGTGTGTGTGTGTGTTTGTGTGGTCTTCTACATAACTGATGAGGCACAGTATCTGATAACCTCAAAAAGACAATTACAGTGCAAGAGATGCAGAATAACACATATTCAAATACCATACAAAATACTTATTTACTTATTTGCACTTGGCAACAAGAAAAAAATTCTTGAAACGCGTTGTGCTAAGTATGAAAAAATATGTAACTTACTGCATTATTTAAGTGATTAATGACAGCTGCAGGCTTTCAAAAATATTGATTATGACATGAAACTGAGTCTAATGTTCGTACTTCACAAACAGTTATCAGTTCCAGTTACATAGTTACATCAGCGGTTTTTATTAGATAATAAACCTTCATTAGATAGTAAAAAAGTCCCTGACAAGTCTTTTGATGCCTGTTATGTACATATATCATACATAAAGTGCAAGGGGGTGTCCTGTATGTAACTTTTACAGCTTAAAATGTTATTTCCCACATTTTACATTTTTATGAAGTTCCTTGAAAAGTGTAAAAGCGACGTTTCACTGTATGTTTATTGAGTTTACTATGAAAAAAGACTGATCTGAAAGAATAACAACATTTTCAATTTTGTTTATGTGTGAGTCGGCCACTCAATGCCTCAATTATATGATGAGTTATTACCTTTAGATCTTCCGTTATTTATATTTACCAAGGCTTTCCTCTATCATATTTCACACTGGGGCTATTCACAACTGAAGATGCATTGATACTTGTGTTTCATGATCTTTAATGAGAGTGGAAAAAATTGATGTAGTAAGTGAGATTGTGTAGAATGTATTCTGGCCTCAGTGAGTATATTGGTAACTTCTCAGTTCATAGAAGAATTTGCAAATTAGAAAAGCAAAACAGCAGCTGAACATAAACAATGTATCAAAATCATTTTAGGTTGGGACAATAGAAATGACAGTATCATTACAATCCTCTTTCTCAATATTGCTAGTTCAGCAAGTATGGCTGGAAAGTGTAAGGGTGTTAGAAAAGACTGAAATGCCACTGTTCCCCCACCCGTTTCCAACCTCTACAAATTAAAAGAGATAATATTTGCACATCAGTCCCAGTTTTGCCCAAAGTTTACAAGTACCATGAATATTAAATGTGTCAAAGATATGTAGGAACCTCTGTGTGTGTGTAACATACCAGGACTTTGACAAAACTACAAGCTTCTATCACATATTTTCATTGCAGAGTTTAGTGTGGCTGTACAGATGTGTAGTGGAAAGATGTGGAAGACATGAACACTAAGGTCTATTAAAATATTATACCAATGAGAAATAAAGACAATATGATAGTAGCAGTAGGTAAATAAATAATAAGTGGGTTTCAAAAATGTTTAGAAGTATGAAGACAGACTGTCACTCAAAATTATCCATTTAAGTCTATATTTTTGTATTGTTTTACAAAAATATCATTTTACTTGCATATGAAACCAATCTCCATGGCCTAGGTCACTAATTCACATTTTTGGGGTGTTGCTTGACCCAGGAGTGAGCTGGTTCGAACTCCGGTGGTGGAAAAAATTTCCACTGTCAGTGTTAGGCCGACAAGGGGAGAGGTGGTGATGTAAAATCCCTGATCACCAGACTCAGTGCCAAAATCCTGATTTAAATATCAAACCTCTCTGCAGTATCTCATGAAGTGAGGTCACGTGAAACTGTTGATGGTGATTCATCTGTTGGATGGGGAAAGTAAGCTTGGCGACCCCCTTTGGGGCTATTTGCGAGGAGCAGGCTATGTGGCAGCACCAGGTTTCACTTTCTCCTTTCTATCATCATCATCATCATCATCATCATCATCATATGACACAAACGTTAAACTAGACACACACACACACACACACACACACACACACACACACACACACACACACGTGTGTGCAGTATCTAAAATAGTGTGTGATGGAGCTTGTAAATAAACAACCAACCAATCAACTTGCATATGAGTAGTATGTAAGTTTTAAGAAACCAATAAAATGACTCACATGACAGAATAATGAGAGGTCACTATTTATTTTCTGACTAAAAAGATACATGCAACACTACATTTAACTGAACTATTGTACACTGAGGTGATAAAAGTTATGGGATGCTAACTAATATTGTGTTGAACCGCCTTGTGCCCTGCGTAGTGCAGCAACTCTATGTGGGCATGGACTCAACAAGTTGCTGGAAGTCCAATGCAGAAATGTTGAGCCATGCAGTGTGTACCGCCATCCAAAATAGCAAAAGTATTGCCAGTGCAGGATTTTGTGCATGAACTGACCTCTCGATTATGACTCATAAATGGTCAATTGAGTTCATATCTGAGAATCTGAATGGCCAAATCAATCATTCGAGTTGTCCAGTATGTTCTCCAAACCATTCGCAAACAATTGTGGCCCAGTGACATGGTGCATTGCCATCCATAAAATTCCATTGTTCTTTGGGAATGAATGGGTGCAACAGGTCTCCAGGTAGCCAAACATACCATTTACAGTCAACGATCAGTTCAGTTGGAACAGAGGACCCAGACCATTATGTGTAAACACATCCCACACTACTATGGATCCACCACAGCTTGCACAGTGCCTTGTTGATGACCTGGGTCTATGGCTTCATGTGGTCTCTCTCACACTTGAACCCAGCCATCAGCTCTTAACAACTGAAATCGAGGCTAATCTGACGAGGCACGAGCCCAGTAGAGAAGCTGCAGGCGATGTTGTGCTTTTAGTAGAGCCACTCATGCCTGCCATCTGCTGCCATAGTCCATTAACACCAAATTTTGCTACACTGTCCAAATGGATATGTTCGGCACACTTCACACATTTGTTTCTGTGACTATTTCATGCAATGTTGCATGGTTGTTGGCACTGACAACCCTACACGAACATTGTTGCTCTTGGTCTTTAAGTGAAGGTCATCAGCCACTGTGTTGCCAGTGGTGAGAGGTAATGGCTGGAATTTGGTCTTCTCAGTACATTCTGGACATTTTGGATCTAAAAATACTGAATTACCTAACAATTTCCGAAGTGGAATGCCCCATGCTAGCTCCAACTACCATTCACCATTCTAAGTCTGTTAAACGGGTCATGTGGCCATAATCGCATTGTAAACCTTTTCACAAAGATCACCACTGCACACCATTCTTATACCTTGTGTACATGATATTACCACCATCTACATGTGTGCATACTGATATTTTCTGACTTTTGTCGTCACCTCAAAGTACAATCATATCAACCAAGGGAAAATCTGGGATGGTATAATGGTAATATGAAAAGGATAGATGGTACTCCTCACATAGTGGAGGTATTGAGTGACAGACAAAGCACGCACGCACGCACGCACACACACACACACACACACACACACACACACACACACACACACACAAAATGACTACCAGATAGTATCAGCTATTGGACTAAGTCTTTCATCAAATGTGGACAAAACAACTAGCATCTTTCCCCACTCCTACCCTGCCATCACTCCCACTTCCTGCTCCACACTTGTTCTGTACTCCCACTGCCCACCTCAGGGAAGATCATTGTTCACCTTCGACACAACTATAGTTGGGCTTTAGTTACCAGACACAATAGTGGCCATGTGTGTGAGGGTCTTGCAAGCGTTAATGTTTGTATGTTTTGTTTTGTCTATGTTTGATTAAGGACTCAGTTCAATAGCAAAGTAATATCTAGCAGTCCTATTCTATGTGCCTGTGTGTCACCCAGTGCTTCCTCTAAGTGGTGAGTAGCTGCCTCCTCTACGTGGCGAGTAGCATTTATCCTTTTCAGTATAATGAAAAGAATAGTTGCTACTCATCATATAGTGGAGGTGCTGAGTCACAGATGTAGACAATGCCTCATTACCTCCGTATTTGGTGAGTAGCATTTCATCCTGGATTTTCCACTGTTTGTTTTATCCTTTCCATGTGGTTATAGAATCATTTCAAATACACATGATTTTGAACTGACCTGAAATTCTCAGGAGAACAAATTGGAGCGTAAATTGTGGTCAGAAACTGCAGACGCACTTGGATTTCAGTCTGATGTGAGTAGAGGCTGTTTTTTGGTCCCTCCTTTGTGTACACCTTCAAATTGTTGAAGAAGCATTCCATCATGTTGTGCTCTCTTTCTGCCCAAGTAGTCACCTGGTGGGTGTCCATTCCACGGAACTGTTGGAATGAGCCAAACAGCTTAGGCAAGAGTCGTAACGATACCACTACAGACCTGCAACAAAGGCAGAAAGCAGCATTCAACAAACATCCTCACAGAGCTGTCCGAGAGGCAGTTGCAGCTTACTTTATGTTTCTGTTGACACAGGCCACTGCTCCTAACATTAGGAAATAAGACTTTGGCCAAAACAGAAGAAATGCCTGTAATTCCTGAGAGGTATTTGCAGCAAAATCTTCTCCCATTCCTTTCTATTAAAAATTGAATACTCATAAACAAATAAACATGAAATGAGCAAATTAATGTAAATAAACACTGTACAAAAAAACAAACATGGAAAATAGTAAGGAAAGAGGACATACAATCTATGGAGGACATAAAGTCTATAATCACCAATTATAAAAAAACACTGACCGTGCAATTTAAAACACTGAAAAACTTACAATGTATCTTCAAACTTCTGAAAAAGTACTATTCTCTCTCTTTTAAGCAGCAAAAGTAAATCTTACAAGTGACAAGCAATCTCAAGTAAACTGCTTTAACCTCTGTCACATACAAGGTACAGCAGTGCATACTTTAAGAAACCACGGAAAGAGAGAGGTATAAATGCAAATATACATTAAACTAACAGGAAAATTAAATATCATTTGGGACAAGAACTACACCCACGAGTGACATCAGTTTAAGTCACAGATAGGAGATGAGGGCAAATCAGATGAAAAACCAATAAATATCTGCTACATCCAATGTCCCCGCACAATATACAATGCAAATTTTAGTCTCTATCATTTCCTGCAATGTTTTCATTTCTTCCAAATTCACTAGTGCTGTTTCTAGCACAGCTCCTCCTTCTGGTCTGAATTTTCAATAGATTTCTTTCTCCTTCTTCATCTCTTCCAGTATTTCTTTATTTTTTACTTTATACACCCATATAATTTTAGACCCTTTGTATAGCACGACATTTTAACATATCTTCACCTTCACATTTTAAGCTTTCCAATAGCCAGTCCCTTCAATGTATTGCCACACTTCAAGCATTCTGTTCCAAACATCTGTTTCTCTATCCTAGGGCAAAATATTTCACATTTATCGGCCAACTTGTTTGATTGCACATCCATTCATTCAATCGTTTCTTTCATATCTTCTGCTATGATGCTGTTAGACAGTGTTTCCATTTTGTAGAAGCATTTGGTGTATTATTTCCATCTACCTGTTCCTGCACCGAAGTTTTCGGTGGTAACACATGTGTTGGTGATACTGTTAATTTTCTCTCACACCTTTCTGCTGATATCATTTCTCAATTATCTATGAAGCTGACAAATTTTCAAATCTTGTTTTATCCATTTTTTATCCTTCTAAAACCCTAAAACAGATTCTCAGTTCTCCATTGACATTTTTTCTCTCTACTTTTTATATTCTTAGAAGTTTCTCCGGTTGGCTCTGAGCACTATGGACTTAACATCTGACGTCATCAGTCCCCTATAACTTAGAACTACTTAAACCTAACTAACCTAAGGACATCACACACATCCATGCCCGAGGCAGGATTCGAACCTGCGACCGTAGCAGTCACACGGTTCCGGGCTGAAGTGCCTAAAACTGCTTGGCCACCACAGCCGGCAAGTTTCTCAGGTCTCAATTATTTCATTATTTAATATTTATCGCTCCTCTAACATGAAACATGTTAGGCATTTCAAAGCAACACAGACTAACACAAAGCATCTTTTACTAGTAATTTCAAAGTGCCCAAGTTTGAGTAAAGTTATAGTGAATATCCGGAAGATATCTCATCCACAATACACTTAAAACTTCTGGGATAAGGAGTATTTCTCATTCCACATTTGGAAAGATCAGATTTCAAATATGTCTCCAGTTTTCTATTGGTTTCCCTAAATCCCTCAAGGCAAATTCTCAGAAAGTGGAGGAATCAGCAGTGATTTAATGATACAGCAATGCAGAAGGCAACAGGAGTCATTACATTAAAAATACAAACTATACAGATTGGAAACTGGAAATGAAGTACCGTTAGAAATGACAACATGACCACTTCTCATGCAAATAGTAATAATAAATGCACAGATAAACTAATTCCACGATCTGGTTTCTAGATGTACGTGGATTGCAAGAGGAGTGTTATTGGGAACAAAGTGAACAAGTACTTTACAATGAGAGAAGCGCATGTATGAAAATAACTGAGAAATGAGAGATAGAAAAATTGATGCTATGGAAAGGTAAAAAGGTTAAGTCTGTAGCCCACGTCTCGACCATTGGCCAGACTGCAGGTACAGTGGAGCCTTTCTACTCACCGAGGCACTAGGGGTGGTGGGCCCCTCACACTGGCTGCATTTTGTGTCGTCGCCGCCGCCACCCCCCCTCCCCCCCCAAAAAAGGTAATCATTTTGACGGCACACTGAGTGGACCCAGGACCACCCCCAAAAAAGGTAATCATTTTGACGGCACACTGAGTGGATCCAGGACCACCAGGAGGGACTGGAATAAGGAAAAATATCTGTACCTACATGGTACGGAACTTGGGACCTTCAGGGCCAGAGTCTGGCACTCTACCCACTAGACCAGCACAGTCTCAAGACTAATATTATTAGTTCAGAATTTGTTTTTCTCCATCAGCTCTTGTATGATCAGAAAATTATTGTTATTCAAATGAAAATTATGGGAAATGATTCTGAAAATACTTGACTGCACAATTGCACATTCCCTTAAAACAAGCCAGTGAAAATGATGCAACGACAATATATGGGGGAACTCAACAGTCTAGAAAATTTGCGGAAATGCATGAAAAATATGATAGCCGCAAGAGAGGGAAATGTAAGTAAAGGAAAAGAAGACAGAATTAGAGAATAAGATGGATCTGGGAAGAGGAA
Source organism: Schistocerca piceifrons (assembly GCF_021461385.2). Taxonomy (NCBI): domain Eukaryota; kingdom Metazoa; phylum Arthropoda; class Insecta; order Orthoptera; family Acrididae; genus Schistocerca; species Schistocerca piceifrons. Next base: position 408,267,362 of record NC_060138.1, on the reverse strand, counting down.
AATCAGAGGAAAGGTGTTTCAAGTTTTGAGATACATTCAGACTAGTTATTAGTAACATATTCTTCAAAATTAATGAAACAAACAGGTTAGCCTCCAACAGTTAAGGATGGACAGGAAGATGTCAGCCATATAGAAAGTAACAGCTTCGCAACATTTAAGCAGAGTCAGTTTCATTGCACACACTATATTTTTGCAAGCACAGTAGAATACCACCACTGTTAATCAGTTGGTGTGGTATCCAATCAACATGATTGGCACTCACATTTGATGAAGACCTGAACTGGTGTGCAAGTTGTGACTGAACCTGCAAAGTGTACAGAAGTGTGTTACTATAAAGGAAGAGAAGGACTTCTTCATGAAGAAATTTTGTACTGAGGGCTTCTATGCATGTTTCATTAGTTTTGCAATAACAACAATCTGAAATGGATAGATTGTTATTCACCACATGGAAGGTGTGTTGAGTGGCAGACAGGAACATATCACTTTGGTGAAATGATGTGTTGAATGACATATACCAAACTGACGAATGATCACCAATAGCACCACGACAGTTCATTCTCTTAATGAGTTTGGAATGTTATGCTGTATAGGAATTAATTAATTAATTAATTTTTTATATAAATCTAGTGTGGATTGGAGGCAGCATATCTGCAAGCTAGGATGACAATGGCAGTATTGACAAGCTCTGCAACACGTGCTAGTTGGCAGTTTATTCCCTGTCAAGTATCATGTCCCGGAGATGGCAAGGCAGAAGGACGCTGGCGACAATCGTGATGATGTCACCGATTCCTCGGGAGTTTTAGGGGTCATTTTCTAGGTTTTATTCATTTATTATATACGGCTTCTGTCACACATAGTCAATCTTGATGTATTGAGCAGATACAGTGTTACAGTTCATCTTTTTTGCTGTGTAATAACAGAAATTTAATTTAATCTGATTGGCAAAGATGTATTTCTACATAATTTTTGTAGAAGTTGGATTTACAATTTCTAGAACAGAAGATGGTGGAGAGGAGTAGTAGTCCATATCTACATTGAGTTAAAAGATTACTTTGGCTCTTGACTGGAAGTACAGCAAGTCAGGATTATTAATGTATAGTGGCGACTGAAAAGTTACAAATTAAATCACACAGGAAGCAGGTGCATTTCATCTTCGAGACCATGACAGAAGTCTAGCATTTCTGTGCTGGAAAATTCAACATGAATTTAGTGAGTAGTAGTAAATATCTACAAGCAGCTATTTAATTTGGATTACATCACAGCACTTGGAAGCAATAAGTCATAGTGCATTACAATGACATTTCATTCTGGCAGCCCAATTGATGGACCTACAATGCTGTTGTGTTAGGAAAGTGACAAAATTTGGAGAAGAATAAATTAAAGAGAAGAGAATCATGATTTTGGACAAAGGTTTCATTGGAATACATAACTGCTGTTCTTAGGAATGGAGATCAACAGTCAAGATTACCCACCAACACAAAAGCAGTTCAACAGCATTAAAACTGTCTAGTCAATGAGCAAGTATCAAATTTTTCGACTACAATTTCAAAAGAAGAATTTTAGTAGTCTATGAGACAGGAGATCTTCGTTCATGACATAGGAGAACTTCAATTATGTCACCAGTGCCACAACAACTTAACAACTTCATAGCAGTAGTCATGGATCACCTTTGTGGCTTATTAACTGACAGCATCTGCTTCCGCTGTGTCCCAGCCTCCAGTCATGCAATACACTGCATAGGTCCTGCTATCTGTCAGCATCACAACCTGGTGAGCACCGCAAGAGATTCAGTGAGCTGTATTCAGTCTATGTTGAGGTATCTTTGTGGCTGATGGTAGTGCTGGTGTTTGCATTGTGCAGTGAAATGCAAGGGGTTTGACAAAAAGACTTTGTGGATGTAGTGGAACCTTATGGCCGCTAGTGTTACTGTAGCACACTAATTTTAGTTATAAATGTATTATTGTAGTCATTTTATGCCCAAAAAAATGGTGACATAAAGCAAGGCGATGGATCTACCAGAGTGGTTTAAGAAATTTATTGCACAATTAAATACCAGTATAAATGATATTGTGGGATCAAATGCAGATTTGAAAAGGGAATTAACTGCTAAAATAAAAGTTACAGGAGGTGAGTTTGCAGCTACAGTACAGCACTAGTAAAACTTAAGATTAGAGCTGCATAAGGAGAAATAGGAGATTAACAATAAAATAACTCAATTAGAAAAGACACAGACCACCTCAACAGAGAAGATACAAGGGTTGCCCAGAAAGTATTGCATCACATTTTCTTCTCAGCCGAAAATAATGTTACAAATGCGATACATTATGTACCGTATTTACTCGAATTTAAGCCGCACCCGAATCTAAGCTGCACCTGAAAAATGAGACTCAAAATCGAGGAAAAAAAATTTTCCCGAATCTAAGCCGCACCTGAAATCTGAGACTCGAAATTCAAGGGGAGAGAAAAGTTTTAGGCCGCGCCTCCAAATTGAAACAAAGTTGGTCCTTTGTAATATGAGACACAATTTAGGTCGAATGAATGACGATACAGCTATAGTAGTTTGGTTCGAGTCGTAAGCTTAACAGTTAAGCTTTACCAGGTAGCCGTTGCTATGCGCCAGGCGCCCCCATCCGTATTTATACGGGTACCTTTCCTTTTTAACGTGCTTCATCTGGTTTGAATTGATTGCTTATTTTCTTTGATCTGATAAGTGCCGTTCTCTTTGTTATAGGTGTTTACATCATTCTAAGCTGAAACTGCAGTACTGCAATGTGTCATGCATTGTTTGTTGCATTCTGATAATGAGTGTTTACAAACTGTCGCCGCTCGCGGCATGGCTTGCTTTTGTGCGCGCTACCACCGCTTTTTTTAAAAAAAGAGAGAGAGAGAGAGAGAGAGAGAGAGAGAGAGAGGAATCTTCTCATTAGCGAAACAAAGGCAAGAGATTGCTATTTGTTGTTACTTACACTGCAGCTTTCTTTGATAATGATCAACAAGAACCAAATAATAGACTGCGTATGATAGAAGATGTTCTGAACGAGAGTTTAGCGAAAATTTTTCTCCGTTTGAAAATCTTTGCAGACGCCTCTTTTGCACATTACATTCTGCACAGAAATTAGAGTCATCTTAGATTTTAAAATCTAATCAATTGCCGTGCTTCATTTCTGACTATCACTATTCGGCATAAGAATAATACGATAATAAACATGACATGATATGTATATTCTTCCGCGTTTGCTGTTGTCTCATTCTAGTTTCGTAGTTTATTAGGCAGACAGGATTTAAATGAGATAGCAGCAAATGCGAAAGAATACATGACAAAATGTTTATATTCGTATTATCATTATGGTGAAGAGAATACTGCATGTGATTCACAATTCATAAAAGTTCCTATTAGCAACCGTCTCTTCTCACAGGTAGGAAAAAATGCAGAACGCAGAGTTGGCCATATTGAAAAACATCCCAAACAGTCTTGCCAGTCGGATTTTCGTAGTACACTGAAATGCTGCTACATTCGAAGATGAACAATACAGAATTTGTGTTTACTTCGTTGGATAATGTATGAAAATGCAGTGGTCGAAACTCAGGGCGGAGAAAAAAAGCTCGTCTTCCACCTTTTTTTTTAATTTATTTACTGACTCAGAGGTTTTGGTGCCAGTATTTATCTTTGTGCCTGCGAAGCGCTACATATATTCGACAACAGAAGTTAGTTGTGGCGGCACCTACCAATATTTTTCAGAACTTCCGCTTTGCACTCGATTCTAAGCTGCAGGCGGTTTTTTGGATTACAAAAACCGGAAAAAAAGTGCGGCTTAGATTCGAGTAAATACGGTATGTATTATTTGAAGTCTTCTGGGTGAGAGTGCCAAATTTCCATCACTTCAGACAAATAGTGTAGCTGCAGGGCATTTTCAAAATGGTGTCTGTAGATGATGTATGTTACAAGCAATGTGCCATCATTGAATTTTTCATTGCAGAGAAAGAAACTGTGGAGAATATTCACAAACACTTGTGCAGAGTCTATGGAGCATAAGCTGTCAACAGAATTACAGTTAGTCACTAGGCACAGAGGGCACGGTCATCAGAATGCAGTTAGGCAGAGTTCCACAATTCGCAGCAGTCGGGGAGACTATCAACGGCTGTCACACCTGACCTAACTCCCTCGCAATTCAACTTGTTCAGGCCATTAAAGGATGCCATTTGTGGAACACATTTTGAGGATGATGAGGTGAAGCACCGGCTCTGCCATCAAGACAAGGACTGGTACTGACAGGGCACACATGCCCTAGTTTCGTGTTGGAGGAAGGCCATAGAACGGGATGGAGATTATGTGGAAAAATAGGGTGTGTAGACAAAACATCATTCTTTTGTGTGTGTAATTCTCATTACGTTCAATAAAGAATTGTTGAAGAAAAAAAATGTGGTACATTAATTTCTGAGCAACCCTTGTATATTCTGACATAGCTAGACGGTCTGATTGTGGCACACATCCATTAACTACAGAGTTTGCAGAATTAGATACAGAGTGAAAAATAAACACTTGGCACTAGTGTCAGGTTAAATATTTCAAAACGCGTACAGATTTATGTCAGGTAGCATTTGTCTTTCCCAACTTGACATATTTGGAGTGGTGTAATAGGGTTTCCTTTGAACCGAAGGTTTAAACTGGCGTGAAGTTGGTAACTAACAAACCTCTCACCAAAAACAGTGGATAATAAGATTATCTGATTTTGCTACAAAATTGCAACTGAATTGGTGGAACACATATGTGTCAGAATACTGTGAACAGTTTCATATTGGTTTACCTGACCTGTCTGACATTTTCATAAGATTAAGCACAAATGATGCAATGTTAAAATTTTGGAAAAGAAAAGAACTGGGACAGTGTTATGTGTTTTTACCTTTGCACTTTATGTTATACCCAATAGTAATTTCAAAAATTTCGAGAAGTTTAAAAAGAAACAACTTTATATTTTAAGTTGAATTTAGATGATCTTGTGCACGAATTAAATATACTGAGATAATTTGGGCTGCTTAGAGTATCCAAAATGTTATACTGGGATGCTATTTTCGATGCCAGAAACTCATAGGAATGATTTTTGAGTGTCTTTAGCCTCAGGTAAGCTTACATTCTGCGTGGACCAAATGAATTGACACCCACTAGGCACAGTGTTGTCTGCTACGTTGTCTAAGATTTAGATTTGCATACAGCTGTGTCTTACATTTTCACTGTATTCTTGAAAAATATAATTAAACTATCCTATATCTTATAAACATATAATGAACATGGCCACACAAAAGAGATTACGAGCAATAGCCTGCAGACTTTTGGCAAAAAGAAGGGTAAGAAACGTGGATTACCAAACTTAAAAATCTATGTATATGTGCAGAGCAAAATAAGTGCTTTATATACAATGGGAAGCTTGTGACAAACGGTTACATTTACATCTGGATTTGTTAAGATAAATGTAAAGGAAACACAGTAAGAAATGATATATTAACAATATAAGGATACGAGATGTCTCTTGCAAGAGTATACGAACACTGCACATACAAATAGAAGTTTGTTTTGGTTAAAGGTGCGTTATGAAGAAGAATCTCTAGCTGATGGCATATTCTCCAGAAAGGGAATTCAACAGGCCTCCTCCTATGAAACAAACCCGACATTCAGTAAACACAGAACTGAAGGTGTACAATTTCCCTCCATCCCCACCCCCACTCACAGTATAACAGATAAGGAACACCGACTCGTCAGAGTGTAATGTTTTACTGGAATCCACAACACTGGTCCAATATTCAGCTGTCACTTCCATTATTGATATTAAGTACGTGATCAGCAGACAAGCTACAATACCTAAGTGAATTGTTTACTGGTTGTTAGCACCATCATGTTTGACAGGGGAAATAAGGGAAGTATTCAATTATTTATAAATTATGAGCAATAAATAAGTGTGTAGGATTCTCAAAGATACACACTGAACAGCCAAAGAAACTGGTACACCTGCCTAATACTGTGTAGGGCACCCGCGAGCATGCAGAAGTGCCGCATCTAAAGTAGTGCTGGAGGGAACTGACACCATGAATCCCGCAGTGCTGTCCATAAATCCGTAACAGTACCAGGGGATGGAGATCTCTTCTGAACAGCACATTGGAAGGCATTCCGGATATGATCAATACTGTTCATATCTGGAGAGTTTGGTGGTCAGTGGAAGTGTTTAAACTCAGAAGAGTGTTCCTGGAGTCACTCAGTAGCAATTATGGATGTGTGGGGTGTCACACTGTACTGCTGGAATTGCCTAAGTCCGTCGGAATGCACAATGGACGTGAATGGATGCAGGTGGTCATACAGGATGCTTACGTACATGTCGCATGTCAGAGTCATATCCAGACATATCAGGGGTCTCATATCACTCCACCTGAACACGTCCCACACCATTACAGAGCCTCCACCAGCTTGAACAATCCCCTGCTGATATGCAGGCTCCATACCTGTACACATCCATCTGCTTGACAACTTTAAACAAGACTCGTCTGACCAGGCAACATGTTTCCAGTCATCAACAGTCCAATGTCAGTGTTGACAGGCCCAGGCGAGATGTAAAGCTTTGTGTCATGCAGTCATCAAGGGTACACAAGTGGGCCTTCGTCTCTGAAAGCCCATATCAATTATGTTCTGCTGAATGGTTCACACACTGACACTTGTTGATGGCCCCAGCATTGAAATCTGCCACAATTTGTGGAAGGGTTGCACTTCTGTCATGTTGGATTATTCTCTTGAGTCATCACTGGCCCCATTCTAGGAGGATCTTTTTCCAGCCACAGCGATGTCAGAGATTTGATGTTTTACCGGATTCCTGATATTCGCGGTACACTTGTGAAATTGCTATATGGGAAAATTCCCACTTCATCACTGCCTTGGAGATGCTGAGCCCCATCACTCATGCACTGATGTAACACCACATTCAAACTCACTTTAATCTTGATAACCTGCCATTGTACCAGCAGTAGCCGATATAACAAATGCACCGGACACTTATTATACAGGCGTTGCCAACCACAGCGCTATATTCTGCCTGTTTACATATTTCTACCAGTTTCGTTGGCACTTCAGTGTATGAGTTAATTCAGAGTTACAGCAGCACATAGCTAAGTAATTAGTGATTATGTACAGAGTGGTACAATGTATACAGTACAGAAGGAAGCAAAGAAACCAAGTGCAGATTGAGAATACAATAACAGTATGTTACCTCAGAATATATAAAGAAAAGGAAGGTAGTGTTGTTAGCAAAGTAGATGAACCTACCCAAGTTTGATGATCTAGTCTGTATGTTAAATTAATGATTTAATGACATAAGTATCTGAGCATTGTATGCTAGTCATCATTCATGGAGCAATAAATAATTAAAGAATGTTTGACAGCAAAAAATTATTAACTATTCAAAATATGTGACTCCTCTGGTTCAAAGGCAGTCCTACGAAAATTAAACGCATTATTTACTTCTAAATGTTCTAATGCATCTCGTAAGTGTATGATGAGGAAACCAGCCTAAAATGACTTAAGTAGTGATATTGTTTATTAAAAGTTTTATGTCAGGGATATTTATACCTTTAGTGGTTGGTTAAGATTGGTGATAGGGTTTTTATAGACTTTTAGGGGATGTTAGCGTTATGACGACGACGACGACGAACAAGTTGTCGCCAATGCTAAATAGAAACACAAACCACAGCAGGTTTGTAAGTAAGTCAATAAGGTGCTGGCTGCAAGGTCTGGATCTGCAATGACTAAAATAATTAGAAGTTGTTGGTAAAAGTAATATATACTGTACTTAATTGGTTGCACAGGATTCTTCTTGGCTGCATACATATAATTATGAACAGATAGCTATTGAGGCCTCACTTAGGCCATACATTACTAAGCACCTCATTAGAGGTTGCTTCCTATCAGCTGAAGGCTATGCTACTTTACTACTTGACGTCCCAAGCAAGAGAGGACGAGAGCTCTTTAGAAACTTGCTGGTCGTGACTTGCGGGTCCAACGATACTAACATGGACCATGGTCGATAACTGCAACCCCTAACAAGTGTGGTATCGAACGTTGATACCACAGTTAGCTTAATTTAGTGTAAATAATTCAGCTAGTTTTCCTACTTTGGATTACAAATGGGAAATAATAAATGGAGTGTTTGGTGTGACTAACAAAGCCTGAGCTACTTTAATAATTTAATTAATCAAATGGATGGAATTACTATTTATGTTACTTCCTTCTCTGTAAGCTGTCAATAATAGGGGGTTAGAACCAATTCTTGGGGCCTGTGGAACTGAAGCCAGGGGTGACAGTTCTGTAGGATTGGTGATTATCTCCACTTTCCAGTTCCCCAGTGAAGTACCTCCCATGGAGGGATCCATTGGGGTGGAAGGTGGGATGGTTACCTATTTTCTCAGGACTGCCCAAGAGGCAGAACAAAAGCAATTTCCAGAAGTAGTTAACAAATGGCAAAAGTTTCATGTTTTACTAGTCCTAATAAGTGTTGAACACTTATCTTGAATAACACAAGTATTGTCGATTACGAAAGATATGTGACTACTTTATCAGAGATAATGTAAAATTGATAAATGATCACAATTTGTAAGGAGTGTAAGTCACTATGAGAATCTGTATTCATATTAAATTAATAATGACACTGTAGGGATGATTGATCAATTAATGCTAGGTCAAGCCCAAGATTTAGTCATAGAATTGAAGATGTCACATTTTTAGAGTTGTCAAAATAAAGTCAGATGAAACAATATTTATTACAAAGGAGATGTGTTATGCAAAAAGACTAATAAAAAATCTGCTCACCAAGCGGCAGCAGGAGAACACACTTCTCAAAGCATTTAAATTTGCAAGCTTTCGGAGCCAGTGGTTCCTTCTGGCAGAAACTGATGTCTGAGGAGAAGAATCCAGATGCCACATGTAGTGAAACAGGCAACGAGATCATGACTTATCATGTTGTAGGGCATGCTTTTTCACAAGATATTGTATGTTGTCAGTATACACCTTCTGCCTATGCCCATTCATCCTAACTGATAACTTGATGGCAGTCACACCAATGTAAAAGGCCAAACAGCATTTGCATTAACAGCTGACGTATGATGTGTGTCATTACACAGGTGCCTCTCCTTTTGATAATATATGTTTTACCAATTATGGGCTGCTGTAGCTGATGATAGGAGGGTGCATAGGGCAAGTCTTACAGCAGGGATGGTCACAGGGGTACGAGGCGTGGGGTACGGAAATGGGTGAATATTGGGAGGGCGGCAAAAAGCTATTCTAGGTGTGGTGGGCAAAATGTCACACACAATAGACCTCATTTGGTGGCATGATTTTAGGAAGTCACAGCACTGTTGAAGTAGCTGATTAATACTTTCAAGACCAGAATAACACTGAGTGACACAAGGTATACTTCTAAGTCATTTTTTGGAGGATTCACCACTACCAGGATTGGATGTGATGAGCAGGGACATTTGCTTTTCAACAAGGCTGGTGGGGTAATTTATGTTCAGTGAAGGCTGAGGTGAGAATGGTGGTGTGGTACTGTGAAGAGTTTGTATCCAAACAAATACGTTTGCCTTGAATGACAAGGCTGTAAAGGGAGGAAACATTTGACATGGAAAGGATGGCAACTGTAAAAATGTATGTACTGTTGTTTGTTAGTAGGGGTAATTGAGACAGAAGTGTGTAGATGACCTCCAGAGAGGTTAAGGTCAACCAGTTTCCCTACCCTATGGCTCTTATACCTGTGACCGTTCCTGCTGTACGAGTTGCCCTATGCACCCTCCTACCACCACCTATACCAGCCCTGTAAATGGCAAAATATATACTATTAAAGGAAGAGTCACCTGTGAAACGACTCGCCATGTACCAGCAGTAATGGAAACACTGTTCAGCCTTTTACGTCAGCTTGATTACCACCCAGTTGAAGTGGTATAGGCAGAGAGTGTATACTGGTACAAACATTATCCCATTGAAGAGCTTCCTCTACAACATGACAGTTGCGATCTCTGTGCCTGTTTCACCAGACATACCATCTGAACTCTTCCCCCAAACACTAGTTTCTCATAACTCTGCAGGTGAGAACTGCAGCTGCAGCATGCCCTTGGTTCTCGTCACCCACCTGGCCTTAATTTACATTCTTCGGTCTCAGCATTTTTCGCAAAACTATTCCTTTCTTCATTCCCTTTTAATTTTTTATATATTTTATTTTCTGACCTGTCTATTCCCCCCTGCCCCTCCCTACACCTCTACCACTTACAATGCACAATGCATTTAGCTTTCTGCTTTTATTAGCTTGTGCACAATGTTTTGGCAGTAATCTCTATCTTGTGTATACCCTATTTTCCACCTTTAGGTTCTCAGGATTTCAAACCTTGTCTGGCGCAGTCCCCAAAAATCAGTCTTTCATTCTCATCCTGCCCAGTAAGTCTCCCCTGACCTGGGGTTCTGGGTGACTTTTCCAAACTCTCCCCATTTTCTAAATGTCCCTTGTCCCTCTTTCTTCTCCTTCAATCATTCTGCCAGTAGAAGCCACTGGCTCCGAAAGCTTGCAAATTTAATTATCTTTATATGTGTATTCTCATGCCGCCGCTGGGTGAGTGGATTTTTTTATCCATCCCATTGCATCAGTTTTCAAAAATTGATAATTCTCATTAATATAAAGAAGATATGTTAACAGTTTTGGTCATTAAGCTTAAAAAGTGACACCATCAAAGGCACAACTTGTCCAAAAATTTATTTAAAAATGTTAAAGTTGGTTCTAAATGGACACTGTTTATTGGTGTTTTGTAATAGCGATGACACCATTCGTCTTAAGGGAAGAGATTTGTAGTGTGTAACGTAACACTTTGGTGAAGTCATGTGTTGCACGACATGTACCAAAGTGATGAATGATGATCACCATCACGAAAGTTAATTTTACCAATAAGTTTAAAATGATATGCTGTATGGGAATTTATTTTCTTGTTATTGCATGTAACTGATGGGGAATGGCTGCAGCATATCTGCAAGCTAGGAAAACAAGCTCTGCGGTAGTGCTGGTCGGTGGTTTATTTCATGTCTTTGGATGCCACCTTGGAAATACGAAGCACTCCATGAAAGGAGGACACTGGTGACAATCGTGATGACATCACCAATACCTTGGCAATTTTAGGGGGTCATTGTGTAGCTTTCATTCATTTTTGATATACGTCTTCTGTCACAGACTTCCAATCTTGATGTACTGTGAAGATACAATGTTGAGTTCATGTGTGTATTAAAAAGTGCTACTGCCGTCTAATACAAGAAGTTCAATATAACCTGATACCCGAAGATGTATTTCAACATAATTTTGTAGAAAGTTGCAACACTACTTGGATTTACACTTTCTAGCACAGAAGAAGGTGCAGAGGAGGAGAAGTCCATATCTATATTGTGTTACAAGGTTATTTTCACTCTTTACAGGAAGTACAGCAGGTCAGGATTATTAACTTACAATGAAGAACAATAAGTTATTTACAAATTAACAAATTCAGCACACTGAAAGAAGCCTGCTAGATAATATAAAAACAAAACGGAACAAAACACACACACACACACACACACACACACACACACACACACACACACACACAGAGAGAGAGAGAGAGAGAGAGAGAGAGAGAGAGAGAGATGCAGATGCAAGTCAAGGACTAGTGAAACTTAAGGCCAGGGGGATGGGGCCGGTGACATGAATGAAGAATATGTTTCAGGGACATCTGCACAGTATGGAAAAGGCAGTGGTTGTGTAAGAAACCGGATGGCACAGGCTATGCAGCAATCATTGAAGTTAACACATCATGTTGGCCAACATGCTCAACTAATTTGGTAATCCAAATCTCTCTGCCACCTTTTATCGATGGTCATTCATGCAGACTGACACCCTGTTAAGATCAAGTCCACGTACAACGCTAAACAGTGTTCGCAGCCAAGTTTGCAGATCCCATAGCCGCTTTCACAGGTGGTCCTCCCTTCGATGGTGTAAGAGATGCCTGTGACATATCTGGAGTACATGGTAGCGGGAGAATGTATGAGACAGGTCCTGCATATATTTCTAATTTAAGGATATGAGCCATGGGGCGAAGGGTTGGGAGCAGGGGTGATGTCCAGGCTGGCAATGATTTTGCATATCTTGGGTGGATGGTGGTGTACCATTGTGGGTGGGGTAGAGGGGACACCTCACTTCACAGCATGTTGATAAGCAGTTGAAACCCAGAAGAGAATGTGATTTAGTTGCTCCAGTCCAGTGTGGTACTAAGTCACAATGAAGGGGGGCTTTTTGTGGCTGGTCACTAGATATGTGGGGAGTGATAGATTACTGGGTAGTTAAGGCATGGAAGATCTGTTTATGGACAGGGTGGGGAGGGTAATTTTGATCTGTGAAGGTCTCAGTGTGACCCTTGGCATATCTGGAGCAAGACTGCTCATCAGAAATCCATGGCTAGGCTGAAGCAAATAGGCTTCTTGGTGTGGAATGGGTTTTGGTGAGAGTCTTTAATCTCAAAATGCATTGTTTCAGTGGGTGAACACTGCTGTAAAGTATGTTGAAGACAACATAGGCCACGGAAGGGAATCCTGATCTGAAGATTTTGTTGCATTACAGTCACACGTCTTGGCCTCGCTCACTGAACAGTATTCAGAACTCAATAGTGCACCGATACTTTGCTCATTGGCATAATCTTTTGTACAACAAGGTGTGAAGCTCATTCCCACAGAGTTGCAAAAGGGTGTGTCACAACTGCTTCACCAAGGACATTGAAGAATTGTTCGCACTAAACAGTTAGCATGCTGGCATTGTACTTGGCAGAGCATGGATGCCTACATTGAACAGATGACATCACAGTGTCACACATGCGCAGACAACCAATCAGCTCTGCCACAGACATTTGCAGCTTTACCTAAGACTCAACTGCCACGGCAATGAGTGCACATTGACTTTGCAGGATCATTTCGGAACATTTGTTGGCTCCTACTGGTGGACTCTTTTAGCAAGTAGCGGTGCCTATGAACTCTAGCACGTCACGTAGCACCATTCCAGGGTTGTCCTCAGTTTTTTGCATTCAAGTATTGCCTGAAGTCATTGTTATGGACAGCAGACCTCAGTTCATGTCATATGACTTAGAACAGTTTTGTGAACTAAATGGCATTCATCATCTAACAAGTGTTCCATTTCACCCCCAGTCCAAAGGAGGAGCAAATGCTTCGTATGCACTTTTAAACAACAGATGGCCAAGCTTCGCAATTCCCACACACAGGAACAGGCATTGCAACTCCTTGTCATCACTCCCATCCACACAATGTACCATCACCGGCGGAATTTCTGCGCGGCCGCTGCCATCAGATGCTGCTTCACTTGCTCCACCCGTCGCAGCATCCAGTACCACTGATGTTCCACAAGTATCCACTTTTCACTGCGTGATCTTGTTCTTTACAGAGTTTTTGGCCGACATCAGCACTAAGAGTGAGGTGAAATCAAGAAATGCATTGGCACATATATGTATCTAATTAGAGGTCCTGATGGTTTGAAGTGCTGTCACCAAAATCAAATTTGCGTTTGTAGTTTGCCTCGGGATTCTGCTGCTCTTATTCTCCCAGATTCACGGCCTCACAAGACCACGCAGCCTTGCAGCCACCTGCGGGTGCTGCCATGGCAGCCCAGGATGAGCCTATGGACATCGCACCCTCACCTCTGCCATCACGCTCCCTGAACCGATGGATCTGGACCCACCATCACCATTGCCTTCATCACCCCAAGAGATGCCCTCAGGACTACGCAGTGTTTTCGGGAGGGCGTACCTCTGCTCTCGCATGGCAGATAGTGGAGTACGGCTGGGAGTATGCCATCCTCCACAGCTATGACTCCCATCTGATCTCTATGTCCAGCTTCCTGCCTCTGTCCCATTGTCGTTTGCATCTTCAGTACCAACAACTGTGGGTGTCGTTTGCATCTCCAGTACCAAAAACGGTGGGGCATTTGGAGGGAGAGTAAACGTGCTGGTGTACGCCTTCGCCAGCACACTGGTCGGCACTAGGAAACACTGTATAGCAGGCACTGAGCTAGGTGTGCCTACGACGAGAGAAGCCACGACATGCAGTACATTCAGAAGGATTTTAATGGAATTTGACACCAGCCATGAAATTTACATATTTATACCAATGAACTTTTGTGAAACATATTTTATATTATGATGGCTGCTATTTGTGTTTTAGAAGTTGCGATAGGAGGATTTGAACTATGAAAGCACAACAACGAGACCCTCAAATTTCAAAATCAGTTACTGTGTTGTGTTAACACTGCTGTAAAGTGTGTCTTAGTAACTTATATACCTGCTACCTCACGTCCACAGAAGTGGATAATAATATAAATCATTTACCACAAATAGCAACCTGCAAAAATATCTTAAAACTACTCTGGACAAAATCCTGTCATAACTGAAGAACTATATAATCAACTCGTCTTTAAATTCCAGTTATACAGAAGAAGAAACAGAATCTCGAAAGTCGTTTCACATAAAAAAGTTGGTACAAAAACAGAAAATCTCAAGTAATTTACATAAGAACCAAACAAATAAGTCTTTGACATTCATAATTAAATTGGGTTCACATGAAAGCACAATGAATAAAGGTAATGTACTAACCAGTTCTTTGCAAGGTTTTCTAAGCACCCTTCAATAAACTTCATCCGAATAACTCTCTCCGTATTGAAGCACAACAGATTTGATAGTGCCTTCTCTGCTTCTACAGCTAGTCCTTCACCAAGTTGACCCTGTAATATTAACGTAACCCAGATAAGACATCAGAAATTTAACAAAGTGCCTTAAATAAAGGTTGTTATGTAACAAAAGCTAATTCTGCATGATGCAAAAGGTCTCACAGATCGGCAGTTTTAATCCAACATGAGATTCTTCCAAAGTTTTCAGATTTTTTCCTTCTTTTAAAATTTTTTAATGGGAGACTAAATTTAGCTGCGTAGTGTTCATAGGCATATATGGCTAAGAGGTAAATGTACGGAAGTCCTATGTTCACACTTCTGACCGTACTCTTAATATCTGCACACAGAGTGGCAGTCCTACTGAGTCTACTCATAATCTAGGTAATGTTAAAAGGTCACATGTTCATTTAACACTGTCTAAATTTCCAATGGGCCACAGCAGGACAGCTGCTCTTTTTCCACAATGGACAGTGTGTGGGTGTTACAAATGTGGTCTTAAGTTTACATTCTGGAAACTACACTTAACTCCTTTCCCTCTTAAGTACGGAGATATAAATATAATGCTAACAATTTTTTAATTCTCCAAGAAATAATATTTAGTGGTAAGTTTTTGCAATAAAGCTAGTTCAGAAACATAATGTTTTCCAATAAATGGTATTTCCATTGAGTAAACTTAAACTTAATGTACAATTTGTATCATTTTATCCAGAGTCCTCAATGTACAATCTGTATCATTGTATCCTTACGGTTATGTTAGATTTTTGCTTAAGTGAATACAGAAGAATTAACACGCATGGTTTCCCACTATTCAAACTCTATTAACACACATATGAACTTATACTGTGAGTGCTAGTATTATTTTATAAAATCACTAAATTAATGGATAATACAATCATAATTCTTTCTCTTGTCAATATATTTAAACAATGTAGAATAAAAAGAAACAGAAACAAACAAACACACACACACACACACACACACACACACACACACACACACACACACATATATATATATTTCCACAATAAATACAATATCAAGAATGTCAAAACAGCAGGCAGGCACAAAGCACTAAAAAATTAATTTATACTTTGTGACTGGATTTTGACCAAAAGCATTAAAGATAAAAGTAAAGTTATCATAATATGTCTTCAATAGGATAACAAAAAGTTACAAAGCTGGTTTATTTTGGGCTACACACATCACACGGTCAGTAATTACCCATTTTGCACAACATGTAAGTGACATGATTGTAGGAGCAGTCAATTATATTCTAATTAAGATTACTTTGTGACTGACACTTCTGTGATTCGAGCAATAAGGGCCGGGCATAAGCCAACCACAGCTGTTTCTTGGGCTCAACGTGCTCGCTATGTTGCCTGCTTTCTGGGTGTGAGTAGTAGAGCCCTGCCAGGTGACACAGCCAGGGGTGGGAGTGGTCCAGGCACAGCTGACTGCAAAGGCAGGCAGGGAGGGGAAGTTCTGACAAATAAGTAGTGGTTTTTTCACTTTCTGTTGCATCACAGGAAAACTATTTGGTGATTTTCAAAGATTACTTGCAAATAAGGTAACGCACAAAAATATCGAAAAGAAAAATGTCAGATTCACTCATACAATCATAAATGGACTATTTAGTTAAAAGCTTCTATTCTTTCACAACTTACAGTCTCACATTGTAGTTTGGCTTTGGTGGTCACACCTATTACAAAGTTTTGGAATTACCGTATTTACTCGAATCTAAGCCGCACTCTTTTTCCAGCTTTTGTAATCCAAAAAACCGCTTGCGGCTTAGAATCGAGTGCAAAGTAGGTAGAAGTTCTGAAAAATGTTGGTAGGTGCCGCCACAACTACCTTCTGCCGTCGAATATATGTAGCGCTACACAGGCATGCTTTGCAGGCACAAAGATAAATACTGGCACCAAAACCTCTGCGTCAGTAAATAAATTTAAAAAAAAGTTGGAAGACGAACTTTTTTCTCCACCCCGAGTTTCGACCACTGCGTTTTCATAGATTATCCAACGAAGTAAATACAAATTCTGTATTGTTCATCTTCGAATGTAGCTGCATTTCAATGTACTATTAAAATCCGACTGGCAAGACTGTTTGGGATTTTTGTCAATATGGCCTACTCTACGTTCTGAATATTTCCTACCTGTGAGAAGAGATGGTTGCTAATAGGAACTTTTATGAATTGTGAATCACATGCGGTTTTCTCTTCACCATAAGAATAATACGAAGATAAATATTTTGCCATGTATTCTTTCGTGTTTGCTGCTAGCTCATTTAAATCCTGTCTGCCTAATAAACTACGAAACTAGTGTGAGACAACGGAAAACACGGAAGACTGTACATATCATGCTATGTTTATATTCGTATTATTCTTATGCCGAATAGTGATACAGTCAGAAATGAAGCACGGCAATTGACTAGATTTTTAAATCTAAGATGACTCTAATTTCTGTGCAGAATGTAATGTACAAAAGAGGCGTCTGCAAAGATTTTCAAACTGAGAAAAATTTTAGCTAAACTCTCGTTCAGAACATCTTCTAACATACGCAGTCTATTATTTGGTTCTTGTTGATCATTATCAAAGAAAGCAGCAGTGTAAGTAACAACAAATAGCAGTCTCTTGCCATTGTTTAGCTAATGAGACAATTCCTCTATTTTTTTATTGTAATCGGCAGTAGCGCGCACAAAGGCTAGCCAAGCCGAGAGCAGCGACAGGTCGTAAACACACATTATCAGAATGCGACAAACAATGCATGACACAGTACAATAATGCATTTTCAGCTTAGAGTGGCGTAAACGCCTATAAGAAAGAGAACGGAACTTATCAGATAAAAGAAAAATAAGCAATCGATTCAAATCAGACGAAGCATGTGAAAAAGGAAGGGTACCCGTATAAATACGGACGGAGCGCCTGACGCTTAACAGTGGCTACCTGGTAAAGCTTAACTGCTAGGTTTACGACTCGAACCAAACTACTGTAGCTGTATCATCATTCATTCGAGCTAAATTGTGTCTCATATTACAATGGACCAACTTTGTTTCGATTTGGAGAAGCGGCCTAAAACTTTTCTCTCCCCTTGAATTTCGAGTCTCAAATTTCAGGTGCGGCTTAGGTTCGGGAAAATATTTTTCCTTTATTTTGAGTCTCATTTTTCAGGTGCGGCTTAGATTCGAGTAAATACGGTAGGAAACCTACAACAGTTAATTCAGAGGGCTTGCAGAGAAAAATTTGGGTCACTTTACATTGAAGTGAGTTTAGGTCATATGTTACTGTACACAAAATGCAACCATCACACCAAAATTGTTTTTAAGGGTGGAAGGAGAACCAATCTCACAACTATGTGGATTAAATATAATTTACATACACGCAATTTGCCAGTGTGCACCATAGCCAAAGCTGCCTTCATGTACATGCTCAATTCATTTCCTGTGTTTCTGGTTCATCGGCAATTAATCACATCTATCACATCCACACTCTAAGTTGACTTTTCAATTACAGTGTATCATAACAAGATTAAATGAAATGGAATTGTCTTTTGGACACTTTATTACACAAGCAAAGTACTGGACTGTTAATGGAAATGTTGACAGTTCAAATACACATTCAATCTTTTTTAAGGTTAATGTTATTTTCCTCCAAGAAAACTATGCTTGCACAGTAATGGGGTCATAAAATTAGTAGCTCTCATTTTAGTCACTATAAAACTTTTACCAATGTAATAAACTGTTTTGTTATTTTATTTCTAGAGCCATGAATGTAAAACTTTGAAAATTTATATAAATAATTCTTCCTTGGATTTAGTTGTTGATAAATGTATTAAAATGTAATGGGAATTTACCTCACCTAAAGACATATTTAGAATTGAGATCTGCTAATCATTCTGTAGGTATCAAAAACATATTTAAACCTTCAGTAATAGTTATGGACAAGGCCTCTTATCATTTGACTGTCGTCAATAAGGCACCTACAGTAACTTCCAGAAAACAAGACTTGATCGAAGGGCTACAACAGCAAAATGTTCACATACCAGACTACTGTAGAGACTGTGAGTTACTGGACCTCCTGGCTCAGAATAAAGCACCTTTACCTCTACACATTGTAGATGAACTAGCCATCATATCAATCTCATTTCTGAACTCGTATGGGCCCAAGTTAAGGGTTATGTGGCAGGAAGTACAAAAAATGTACACTGGCAGAAGTGGAAAGATTGACAAATGACTTTATGAACCCCACTTTGTTGTCAGACTGGCATAATGTTGTTCAACACACAAAGAAAGAAATAATGAAAGCATGGGAGAATGAATGTGTAGTAGAAAATAACATAGAACAACTTATTATTTCATTAAATTCTGGGAGCAGTTCTACTGGCTTCATAGACGATGGTGAAAGTGAGTCAGATATAATTGCTGTGCATCCGTTAGTGGCCTGTAGGTTACCAAATAATTTAGTTGTTTTCACACCAAACAATTTTCTCTGCTTCTTTAGATAATTTGCTACTTTGCGGCATTGGTGTGACTGAGTGTCTCATCTTATTGCTGCTATTCATCTGTAACAAGTGATTAAGTACCTTAATGCATTGCCGTATATATGGCAGTAGTTGACCCCACACTGCCCTCGCCGTAACTAACAAAGACATTGCCTACAGTAGGTGGATGATTTGTTTCTTTTTTTGTGTGTGTGTGAGAGCAATGATCGATTGCATAAGCACATAGCATGCTGTGTACGAGCCAGCAACTTTGCTCCCCATCACTGCCATCTGTCGCCCACAAAGTAATTTTAAACTAAATATAAAGAGTAAATATGATATGGTTTAGAAATATCAGACCTTTTTAAAGAGCTTGTTTTTTATTTTTCTGCTCAGCAAAAAAGTTAAACATTTCCAAGAAGACAAGATTAGACTAATACTTCTGCAAAGAAGCATTTAAGCAAAGAAACCTTTAACGCTTTGGAGAGTGGCCTTTTAGAAGAATACTGGGCCTAGGAAACTGACCGTTTATACCATTACTTAGAGCATTACTGGGATATATGTAACTGATGTATCTTCAAGAGTAATAATTACTAAAACAAAGACCAAGCTTCCAGATGATATGTGCTTTTCATACTTACTTTAGTTCTTTGATAGGTTACAAATTTTAAAATAATGGAGAGAGAAAGTATCGTTATCCTTCAAAAGTGTGAGGTGAGTTACTCAGCAATTTCTTCCACTTGAGCTTCCAAAATTTCTTGCTCACTCAACAAACCTTATGTATTTGTAGCAGAATTACAGCTGTGAAACCTAATGAGTACACACATGAAACTACACCAGTATGGTCATATTGGATCAGCAATTCACGACAGATGATGTTATGTTCAGCCAAGGGACATGTAGCGAGGCATCCATACACTGTTCTCATATGCAATGAGTCCAGTTTTTGAGCAATAGATGGTTCATCATCGAGAAAATTGTGGCCCAACCTATACTCGGGCATGGTATTTTTAACACAAAGTTGTGTCCTGAGCTATGCTCGAGCTTTGTCTACAAAGTGTTATCATGGGGCACAATGAATCATTAATGTCTGCCATGCACTTTACAGATGTTTGCAGAGTGTACATGTCAATATTTCCATTTTTCCCATTTTCCTAGTTATCTTTCAGTATTAGCAATAAAATAACCTGTTTCCAGAATTTGGTTTCTGTAACACATATGCTTCTCTGAGGGGCTATGTGTAAATCTTCCTTGCGAAAAACTTTAACTTACTGTCATTTCTAGGTTTGCTTCTGCCTCTGTTTTGGTGTTTCTAAAACTTATAATATGTTTTGCCTCCAATTCTTTTACTTTGTGTAGTAACTTCCCTTTTTAAATATCTCCCATGTCACAATAACCTCCTTCGGTGAAAATAATGCATAACTTGACTGGACAAAGAATTTGCTATTCGAACAATGAATAAGAAAGATTTGTTTAAGGATATATATTTTGTATCCCACCCTGCTGCATGGCATTAACACAGACATGGTAACAAGTGATGACTGATCAGCCTTTCATATGCTCAGACAGATACATTGTGTTCACAGAGAAGAACTGTTCTTGTGCCGTTAAGTTATTGGTGCATACTTTAAAAATTCATAAAATGTAACCTTTCATGGCTGGAATTTCAGACTTATTAAAATATTGTACACTACTGCACCATGATTTAATGACTTTCGTGGAGAAACCCTATTTTTCACATCCATGTCTCAAGGGCAGTTGAAGCGTATATGAACGCCAAATTCACAACTTGGGTCATTATTAAATTGGGCATTCACAGAAGCATAAACCCTCCTTAAAGCTGTCCTCCACACGAGTCTTAAATGCTGGATATTTACAAAAAATCTGTTCAACCACAGTGTAATATTCCCAAATATATTAATAATAATGTTACAACTTTCTATTAGATTTTACGATTGCATTCAAATGATATCTACTTCTTGCTGATATTTCAGCTGGCATCCAAGTACCCATTTTCAGGTGAATTTTATGACTGGAGGTTAGTAGTGTGCATCGCCTCAAGTCACATTAATGCCCAAAAAGGGAAACAGGATGTAATGTCTCTTGCAGCGGTCTCTCCACGATATTTTCAGAAATTTTATAAATTATATAACTCAGTATATATCTCTATAATAGAAGGAAACATTCCACGTGGGAAAAATTTTATATAAAAACAAAGATGAGGTGACTTACCGAACGAAAGCGCTGGCAGGTCGATAGACACACAAACAAACACAAACATACACACAAAATTCAAGCTTTCGCAACAAACTGTTGCCTCATCAGGAAAGAGGGAAGGAGAGGGGAAGACGAAAGGAAGTGGGTTTTAAGGGAGAGGGTAAGGAGTCATTCCAATCCCGGGAGCGGAAAGACTTACCTTAGGGGGAAAAAAGGACAGGTATACACTTGCACACACGCACATATCCATCCACACATACAGACACAAGCAGACATATTTAAAGGCCAAATATATCTCGAAATATCTCTTCTTATCTTACCGATTATCAATGCAAAGTAGTTTCAAGCCCAATTATTCCTTGGCGCATCCATTTACTCCATGGAATAGCTTCTCTGCTATCTATGTTTTCTCTTATTAAAAGAATAGGGACTTCTTGCCGATTAGTCGTGAAAGAAGGATGTATATGTATGTATTGTTGAGCTAGTCGCCATCTTGATGAGATTCTGTATGAGAAGGAATTTAATACATGAACTAAACTACAGTAAGTGTGTTCGCGTATTATTTAACTGATTATTATTGACAGTGTCTGCTTACTACGCTTTGTTGCACGGGATCAGTGGGGAACGTCTGATTTACACTGGACGAACCTGCTGTTTTGTATGCTCAAGATATCCAGTTACTTCAAATAAATAGGCTAACACGGTCTTACCAGCAGATCTCCGGTCTTCCCCATGTGATCACCGAAAGTTAATAATTATTACAAATATTTTCAGGAGATCGACTGACAATTTTCGTCGCACCGAGACTTCGAAATGGCTTCACTGCCTTATGGAATTTAAGTTAAGCTCAATTTAATTAGGATAGAACAGTATTGAACTGTGTGAATGTGATAAGCCTGCCTTGTGAATGAAAATTCCCTTAACATACACATGTTTTTACTATCCTGATCAGTGAAGCTAAATCAGGTCGGTGTGAGAGAGGATTTAAAATTTTAGATCCCACACAAAATATATTAAATTTGGCTTCACTGTGACAGGACTCATTTTTGAGCATTACTTAAACATTGTGTGAATTTTATGTTGCATGTGCACGAGAGAAAAGAAGACGAGGCCTCTTCCAGAAGTCACAATTTCGCCACAACCTACGAGAACGTCGTTCAGGCCAGACAATATACAATTAAATTTTTGTAGATAGAAATTTATAATAACTATTTAAATGTCTATCGGTTTGAATCAGATTGATTGGGTTGAACTTTAGATAGAAAGTGTTTATTATAAGTGAGTATTATGCAAAGTTTAGGTCAGTGACATTATTAACTCAGATGCGAGTGACTTTATATATTTGTTGTTCTGTGTATTAATGGTTCTTACTAGAGCGGCTTATAAAATGGCAATGCAACAGCAGAGCGAATCACAACAGCCCTCAGCTGTTTCTGAGGTTAGTGAAACGTTAGACGCTAGCTTAACTGAAGTAGTGCCTAGCAGCAGCATTAGTCAGGCCCCACAACAAAGCTTAAGTGTTTGAATGTCATCTGAGCAGGACGAAATAAACCCATTGACTGTAATCATGCAGCAGTTAACACTGTTAGCCAAAAATGTAACAGACTTAACTAAAGCGCAAATAGAGACTAAAAGGGAATTAACTAAAGCGCAAATAGAGACTAAAAGGGAAATAACTAAAGCGCAAATAGAGATTAAAAGGGAAATGAATTAACAATTAGCAGCCAATCAAGTGAAAGTCCAGGAGCAATTAGAAGCTAATCAAGCGGAATTAAATAATAAATTAGTAGAGTTTTCAGAAACTTGATGATAAATTAAATAAAACTGCAGAAGAATTGAAAATTCAGAATGAAAAGACAGAATTAAAAATTAGCTGCTCAAATTGAGCAAGTCACTCAGCAGTGTAATGAAAATGCGAAGAAGTTATGCCTAGAGCTAACCGAGTATGTTGCTACTAAGCTTGATACTATTAAAGAGCAGGTCGAGTCAATACCACAGATAGTTCAAGCACAAGAACAGATGCAATGTTCTATCGCGGTAATTCCGGTATTAGTTGAAGTTCAAGATGAATTAAAGCAACAAGTAAATGAGATGTCAGCAGATATGCAGGATTTGAGACAATCACAAGACAAGATCCCGAAGGACATCCAAAATTTGGATAAATCCATAAATAACATAAAGGAGAGACAAGACGAGGTTGATCATAAGGTAAACATTCTCGCGGGAAAATTCTCGCAGTTAAGTTTAGAAAGGCAAAGCATTTCTTCAGACAATATTGAACATACGGTCAGAGCAGCTATACAATCTATGACCGAGAGTTCTGAAGAAAATTTATTTAATGAAGGTTTTCGAGAAGCCAAAGAACAACTAGGCGAAGAACTTAAACAATGGAAAGAAAACACTGAGAGATCTTTAAATCTATCTCGAGAAGATTTGTGTTCCACGCAAGGAAATGAACCCATAACAAGATCTATCAATGAAGCTACATTATTTACCCGACCAAGTACAGACAGGGACATTAATGCACACGTTCGTTTTTGCAATCAACATCAATCACAACACTATGAGGGTAGTCATAATGACTGTAATTGTAAAAGCAATACTGAGGAGAAAATGTTGAAACAACGTCAATTCCAGATCTACAACCCAGACAAGAAAAATGTTCATCCCGTAGTGTTTATAAGAAGTTTTAGGGGAGTATTGCCAAAAAATTGGAGTGAGTGGCAAAAGGTTAGTTTCGTGACCGGTTATATTCAGGGGTCAGGAGCTATATGGGCATTTGATATGATATCAACTTGGGACACATATGAAGATTTTGAACAAGCATTTTTATCCAAATACTGGTCTGAAGGAGTACAAGAACGTTTAAGGCAGGAGGTATTATACCCGGAACCTTTTTCCTTTTCACGTGGGTCTTTAAAGAAATACTTTGAGAAATATATAAACAAATCGCGGTATTGGGATAAGCCTATGCCTCTTCAAGACGTGATTAGCATATTAAAATCTCGACTTCCGGCCAGCATCAGAAATAGAATGCTGTATATTAATGAGCATGACCTTGACTCTTTCATGACTACGCTTGACACTATAGATATGATCGAGGAAGATGAACATCGGCCAAGACAACCGGTTATGCAGAGGAGAGCGATTGAGGCGCCAAATGCAAACCGGAATGGAAACAGATTTAATAATTATTATACTAGGAATAGTCAGAGATTCAATGGAAACAATTGCAACGGAAATGGAAATTTCAATAACTGTGCTGCGAGGGGCAGATTCAGAGACAATCGAACAGGTCGCAGATACAACCCAATGTTTGGAAATGCAAGATATTATCAGAACCAGCAGTCTTCAAATAATAATAATGCGTACAGAAATTCTGACCCTCGATTTGAAGCAAATAACACAACCAGTCATCAACAACAACCAGTCATAACAGAAGTAGTAGATGATTCAAGAGGAAATAATAATCGACATTTAAACTGAAGAGGGCCGCTTTATGCGCCGACTACCGATCAAGTCAATTCAAGAAGAGGATTTCAGACAAACAGTCGAACAGAAGATTGCTGAGTCAGATTGCCTAACGGATAGTCAGAGGGAACAATTATTCAATATATTAACAGAATATGAGTCAGTTTTCGATGAAAAGCCCAGAATTATTAGAGGATATGTTTGTACATTACAGATTAAGCCCCATAAGACATTTTGCCGCACACACTATCCCATTCCCTGGCGATTAAAACAACCAGTTCAGGAAGAGATACAAAAAATGTTAAACTGGAATCTTATTGAACCGTCGAACAGCCCATATTGTTCTCCGTTGCTTGTTGTACCAAAGCCAGGAGGAAAAGTTCGATTGGTATTAGATGCAAGGGAAATTAACAAAATTATAGTACCTGTGCGCATACATCCGGAGAACATCGATGAGTTAATACAGAAATTTCAAGATGTATCCTATTTAACCAGTATTGATTTGAGAAGTTCGTTCTGGCAAGTCCAGTTAGACAAGGACTCAAGAAAATATTCTGCTTTATATATATGGAGGGAGAAGCTATCAGTTCAAGGTCATTCCGTTTGGTCTCAATATCAGCTCTGGAGTTTTTATTTCTGCATTGGACTATGCCCTAGGACCAGAACTACGTAGTCGAATAACAATTTTTGAGGACGATCTATTAATTGCCTCTAAAACTTGGGAGGAACATGTACAACTTATTAGGAGGATTTTTGCTGTGTTCAAACAAACTGGTATAACTGCAAATCTAAAAAAATCCCAATTTTCTCTACAGAGAATTAAATTCTTAGGACATATGATTAATGCAAAGGCATTCTTCCAACTGAAGCGAAGATTAGTGCGATAAAAAATTTTCCAACTCCAAGAAACAGAAGACAACTGAAAGGTTTTATAGGCTTAGCTTCATTTTTTCGTCGATTTATTAAAACTCAAGCAATGAACTCCGAAGCACTAAACCGGCTCCTGAGGAAAGATGTACCATGGCAATGGTCTAATGATTGTGAAAAGGCTTTTTGTGAAATTAAGGATCAACTGATAAATGCTCCGTTATTATACCACCCTGATATGAATGTCGGATTCTGTTTAGCCACTGATTCATCAGATGTGGGATTAAGATCTTGTTTATTTCAAATTAGGTACATCGATGGTGTAAAAAACCTTTTGTCCAATTGCATTTGCTAGCAGAGTTTTATCCACCTGTGAAAGAGCATATACCACTACGGAATTGGAAGCTTTAGCCGTTATTTGGTCTTTGAAAAGGTTTAATTATTATGTATATGGCTCAAGGATAGCTGTTTATTGTGACCACCAACCACTAGCCTTTTTACAAACTTGTAAGTTGCTGCATCCTCGCTTGTCAAGGTGGATGCTGGCGCTGCAAGAATATCAGTTTCGAATTATTCATGTAGCCGGGAAAGAAAATATTATAGCTGACGCGTTGTCAAGATCTCCAGAAGGAATAACACCTGAACTGGATGTAAATAATAAGGCAGAATTTCCAGTGCTTCTTCTTCACGAAAATAATTACAAGTTATATTATATTCATTTATGTAAGACAATGGCTCAGCTACAGAAGAAGGATCGACGATGGAATGCTATAATACGACAATTCAATCAACAAAATCCTATGGTCAATTTGGAATACTACCGGCTTGTGAATAATATTTTATTTTTTAAATCTGGGAAGGCTGAGAATCCAAAGTGGTGTGTCTGCATACCCAAAGAATATGAAGAACGATTAATTTGGTTTACACATTTGACCTGGGGTCATGTTGGTGTTGTGAAGTGTGCTAATAAGATTAGATATTATTGTTACTTACCAAATATAAGGCTAAAAGTGCACAAAGTCATACAGAAATGTATTCTCTGTCAAAAGGCTAAGCCGGACAACAAGGGAAATAAAATTGCGCTTCACTCAATAATACCTGAAGCACCAAGATCACTTATATCATGTGATATTTGTGGACCACTTCCTAGAGTCAGAGGTGGTGTGAAGTACATTATTGGATTCTGTGATGTGTTTACAAAATATGTTAAACTATATCCTATAAAATCAGCAACTGCAAGAGCTGCCGCAGTAAAGTTTGTAAACGACTACATTCCTCACGCAGGGATTCCAAAATCTATAATCTCCGACAATGCGAAGATATTTACTGGATATTTATGGAGAAAATTAGTATCACAACTAGGAATAAAACAAGA
Organism: Schistocerca piceifrons; assembly: GCF_021461385.2. NCBI lineage: Eukaryota > Metazoa > Arthropoda > Insecta > Orthoptera > Acrididae > Schistocerca > Schistocerca piceifrons. The sequence goes on along the minus strand of NC_060138.1, from coordinate 408,240,192 downwards.
TATTTACATCTTGCTATCATCCACAAGGGAATTTAATTGAACGGGTTTTTCGAGAACTAAACAGATTCATGAGAACGTACTGTCATGATAAACAAACTACCTGGATAAACTATTTGACCGAGTTTGAGCAGATTTATAATAATTTACCTCATAGTTCTACAAACTTTACCCCGAATGAACTGATGTTCAGAGATAACGAAAGAAACTTTTGGGTAGATAACTTGCCTAAACTCGAGGACACCAAAATGTCATGGGAAGAAAAAATTCGCAATGCTCTCATTAATATTACGGAGAAAGCAAGACAGCGAAAGGAAATCCATGACAGAAACATCAAACGGATTCAGACTTTCAATATCGGACAGAAAATTCTTTTAAGAAGACACATCAAGTCATCAAGGTTGAAGAAGACCATCAGAAAATGGAATCTAATTTATACAGGTCCATATATAATAGTTGATATACCGAATCCTGGTGCGTATTTATTAGCATATCCGGATTCTGGAAGAATAAAAGGATTATTTCCCCATGTAGACCTAAAAAGGTACTTTTAAGGAAAGTGTTTCAAATTAAATGAAAAGTCTGTATGAAGTATTTGGGTGTTAAAAATAAATAAATAAATAAAAATTAAGTGTGAAGGACAGTATGCCTCAGCTACTGTGATAGGTTAAATGACAGCATGCCAAGCATCTGTGATAGTTTAATGAACAGTAAGCGATTGCTTCTGTGATAGTATAGGAATATTTAGAAAAGTAAGTGGAACTGTAGCTATTGCTGCTGTGAAGACTTACGGATTATCTTTCTACAGGATGATCACCAAAAAAGCTTGTGCGTGTGAAATAATATACATTCAGGGAGTGTTAATCTCCAGTGAGAATAAGTTTACTGAAACTATATGGTCGAATACGGCGCTTGCGTGTGAAGTTAGTGTTTGTAAACTGACAGTTCACAGGAGAACAAATGAACCGCGTTAGGAAATTAGAATCGATTGCTACTGTCCACAGATATAAAGACTCGCTAGTTTTTTTTTTTTTTTTTTTTGGCGCGAGCTAAATTCTATTCAAGAGAATTTAATTAACCAACTTAGTGTGTGTTTATAAAATTAGAGATAATAAGAAAGTTCTTCATTGAATTTATAATAATGTGTCATTTTCCAGTTGGATTTGTTTATTGTTATATTGCATTCATATATGTTCATGAGAAAATGCGGCATTTGGAGTATAAAAGAGAAAAATTAATTTCAGCTGGAGAGGTCATGCAGTAAGACTTAATTAAACGTTCTCTTTCAGCAAAATTTCATTTTAATCATGTATGAGTAAGATATAATTTTTTGGAAATTGTCTCAAATAATAAAGTTTTTAACATTCTGACATGCTATCCACATTCGTACTTGAAACCAAATTAGGAAAGATTCAGATCTACTTCCACCTGGAAAAGCCAACGAAAAATAAATAAATAAATAAATAATTAAACCAGGATTAGAACCTTTCGGCTTACTCAAGAAGATGGATGAAATTATCCCTGTTTTCAAAATTGTTTTCCGATCTGGAGTTGTGATATTGTGCAACTACAGTTTCGATTAAGACACCTAGGTGTGGAAAGTATAAGACAAATGGATTTTTCCATTCCTCAGATGGAAGATTGGATGGATCAGGTCCATATTTGAGTTCAAAATGAATCTGGAGAAATTCAACTAACCATTCTCTTCCAGGAATCTTTAATAGTTGACCATTCCTTAGACGAATTTCGATTGTTTCATGCCACAATCCTGAGTACCTGTTCCTGAGGTTCCTTCTGGTCTCTCAAATCCGTTACGTCTCCTGTGCGGTACGCCAATGCGACGCCTGTGCTCCGTGCTGTGTCCCATGTTCCTGTTCGATCAGTTTCACCGCAGTTCAGCAAGACATCGATGAAGAAAATTTTTCAGATGATTGTAAAAAATTTGCATGTGTAAAGATTTTTTTTGGCTATGAGGCAGATTTTATCTTTCCTATGAATTCTAGAATATCTCACAAATTTCTAAATTATTCTGTCTTTCCTATCATCTGTGATACCTAGTTGGAGTCTAAGCCTCCAGGTTTTCCGGGGTTTCCCTGTGAAGGCCAGTTCCTGAATAGGTAGACCTGATTAACAACTATATAAGTCCATCTTTCCTGGTTGTGTATGTGGGATGCGGGTATGCCCCAGTACACGTGAAAGCAACAACTAGGTATCTAGGTAACGAAGATACCAAATCTCTTTCAATTCCTGTAAAAAAAAAAAAAAATCTTACTAACTTCTTAAAATTTATAGGAACGTATGTTCCAAAAATTCTAACGAGTTAGCTAAGCCAATAGTTAGCTCGCAAAGTGAATACATATCAACTTTGCTCGCTGCGAGGGGCGATGTAATGTCTCTTGCAGCGGTCTCTCCGCGATATTTTCAGAAATTTTATAACTCAGTATATATCTCGAAATATCTCTTCTTAGCTTACCGATTATCAATGCAAAGTAGTTTCAAGCCCAATTATTCCTTGGAGCGTCCATTTACTCCATGGAATAGCTTCTCTGCTATCTATGTTTTCTCTTATTAAAAGAATAGGGACTTCTTGCCGGTTAGTCGTGAAAGAAGGATGTATATGTATGTATTGTTGAGCTAGTCGCCATCTTGATGAGATTCTGTATGAGAAGGAATTTAATACATGAACTAAAGTGTGTGTGTTCGCGTATTATTTAACTGATTATTATTGACAGTGTCTGCTTACTACACTGTGTTGCACGGGATCAGTGGGGAACGTCTGATTTACACTGGACGAACCTGCTGTTTTGTATGCTCAAGATATCCAGTTACTTCAAATAAATAGGCTAACACGGTCTTACCAGCAGATCTCCGGTCTTCCCCATGTGATCACCGAAAGTTAATAATTATTACAAATGTTTTCAGGAGATCGACTGACAATTTTCATTGCACCGAGACTTCGAAATGGCTTCACTGCCTTATGGAATTTAAGTTAAGCTCAATTTAATTAGGATAGAACAGTATTGAACTGTGTGAATGTGATAAGCCTGCCTTGTGAATGAAAATTCCCTTAACATACGCATGTTTTTACTATCCTGATCAGTGAAGCTAAATTAGGCCGGTGTGAGAGAGGTTTTAAAATTTTAGATCCCACACAAAATATATTAAAAGGAGTAATCCGCTGAATTACAAGCCCATTTGCAGTAGGTTTTTGGAACATATACTGGGTTCAAACATTACAAATTACCTCAAAGAAAATGATTTATTGACACAGAGTCAGCACAGATTCAGATAATATCATTCTTGTGAAACACAACTAGCTCTTTATACTCATGAAGTAATGTGTGTTATTAACAGGAAATATCAAATTGGTTCCACATTTTTAGATTTCCAGAAGGCTTTCGACATCATTCCTCAAAAGCGTCTTCTAATGAAACTGCGTGCCTATGGAATATCGCCTCAGTTGTGCAACTGGATTCGTGGTTTCCTGTCAGAAAGGTCAAATTTCACAGTAATAGACGGAAAGTCATCAAGTATAACAGAAGTACTATTCGGCGCTCCCCAAGGAAGCATTATGGACCCTCTATTGCTCCCGATCTATATTAACGACATAAGAGACAATCTGAGTAGCCCTCTTAGATTATTTGCAGATGATGCTGTCATTTACCGTCTTGTAAAGCCATCAGATGAACAAACTGAATTGCATACTGATTTAGATAAGATATCTGTGTGGTGCAAAAAGTGGCATTTGACCCTGAATAAAGAAAAGTGTGAATTTATTCACATTAGTATTAAAAGAAATCCGCTAAATTTCGATTATGTGATAAGTCAAGCAAATCTGAAGGCTGTAAATTCAACTAAATACTTAGGGATTATAATCACAAATGACATCAATTGGAATGATTACATAGATAATGTAGTGGGTAGAACAAACCAAACACTGCGATTCATTGGCAGAAAACTTAGAATGTGCAACAGGTCTACTAAAGAGACTTCTTACACCATGCCTGTCCACCCCATCCGGGAATATTGCAGTGCAGTGTGGGATTCGCATCAGGTGGGACCAGCGGATGGCATCGAAAAAGTTCAAAGTAGGGTAGCTTGTTTTGTATAATCACGAAATAGGAGAGATAGTGCCACAGACATGATATGTGAATTGGAGTGGCAACCATGAAAACAAAGGCGTTTTTCACTGCGCCATGATCTTCTCGTGAAATTTCAATCATCAGTTTTCTCCTCCGATTGCAAAAATATTATGTTGGCACCCACCTACATAGGGAGAAATGAACATTACGATAAAATAAGAGACATCAGGGCTCACACAGAAACACTTAAGTGCTCGTTTTTCCCGCACGCTGTTCAAGAGTGGAACAGTAGAAAGACAGCTTGAAGGTGGTTCATTGAACCCTCTGCCACGCACTTTGTGAATAGGAGAGTAATCACATAGATGTAGACCAGTAATTGATGTAGCACATGAGCAAGAGTCTGTAAGCAGGGTACAATGCTCCAAATTTTTGGGCGTACATAGTGATGAAAACTTGAGCTGGAAGAAGCATATTACTAAGCTTCTCAAACAATTAATTTCAGTTACTTTTGCTCTTCGTATAATTATTAATCTTGTAAACAAATAATCAAACCTCTGAAGAGATAAACGTAAGGACAAGGTAGGAAACTGCAAAGAAACTTCGGGTAACAATACATCAATTGATCGATGAAGGAAAGAAGTACAAAATTGTTCACGGAAAGACACGAATATAGCGGTATAAATCACTTAGAAATGAAATGGCCTCTACGAGATCAAGAAAGCATCCAATAACAAGACACAAGCAGGAGATATGTAAGAAATATGGGATCTAGTATTAGAGTCAGGGTTTAACAAAGCTTTGGAAGACTTGCTTGCACAGTCAGCTTAACAGCTTATGCATCTAGGTTGCTGACAAGAATAATATGTAGAAGAACACAAAAGAAAATTAAGAACCTGCCAGACGATGATCAGTTTGGGTTTCAGAAAGGTAACAATACCAGAGAGGCAGTTCTGACATTGTGCTGGGGACAGTTCAGGAGTATAGGGCAGGTGCTGGAGTGTCTCCCACTTAAGTTGGTGTACTTCCGAGCTATCATGTTTTTGATCTGGGGACAAGTGTTATCATGAAGCAGCAGCACTGAACATGGCACACAACAGTGGCTTATGATACACATGCTGACCCATGCACATTCTTCATTCTCTGATGGATGTCTTTCAGTGTTTGCCCTTCGGCAGACAAGAAACTAATAACAGCACATTGCTCCTGTTTGGACGCATTTGGTAATGATGATGCCATTGTTCACATTTCCACCATATGTCAGTGGTTCTACAACCACATCAGAGTCTCGTTACGTTGCTTTTGTGTGCCAGCAACAGCCTTAAATGAAACTTACTGATCACCTCTTATACAATAAGCAAAAGAGGCAAAAGAGGGAAAATATGAATGGAAGATCACAACAAAGTGCTTGGATTCCAAACAGCGTAAGACAGGGATGATGTCTTTTGTCATTACTGTTCAATCTATACGTAGAAGAACAATGACGGAAACAAAAGAAAGATTCAAAAGTGGCATTAAAATTCAGGACGAAAAGATATCAATGATAAGATTCGATGATGACATTGTTATACTCGGTGAAAGAAGAATTATGAAACCTGTTGAATGGAATGAACAGTCTAATGAGTGCAGAATATGGAGTGAGAGTAAACAAAAGAAGGATGAAAGTAATGAGGAGCAGCAGAAATGAGATTAGTGACAAACCCAACATCAAAATTGGGGAGCATGAAACAGACAAGAAGAAAGAATTCTGCTACCTAGGAAGTAACATAACATACAATGTACAACACAAGGAAGATATAAAAAGTAGACTAGAACAGGCAGCAGGTATTCCTGGCCAAGAAAGTCTACTACTATCAAATATAGGCCTTAATGTGAGAGAGAAATTTCTGAGAACATATGTTTGATATACAGCATTGCAGAGAAGTGTATCATGGCCTGTGTGAAAACCAGAAAAGAAGAGAATCTAAGTTTTTAAGATGTGATGCAATCAAATAAAAACAAGACAGACGGGGAAAAAGTAAGTAGATTGTTCAATATTTAAAAAGTAAGTGCCATAACTGTTAGACTAGAAAGCAGATAGTCAATTCCTTTATGGAAAAATGTTTGTGGTTGCCTAGGGTACCATGAGTGTACCCAAGCAAGCATCTCTTTATGCTGCATGGATGTCTTTCTTCAGAGCTCCAAAAATATGGATTCACTTGCAGAGATGTCAAGACTTTATGGAAGACGCACAAGGGCTTCCCAGCAAAATTCCTGCAGAATGTTCTAAACAACTTTGGCAACACATGGTCAAGCAATTTGTTGGCAGGTTGTTTTGACTACACTGCAGACGTTTCTACATATCCTCCATAGTCCCAATCTCTCCCTATGTGATTTCCATATTTTCAGAGTCGTGAAAACAGATATTCATGGCTGCTGACTTGCTTCGGACGAAGAGGTGCATGCCTGGGTACAATCATGGTTTCATAGGCAACTGTAAACATTTTTTCAGGGCCATCTTGTCTCACAGTGGGATAAATGTATTACTAGTTACAGTGATCAATTTTGAAACAACAAAGAGTTTATTTACTTTTTTTTATCCATTTCATTTTCATTTAACTGCTCCTTGTGGAAAGATGCTGAAAATTAGGAATAAGGTGATTCTCTGTAGAACTGGTGAGGAGACACACATGTGGAAAACACTGACAAGCAGTGGGTACAATATGATAGGACATGTGTTAAGACATCAGGGAATACTGATGATACTAGAGGGAGACGTAGAGGGTAAATACTGTAGGGGAAATCAAAGATTGGAGTACATCCAACAACTGAGGACATAGGGGGCTTGTAGTACTCTGAGATTAAGAGGTTAACACAAGAGAGGAATTTGTGACAACTTTCATCAAAACAGTCAGCAGACTGATCCCTAAAAAAAATAAATGACAACAGAAGTAGAAAAACTGGCTGTCTACCATTTCTTGATGTAAATAATTCAGGAGCAAAAGTAACAACTCAATGAAGCTACACAGTGCCAGCCCATGCACAATACTGGGACTTCAATTCTCCAGCTTGGCTGGAGGGGTTGTGTCAGATATCTAAATCTACATCTACATCCATATTCCGCAAGCCACCTGACGGTGTGTGGCGGAGGGTACTTTGAGTACCTCTATCGCTTCTCCCTTCTATTCCAGTCTCGTATTGTTTGTGGAAAGAAAGATTGTTGGTACGCCTCTGTGTGGGCTCTAATCTCACTGATTTTATCCTCATGATCTCTTCGCGAGATATACGTAGGAGGGAGCAATATAAACTTGACTCCTCGGTGAAGGTATGTTCTCGAAACTACCAACAAAAGCCCGTACCGAGCTACTGAGCGTCTCTCCTGCAAAGTCTTCAACTGGAGTTTATCCATCATCTCCATAACGCTTTCGCGATTACTAAATGATCCTGTAACAAAGCGGGCTGCTCTCCGTTGAATCTTCTCTATCTCTTCTATCAACCCTATCTGGCATGGATCCCACACTGGTGAGCAATATTCAAGCAGTGGGCGAACAAGCGTACTGTAACCTACTTCCTTTGTTTTTGGATTGCATTTCCTTAGGAGTCTTCCAATGAATCTCAGTCTGGCATCTGCTTTACCAACGATCAACTTTATATGATCATTCCATTTTAAATCACTCCTAACGCCTACTCCCAGTTAATTTGTGGAATTAACTGCTTCCAGTTGTTGACCTGCTATATTGTAGCTAAATGATAAAGGATCTTTCTTTCTATGTATTCGCAGCACAGTACACTTGTCTACATTGAGATTCAATTGCCATTCCCTGCACCATGCGTCAATTCGTTGCAGGTCCTCCTGCATTTCAGTACAATTTTCCATTGTTACAACCTCTCAATATACTGCAGCATCATCCGCAAAAAGCCTCAGTGAACTTCCGATGTTATCCACAAGGTCATTTATGTACGTTGTGAATAGCAACGGTCCTATGACACTCCCCTGCGGCACACTCGAAACTTTGTTCATTAAATGACTGGGGGGAACTGTAACGAACGCCTTGCGGAAGTCAAGAAACACGGTATCTACCTGGGAAAACGTGTCTATGGCCCTCTGAGTCTCATGGACGAATAGCACGAGCTGGGTTTCACACGATCGTCTTTTCCGAAACCCATGCTGATTCGTACAGAGTAGATTTCTAGTCTCCAGAAAAGTCATTATACTCGAACACAATACGTGCTCTAAAATTCTACAACTGATTGACATTAGAGATACAGATCTATAGTTCTGCACATCTGTTTGATGTCCCTTCTTGAAAACGGGGATGACCTATGCCCTTTCCAATCCTTTGGAACTCTACGCTCTTCTAGAGACCTACGGTACACCGCTACAAGAAGGGGGCAAGTTCCTTCGCGTACTCTGTATAAAATCGAACTGGTATCCCATCAGGTCCAGCAGCCTTTCCTCTTTTGAGCAATTTTAATTGTTTTTCAATCCCTCTGTCATCTATTTTGATATCTACCATTTAGTCATCTGTGCGACAATCTAGAGAAGGAACTACAGTGCAGTCTTCCTCTGCGAAACAGCTTTGGAAAAAGACATTTAGTGTTTCGGCCTTTAGTCTGTCATCCTCTGTTTCAGTACCATTTTGGTCACAGAGTGTCTGGACATTTTGTTTTGATCCAACTACCGGTTTGAAATAAGACCAAAATTTCTTAGGATTTTCTGCCAAGTCAGCACATAGAAATTTACTTTCAAATTCATTGAACGTCTCTCACATAGCCCTCCTCACACTACACTTCGCTTCGCGTAATTTTTGTTTGTATGCAAGGCTTTGGCTATGTTTATGTTTGCTGTGAAGCTCCCTTTGCTTCCGCAGCAGTTTTCTAACTCTGTTGTTGTACCACGGTGGCTCTTTTCCATCTCTTATGATCTTGCTTGGCACATGCTCATCTAATGTATATTGTACGATGGTTTTGAACTTTGTCCACTGATCCACAACAGTATCTGTACTTGAGACAAAACTTTTGTGTTGAGCCATCAAGTACTCTGAAATCCGCTTCTCGTCACTTTTGCTAAACAGAAAAATCTTCCTACCTTTTTTAATATTTCTATTTATGGCTGAAATCATCAATGCAGTAACCGCTTTATGATCACTGATTCCCTGTTCTGTGTTAACTGTTTCAAATAGTTCGGGTCTGTTTGTCACTAGAAGGTCTAATATTTTATCACCACGAGTCGGTTCACTGTTTAACTGCTCAAGGTAGTTTTCAGATAATGCACTTAAAAAAATTTCACTGGATTCTTTGTCCCTGCCACCCGTTATAAACGTTTGAGTCTCCCAGTCTATATCTGGTAAATTAAAATCTCCACCCAGAACTGTAACATGGTCGGGAAATTACTCGAAATACTTTCCAAATTTGCCTTCAGGTGCTCCGCCACAACAGCTGCTGAGCCAGCGGCCTGCAGAGACATCCTATAACCATGTTTGAGCCTGCTTTAACCGTGACCTTCACCCAAATTATTTCACATTTCGGATCTCCATCAATTTCCTTCGATACTATTGCACTTTTTATCGCTGTAAACACGCCTCCCCATTCACTGTCCAGCCTGTCTCTGTGGTATACATTCCAATCTGAGTTTAGAATTTCATTACTGTTTACATCTGGTTTCAGCCAACTATCTGTCCCTAGTACTATGTGGGCAATGTCGCCATCTTTCGCAGTGCAGTATGTCAGCCACAGCTGAGCATTGCATTTCTGTGAGACAGCTCATGGATTACTCTAGCACAAAAATCTTTACATTAGGTGATCCTTTTGGGATTCTATTGTTACAGAATTCATATAAATACATTTGTCAAAAGAGTTCATTAAGGAGACATTGTATGTCTTATGCCGCCAATCTTAAATTATCGAATTTTGTGACCCATTATCCTGGAAACTTTTTAAGACACTAACTTACAATTTTCCATATTTACTTAATGCACCTTTATAGATACACTGAACTAGAATTATTACTAAAATTGTATTGTGGGGCATGTTATCTTTTTTTTCCCTCAAACACTCAATTTTTGACAGAATTTTGTAAATAAATGAACATAAAAACAAAACAACTCAGGATATTTTAATTATTCTACTTCCATGTGTGTTGAATCTTACACTTGGCATGCTGTGAAAATTTCATGTCTCTACCACCAATACTTTTTTAGAAACCGGGTCATTTATTGCAAAAAATGTAGTTCAGAGGTATTGAGGATTAAAACTTTTTATTACAAATTCTTATACAGACTTAAATTTCTGCATCTTTTATGCACTAGAAGTTCCCTGGGCCATAGGCTGTCTCTTCTTTGTCACAACAGCCCACTGCTTGCTGCCTCCTTTTCTTTCTTGTTCTTTTGGGATTTGCTGAGCAGCTAACTCTGATTCATGTACATGAAGCTCATCCAGTTCCCGCAGTCCTTTAGCTGTGTTCTGTCCAAATCTTATCCCTAACTTCTCCAGAACCTGAAGTGTTTCACAGTTCCCACCATTAACAGCTATTACAGCATTAGACACTGCAAACTTTAGAGTCATAATGCCAACAAATACATTTTTAGGCACACGGCACCACACAACATTATTGAAGGACTCATTCACATTCTGGGTTTTCCCATATAAACACTTCTTTAGTAACTTAGGATTTGCCAAATCTCTGTAAATAGGTTTTATTGCCTCCATTACTGCCAAAGTAAGAGAATGTTCATGTGTAAATTCATGCAGGGTGCCAGAAAATTCAGCCTACCTATGTTTACACCAAGTGTTTGCTGGAGATGGACACAAAGTATGACATGGCTTTTCATCAGTCGATATTCGATGAAAGAAAGTGCTCCACACAGCTCTTTTCATCTTCTCTAAATTGTCACAGTCATCTCTAATGGCCTTCCCATAATATTCCTGTAATTCACCAATTAATTTGGCCGTTAGTCTTCAGCACATTTCATTGTCTTGCCATCAGACAGTTTTGTTACCCAGCTTGGTTTTTAGGTTACACAGACGTGTCCCCATTCTTTTCCTGACAGATCAATAATGACATTGTCCATAGTCTCATTAGTTTTACCACTGTCATCCGTTTCTAAAGTTCCTTTCCTTTTCAATGCACTAGGGGGCGTGGTCACTTCAGAAACATAATCCTTCACTGCTAGCACATGTGTTTTCAAGTACTTCAGAAGAAAACACAGGTCTCACATATTTGTTAGCCACAAATTTGCCTTTCTTGAAGATACTTTTATACTTAGTCATTTTATTTATGTATAAAAAGCAACAGAAGTTAGCTTACTACAAAAATAGCCAATAATCACACTACTTTCAATGAAAACTAGTATCAGAAACAAAGGACTAATTTGTTTATTCGTAAAGCCAATTTCTGAGATGTAGCAGTGGGCACAAAACAAAGCAATTCACAGCCTTCTAGACTGTGTAGTTCCCAAGATATGACTGCTCAACTGTGACAGTATATGCATAGCTGCGAAATTTTACAGTCACATGTCAACATTCAAAATATTATTTGAACTTCTCACAATTGTCTGATTTTAATGTATTGTATACCAAAATGCTCAGGAAAATCCAAAGTACATTATGGAGTAGAAAACAGAAATTGTCAAATTTGAACGAATTTCACGTATGATGTCCCCTTTAATTAGGATAGTAGCTTTCACCTGGCGAAGACATTGAACCCAGTCATTTCTTTAATTTGCTCACAAACACAAATTTCTATGTCTAATGCTGCACCTAGTTCCAATTAATTTTATCAATTTGACTACAGAGTTTTAACTCCATTGACAGAGGGTATGCACACAATGCCGTTATGCATGCTTCAAGAACATTCTGACACACTATGATCTATTACATTAGGTTTGTACTTTGCCAGCCAAAGGGCAGCATGTGGCAAAGTGTGTGTAAAATATCATATTGTTTTCCTACTACATTTGCAGGAGAGAACAACATTGTGTGCTTCCATGAAAGGTCAATATTCTCTAATTTTATCATCATAGTCATTTATTATCATATCGTATCATGAAGTGTGTGGGCTGGACGTAAAAGATTTTTGAAGTTTTTGGAATGTATCTTCTTAGAATTTTAAGAGTCAGTCTTTATGAGAACCATAATATTTTTATTCGAGTTTGTTTCCATCAGGAATAGCATTCTCCATGATTGTATTAATGAGATCCAAGACAGGGGGAAGGGCAGCATCAGAAGTAAATTTTTAATATTTATTGCAGATCGACTACAGGTAATGCATAACTATATGCAATGCAGTTACATCTAAGTCATGGTGGCTCATCATTTAACTGTAGTGTCAATTTGGTACCACATGTGTTTTTATTTGTGATGAGTCATCACGACTTGGATGTAACTGCACTGAAGATAGCAACACAGTAGCTGAAATCAATCTGCAACAAAAACTTTAAAAATTTATAACTGATGCTGACCTTCCTCCTATGATGGATCTCATAACTTTTTAGTTTTAGAGTGTCCCCACAGGAGATTGTTCAACGATTCTGTATCATTCTTTTGCAGACTAAGATATTCCATTGTGAACCACATCACTCTTCTCTAGATCTTCTGCCTCCTTCATTACTCTCACTTGGGAGCAATTCCAGACGGATCAACACTATTTAGATGATAGTTTTATAAGCAACTTCGTTCATGACTAAGACATACTTTGTGTGTGTGTGTGTGTGTGTGTGTGTGTGTGTGTGTGTGTGTGTTTTCTGCCATCACACAGTGGGTAGATTTTCTTATCTATCCAATTACATTATATTGTCAAAAACTGATATTTTCATTGTTATACCGGTCTAATATTTGCTTTTCCCGCATATTTAATACATTATCTTTTTGTTGAAAGTCAGCTGAACTGACCTGTGAGTAATTACAGGACTTCCTGTAGTTAACAACGATTTTTAAATGATGTAACTCTTGGAATCCCACCACATGTATTGATGTACAAGTAAATTTAATTACACATACATCTAGTGATGTCATTAGGGGCAGCGTGGAGAGAGACAGTTGTTGGCGCCACGTCACGTGGGTAACAACAGCAGCAGATTTACTGACTACCGTGGACCACCTTGGCCTGACTTGTCTCCACTCATTGATGTATACTACATGCTCTCAGGTGGATTTCTTAAAGATGACTTTATGATACTTGGCTATTTTATTGACAATGATTTGGACTTTGTTATTCTCTTTTGTCGACACTGGCTTGCATGTGGATATGTGCATTTTCTTACTGCTGTGCTGTCTTTGCTCTCCGCCTAGTTGCATGTCTTCCTCTGAGTGAACTGATGGTGTGGGTGTGCACCAGGAGTATGGTTCGTATTCCCAGTCGGACCAACTAACAGTTTTCTACAATGTTAATGTTTACGCTGCTCAGTAACTCTCTAGAGCACTTTAACTGCCAAGAGGCATCCATCTTTAGAAGTCTCTTTCTGTTCACCTTAAGAAGACCCAAGGTCTAAAATTTTCTGTGATTCATTTGTACTTAATCTGTGTTCAATAAAATTTGTATTGTTGAAGAAGCAGACTTACAACAAAAATATCCTAGTATTTGAATGCATAAACGTGCACTAGCATGAAGATAAGAGACCACTGAACTTTGTCGATATTTTCCAAGACTCAGTATTTCAGAGCTCATGCTAATCTTTTATCCTATTGTGTGCAACTAACAGAGGTATTTAGATGGGAGCAGAAGATTCTGTACATCAAAATAAATGCTTGTACATTGTTGGTTAACATTGAAATGACGAGCGATTTGCTCCTGGCATGCTGTCCTCAGTTACAGTATGTCTATAAAATTCCCCGTCTGACAATGCAAAAAGTGAGTGCAAAATTTTTAAAAAATGAAGCAATATTTTTATTCTTGAACATACATGCCAAAGAAAAAGTAAAATGAAAAATACACTAGTTCATGTTAGAATACAAGCAACAAGTTTTGCAGTAATTTGTTTCATCCAAATAGCACAACATTCTGACAGAGTAACTATTCTAATGTATTTTCTAAGCAAATCCTGCAACTGATTTATCCTAATCGAGAAATCAGTAAGGTTTTAACACAAAAACATACACATGCTCTGATTTTTATTGGCTAAGAATAAAATGAACTCAGATGAGATAATATCTTCAGTAATAAGATCGCAGTGTGGCCTCACCAGCCAGACATTACAGGAGTGGGAGTGGTGGAGTGTGTGTGTGTGTGTGTGTGTGTGTGTGTGTGTGTGTGTGTGTGTGTGTGAGAGAGAGAGAGAGAGAGAGAGAGAGAGAGAGAGAGAGAGTGAGAGTGTGTGTGTGTGTGTGTGTGTGTGTGGGGGGGGGGGGTCTATTTCTGATGAAGGTCTTGTTGCCCAAAAGCTTAGTTTCTGACTTTCTTCTTGTTGTGCCTATCTGTGACTCAGCATCCCCGTTATATGGTGAGTAACAACTATCCTTTTCATAATACTGTAACAAGACTACATGTAGGCTGGCCTAAATGAGGAACAGACTTAATTTGTCACTGAACAGTATTTTTACATGACAGATTTTTGATGCTGATGTTCTATCTAGTATCTGCTACTTTTCCTGCAGTTACACAACGTATACAAGTATAAACACAGTGTGACAAATGTGATTATACAGTAAATAAAACCATTAAATGCAGAAAAAATAATGAAAGGAACCATTAAACAAAACTCACAATTTTATCATCCTGGATGAGATCCCACAGTAAAGTATTTCCTGGCTTGCACACTGCATCCATCTTAATATGAGTACCCTCTGCCCGCATCATCTTTGGCGTGTGAAAGCGAGAGTGGAATGCCATGTGCTGCACAGGTAATGTGTGAGCCTGCTCTCAATAACAAAAATTATCTTAATAAAATAAAACACAATAATTAGGATAGCAACTTCTAACAAATTATGGAGTTCGATTTCAAGTGTTTTTAAATCTATAAAATAAAGTGAACAGAACTTAACAACATTATGCAATTACAATTTACTTTGGTGACGAGTATACAGTTCCTTTTCTTTTCTCCTTTCAAAACTGATTTTAAGAACATTTTTACCAACACCTTTGAAGAACAAACATTTTGTCACATTGATTTCTTATTGTCTATTTGCCAATATAGTCTTCAAATGCCAAGAATTTCTTAGACTGTTCATCCAATCTACATTTCATGCAATTTGATGATTGACATGTGACCCTATCTCACCTAGAGGTCTTTTTTTTCTTTCCAGATACTAATTTTTTAGAATGCAGCATGCTGGTGTATGTTTTCACGAAAATAATTGCAACACAGAGCATCTAAAGTTTGAACTTTAATGGACTTCCCTACAGATAAAAGAATGAAGATAGAAATACATAATTGAGGATAAAATGAACTTTAACGCTGCTGATAATGAACAATGGAAAGGAGAATCACTGTTGCAATATGTAGCTTGTACCACAATATGCATATTTTTTTTTAACCATATCAGAGTAAAATATGATGTGACATTTTGCATTACAGACCCTCAGCAATATTTTCATTTCTGATGTATAAATGACAGGAGATCTGCTTCATATTAATGTTCAGTGAGTTACACTTTTTTGAAGACCTTTTAAGTTATGTCTGCCACTGTTAGAACTTTATTGTGTGTCTTTACAGCTATGTTGCCAAATGCTGGTAGATCAAAGTAATTTCTTTCTATGAAAATGTTATGTTTGTCAATATGTATGTATAATGAGACACGGAGGAGGGCTCCTTACAGACAGTGTGAACAGAGTATCTGGGAATGTTGGGATTAAGATCTGTAACAAATGCCCTGCACCATCAGGCAACTCTTCACTCCTTTCACTTGGAATGAGGAAATGTTAATGTCTTCTGCTCTCAGCTCAGGACAGATTACAGAAGATAGCTGTGAATCGCAGATATATTTTCCAAAGATGAAACCAAATATTTTGAACTTAACCTCACATGAGGCACTGTTACACACAGAAAGCATAAAATCACCTATATACCCGCATATCATATTTTGAACTTGCCACTGTGTAACACCTTTATTATAAGATATCAGTCACACAGAAAACCACTTACCTATATTTAAGCTTACATGGGACATGGTGTAATTTTTATTTGCTCTAGTGATGTGGCTGCCATCTCCTTCCAATTTTGTTCAAAAACAGCAGGTTTGGTCCAATCTGACAGCAAGATCAATAAATGAAATTTATGATTCTAGTTTGTCACTGGGCAGCCATCAGTTTTATATGCAAATGTTACAAAAAAAATTCACTATATGGGGCGAAGGACATAAAGTATCAAGCAAGGTACTAGTCTATTTACATACAAACAACAGGCATATTTCAGCCAGCATGCCAATAAAAAATGAAAAGACTGCAACCTTTTTCCTACAAAATTCAAATGATATGCCTATAAAATCTGTCTGTCAACCAGATGGAAGAGGAAACCTACTCTACAAAAGTTACAAATCCAAACTCTGTAGTATCTATGAGTTCTTACAGCATATCAATAAAAGAAACTAATACTCTTCATTCTTAAGCAAAAATGATGAAATGATAACAATAATTTATACAGTTAACAACAATCACTAATCATCAAACCTGATAAACTGTGTCTGTGACCACAATCACCTAACTGAAAGCAAGGACCTAAAGCACATACTAATGGTTGTACTTACCTAAAATAGGACTCTCAATTGGGATGAGAGCAATGAGAAAAGGATGAAACTCAATTTTCTGCTTTTGGAAGCAAAGATTTCTTTTCAGAAGCTAAAGATACACAAAAAGAAAAGATGATATGGTTTCACAGAAAGAAAATGTAAACAATCGATGCATCCCCTTAACATATGTCATTTCTCATTGTTTTTTTTTTTAGTTAAGACTGACATTCAGTACAGTTGTATTATACAATGCTTGTGCAGTCACCTGGTAGGAAACAATTGCGGTCAACTATTACCCCTTTCTCCATAAACCACTAATAGTGGGAATTCTTTGAGAGTGGATATAGGATCAAAAGAAGTAGAAACAGAAGGAGGGTGGTGGTGGTGCTGGTGGTTGAGGAGGAGGAGGAGGAGGAGGGGGGGGGGGGGGGGGGAGGAAGAAGAAAGAGTTCTGAGAAAAAGAAAAGAAAGGAAATCTGGTGCAAAAAGTGAATTATAACAAACAACTAAGCTTTCAGATTGTGCTGCACTGCTTTGGAAATAAATGCAAATTGTGCTTGTGCACTCCAACAAATATATGAATAATATTAAGTTCATGATAGTGTGACATTCAGTCTATCAAGATAACTCACTTCCAGTTACTGTTAGTGTGACATTCAATCTATTAAGATAACTTACTTCCAGTTACTTAACTTATTAGAGTATCATCTTAGTAACAGCTCACAACATCCCTGTCTTTCAAGAGATAAATAGGTAGTCTACAGCTGGTTTCCTTCAGACTGACTGCATGCAGCTTTCTTGTACTATCTCAAACAGTTTCTTTCATCACAGCCCTAAACTGAACTCTTTAGTTTCTAAGTAAGGCATCTTTGATTCCAAAATATTCAGTATCACCTTTTTCATTCTCGCATTTCTCTCACCAATATCTCAACACAGTACAATGTTGATTTGCATCAAAGGCACTGCACTGCTCCTGTGATTTTCAGAAACTAATTCACTATTGTGTTACAGTTTCCTTGAAGATTTTTTTTCCCATTTAAAATAAACTTGTTGAACGTACAAACACTCTCTCTCTCTCTCTCTCTCTCTCTCTCTCACTCCCCCCCCCTCTCCCTACCTACATTGCACTAAACCTAAATACTCACACTTCAGTAGATCAGACTATTACTATTCAAAAGTGTTCCTTTTCCTTAACCAGAAAGTGTTGTACTTCAGTCAAATGAAAAAATAAAATTGCACTGTCAGTAGTAATGCTGTGATATAAGAAATTCTTACATAACATTCTTGAAGGAATGTTCTTTGCTAGAATGTTACTTCTCTCCAAAATGTATTACCTAGTATTAGATGCAGATACCTTTCTGTATAACACCCTACCTGTGCCTGAGCTGCCAATTGTACGAGTTCATCTTCACATGGAGATTCTTCCCCTTCAAAATCTGCCATGTTCTTTTCTGATTTATTGCTCATCCTTGATGAATAGCTACCTTCTTCACCACTCATCATTTCGTCCATAAGCTCCCTGTAACATATTAGTTATGTGCACAAAGCAGGATAAGTGAGAGAACATAGCATGGTTTTTGATGACAGGAAAATCATAATTAATCATAAAAGATTTTGAGGAAATTCTGTCTGTGATACAATTTTTCTGCCCTTCATCACTTGCCTAAGGACAGAAAAAGAAAGGTTAAAGTAACTGTAATTCAGACACAGTTTTCCTCAGCTCTTACTGCTGCGTCTGGTATGGTAGTACACAGTACTAATTATTGTAATTATAGTTATTATTTTGTCACGTAAGCAACAGAAAACTGATTTCAAATTTATGTTATAAACAATTTTCCTGCAAACTGATTCACTTCATTTGAATCTGTGTCTTCATCTGTGCAGCTGTACTTGTTCATGCACACACTGAATAAATGGGCTATGTGGCACTGATCTCCAACTGTGTAGCTTATCTGTACAGGACTACTTCCTGCCCTGTTCACCAGAGGCACACATTCTCATCAGCAACATACCTCTCATGCTCTTAAAAATATGTATTTGACTTAAATTTTGTGAAAATATTTACTTACTTTAGTTCAGGTCATTTATATTTTAAAATAACTTGCAGACTATTTTTGTTTTTTTAAGCCTGTTTTACACGTGCACCGGATGGTCAAAATCGACTACTCGAAATGCTTGCACCTTTTGTGCCCTTGTATATATCAGCAACTGGTCGTGATGCATGTGTGTGTATGATGTCAATATTCTAGAGATTGTTCCGAGTGTGGAGGTCTAAATTTCAGAGTATGCTGCACACTGCACATGTACAGAAACAAGGGACTATGGTGGTGTCTGCTAACATCGGAAGTTAACCTATACCTGTCCAAGCTCACGCATGTTACAGAAATGGATTTTGTACTTTTGTTACTTCTTAATCTTTGCCATGTTGTTGTTGTTGTTGTTCCCCCAAATAACACACTGAAAAGTTATATAAGGTCCAGGTATTTTTTCCTACTAGTGTTCTTCAACAAGAGAGATGAAAAATCTGAAACCAAAGCAGTATTTACCTTTTGCAGAGAAAAAGCCTACACTATTCATAAATAAGAACGCACACAAAAAAACTTGTTTTAATGAAAATTATTTTAACAGCAGAAGAGTCAGAATTATTTTATGGGAAAAGCAATTTTTGATGTTATTTTTTCATGTTATTTGACAATAAACAAGAAATAAAGGATAGCGCAAAAAGGTACAATTTACTACATTCTAAATATTGTCTGATGTGTTTACAAGATATATTTTCTCCAGCAAATAAGTATCCTTGTAAAGAACTTACCACACAATCGTTGACAAAAACTTGCACTACTAATTCTGCTATGGTTATTAATAAAATCTAGTATCATTGCTCATTCCTACACTTTGTTACTAGATTTTCATTTCTTTTTCTTTCTTTTTTTTCGTCTCTCTGTGAAAGGATAGTCCCCCATAATCTCACTTTCACCATTCAGATGTGATCTACACAGCAGACAGCTCTCACAATAAATGCAACTTCAGCACTGACACGTAAATGAAAATGACTACTAAAAACAGACAAGATCCAGTACAGGAATGAAAGACCAGAGCACTGCAGTGGACTCACTTTTCTCAAGTAGTCAATCGAGATAAAGTTGCTCATGTAAAAGGGACTTTAGATAGCTATAAGGTGAACATGATCATCATGTCACCCCCATTGGTACTCTGACTATACATTATATACACGGTGTATGTGCGGAAAGGAAAACAAGTTTCCAGATTTTTCCCGGGAATCCCAAATAAAAAGACTTTTTTCCAGGCGAAAACATACTTTTTGCATTTTATGTGACAGTATACTTTCCCTGGAAAACTTATTAATCCTTCAATTTGTAAAGATGTTATACACCGTACAGAATGATGTGGCACTTAAGGTAACAAAAACCAAAAGGGGGGGGGGGGGGGGGAGGAATGTATTTTGGGAATATCTTTGATGTGCAGCAGCATGTACAGGGTGTAGGGCATATGTAGTCAGCCCTAGCAACATCACTTTTAAACAGCATGAACACACAAATAGGAAACGTTAACCGTTTAAATTGATGTACATAGAGTCTAACTACAGGAAAAGCTAAGCTTCCACCTATAACATCGATCTTTTCTTGCATGGGTTAACCTTCAAGATATATCAGACACAAATGTGCCAATAAAATTTTAAATAATGACATAAATTTCTGGCCTTATGGGTCTGAAGTTTTGCTAAGTGGCTGTTCCTCAAAGTTTTAAGTTTAGAATGAGAGTCAAATGCTCTGTGATTTAAGAAATTCATTGCACATTCTCACACATAACACAATTCATCTTGCGTAAAAGGAAATTTACTTTGAAAAAAATGCTTCTTAAACCATCATTCACAACATTTTCCCACGACCTTTTAGAAATGTGAACAGCTGTGACATTACACTCATTGAAAGAAGTTTGTTGTTATGAAATACTGCGTAGTCTTCGTCCTTTAGACTTTGACACATTTTGCTGTCGGCAGACGTTTGTTTGCGCACTGTGTTCTGTTGTTGTAAATGGAGCAGTTTCTTTGCAACTTAAGTTTTATTTTGGTGTTTTATTGCTGCATATTATTCTGCAGTAACAAGCCAAAGTAAAATTCTTTGTTACTTTTCAATTCTTACCAGTCGAAATTACATCACTTTAATTGAAAACTAAAACAATGAAAAATTACTGGAATTCTAAAACATTTCAGAATTTTTCCTGGTTTTCTCACAGATGAAAAAAATACTGGGTTTTCCCTGGATTTCCCAGGGCATATATACCCTGCATACAGTTCAAAGTGAGTGTAAAACAACCATTACATAAAGAAATGAGCTAAAATAACTTTAATGACACTACTGCACTGTCTCAAAATGTGAAATTATTAATTCTCAAATTACTTTTTGAGATGATAAAATGGATACATCATTGGAGTTCCCACATGTGAAAGTAACTGATAGTGTCTGGGATGCATTAGGATTGGTTAATTACACTCTTATCAGCTGCCACCCAGGACTCGTATAAACCTCCTACCACATTCTTCAGAATTCAGAAACAGAGCTCTTGAAGCATCTCATGGGGAACATACCACATGTGCAATGAACAAGTGTGGCACACAGGGATAACCATTAACTTTTGTAGTGTTTTTGAAGAGGTTATTCTGGTTATATTGTTTTTGAGTGTATCTTAAATTTCAATACTTTTCTTATTACATGTTGAGGATACAATTCTACAACCCTTCCAGAACCCTATTCCAGAAATATGCTTCACTTCTTGGTTATGCTCAACTATTGGACATTACTTTATCTATCATTTTAATATGATGAAGAATATAATTGTAACTACATTCCTGAAAATAGTATTGTTGTCAATGGAACAAACTGATATGATGCTATCATTAAATAAATTTGCCAGGAATAGAATCTCATACGAGTAGTTACATTATCATTCATTCAACTGTCAGCAACAATAGCTTTGTAATAAGGATTTATTAGCAAGTTTTCCATGATTTCTATTTACAGTTTCTTTTATTTCAGTAATAGACATACCCATATTTACAAGTCACAATACCGTTTTAATATACCTGTGAGCCTGATAGTTTCTCATATATGGACGGCAGTCATGAATCTGTGATCCCTGTACAAGACTGGCCAGTTCTGTCATCACAGCACCTTGAGTTGAATCGTGAGAGCTATCATGAGAATGATCTTCTATTATCTCAACTAGATCTGGTCCACAGTCTCTGGAAAAACAGTGACAACAGCTATTCAGAATGCTAAAATGAGCGAACCCTTCCACACAAATATACAAAACATTCAACTGATCCCAAGTTGGTATTACACTCTGCATTTTTCACCCTTCCTCTGAAAAGTTAAAATACAAGTGCAGCCAGAAGCAAATGGCTTGCTAACATCTGTAAGGTCAGGATTTAACAGTTTGTGAGACAGACCAATCTTCAGCTGCCAACATATGGTTCATGAACATTAAGTTCCCTACAGCCAATCAATGGCCAATGTAACTTTTCAAAGTCCATTTTGAAGCTTCACGCTCAACAGATCTAACAGAAACACCTCGACTTGAATTCAGTTGCATAGCAGCTACACTATTAAAAGGCACATCATCAATTTACCAACACCGTAGCTCAATACTCTGCCAAAATGGGAAAAATAAAAAAAAGTGTAGTGCAGTTTGCATATATCTCATATAATAAACTGTGTAAAACTTTTATATCCTTTGTCTGACCAACAGCTATTGACAGATGTTCAGAATTATTAGATGTAATTTTGAAGAGGGCAAAGATGCTTTCAAAGGCAAAAAATTATCACACAAATGGCTACAGCACACCTCTTGACTGGCGAACAAACTGATTGAATTAAATTTTACGAAGTACAATTCAAAAGTGACTTTGCAAATCAGGACCCTGACCTCCTTTTCAGAGTAAGCTCTTTCTTAAGCCTATGTTAAGTCAGTGATATTGGATGTTGTTACATACACTTTTAAGAAAATTACAAAATTATAAGATAATAAGTGAATCACAATGTATGAACCATGAGATTTATAAGTGATATGTTGAAATAAAAAGCAAATGAGAAAACTACAATAATTGAAATGTGATTTGCTGAAAGGTGGTCCATAGCACAGTGAGAGTGCTATCATCAGCACTAGCATAAGGCACAAATGAAGGTAGTGAGGGAGAAGAAGCACAAAGAGAAGGTTGTGGTGGTGTGAGAAAAAGATCTTGAGGTATGGGGCAATAGGAGGTGTGGGAGGGTAGGTTGGGGGTGAACAGATGAAGGAAGGCAGGAAGGATAGTGGACATGTTTAATTGAGAGATGTCAGGGAGACAATGGCAGAGCAGATGAAAAGAAGGAAATTAACATGGCAAGTAAATATACAATACAAGATTAATGAAATATTTACACTGAGAAAAAAATATCCAAACAAACCTAGTGCTAACACAAGTTCTTAAGTTTCTATACTGGATTTCAGTTCTGTATGGTAGATAATATTCTGCACTGCATTGTTAAGGGAGAAGAAAGAACAATTTAAGGTTTTCCAATAAAGCAGTAATTCTGTTAGAGAGAGCAGAGAACTGGAAAGATCAGCTCGACTGGATAGATGGTGTCTTGAAAAGAAATTATGAGATGACCCTCAATTAAAGGAAAACAAGAGTAATGGACTGAAATCAAACTAAATCTGGTTACGTTCAGGGAATTAGATTAGGAAGAGAAGATGCCAAAAGTAGTAAACAGCATGTAAAAGGAGGATGCCAGTAGCAAGAAAAGTTATTCTAAAAAAAGAAGGGCCATTCCGTGCTAAGTGGTCTAATATCGAGAAATGTTCCCACATGACCATCATGGAATTTGATGAAATTTTGT
This sequence comes from Schistocerca piceifrons, assembly GCF_021461385.2. Classification (NCBI taxonomy): domain Eukaryota; kingdom Metazoa; phylum Arthropoda; class Insecta; order Orthoptera; family Acrididae; genus Schistocerca; species Schistocerca piceifrons. Next base: position 408,216,578 of record NC_060138.1, on the reverse strand, counting down.
ATGAACATTCACACGTGTTCTCAATGAACACTGGTAAAGTTTCAGATTCAGAAATTCAATACTTTCGGAGATACAGTCACTTGTTTAAGACCATAGCACAGCTTTCTATAGTGCGTCCTTGAATTTTCAGCAACTTTGAGATGAGATATCTCTGTAAGTATTTGCATGAAAGAAACAAAACTTGGCCATCTTATATAACTTTTAGAGCTCTTCAAAGTAAAATATTAAGAAAAGGATTTCTGAGCAATTTTCATATATATAATTTGAAGCAAAGTTGGGCGAAAACATAGCTGTTTAAAAAAAAAGCGAACTTTAGTTTTTTATATCTCCGAAAGTAATTGTGGGATGTACATGAAACTTTGCACACCATAACTCACCAACACAAGGTCTTAGAATATAAAATTTCATTCTCCTATTGCTTTCCATTATTTCACAAATCTAGGGTAAAGTTGATGATTTTTCAAGAAGTGCTAAAAATGGGTATTTTAGTCAAATTTTTCAAAAAAGTGTTTTCTCCAAACTCTTCTAAACTATGGTCATTAGAAAGAGCATATTCTAAACTATCTAGAAAAGTGGATTTGGTTTTGCAATGCAAGTATATAAGGCCCTAAAAAGTAGCATCATCAAAGAGGCGCACTGGAAATTTGAACACATTTTTCTGGCACTCAAATTATACCTGAAACCTTTTATTATGCCTAATAAATGTTTATTGGTGCCTTGAGTAATTGAAATAAAAAGATCTGGTAAATTGGCAATGAGACTGTCAGAAAAACATGAAAACTATGAGAAGTAGCTCTTCTGCTTTTATCGTAAGTGTTCATCTGCATACAACTCTTCTCATTTACTACCTTGGTAAATACGTAACCACTAGTTTCACAGAGAAAATTCACAAGATTCACTGTTTATAGAAAATATAATGGCTACATTTACTTTAACAATCAGATTGTTTCATTGTTGTGAGCCTTGTTTGAACAATCAGTATTTCAGTGGTGTGTTTGCAGCATAGTGAGTGGGTTCTCTTGACTGAGTGTTGCTTGTTAAGTGACTCGTAAGACCATCACAGTTTGTAATCTAATTTACAAAAAATTGTTTTGATTGTGTCTTTTATAGCATATATCTCTTATTAGATTTTTTCATTGGTATTATACATTGTGTATAATTTCATTCAGTAGCAATTTGTCTGAAATTTAAGCAGATTATAATTTGCACTTAGAGGCCAAATACATTATTTAGTTACTGATTAGAGATGGATGCAAAAGGGAACAGCATACCTTCCTGTTCAACTGGGCAAGGAGATAGTGGAACAAAGTGTCATGTCACTTTTTTTGTCAAAAAAGCTGCTTTAAAATGGTTTGCGGATTTTAGTGATGAGGAAAAAGAATTGTTGGTCCGACGTTCTGAAGCAAAGCTGGACAATACCTCTCAAGTTTGCCTACACCATGAAGCCCTGTTATTGACACAATATGAGAGGTTAAAAAAAGAAATGCTTCAAACCCCTTTGGAAAGGTGAATCATAATGTTAAGGCAGGAATTGGCATTCTTGATACTGAAACCGCTAATAAGGCTTCTGATATGTTGAAGAAGCAGCTTGTTAATAACATAAAGCCAGGTCAGAAAATTTGTCTGGCTTACAGGACTACCTTAAATAACTTTAAATAAACACTTGGATGAAGCTTTATCAGCCTCATGATCGCATTCTGATGAGGACTTTACACCAAAAGAATAATTAAATAGTAGCTTATTGTCTATCGGTATTTCAACCCTGAAGAGAACAGTAAGCTACAGAGATAAGCCCCAATATGTGAAGAAGAAAATTCAAAAGGTTCAAAATGTGATTAAAAACAGAATTGTAAATGCAATGGGAGTAAACCGACAAATTGAAAATGCTAGTGAAATTAAGGAATGTGGAAGCTGTGCCAACTACGCACATTTGCTGACTGAACTGAAAGTCAAGATGCAGAATGCAATTCATAAAGAACAGATGCAAATTTTAACCTTGGCACCTGTAAGTTGGACAGTCAGACAAACAGCAGGTCAGTTCGGCATGTCCGAAAGAATGGTGAAGAACGCTCGGAAGCTTAAGGCAGAGAAGGGCATTCTGGCACTTCCCGAAAATAGGCAAAGCAGGAAATTACCAGTATAAGTTGCTAGTAGAGTGTGAAATTTTTTTGAAGATGATGAGTATAGTAGGGCGTGCCCTAGAAAAAAAGATAGTATTTCAGTTAGACTTTTAGATAGAAAGACATACATTCAGAAAAGATTGTTACTTTGCAATTTATGGGAAACGTATGTTATCTATAAGAAATATAAATGGTCCAGAAATAGGGTTCTCAAAGTTTTGTGAATTTAGACCTAAATGGTGTGTAACAGTAGGATCAGCCGGAATGCATGCAGTTTGCGTCTGTGCAATTCACCAAAATGTTAAGCTTATGCTTAGCGGAGCTGGTATACGTGAAAATTATAAGGAGATTCTTAGCAAGGCAGTTTGCAGTTTGAACTCTAAACAGTGCATGGTACATCGCTGTGAAAGGTGCCCGGGCCCGAAGCTATAGCATCTGAAATTGCCAGCTATTTCCTAGATCATGAGCCACAGGAAGTTATTGTGTTTAAGCAATGGATACATACCGATCGGGCCACACTGGACACGAAACAAATGGTAGTGGATGAATTTATTGACGATACAAAAAATAAAATATGGAGTCTGTCATGCCATCATTACTTTGCCAAGCATCAAAGCTCGAATCTTAAAGCCCTTAAATGTCATCTGAAAGATGAAGAGCTTGTTATCCTAATGGATTTTGCAGAAAATTATTCTTTTATCATTCAGGATGCTGTGCAAGGCTTCCACTGGGACAATAGTCAAGCAACAATTCATCCATTTGTTATCTACTTTCGTCAAAATGAGAAAGTAGAATCCTTAAGTTTTTGCATTATCAGTGATTGTTTGCAGCATTACACTATTACAGTTCACGTTTTTATCAAGGAGCTCATCAAATATATAAAAGCATGGTTTGCACAGATATCCCACATTCATTATTTCAGTGATGGCTCCAGTGCTCAATATAAAAATTTCAAGAATTTCCTAAATTTGTGCTATCATAAGAGTGATTTTGGAATGACAGCCGAATGGAATTTTTTTGTTACTAGTCACGGGAAATCACCTTGTGATGGGATTGGAGGTACAACAAAGTGGTTAGCAGCAAGAGCAAGCTTGCAACGACCACTTAACGGACAAATTCTTACTCCCCTAGATCTGTTTCACTTCTGCTCTGAAAACATTAATGGAATTAAATTTGTTTTCGTCGGTAAAGATGAAATTGAAAAAAATATTGTGTCACAAGAAGAGAGGTTTAAACTTGGACAAACTAGCATGCACTAGAGAAAATCATCACTTTTTACCTATTCATGAAACAACAATTCAGGTCAGCAGAGTTTCAAATGATCGTTCATCTTTTCTAGCTAAAATGGGTCACAGTAATGAAGGAGGCATATTAATGTCTGCTCTCCAACCAGGACAATATGTTGCATGCCTCTATGAAAACGTGTGGTGGATTGGGAATATCTGTGAGACCTCCACAGAGCAAAGGGATGCATTAATAAACTTTATGCATCCACATGGTCCAGCAAATTAATTTTATTGGCCATCAAGAAGTGACAAGTGCTGGGTTCCGGAACACCACATTATTGCAGTTATTCCAGCTCCATCAGTAAATTCGTCTGGCCGGCAATACACCATTCCTCTTTATATTCATCAGAAAATTAATGTAGCATATCAAAAATTGAAATAGGTTAGAGGAAACAATCTAAGGAACCCAAGAGTGTCTTCTAATTTTACACAGAGCACTTAAATAATTTTACTATCAGGCTTGGGAACCTGTGTAAAGAAACCCTTATCAGGCTTGGGATCCTGTGGTAAAGAAACCCACCCGCAGCTGTTGTTGCTAAGCTATCGGGCGTGGCCCCTATGGTAACGGGAATGCTGATTTTCTCAGATGAAATGAAACTAGCAGTGGTTAAGCCACCATGGACCATAGCAACTCTTTTATACACTTCTTTTCCATCAGTAAGCTGGTGTTGTTCATTAAACAGGCAACTAATAAATAGATGATTATGCAAATAAATTCTATGATTTACATTCATTCTTAATAATAATTGTAAGTGTGTGTGTGTGTGTGTGTGTGTGTGTGTGTGTGTGTGTGTGTGTGAGAGAGAGAGAGAGAGAGAGAGAGAGAGAGAGAGAGAGAGATGGAGAGGGGGGGGAGGTGACAATTAAGAAATAACATTGTTTCTATTTTTATTCTTTTGCTATTCAGACTTAAGCTAGGCCCTATTCATCAGGACTTCTTATTTCACTTATCCCAGACATTAATAATCATGTATAAAGCAAAATAAAAGATTTCAGGTATAATTTGAGTGCCAGAAAAATGTGTTCAAACTTCCAGTGCGCCTCTTTGATGATGCTACTTTTTAGGGCCTTATATGCTTGCATTGCAAACCCAAATCCACTTTTCTAGATAGTTTAGAATATGCTCTTTCTAATGACCATAGTATAGAAGAGTTTGGAGAAAAAACTTTTTTGAAAAATTTGACTAAAAATACCCATTTTTAGCACTTCTTGAAAAATCGTCAACTTTACCCTAGATTTGTGAAATAATGGAAAGCAATACGAGAATGAAATTTTATAATCTAAGACCTTGTGCTGGTGAGTTATGGTGTGCAAAGTTTCATGTGCACTCCACAATTACTTTTGGAGATATAAAAAACTAAAGTTCGCATTTTTTTAAAACAGCTATTTTTTCACCCAACTTTGCTTCAAATTATCTATATGAAAATTGCTCAGAAATCCTTTTCTTAATATTTTACTTTAAAGAGCTCTAAACATTGTATAAGATGGCCAAGTTTTGTTTCTTTCATGCAAATACTTACAGAGATATCTCATCTCAAAGTTGCTGAAAATTCAAGGACGCACTACAGAAAGCTGTGCTATGGTCTTAAACAAGTGAATGTATCTCCGAAAGTATTGAATTTCTGAATCTGAAACTTTACCAGTGTTCATTGAGAACATGTGTGAATGTTCATACAAAATTTCATCAAAATCCATGAGGGTCATGTGGGAGCCTCTAGACCACTTGGCATGGAATGACCCAGAAATATATTTAACACTGAATGTAAATTTAAATTTTAGTATGTGTTTTCTAAAAATATTTGCTGTGTAGCCTTTGATGAAGAGGAATGTGGAAGATACGTGGTACAGAGAAGATGACAATAGAAGTTTTTGAAATGAGTTCATTACAGAACAATGATCAAGATCAGATAGGTAGATAGGATAACCAATGAACACGTACTGAATCGGTCACCCTTGGATAAATTCGACAGACAAAAGTGTCTTACAGTGGAGCTGTACAGATTTCTATCATTAGAAGCATACCTCATCAGTACATTTGGAACCTCCTGGTCAGGTTCCGTTAACTGCTCTACTGGATCTTTGTCTTTGACTATACTTTCAGTGACTGAAGCTTTCGGTTCATCATCTTCTTCATCCTCCTCATCTTCTTCTTCCTCTTCATCATCATCTGTAAGCTCAGTACATTTCACTTCATTTCCTGTTGAATGAGAGTACTCAATCATATAATGGAAAGAAAAAAAAGAATATTTGACAAGGGAAAAAAAACGGGGTCATTTTTAATTCTCCTGACAACAAATGCATGTAGAGTAACACACAAGATGCATTCTGTTTAACAGCAGTATGACCAAAATAACTTCTAGTAATATACAGTAACTAAGCTTTTACAGCAGTTATTTCACAGGATCATCGATGTAAAAGATACATCATTTGATATTAACAGCAACTAGGGGAAACTGGCCAATCAGACTAAAATGATACACTGAATACTTTCACTATGTAATAGTAAGACTTCCATGTAAATTACCCTATGGAAAAGGGGCAAAGAAGTAAATATATGGAAGTGAAACAGGGATGGTAAACACAAGAAAAGAATAGAAGGTGTTCAGTGCTGAATGTTAGACAGACAGATTGTAAGTTAATAAATAGATGCTAGATAGAACCATAGAAGTATGGGCTTTATGGCAGAACTTGACCAAGGAAGGGATAGGTAGCTAGGATAAATTATGGGGCATCAAAAAACATTAATTCGGCAATGGAAGGACCTGTGGAGGGTAAAAATTGCAGAGAAAGTCAAAGGCTGAAAGCAGTAAGTAGATTCAAAGGGATGTAGATTGCAGTAGTTATGCAGAGATTATGAGATTTGCACAGGGTAAGACTAACCTTCAAACACAAGAGTACAACATCAGTCTTTGTGTTAACGAGTACATAGCGTAAGCAGTATTCAAAAAGTGCTGTTGAAATCTCATTTATGGGTACCACACCAACAACAAATATCAGGATGGGGCAGAGTGACAGGGGTTGGGGGAGGGGGGGGGAAGAAAATGTGGTAGAATGCTGGTTAGATGAGGCAGGAAGTGCACTGGATACGAACATAGCACTGTGTTCCTTGAATGCTACTTAGCACATACAATCCCTCCCAACAGCCTAAATTTAAAAATTCACTTATTTGGATGCCATCCATCCTTTCACAATGAGCCTCTGATATTCAGATTCCACCAGTCCTGACATCTCACAAACCTAATGCTCTGCCGGCCGGAGTGGCCGTGCGGTTCTAGGCGCTACAGTCTGGAACCGGGCGACCGCTACGGTCGCAGGTTCAAATCCTGTCTCGGGCATGGATGTGTGTGATGTCCTTAGGTTAGTTAGGTTTAATTAGTTCTACGTTCTAGGCGACTGATGACCTCAGAAGTTAAGTCGCATAGTGCTCAGAGCCATTTGAACCTAATGCTCTACCACTGCCATACTAACAATATTTGCGAGAGAAGAGGAATGCCTACAGTCAAAACTTACCACCTAAATAAAACAAAGTATTTGAAGCATGAGCGACAAAGATAAATCAATAAACATGGCTGTTTTTATAAATTTGTTGATCATGATCACAAAAATACAAGAATCTTTGCCAAAACCAAAGAAAATAATATATTACAAAACTAACCTTGTCCCTTTGGTTGAGGTGCTGCTCTGTGTCGACAGTGCCTCTTCATCAGCTTGCGCCTTCTCTTTGAATTAGCTGATTTTGATTGTTCTACTTCACTATCTTCCTCTTGGCCACTACTTGGTATTCCATCTCCTGATCTAAAAACATTTCAGCAAGATAGTAATGCAATATTGCAGAATTTGTATTGCAATGTATTATAGCACTACCTTAATGAAACCATCAAAACTACAAATAAAAGTTAAAAAAATGAGATAACTAATTCTCTTGTAAGATCAATGGCAACAACAGACAGACAAACCACGAAGCACGATCAACTTTATGCACACCAAACAAGAATGTCTGTAACAACAAAATATCTCTACTAATGTGACATGCAACATATACCCCACACCACAGTGACTTTTGTCATATTCAAGAATTTCTCTCCCTCCTACAAGGCCAACACAAACAACAACAACATCTTTATACATACTTTCCAATGCCAACATTCTTGTGTCACAGAGCGCAAAACCATTAACTGATGACTAATTTACAAAATAAATCCAAATGGCAACAAAACATCACAATTTTGGCCTCTGACATCTGTCAAGCCAATTACAAAATATGTAATCTAAAATAAGACTCGTTTTGTTACAACATACGAAGATTCTCTCAGTTTCAAATGAATTGGCAAAGCTAACAGATTATCAGAATAAATTTAACTGTAAGGTTTCACTTGGTGAGCAGTTTTTTTTTCCAAGGTCACCTATTCATTCTCATTCTACACCTGGCTAAAGTATTTCTCGAGAAAATTTAAGACACCAATTATTGGCCAAAAATCACTGATTTTCCTTGCAGCACAAATTCCTTTAACCCATTCTTCTGCTATACCCAGCTTGGGATACACCAGAGGAATCTGCCCTTAAGGTTCATAAAAGTTTCTGACACTCTTGCATTTTGCTAGTCTTTATTAATATTCTCATTTATATTCCGTCCAGAATTGTTTACTGTTTCTTTCCCTCCATCTGTTGGACACACTGAAATGTAGCAAGCTGGAACAGCTCCACTTGCCATAATAACCACTCCTTACATAAATAACATTTTTTCTTATTTTCTCTCTTCTACTTGATACATATACCACAAACACATGAAGTATCAAAATTACTTTTGAAGCTGTAGTTTAAAAAACTGAATGTGCAGGTAGGAGTATATACAACATTATGAAAAGGATAGATTGATACTCACCATAAATATGACACATTGAGTTGTATATTTAGTTTTTTGCCAGAGTCTTCTCCAGAAAATAACAACACCCATACACATTTACACATGCAAGTAAACCTCCCACACACGTGACATGCCACTCTGGCCAGAATGCAACGGTGTCCCATTGAATGCAAGCTGCAATCTGGAGTGCAGTGGGAAAGGGGAGGGATAGCAGGGTATATCTGACAGGAAAGGAGTTAGCGCTGCTTGGTGAAATATGCAGGAACTAGATGGTATTAGATAAGGCCATCAAGTGCAGTGTTGTGAGGCTGTGGAGGAGAGAGGGAATGCGGGAGGGTGGCGGTGGGGGGGGGGGGGGGGGGAGGGGGGGGGGAGGTGGAAAAGGAAAGGGGCAGAGAAGGGAAAAGCAAACAGCCTTTCTGTAATAACAACACCATTCCCATCAGATCATGAAGATAAGAGCTGTCGGGTTCAGCTAGCACTTGGATGAGTAACTGTCTGTGTCTGCCAAACACTGTTGGCTAGAAGGAATGCATTCAGCCCTCATGAGGCCAATTGAGGAGAAGCAGGTCCACTTTGCTCTTGGCTACAGCTTGGCAGTGGCCATTCATCCTGATGGACAGTGGATTGGTAGTCATACCAATTTAAAATACCATGCAATGATTGCAGCAGAGCTGGTATATGACATGGCTGTTTTCTCAGGTAATCCAGCATCTGATGGGGCAGGATAAGCCTCTGACAAGACTGGAAAAGGAGGTGCTGGGTGGGTGGACTGGGCACATCTTCCTAGGGGATATGATGCCTGTGACAGGGGGTTGGGATTTGGAATGGTGTAGGGATGGACTAGGATGTTGTAGATGTTGGGTGGGCAATGGAACTCTACTTTAGGATGGGTGGGGAGGATCTTGGGTAGGATGTCTCTCACTTCACAATCAAAGTCCTGGCAAAGGATGTGTTTCAGCTGTTCCAGTCCAGGGTGATAATGGGTGACAAAGAGGGACACTCCTTTATACCCGAAGGGAAAATATACAAACAAATCTGCAGCACTCCTTTGTACCTGAAGGGAAAACATACAAACAAACCTGCAGCAAAGTCATGGGTACCCATGTGGGTACCCTCCTATGCCAACCTGTTTATGTATCATCTCGAGGAAATCGTCCTAGCCTCTCAGCTCCCTAGTATGATTCAGGTTCATTCATTGGACTCAAGCCAAAGACACCCTATTCTCATTCCTTCATGACTTCAACACCTTCTCTCACATCTGCTTCACCTTGTGCTCCTCAACCCAGCATGCCCCTTCCTGGATGTTGACCACCTCCTTTCTGATGGCTTCACCCACTCCTCTGTACACATTAAACTCACCAACGACCAACAGTACCTGAATTTCGACAGCTGCTATCCCTTATCCCTTCCACATCAAAAAACAAAAAAAAAAAAACCTCCCTTACAACCTCACTACCGGCTTATCTGCAGTGACAAGAACTCCCTTGTCTAATATGTTGAACGTCTCACAAAGGTTTTCACAGAGAGGAACTATCCCCCCCCCCCCCCCCCCAAACCTAGTCCACAAACAGCTTTCCCAAGCAGTAACCCTCCCCCCCCCCAAACCTCCACCTCCACCTCCACCTGAACCAGGAACAAAGAAGAGCCCTCTTTGTCACCCATTAGCATCCTAGACTAGAACAACTGAACCATATCTGTCGCTAGAGCTTTGATTATCTATCTATCATGCCCTAATAAGAGGGACATACTACCCAAGATCGTTCCCATCCAACCTGAATTAGTGTTCCATCGTCCACCCAAATCAACAATATCCTAATTCATCCCTACACCCCTCCCAGCCCCAAACCCCTTTGCCACAACCCATGTGCAAGACCTGCCCAATGCAGCACTTTTCATTCAATCCCATCTGAGGCAGGGCCACCTATGAAAGCAGGCATGTCATATACCTGCTCTGCTGTAATAATTGCACAGCCTTTTATTTTGGTATGACTACCAATCATCAGTCCAACACGATGAATCGCCACCACCACACTGTGGCCAAGAGGAAAAAGGGCCACGCTGTAGCACAACATGCAGCTGAATATAACATGCCTTATTCCAATGGCTGCTTCACAACCCAAGCCATTTGGATCCCCCCCCTCCATCACCAGCTATGCATCCTCATTATGTGCCACACTGATTTTTCCCCCTTATCTGCTCATCTCCTTTTCTACTTCCCAAATATCCCCCCGGCCCCCTTTCCCCGACACTGCAGGTAGCAGCCTTGTATGGCTACCATCTAGTCCCTACATACTCCACCAGACAGTGCTGTCTCATCTCCTCTCATGCGTATTCTGCTATCCTTCTCCCTTCCCCACGACACTCCAGACCGCTGCTTGTGTTTGACACGACACCACTGCATTTTGGCTAGAGGAGCCGGAGATGGCTGTCATGTGTACATAATGTGTGTGTGTGTGTGTGTGTGTGTGTGTGTGTGTGTGATTTCTTTTCTGAAGAAGGCTCTGGCCAGAAGCTAAATGTGTAACAGTCTTCTCACTGTGCCCAACTGCAACCCAATGTGTCATTTTTTATAGTAAGTAGCAATCTATCCTTTTAATAATATTTTTCTGAAATCGATCGTTCAGTGCGTAATTTACATGTTGCTGATAATAACTATAATTAGTGTGTATTAGTACGTTTTCTTTAACCCCAAGCCATACTTTGACGAGTCTGACTCATGATAACAATTTTGGACCAAACAAATATCTTGAGTCAGGCTTGTGAAAAGAAATGCAGGCCAAATGTAAACATTATGATTCTCACTCATGTGAATGACAGTCAGGACAAAAGTAAACTTCACAAGTGTAATTCATGAGACAAACCCTAATCAATTATAACTATGGTCTAGTTCTCAGCATTACCCAGTGAGAATTGGTCACGATTCATTACATCTTTGTTACAAAGCAAGCCTGCTTAGTAGTTTTTTACTGCCATTTTAGATGAAAAATTTAATAATCCTTTATATAACGTCAAGAGAGGGGTGTTTACAAGAAGAATCCAGTGTTAGTAATGTGATTATACAAAACATAAGTCATGTAAAATGTTTAACTACTAATGACAACAGTGAAGAGGAAAATTCAGTACCTAAATCACGTGTATCGTGGATTTGGCAGGAAGTGAAAAACCAAACCAATCATTTGAAACTATTCTGAGTCTTGTGGCATAAAAGCACCTGTTTCAAATTATGTAACTGAACACCCAGGATTATTAGAATTATTTTCTATTATGTTTGATGATAAATTTAGGGAAATACTTAGTCGCAGATCAGATAATAGAAAATGAATGGAAAAAAATGGAAAGTGCATGATATTTGGCATCCTGTTACTTTTGATGAAATAAAGGCCTACTATGGACTGTGATTTCACACTGTGCATTTTGATGACCAAAGTCAGAAAACCAAATACACAAATGAACTGGTCTAAAAGACCAGTAGGAAAAACAATATTTTAAAAAGTAATGCATTTTAAAAGATTTAAACCACCTACAAAATACTTACATTTTTGCTACAGCGAAACTGTTGACAAAACTGACTGGCATCAAAAGATAAGACCTATCGTCAATCTTTGGAATCAAACATTTAAAGCAATTTATGTACCAGCATACACAAATGCTTAAGGGAATATAAGTAATGTTTAGCATATTAATAATGTTTTTCTGTTGTGCACTTCAGCCTGAAGAATGGTTTGATGCAGATCTCCCTGCTACTTTATCCTGGACAAGCCTCTTCATCTTGGAATAACTACTGCACTCTGCATCCTTCTGAATCTGCCAACTGTATTCATCTCTTAGTCTCCCTCTACGATTTTTACTCCCCATACATTTCTCCAATACTGAACTGGTGATCCTTTGATTTCTCCAAACATCTCCTATCAACCGACCCCTTCTTCTTGCCACGTGCCCCAAAAATTTATTTTTTCCCCAATTCTACTCAGTACATCATCACTAGTTATGTGATCTACCCATCTAACCTTCAGCATTCTTCTGTAACATTACACATCAAAAGCTTCTATTCTCTTCTTATCAAAACTGTTTATTGTCCATGTGTCACATACATGGCTACACTCCATACACATACTTACAGGAAAGACTTCCTAACATTTTAATCTATGATATTTACCCAAGTATAAGACAACCCTGCTTTATTAAGATGCTCCATAGAGGAAAAATGACATATTCAGTCCAATAAAAATCACAAACGTATATTGACATAAGGTGTCAGCTTAAATAGTTAACATTACACCAATTCTATACTTACATTATTAATCATTGTCTAAATTTTAATAATACAAGCAGTAATAAAATAAGAAAAAAGAAATAGTTTACATTAATATTTACTTTTACTGTCGTTTTTGTTCATTTTTTATATACTGAAACAGTCACAACTGAAAAAAGATGTTTGTTTAATTTACTGGTGGATTTGACCTTTGTTCTGACAATCATCAGACCCCTTACTCTGTGAAGAGAGTAACATCACAGTATTTAGAGGAATGTAAACTACAGGCACAAAAATAAACAGAGCACATTAACAAATACGTAATAGAAAGACCGCTATATCCAAGGGAGTATGCTGAAGCTGACTAGGAGCAGGCGCCACCCTAGGAGGCTTATAACCACTGCTGCACGACATGCAATTTACAAATAAACTTTATCAAACCATAACATAAAACTTAAAATTAAGTAAAAAGAAAGAAAATACACTATTAATGTTAAGAATACACATGGTGCCTTCTACAGGGCCCTGTGTGTAACAACCATGAGGCAAAGATGTTTAGCAGAGACGCCTCAAGTAACCATGGCAATGTACTGAAGATTGATGTATTATGACTAAACATCTGAAACAAAATGGTTATTATACACTGAAAATTATTTCTGTCACAATTATATTCAAAACCAATGTTACCTTTAACTCCTAAATGGAGTTACAAGCAGATAGTATGAAGTTATAAAACATTAGTGCCCTTCTGTACAGAGAAGTGAATGGCAAATGTCAAGTATAGATGGTGAGAAAATAATACCTATAATCATTATAATCATAGAAGATCGAAAAATTCCTATTCTTAATGTTATGTACATCAGATGTGAAGCAGCAGTTATATCCAGAGTTTACAATTATGTTTAAAACATTAAAAACATTAAAGAACCTCAATGGAACAATATAAAAAAGAAATTGAAACACATCTTTGATATTACCATCAAACTTCCACAGTGGGACTCAAACATATGTAAGGTAAAGATGATTACGAACGTGCATCACCTCTACACTCACAGCAACAAAACATCAGTGTATCCTCATCATACAGTAAGCACTGTTCAGCTATTACATCTTGGCTTATGCAAATGTTACACCATGATTTGTAGGATGAAAATAAATAATATTATATCAAATGCTTATTTTCATTTTATAAATCATGGTGTAACATTGCAAACACTGGTTACTGGCAGTGTTTCTGCTAAACATGTTTGCCTCAGGGCCCTATAAATGGCGCCATGCATATTCTTATATGTTAATAGCTTGTTTTCTTTCTTTTTACTAACTTTTAAGTTTTATATTATGGTTTGATAAAGTTTATTTGTATTTTCAATATACCTATTGTTTGGACATAAATACTGAACACAAACAATCATATTTGGACTTTATTTTATGTGTTTTACGGCCATTGGCAAGCAATGATGTAGTGCTGGGGACAGAGAGTGGAGCTTCCGCCACTATTTAAGCAATCTGAATTGCAAGTCCTGCAGCAGTGGTTGTACGCCTCCTATAGTGATGCCTGCTCCTCGTCAGTTGCAGTAGACACCCATAGGTATAACTGTCTCTTTTATGTATTTCTTAACGTGCTATTTTTATTTTTGTGCTTGTAGTTTACATTCCTCAAAGTACATTTCTGTTACTCTCATCAAAGAGTAAGGGGTCTCATGAACAAGGGGTCTGATGAACACCAGAACAGCGTTCAAAACCAGAATAGTGGTCGAAACCAGTCACAAGTAAACTACTTAACCTGTCATTTGTGGTATCACTATTTTAATCATCATCGTCATCGTTATTATCCTAACATGACATCTGTGAAACTTACATCTGTGCTGCCACAAATATTTGGCTACTTCTTCTGAACATGTTGCAATTTTCGAGGTTGTGGTTACAGTGGGGCATGAGAACACACACAGCGGATTTCGCTTCTATACTGCAGTGAGAATGTTACAATGTCTGTTGTTTTCAAACATTTCATCTGCCTGCCTCTCTCTCATTGGCTGTGTAAAACGATCAGCTGACATGAGCTCATCGTTCCCATCATACCTCACCATGGGCATCGACAACATTGCTGCATGAAATACGGAAGTACACCACTGGCCCCAATCTAGACTTTTAGTATCTGCTGCAGAACTGTATGGTATTGTTGAGTATTTGTCCAGTTTTAAAGTCATTTCAATTCCAAGTACAAATATATTAAGCAAAACTGCAGTTTAAACATGTCAGCTGTTCATAGAAAGCCAAAGAACACAGTATAGATCCCCACGGTTAGCAACATGATGAAATTCACTGCCCGCTCGCCACTCGCTACCCAGCAGTCATCGTATATATCAGCCAAAATGGTGTCACTATCACCCCCTCCAACCATTATGTAGAGTTGAGCTTGAACAACAGTGAAACAAGGACTGCAATACCTTCTAACATACAGGTCGTACATAACTATAGCAATTAATATATTAATAAAAGATCGCAATCACGATTCAATGCAATTCTGGAACGTCTGCTCATCCCATGATCTAGTGATATCTGTTGATCTAGTGATATCTGTTGGTACTAACTCCACAAAGGGTCTTTTCGCTGTAATTTATCCTTGCGATAACAATTGCAATCAGTTTAATGTGACTTATTTTGTTTGTTGGACATTTAATTCTGGACTAATTTTCTTTCTTGTTTTATCTTAATGTCACCATCTTGCTTTAAAGCTGATTAAAAGTTGGTGACTTTTTCCCCAGTATTCTAATACGTGAACAGCGACTGAAATTCTCATTTTCAATCTACTTGGCAAATCATTAGAGTTTGTCATAATCAAATAGAATTTTGACTTTGGTGTAAAATCAAGTAATGGTTTCTGAAGGACAAGATTATCAGCTTTGAATATTATCTTTACTTAAAAAGCAACATAATGTATACAGTATTCATATATGTATGATAACTTTTTTGTAAGTTGATGGAATTTAATGCTATTTCTTCCTGCATTTCACAAAAATCATCAATTTTTAAGTGAAGCATTAGTTTGTGTTAGTGGCTAGTTCATAGTTTCTCACGTATCCCTTGCAAATTGTGCCACAAGTCAAATATCATGTGATTTTTTGAGCAACAGTGATACTGTATCGAGTGCTTCAATGTATCGAGAAATCTCAAGCCTATTCAAATGAAAGCACTGTTTGCTAAGCCCTGGCCATCAGAATTCTTCAAAATAAATTTCTACAAAATTTAAATACCCAAAGCTTCATCTGTAAATGAAAGATGATCCCTATATTAATCTATTAAACAATATAAAAACATTGACCCAGTCTGTGAATATAATATGACCCCGTAACCTTTGAAATGACGAATTTGGTGAAATACCTCATCTTATAATCCAGTAAATACGGTATATCCAATGTTAAGAAATTTCTCTTCTTCAGAAACACTTTTCTAGCCATTGCCAAACTACATTTCATACCCTCTCTATTTCAACCATCATCAGTTTTTTTGCTGCACAAATAACAAAACTCATCTACTACTTTTAGTGTCTCGTTTACTAATCCCATTTGCTCACCATCACCCAATTTAATTTCACCACATTCCATTATCTTTGCTTTGGTTTTGTTGATATTCATCTTATATCCACTTTCAAGGCACTGCCCATTACCTTCAACGGTTCTTCCAAGTCCTTTTCTGTCTCTGACAGAATTACAATATCATCAGCAAATCTCAACCTTTTCATTTCGTATCCATGAACTTTAATTCCTAGTCCAAATTTTTCTTTGGTTTCCTTTACTACTTGCTCATTGTACAGATTTAATAACTTCGGGGATAGGCTACAGCCCTTCTCAACCAGTGCTTCCCTTTCGTGACACTCGACTGTTATAACTGCCGTCTGGTTTCTGTACAAGTTGTAAATAGTCTTTCAATCTCAGTATTTTACCCCTGCTGCCTCCAGGACTTCAAAGAGACTATTCCAGTCAACATTGCCAACAGATCTCTCTAAATCTACAAATTCTATAAACATAGGCTTGCCTTTCCTTAACCTACCTTCTAAGAGAAGTTGCAGGGCCAGTATTGCCTCACGTTCCTACATATCTCCGGAATACAAACTGATGTTCCCCAAGGTTGGCTTCTACCAGTTTTTCCATTCTTCTGTAAAGAACTCATGTTAGTATTTTGCAACGATGAGTTATTAAACTGGTAGTTTGGTAACAGTCACACCTGTCGGCATCTGCTTTCTTTGGAATTGGCATTATTACATTCTTCTTGAAGCATTAGGGTATTTTGCCTGTCTCATATGTCTTGCATATTAGGTGGAACAGTTTTGTTATGGCTCACTCTCGTATGAATCTCAGTAGTTCAAAAGAAATGTCGCCTACACCGACTTGCTTCAACCAAGGCCTTTCAGTGCTCTATCAAGTGATTCGCACATCCCCCTTGTATAGCTCCTCTACACACTCCTTCCACCTTTCAGCTCCCTTCTTTGCATAAGACTGGTTTTACATGTGAACTCTTCATACAGCTGCTTCTCTCTCCTTCAAAGGGCTCTTTAATGTTCCTGTAGGCAGTATCTAACTTTTCCTTAATGATGTACGTTTATGAATTCTTACATTTGTCCTATAGCCATTCCTGCTTCACCATTTTGTACTTCCCATCAGTCTCATTTTTTAGATATTTGTATTCCCTTTTGTCTGCTTCATTTTCTGCACTTTTACATTTTCTCCTTTTACCAGTTAAACTCAATATCTCTTGTATTACCTATGGATTTCTTCTAGGAATTTTCTTTTAACTTATTTGATCCACTGCTGCCTTCATTATCTCATCTCTCAAAGCTACTGTATTCCTTTCCCCTGTTCTAGTCAATCACTGCCTAATGCTCTGTCTGAATCTCTCAACGTTCTCTGATTCTTTTAACTTATCCTGATCCCATCTCCTTAATTTGCTACACTTTTGCAATTTTTTCAGTTGTAATCTACAGTTCATAACCCATAAATTGTGTTTGTTGTCAACATATGCCTCTGGAAATTTGTTATAATTTAAAATTTGGTTCCAAAATCTCTGTGTTCTCATTATATAATCAATCTGAAACCTTCCAGTTTCACCAGATCTCCTCCATGTATACAACCTCCTTTCTCAATTCTTAAACCAAGTGTTCATTCTTTTCCCGTATTCCATATTCTCCTACTACTTTTCCTTCTCTTTGTTTTCCTACTGTTGAATTCCCGTCCCCCATCATTGTTAAATTTTCGTCATCCGTAACTATCTGAATATGTCATTGAGAATGTAATGCAACAAAATAGTGAGGTTTGGATTAAAATTTTATGAACTGTGAGACAAGTACCAGTTTTGTTTCGGTTTCAAAATATATACCAGCCAGGACAAAATTAATCTGGTTACAGGTGCATCATAGAATGTTGTCATGGACTTGTCAAAATCAGTGCTGAATAAGGGACACACTTTGTTTCTTGACAACTAGTATTCCTCCCTCACCCTCTTTTTAAATAACACCAGTGGAACACAAATGTTGTTGGGGCAGTATGCAAAATATGCTAAAAGACATTCAAAAACAAATTTTAAAGAAAGGAGAATGTTTTTGGCATCCTTTGAGAACTTTTCTCATGATTGGGAAACAAGCCAAGATCTGGTCTTCACAACCAAATCCACCCATTTCCTTATTATATTCAAGGATGCATTTGATCTTTGTTGTTTTTCTACAGTATGTGTCTATGTTTCCAACCAACTCTGCACTTTTGCACTTTGTTGATATCATACGCACATCACACTTGTCTTATGGAAAGACAAAACAGCAGAGTTGGTTGAACACATAGACGTACATTGTAGAAAAACAATGAAGCTCAAATGCATCCATGAATAGAATAAGGGAATGGGTAGAATTGATTGTGAAAATCAGATGTTGACTTGTTTCCAAATCATGAGAAAAGTCCTCGAAGGATACCGAAAACTTTCTTTTTGCATGTGGCATACGGCTCTGTTCAATACATACATTACCCATGAAAAAATACATGGTCAAAGAGAGGAAACATATATTGATTACCGAAGAAATACAGCACAGGTAATTTTAAAAAGATGTCAAGTTACTGGATGACAAAATGCTTCACTAGGTGAAACAACTCTTTTGATTTCCAGTGCAGGTTTGGGCACATCTCCCAAGACATATCAATCTGTGGGATGAGACGCAGGGGGAGGGAGGGGGCAGAAGCGAGTTTTATATACATCCATTTTACACTCCGTGCATTCCCACATTGTTTCACTTTATACTGTGTGTGTGTGTGTGTGTGTGTGTGTGTGTGTGTCTCTATAAGCAAAGCTATATGGGAATGCTTTAGAAACTACCATGCCATGCAGGACTACTAATTATTAGATTTGTAGGTATTTTCCTATTACAAATTCATTCAAGGGCTGGATTTGTTCTTGTAATCATATTTTTTGTTAACAATATCTACTTTTAGGCATAGTATTATTTCATTCCTTCTGAAGAAGTCATACCTGAAGGCACCCAAGGCCATTGTAATTTCTATTAAAGTATAGTTTGTGTATAAAAAATTTTATTTATTTATTTTGAAGTGTCGTTTGAAATAGTATACATATACTAAAATTAAATCAGTGTTGACATGCCCAAGAGCAGTATCATGTGAAACAAGTAAGTGTATGCTTACATAACAGATAACAGCATACTGGCTTGTACTGACCCATTTCCCATGCACCACTTCCAATAGCTTGGGCATGGATTTTGCCAAACTAAATGGTAAAGCAAGGGGTTAAGGAAATATTTCAAATTTAGAGTTCATATATAATGTATGTGCTTGGAAACTCAGCCTTGCTAATAAATTGATTGCTTTAGAATTTACATACCTTATTTGAATGCCCTCATTCCCTTTTTTATAATGATTACACTGTCTTTTGTAAAATAATGTGTTTCTTCAAAATTACTGTAATTATAAGATTCCAGAATATTCATACCTTAAAACAAAGTATTTTCAAAATTGCAATGTTGCTTTTTCATAGTCCTAATTTTTCTATATCTGATAAGTGTATACTTTTACTAGAATACTCTGTTAGTCAATGAATGTTCTGAAGGTAAAATTTGATCTTCTTGAAGTTTCTTTAGCAGACTTTCCTAGAACATGGGGATAAATGTTAATACTAAAAAATACACCCTACAGGATAGAACTTAATACTTATGACACTTCAAAGCCATACACTCATGGGACATCAAAAAATGTGTGGATGAGGAGCTGATGGCATCACAGCATGGAATTCCACATTCCAAAATAATGCAGGGTGTAAAATGCAGCATCTGACATATCAGATTTTTGCTCATGGAGAGCATAAGCAGAACTGAGGAGCCGCCATATTGTATTACGATAAATTATGTACTTTGTGCATTTCCTTTATCAGAGAGTATGTGATATGAACATAAACTGTTGCAAAGCATCAGCAAATTAAGGGTCCCTCAAAAATGCATCATTTCAGTTATGATCTGTTACAACAGAGTGACATATAAGAACATATCAGTAGATAAAGGCTTCCTGTATTTGATGTTTAAGTCTTACACAGGGTGTATATGCGGACAAGGAAAAAAAATTCCCGGATTTCCCGGTTAAAAAAACAATTTCTCCCAGCTGAAAAAAAACCACACATTTTTCATGTTAAGCAACAGTATATTTTCCCTCGGAATTGTAAAACTTATCAATCCTTTGAATGGTTAGCATTTTATACACGGGTGTAGAATTTCCTGGCACTTTAAAAAACGAAACTCAGGGGGAAAAAAAACACGTTTTGGAAAGATCTTTGATGTGAAGCAACATGCAGGTTGCATATTTTCGTATTACGAAAATATAAATTTGAATTCCACCAAACACTGTATGTTACTTTCTGAAGCATTGAAATCGAGATTGCGATGCGCTCTTGTAAGCCAGTCATAGTTCATGTCACGTGATCCCGCTAGCTGATGACAGCTGATATTCAGGCCATAGGACATGTGATGTATTCAACCAATCACTGTTAAGAGGTGCGAACACACAAACAGGAAAAGTTAATGGTTTAAATTAATATACATAGTGTTCATACAAGAAAAGCAAAGCTTTCGCATATAATATCGGTTTCTAAGGTTAATAAGCTGCAAGAGAAGCTAAGCTTTCACATATAATGTTGATCTTTTTTGCATGTGTTACACTTGAAGATATATCACACAAATGTGCTAGTAAAATTTTTAATAACGACATACATGTCTGATGTCTTGGGCCTGAAATTATTCTAAATGGCTCATTATCAAAGAGTTGATTTTTAAATGAGAGTCAAACACTTTGTGATTTAAGAAATTCATTATACATTCTTGCACATACTTCAACTTCTGTAAAAGGAAATTTACTTTGAAAGTAACGCCTTTCAAACCACCTTTCACAATATTTTCCTGCAACCTGTTAGAAATAAGTTTGTTTCAGCAATTGGCATAGAGCACCAGATAACAGGCGCAACCACGCTTGCGCAGCTACGATGACGTAGGAAGCCTGTATGTTCGTAATTGTAAAACATTAAAAGATCTTACATTATGTCACAAAAGAAACAAGACATGAGAGCATACTCTAAGAGCATCAGAATTTCGTGAACCATACTAAAATGTGCAGATTTAAAGTGCATATTCTTATGTCCAGGTTCCCAATGAAGTAGATCTTGACCTGATATTAAGCTTTTCAGCGTGGTTTTCAGGACGTAAATTTTCTTGGAGTACCAGTACCGTATTATCTCATGTTTGGTTCTTTATTATGGCATAATGCCACACATGCTAGAAGATGAAAATATGCACTTGAAATAAAGCGACAGTTGAAACTAGCCAATAGTGTGGAATTAAACACTTTCTTCATTTCAAATACACTGACTGCCTCAGCAAAAAATAACTTCATTGTTCTGCAAGGTGATTAATGCTTGACTGTCAGAAATGTAGAAAAAAAATAATATCTGAAACTAGTAACATCTTTTGCCTTCCATAATTATGTGAATGTATTTTAATTCCCTTGATAGTTCCCGGCCACAGAAATCTGTTTTGTTTTCATTTGGCATGAGAGCATAAACAAAGGGGAAACAGCAAAATCACTAAATGTAAACACGGGTCACATGGAGACTACACACTTCCCCGCTACAACTCAGACTGCTCTGCACATCAACCCTGGATCTACGATACTTCCGAACTGGGGCAATACTAGACATGTTATTTGGTCTTCAGTGTGCCAAAGTGCCGTGCCACACCTCTTCACACAGCATTCTTCTATCGCACATCACTGTACTTCGTGTATATTTTGTAATGGATGCCATCAAACTATATTCAGAACAGTGGAAATTAAAATGTCCTGGGGTGTCTCTCCTGCTCCCAGTCGGCCGGTTTGACATCCTGCTCTTCTTTTTTTAAAAAATAAAAATTCACAATTAATACTGGATGGGATTATTTGTAATCAGGCAAACAAGAACTCATCAGAAAATTTGCATTCTTTATTGCCTATTAGCGAATAACTCACTGCTTTGTGTGAAGTAAAATTAAATATAGGGTACATAAAACCAGTAAAGACAAGAGACACGCAAGACAGTACACATTTCTTCAATCCTTAGCGCCTAGAATTTTTTCTCTCTATCTTGCTACAGCTTTATATGGTGTGCTTTCCTTTCTGCGAAAGAATCTATTACATCAAAGTTCGTCAAACGTTTTGCTACATGAAAAATTGAAATGACATTGTCTATTACTGAAAAAGCTGTTATGTACACTATGCACGCATTCAAAAGTCAACTTATGATTCATTCAGAATTCAACTTAGAATGTGTTCAAAAACCAACAGGGACGAGTTTCAAAATCATACGAATGATCGATAGACGAACATGACTGGATGCTAGGAGCTTTGTGAAACAAGGCTTTTTCCCTCAAGAATATGAGGGAAATTCTGCATATGAAATTCTGCCACTTATAGTGAGCCCCATAAAGTTGTGCTTCAATCTTCGTAGAATAATGTTCATATAGTTATCATCATCATAATGAATGGCCACTTCTTTATTAAGTTAAGACTCCTTGACAGCTGTACATTACTGACTTACTTAGTAATACCTATCAATCTCATTGTCTGAAATCTAATCTTTATCACTGATTTCAGCAGTGCTGTCTTCAATTATTTAAAAATTGCTTAAAGTGCCTAGCAGCCACCAAATGGACGCTGAAAGAAGAAAAAGATGTACAAGGCAACAGCGAGGAGCCCAGTAAGTTTACAACATTTTGAATGTAAATAGTGGATAAAGTGTTCCTCCACTGCCTTAATTTGCTGCCTCTCTTCCAATAAGCTAATGTGAAAAACCTGAAGACAAAAATTTAGTTGTATACATTCAATGAAATATACGCAGCAGTTCATCTTACTTTCAACAAAGAGAATGGATGCTATTCTTGAAATGCTGAGTTTCAATTATAATTTGACAGGGCAAAACTTCAGAGAAGCATTTAAACATATGGAGGCAGCAGCACGTCTTTCAAAACTTGAATATGAAAAGCCAATATACTGAATGAACTTAATGAGGAATGGCATTAAAAAACAAGTGTGATGATGGAATATCTCAAGTATTTGCATATAATATAGCTGAGAGACTGGAGTCAAAAAAATATACTGATAAAAGGATCATCACTTTGCTGTCTCCAATTATATTTTTATTGCTCATATGCTGTATTTCAAAGAATGATTATCATACACATAACATGTGATACAGCAGGTATGTTAGTACTTGTTTCTACATATTGTATTACATGCCATGAAAACATTGCAAGAAGAAAGTTGCAGAGCATTTTTAATAATGAAATGTTACACACCAATACGAGGCTTTTTCACAACTAAAAATAGTTTAGGTAAAGGCATTAACTATCTTAACCAAGCTAATAGAAATTTTTGAGACTAGCACCTCAGATGACAACTATCACCACATTCATTGATTTTACATTAATACTCACACTTGCTGTTTTTACATTAATACTCACACTTGCTGTGGACAGGAAATTTTTGGTGTCTTCACAGGACTTGTACCCCTTTCTACATTATTTTTCACATCTTCGTCTTCTTCTAATTCCTCCACCTTCAGACTTCCTAGACAACATGAAAAATATAATTATAAACAACTGTACACCAGAAAGTTATGCAAACTCAATGCAGATGCTAAATGACAACATGATCCAAAACGCATGAAGTACAAGTAACAAGAGAGTCAATCTTAAGAGAGAATTTTCTGGGTATGTTTTCACTGTAAGTTGATGCTTCAGTTTGCGAAAACGATGAACAGAGATGAATGTGTGTGTCACAGCAGTACTCGGAACATGGATCCCTAGTTTTCACAGGTAATGTGTTACCAATTACACTGTTCATTCATGCCTAACATATCACAGCAAAGTTTCAGCTTGTCACTAGCTTCCTTCCATTGTTGAAGAACGATATCTCTGGAAAAGCGATGAAATACTCAGAGCAAATTTTTAAGTGTGCAACAGTAAAGCATCAGGACATTTTCAAGAGATCTTAAACATTTTTAACAATGACCTTTTCTAGGTTATTTTTATGCCATGAGGTGATTTAACCAGGAACTGACCCAACCGCCACTACATTTGGGTGGTGTTCACTTTCATTTTGTAGCAATTGCAGCTACTGGGAGACAGGGATACACATTACTCAACCTGAAACTTAATAGGAAGGTGAAGAAGATATTAGCTGAACTGGTAGCATAACCAATGGTAGAATTCCTTTAATTACACCTGAGAGCCATTTTAGGTTAAAAACCTCATTCATATAAGGTACTCTACCGAAGGTGGAGATAAGTTAAATGTCACACATAAGAGAAACGTATCTGAATAACCTTACCACTGCACATAAGAACGTTATAGAACTAAAAAACAAATTTAAGCAACTTATTTGTTTATAAAAAAGTTAACAAACCCCTTATTTGTTCACAGAACCTAGAGTGAATAAAAGTAATAACATTATGTCTGCCTGAGCACAAGTTGAACAAAGAAAATTATATATCACAATTGCATTTCTGTAGGTAATGTATAGCTACATGAAGAGTATCTATACATTCCCTTCTTCTTGGCTTCTAAGGGATTCTGAGATCCCCTGCTGGTCTCACATGTTGCCTCTAAATGATTCTATCTTGTCACATTTATTGCCAATTATTTACACCCACCCTGTTGCATAACGTTTTAATTTCAGTTAGCCATGTATTCTTGGGTCTCCTCGTTGGTCTTTTACCAAATGTCTTCTTGAATATTCTTGAAACCACTTGATTCTCTTTCTTCCTAGCTAGAAAGCCTGCTTATTAAATTCTTCTGTAATTTATTATGCTAATTATTGTTGCTTGTTATATCATCATGTGGACTTCTGCGTCATGTGCACTCATCCAGCTTTGTGATTATCATAGCATGGACCATAAATTTCCCTATACACTTTGTCATCAATAACTTGTAACTGATGTTGTCTTGTTTCTGTTAAACTCCACATTTTTGCTTCACAGAGTAGAACTGGTCTGATGACTGTGGCTTCATTTTAGTTTTCCTTATTGTAGTTTGGACCCTAGAAGCTTTTTTATGGACTAGAAGCTTTTTTTATGAACTAGTGGGTCCTGTTAGCATTTTGCAGTCTCATTTTCAGTTCAACTTGTCCCTACTTTTGTTCATCTAACACTTTACCCAGAAATTTGAACTGTTTAATATGTTTGAATTTATGTTTGTCAATTATTAGAGACAATTAATTGTCATGTTCATCTCTACATCTTTGAAGTATCATGTGCTTCGTTTCCTAATAATTTCCTTTTACACCCAGTTTGGATGGTGCTTCTGTGACCTCCACAAACAACAGTCTAATCTCTATTTGACTTTTTCTGATAAGTACTACATAATTCCCCCCCCCCCCCCACCCCATGAACCATGGAATAGAGATAGCTGTACCATAGCTACAACAACAATAGAGGGGTATGTATCTATCGAGAGGCCAGACAAACACGGGGGTCCTGAAGAGGGGCAGCAGGCTTTTCAGCAACTGCAGGGGCAAGGCTCACTTTCCTTCAGTCTTTTTGTTGTGCCTGTCTGCAACTCAGCATCTCCACTACATGGTGAATATCAACTATCCTTTTCATAATGTTGTTACATTACACTGCGGATTTTTCATTGTTTGATTTTGCCTGACAGCTTTTCTTACATCCCATAACACGGTGCTGTTTTCCTTTGTTACTATTTTCTAAAGCATTACTATACTCAGTGTCCATCCATCTTTCTCTTGTTTCCTGTGTTTCTCTTGCTGCCTTACAAACTGAACTGCATGCTCCACTGCATGAACCACACTGTACCAAGCATCTCAGCTGCACACAACAGATGGCTACAAGACCACATTGATTGTTGGAGCGGCACCTCATGTACCACATTACTCCTGCTGATGTCATTAATCCCATACGTCCAAATTTATCTCTCTTCCTGCGTCACTCTTGAGTATTTTCGCGTGTTATTTCTCTTACCTTTCCTGTGCCAGATGAACTTGTATCTCATCCTATCAATCCCTCCCCACCCGCCACTCCTTCTCCTCCCTATTCCAGTTCGCACTTACGAACTCATCTAATCCAGTCACATCCACCCACAGACCTACAACCCACATTACAATTATTTTATTTTATTTTTTCTTTGATCCCATTGTGTCTTCATGCCAATTTCAGTTGGTTTTTGCCTTTCACTATCGGTCTATCCCCTCAGATTTCATCGTATTCCTCCTTACTTCATCCATTTCATTCTTTTTGTGATTTTGCTCGCGTGTTTCGGTTTATTTTGAGAATATTTTGATGTAATTCTACATTATTTATGTATTTTTATCCATCACTATGGATCCTTGCTCCTTCCAAATCAAGGCAGTCTAGCAACAGCTGCCAGAGACTGTGGTCATGTGTGTGTGAGTTGTGACTGCGTGCGTGAGTTTGATTTTGTGTGTGTTTTTTTCACCTATTTTTTATAAAGGCCTTTTTGGCTGAAAGATCATTTTCTGACAATCTTTTTGTTGTACATCTCTCCAACTTGTCATCTCTGCTATATGGCAAGTCGAAACTATCCTTTTCATAGTATTGTTATGTTTCAGCTTGGATTTTCCATTGTTTGGTTTGACATTGTAACACAGGCAAAAAGGCCTTGCTGTGCTGATACTGCGAATGGCTGGAAGCAGTGGGAAACAACATCTACAATTTTTCACAAGGGTTGGTTGGTTGGCTGGTTTGTGGGATTGAAGGGACCAGACTGCTACTGTCATTGGTCCGTTTTTCCAAAATTTCAAACACCCACACAGAGTAAAAAAGAACAATGGAAAAGACGGCAGACGAAACAGGACAAGAAAGACTTAGACAGAGACCAGACAAAAGGAATTAAAATCACACAGAGTGTGACAGTGGTTGGCCAATCATAGAGACAAAAAAGGAAAAGCCAACCACCTAGAAACACACTAAAAATATAACCCAATCTAAAATCGTAGGCCAAAGGCCAAACTCAACACAAAAAAGGCAAACACTTAGATTAAGTGATAAGCCTGTTATGGCAATGTCATCTGTTAAAAGGGCAGGGAGCGTCAGGCAGCGCAAATGTCTGCCTCAGCACAGTTAAAATGGGACAGGCCACCAAAATGTGAACCACTGTCAAAGCCAACCCGCAGCGACATAGAGGCGGGTCCTCAGGGCGCAGTAAATGGCTGTCTGTCAAGTGGGTATGGCCAATGCGGAGCCGACAAAGAACTACTGAGTCCCTGCGAGTGGCTCGCATGGATGATCGCCATACATCCATCGTCTCCTTGATAGGACGGAGTTTGTTTGGTGTGGTCAGGTTGCGCCATTCAGTGTCCCAAAGTTCGAAAACTTTGCAGCGTAAGATCGTTCGCAAATCAGTCTCCGGGAGGCCTATGTCCAGAGATGGTTTACTGGTGGCCTGTTTGGCCAGGCGGTCAACATGTTCATTGCCCGGTATCCCAACATGGCCTGGGGTCCACACAATTACCACAGAGCGGCCGCAACGGGCAAGAGTATGGAGGGACTCCTGGACAGCCATCACCAGATGAGAGCAAGGGAAACACTGGTCGATAGCTCGTAAACTACTCAGGGAGTCACTACAGATAACTAAGAACTCACCTGAGCAGGAGCAGATATACTCTAGGGCACAAGAGATGGCGACCAGCTCAGCAGTGAAAACGCTGCAGCCAGCCGGCAATGAATATTGTTCGTAATGGTCCCCTAGAGTCAGAGCATAACCGACACGACCAGCAACCATAGAACCGTCAGTGTAAACAACGCCAGAGCCCTGATACGTGGCAAGGATGGAAAGAAAGCGGCGGTGGAAGGCCTATGGAGGGACTGAGTCCTTCGGGCCCAGTGCCAATTCGAGCTGAAGGCAAGGGCAGGGCACACACCACGGGGGTGTACGCAGAGGGACCCGGAAAGGAGGTGGAAGAGGGAAAACCTCAAGCCCCCAGAGAAGCTATCTGACGCAGACCACGATTGTACAACCCGACCAGGGCAGACATTCTGGGAGATGGACGACTGACTGAGGGAACAGGAGACAATAATTAGGATGCCCGGGGAGGCAACAAACATGTGCAGCATAAGCGGCCAGTAAATGTTGGCACCGAAACTGCAGTGGAGGGACACTTGCCTCCACAAGTATGCTGTTCACAGGGCTGGTCTGGAAAGCACCAGTGGCAAGTCGTATCCTGCTGTGAAGGATTGGGTCCAGCACCTGCAACACAGAAGGGGATGCTGAACCATAAGCCAGGCTCCCATAATTCAGACGGGACTGGATTAATGCCTGGTAGAGCCCAAAGAGGGTAGATCTGTCGGCGCCATAGCTGGTGTGGCTCAAGCATCGCAGAGCATGAAGGTGCCGCCAACACATCTATTTAAGCTGCCAAATATGTGGGAGCCAAGTCAACCGGGTGTCAAAAACCACACCCAAAAACCGCCGATGTGTCTCCACCACATCAAGAAGTTGCCGGCAAGATAAAGCCGCAGCTCAGGGTGAATTGTTCATTGCCAGCAGAAATGCATAACGCAGGTCTTGGCAGCTGAAAACTGGAAGCCATGCGTTACAGCCCAAGACTGTGCCTTGTGGATAGTGCCCTGCAGCTGCAATGCCAATGGAGCTATAGTAGAGGCAGAAGTCATCAGCATACAAGGAAGCTGAGACAGACATTCCCACTGCCGCAGCAAGCCTGTTAATTGCAATTAAAAACAGGCAGACACTTAGGACAGATCCCTGTGGTACCCCGTTCTCCTGAACTCGGGAGGAACTATGGGAGGCCGCGACTTGCATGTGGAAGGTACGATTCGACAGAAAATTTTGTAGAAAATTGACAGCGGACCCCGAAGACCCTAATCATGAAGCGTAGAGAGAATGCGATGGCGCCATGTCGTATCGTACGTCTTCCGCATGTCGAAAAAGACAGCGACGAGGTGCTGACAGCAGGCAAAGGTCGTACGGATGGCTGACTCCAGGCTCACCAGATTGTCGACGGCAGAGCGGCCTTTACGGAACCCACTCTGAGACTGAGCCAGAAGGCCCCGAGACTCGAGTACCCAACTCAACCGCAGGCTCACCATGTGTTCGAGCAACTTGCAAAGAACGTTGGTGAGGCTAATGGGGCAGTAGCTGTCCACCTCCAATGGGTTCTTGCCAGGTTTCAAAACGGGGATAATGCTTTCCCGCCATTGCGACGGAAACCCACCCTCAGCCCAGATACGGCTGTAAAGGTCGAGGAGGCGTTGCTGGCAGTCCACTGAGAGGTGTTTCAGCAATTGACAGTGGATGCGATCTGGCCCAGGAGCTGTATCAGGGCAAGCGGCTAGGGCACTGTGGAATTCCCACTCAGTGAATGGGACAGTGCAGGATTCAGGATGGTGGGTGTGAAATGAAAGGCTCCGACATTCCAACCGCTCTTTAATGGAGCGGAAGGCCAGTGGGTAATTCACAGAAGCGGAACTGAGAGCAAAATGGTCTGCCAAGCGGTTGGCAATTATGTCGGAGTCAGTACAAATTGCCCCATTCAGTGACAGCGCAGGGATGCTGACAGGGGTCCAATAGCCGTAGAGGCGTCTAATCCTGGCCCAGACCTGCGAAGGAGAGACATGGAGGCCAATGGTGAAGACATACCGTTCCCAGCACTCCTGCTTGTGTTGGCGAATGATGCGGAGGGCCCGCGCACGGAGCCATTTAAAGGCGACAAGGTTTTCTAAAGATGGATGCCGCTTGTGACGCTGGAGCGCCCGCCTGAGATCTTTAATCGCCTCGGCGATCGCAGGCAACCACCAAAGGCACAGTCCTCCACCGAGGGGACCCAGAAGAACGGGGAACGGCAGATTCTGCGGCAGTAACGATGCTTGTGGTGACCGAGTGAACCACCGCATCAATGGCTTCATTAGAAAGAGGCTCAATAGCAGCAATGGAGGAGAACAAGTCCCTGTCAGCCTTATTTATAGCCCATCTGCAAGAGCGCCCAGAAGAGTGACGTTGTGGCAGTGACAGAAAGATCGGAAAGTGGTCACTACCACACAGGTCATCATGCACACTCCATTGGACAGACGGTAAGAGGCTACGGCTGCAGATCGAAAGGTCAATGGCAGAGTACGTGCCATGCGCCACACTGATGTGTGAAGGCACCATCATTTAAAAGAGAGAGGTTGAGGTGTGCCAATACATTCTCAACAGTGGCGCCTCGACCTGTTGCCACTGACCCACCCCACAGAGGGTTATGGGTGTTGAAGTCGCCCAGTAACAGGAAAGGTGGCGGCAATTGGGCTATCAACGCAGCCAGGATATGCTACGGGACATCACCATCTGGTGGAAGAGAGAGACTGCAGACAGTAACAACCCGTGGCATCCACACCCGAACAGCAACAGCCTCTAAACGTGTTAGTAGAGGGACAGACTCACTGTGAAGAGAGTGAAGGACATATATGCAGACGCCACCAGACACCCTTTCATAAGCTGCCCGGCTCTTATAATAACCCCGATAGCCACGGAGGGCGGGGGTTCGCATCGCTGGAAACCAAGTTTCTTGAAGAGCAATGCAGAAGAAATGGCGAATGCTGAGAAGTTGTCGGAGCTCAGCAAGATGATGGAAGAAACCACCGCAGTTCCACTGGAGGATGACATTGTCCATGGCTGAGAAAAATGTGAAGGGATTGGGGAGGCAGATTACGCCACTGGGTCACTTGCTGCCAGTTCAGTAGCCGCACGAGCGACATCCATTGCGTCCGAGGGTCCAGCGAGATCCAGGTCTTCAGCAGACGTCAGAATCTCGACCTCATCCTCAGACGCTGAGCTGGTAGGAAGTGGTGAGACGGGTGCCAGATTCTTGGGAACCTTTTTCTTCTTCTGCTTCTTGCATTGGGCCTTTGGTGGTTCAGGCTGGGAGGACCTCACTGGGTCAGTCTAAGGACAGACGACGACCGTGAGGCCCTACGACCAGCGACCAGTGATTGTTTCAGCCACTTCTGGGTGTCCGCTTTGCCGCTAGTCGGAACTTGTGGAGGGAGGTCCCCAAGGGACCCCTTCCTGGTGAAAGGAGCCGAAGAAGCCTTATGCTTCTTCGGCTGGGAAGTGGGAACTGATGTCCCTGATGGTTGTGGGGGGGTGTTGCTCCTGAAATAGATGGTGCAGGAGCAACAGGGAGTGAAGTGCCCCCCACAATCAAGGGGGCAGGTGGAATTTGACAGATCATAGAGCCAACCGCACGTGATGACACGGGAGATGATAGAACCATTGTTGCAGCAGCGGCATATCTTGATGTCATTGGCACTGGATGTAGCCTCTCATATTTCCGCTTAGCCTCAGTGTAGGTCAGGCGGTCCAGGGTCTTATATTCCATTATCTTCCGTTCTTTCTGGAATACCCTACAGTCCGGCGAGCAGGGGAATAGTTTTCTCTGCAGTTGACACAGATGGGAAGCTGGGCACATGGAGTATTGGGATGCAAAGGACATCCACAATCTTGACACGTGATGCTGGAAGTACATCGGGATGACATATGCCCAAACTTCCAGCATTTAAAACACCGCATCGGAGGAGGGATATATGGCTTTACATCACAGCGGTAAACCATCACCTTCACGTTTTCGGGTAAGACATCACCCTCGAAGGCCAAAATGAAAGCACCGGTGGCTACCTGATTATCCCTCAGACCCCGATGGACGCGCCAGATGAAGTGAACACCTCTTCATTCTAGCTTGGTGCGTAGTTCATCGTCAGACTGCAGAAGAAGATCCCTGTGGAAGATAATACCCTGAACCATGTTTAGACTCTTATGGGGCGTGATGCTAACTGAAACATCCCCCAACATGTCACAATCGAGCAACCTCCGTGACTGGGCAGAGGATGCTGCTTTGGTGAGAACTGAACCAGAGCGCATTTTGAACAAGCTCTCCAGCTCCCCGAACTTGTCCTCTATATGCTCCACAAAAAACTGAGGTTTCGTTGATATAAATGATTCACCATCAACTCACGTACAGACGAGGTACCGGGGTGAATAATCTCTACTGCCTTCTTTAGCCATACGTTCCTCCCATGGAGTGGCCAAGGGAGGGAAATGATCTTGGATGGTATTTCTTGCTGTTGAGGTCAGACCTCGATTGCTTAGAGACTGCTGGTGGAGCCCCACCAGCGAGAGACGATGTAACACACTTCATTGCGGGTCATCCGCCCTGATGCCACCCACTCTGACCATGGGCTCTCCCCACGGGCCCCATGCAGCCACAGCAAAGACCACCTGGCAGGATGGCCTTTGCCGGGAGTCCTGATGCCCCTGACAATAATGAATCGGCCAGATCTTAGGGCAAGATGGATATATAATGCATCATGTAAGGTGTCCTTCCCCAGATGGTGCGCACTAACAGAAAATTTTGAAATGTAGTGCTCAAACCCCTTAGGGGACCATCACATATAGGCCGAAACATTTGAGACTCCTTTTAGTCGCCTCTCACGACAGGCAGGAATACTGCGGGCCCATTCTTACCCCCGAACCCGGAGGGAGGTTTCACAAGGGTGTGCAGCCCTAATGTATTGTTAAACAATGATGATGGCATCCTCTTGGGTAACACATTCTGGCAGTATAATAGTTCCCCACTCATATCTCCAGGTTGGGACTACTCAGGATGATATCATCAGGAGAAACAAAACTGGTGTTCTATGGATCAGAGCATGGAATGTTAGACCCCTTAATCACGTACATAGATTAGAAAATTTAAAAAGCCAAGTGGATAGGTTGAAGTCAGATATAGTGAGAATTAATTAACTTAGGGGGCAGGAGGAATACGATTTCTGATCAGGTGAATATAGTGTTACAGATAATAATGAATAAGAAAATAAGAATGGGGTAAGCTACTATAAACAGCACAGTGAATGCATTATCATAGCCATGATTGACACTGAGCCCATAACCATCACGGTAGTCCAGGTTCATGTGCCAACTAGCTCCGTGGATGAAGATAAGACTGAAGAAATGTATGAGATAAAAGAAATTATTCGGATAGGTATGGGAGAAGAAAATTTGATTTTAATGGGAGACTGGAATTTGATAGTAGGATAATATTACTTGGTATAATAGAAGTGTTTGTGTTCAGTGGAATCGGTGTATGGAGATAACTAAGTGTGTCATGGTACAGGCTCTTCTAACATTAAGGAAATAAAGCTTTGAACATAGTCACCTGGAGTAATGTGTGTGAAAAGAATAAGCAAGATTTGTATCTACATCGCCCTTCAGGCTAGAATCTTCCACAGGGATATTTTTTTGAGAACGTACTCCACTAGCTAAAGAGGCAAGAAATGAAGGTAAAATAATGGAACTGATAGACATGATTGAATAATGAAAAAGATAACTGTATACAAACAAGTGTGGTGTAACTATATTGATGATCTGTTTTTTAACTAGGCAACATTCAGTACTGTGTATATTGTGCAATTCATGACACTGCAGCTGGGAATGAGAGCTTAACAGAAAGAGCGATATTTTAGTGAGTACAAGTCATATAATGCTGCATTAGCGGATCTATAGGTTATCCGAAGACTTCTATTTGTGTTCTGAGGAATTATGAACTTAAAAGTGGAATGAAGAAATGTAATTTTGCTGATTAAGAGATAACTTTGGTGCTAGAGTGATGTGAATATTCTGACAAGTCAACTATTTGGTAACATTTTGTGAGGATTTAATTTTCTGGTTGAACGACAGTAGCACTCAAAGTTGAGTGGAGAAGCAGGGCAATGATTTTGTACAACTTCCATCCCCTTAATTTTGATTTGAGTAGTAATTAAGTTATATGATGGTGACCATTCTCTGAGTTTTTGTTAGAAGTAATGTACATATTTTGGACATTAAGTTGATATGAGTCCATAAATGGTGCGAATTTCAAACCAGGGCTTGGAATTTTAGTGATTTTGCAAATCAAAAAGAAACCAAATCTTTCAATTTTAACAGTTTGAGACAACAATAACCTAGAGTAATGTTTTGTAGAGTAATGTGCACTTGGTTTTAAATTTTACTAGTTCCCACTTTTCATACTATAGTCAATTTTAGTTCTAATTATTGTGATGTTATGAGAACTGTAATGTATTTATTTATGCAGTAATGAGTATTATTTACCATTAGTGTGAAACATTTTTTTCCTTATACTTAGAAGTATTAAAGTAGGATATTTTGTCTGATTTTTTTTTCATGTACTGTGGCAGAGGAGAACCACCTCCAAGGGAACTGATAGCAGTGCATTTCCTTACTAGCTGTCACTTGGACCTGTTGAAGGTGTGGACGACTTGGTGAGAAAACATGTTAAAGCTCATTAAAATAGTGAAAGTGCTTGTGCAAGATACTAAACATTGAAAAAGTGATATTTTTTATCTGAAAATGAACTACAAGGTCCAGTGTAATTTAACTTTCTGCAACCCATAATCGTTTTATTCTCTGAAGCATGACAGGACTTGTATAAAGTGACAGGTATCTTAAAATGTAATCTTTATTTATCGAAAAAGGACATCACTTATGATGAAGATGCCTATTTTTATTAAAAATATAATTTGTGGATATTTTGTGTCATTATACAATACACTATATGCAAATATTTTGTATGGGGAATTTCATATGCCTAGTTCATGTAAGTAGGAATTTGAAATACACATGAACTGTAATTTTTGATACGGAGATTTCCTATGTAATATTCTTTTGTGTGTAGAATGTTAAACCCACTTTCTGGGCTCACTTGTGGTCACTGACAAGCCCAGTTAGCTATTTGCAATATCTATCTGGTCAATCCAATGAGGGGTAATGTGACGAAGCAAGCTGGGATCTCATTGCGTCCTCTCTTGTTTTGCCATCTGGCTCCTTAAATTCATTTTATTTTCATTTCTGCCTAATTACCATTAATGTGAGTATAATTCGAATTTTCATAAAAGAGAAAGGTTGGCCCTCAGTCATAAGGAATATAGCACCAGGCCCAGTTCTGTGTTTAGTTTTGTGTATGTAATTAATTTCCTAATTTATTTTGGCTATTCCTAGTTAATTAGTCTGCAAGAACTGTGAACTGTGTGGTTAGGTTTTTACTGCTCATGATGTTCAACAGCAAACTACTGTAGCAGTTTGCCTGCAACCTATTAATGAGGCTTATCAAGATTTACTAATAGTGAATTGGCCATACAATTGTGTAATATTTGAGGTTGTGAACAGTGGGAGTAAAGAACTGTGAAACACAACTGTGCAACTGTCAGCTACATCGTTTACAGTAGTCAATCCCCCATTTTTCAGCCAGTATAACAATGCAGTAAGACGGCACTGAGGACTATCAATGAATAAATAAAGCAGCCAAACGTCAGACAGTGACCTACTATCGATATGAACCCATCCAGACGATAGCAGCATCACCTGATGACAAATGACTGACAGGCAGACACACACACGTTGCATGTAGTATCAGTGAGCATGTGTAGAATGGTGAAAGAGCACAATCTATTTAAGTTTGACCGGGAGCTGATTGTGATGGCTTGAAGGCTCGGCACGAGCATTTCTGAAACTGCATGGCTTGTCGGATGTTCGAGGAATGCTGTGGTGAGTGTCTTCAACATGTGGCGAAATAAAGGTCCACAGGTGGAGTTGGATTGCCATACCTCATTACAGATGTTGGATGACGTAGGCCAGGCAGCCTGTGAAACAGGACAGGCGGCGAACTACGGTAGAACTAACATCATATTTTAATGCTGTGCAGAGTACACGTGTGTCTGAACATACAAGGCACCGAACACTCCAACGATTGGCCTCCACAGTCGATGACCGGCAACTATGACTGAAATAGGGACATGACCATCGGCACTGGACATTGGTGCACTGGCAGAGCATTGCGTGGTCTGATGAATCCCGATACCTTCTTCATCATGTTGATAGGAGGGCACGAATCATTCATCTTCCAAGGTAACAGCTCCTTAACACCCATACTGTGGAATGGAGACAAGCTGGAAGAATCTCGATTATATACTGGCGGACATTCATATGGACATCCATGTGTCCAGTGGAGCTTGTGCAAGGCACTATGATGGCCAAGGAGTATCAAACACTGGTTGCAGGCCAAGTACACCCCTTCAAGGTGATCATGTTTCCCAACAGCAGGGACATTTTTCAGCAAGATAATGTGCCATGTCAAAAAGTCAGGAATGTGGTGAATTGGAGATCACCACTCTGTTCCTCGAACGACTCCATGTGCTGGTCCCCCAACCCACCAGATCTGAACCCAATTGTACACATCTGGGATGTAATTTAACATAGCATCAGAGCTCATCAGCCCCTTCCCCAGATTTTACAAGAATTTGGTGACGTCTCCTGCTGTTGTGGTGCCAACTCCCTTCAGTGACCTACCAAGGCATCAGTGCTTCCATGCCATGATGTGCCGCCATTGTTATCCATGTCAAATGTGGGCTAGTAGGTAGGTTGTCATAATGTTCTGGCTGATCAGTGTAAGATGAGAATCAACAAAAGCAAAATAAGGATAATGGAATTAGAACAGGTAATACTGAAGGAATTAGATTAGAAAATGAAACGCTTGAAGTGGCAGACAAGTTTTGCTTTTTGGGCAGCAAATTAAATGATGGCCAAAGCAGAGAACATAAAATATAGACCGACAATGGCAAGGAGAGTGTTTAAAGAGAAATTTGTTAACATTGAATATACACTATGTGATCAAAAGTATCCGTACAGCCCCAAAAACATACTTTTTCATATTAGGTGCATTGTGTTGTCACCTACTGCCAGGTACTCCATATCAGCAACATCAGTAGTCATCAGACATCGTGAGAGAGCAGAATGGGGTGCTTCGCGGATCTCACGGACTTTGAATGTGGTCAGGTGATAGGAAGTCACTTGTGTCATAGGTCTGTACACGTGATTTCTACACTCCTGAACATCCCTCAGTCCCCTGTTTACAATGTGATAGTGAAGTGGAAATGTGAAGGGACCCCGTCTGTTGACTGACAGAGACCGCCGACAGTTGAAGAGTATCGTAATGTGTAATAGGCACACATCTATCCAGACCATCACACAGGAATTCCAAACTGCATCAGCATCCACTGCAAGTACTATGGCAGTTAGGCGGGAGGTGAGTAAATCATGGATTTCATGATCGAGCGGCTGCTCGTAAGTCACACATCATGCCAGTAAATGCCAAACGACGCCTCACTTGGTGTAAGAAGTGTAAACATTGGACGATTGAACAGTGGAAAAACGTTGTGTGGAGTGACTTATCACAGTACACAATGTGGCGATCCGATGGCAGGGTGTTGGTATGGTGAATGCCTGGTGAACATCATCTGCCAGAGTGTGTAGTGTGAACAGTAAAATTCGGAGGCAGTGGTGTGGTCGTGTTTTTTATGGAGGGGGCTTGCGCCCCTTGTTGTTTTGCATGGCACTATCACAGCACAGGCTTATGATGTTTTAAGCACCTTCTTGCTTCCCACTGTTGAAGAGCAATTCGGGGATGGCGACTGCATCTTTCAACACAATCAAGTACATGTTCATAATGCATGGCCTGGGGCAGAGTGGCTAGACGACAATAACATCCCTGTAATGGACTGGCCTGCACAGAGTGCTGACCTGAATACTACAGAACACCTTTGGGGTGTTATGGAATGCCAACTTCGTGACAGGCCTCACCAACCAACATCAATACATCTTCTCAGTGCAGCACTCCGTGAAGAATGGTCTGCCACTCTCCAAGAAACCTTCCAGAACCTGACTGAAAGTATACCTGCAAGAATGGAAGCTATCATCAAGGCTAACAGCGGGCCAACACCATACAGAATTCCAGCATTGCCGATGGAGGGCACAACAAATTTGTAAGTCATTTTCAGCCAGGTGTCTGGATACTTTTGATCACAAACACTTAGATTTAAGTGTTAGGAAGACTTTTCAGAAAGTATTTGTAATGAGGGTAGC
Organism: Schistocerca piceifrons; assembly: GCF_021461385.2. Classification (NCBI taxonomy): domain Eukaryota; kingdom Metazoa; phylum Arthropoda; class Insecta; order Orthoptera; family Acrididae; genus Schistocerca; species Schistocerca piceifrons. Next base: position 408,178,552 of record NC_060138.1, on the reverse strand, counting down.
CTTGTATGGAAGTGAAACATTGATGATAAATAGTTTAAACACGAAGGGAATGGAAGCTTTTGAAATGTGATGCAACAGAAGAGTGCTGAAGATGAAATGGGTAGATCACATAACTAGAGCACATTTAAAATTAGCTGTAACTTATGACAGTTAAGTACAGAGTGAGTGGAAGGGAAGCACAGTTGCCAATGTGTGCTGAAAGTGTCAGCAGGTGACAATAATGCTAAGCCTACTCGTCACAAAACCTGTCAAACTCTCTTGACTGCATGGACAGCAAGCTGCATGAGCCAGCTGATCTGCAGTTCTTCTTGAACTATTTTGAAGAAACTATTGGGTAATATACTCTGATTCACGCACATCTTACAGCTTAATTCGTCAGCTTCATGATGAACTACCTATAATTTTAATAATGGGCATAGTTACGGTGATATTTTGATATTAGGTAAATTAATGCAAGAAATTTGTATAAGTTTGCAGTGAAAAATCGGGGCTGCTATGACTTCGGTTTCGGTGCATGTTCGGTGATTTTTGCTGCATATGATATTGAGATAACATATTGCATTATTCTTTAAACTTGGAAGGATATCGCTACCTGTCTCCAATGTCGGGAATATGAAATGTACATAAAGAGCTCCATTTTGCAACAAAATAAGTAAAGAAGTTACACGTCTATTTTTATACTGACAATGGGCTTTTCATAACTGTTGACCTGTTTTGCTCTGAGTTGCTAGTTTAACAATACACCGTCTCAGGGTTCTGTCACAATTTCAGCTGCAATAGAACGTTAGTGAGACTAATATTTGTACACTCGGCTTCTGCAAAAGAAGTGCATGTTAACATGGCAACAAGAGATTATGTATTACTCAAAACTCGTCATGGTACTTAATGAATCCATGGTCTTCAACTACATTCTTCGTATGGCCAACAACTTGAGACCACTCCTGTGGTGTAATATTTGCAACAGTTTCTTTTGTCAGTATTTCAACCTCACTGAGCGAACATTTATTGTTGCCACATTACTTTTCACCTATGCCCATTTGGATCTAAATGAGCATGATAAAGAGAAATCGTGATTAAATTGTCCTTTAGTGTTAGCCAGTTCGTCAACATGGTAGCATGGAGTTATTGGCTTGAACAGCACTACAAGTTCCATTAACTCTGCCTTTACATGCTAGGCCAGTGGCGCACTGTTCATTAGTATTGTTGAATTCGGAGGAATATTTTGCAGCAGAACATTGTCTTCACAGCTGCTAACATGTTCTTGGATGACCACTTATTGTGAATTTCATGTTAACACATGCTGAAATTTTCCGCAGAACACTCCACTGTCAGAAAATACCACTTTACAACAAGATTTGTCAAACATCTAATGCGTCACACAACATGGCACTGTTTATCCACAGTGTAGCAACAGGGTTGCTTCACCAAACAAACCGTTGGCACAGGGATGCCTCAAGTTTCCCCAAGTGAAATTCCCTGATGTTTCCCTGATTTCCAGACAAGTTTCAGCATTTTTCTCTGACAAATTTTGATATTTCAAGGACAAGTAAAGACGTAAGTTGAGAGAAAAATGTAAGGACTCTCATATTTCTCCCATGTGTGAGCAAAAATCTAAAGTACTAACATCAATATCTTTTGTAATGAACTGTTTTTAGATGGAGAAAGCAAGCCAAATGGTATGCATGTTTCATTAAGACCACCGTTGTTATTTTATTTCAATAAAAAGATATGCATCTGGTGAAAAAAATTGCATTTCCTTGGAGCTGCAAGGCAAATTTAAAATACCTTCACTGATTTCAGAAATAACCTCAGAAAAAAGTAGGTCTCTTGAAAGACGTGTATAAGACAGGGAAGATGTGTGTAAACCAATACTATAGATGACCGCCAATACAATGTTGGTTCTACTATGTTCGTTATTGTCAGTTATTACTCACTGTGTTACGTCTATTATTTACAGGTATTGTGTGATTTTTCTTTTGAGAAATACGTGAGTACATAGTGTACAAACCACCAGCGACTGCCACAATTTTCTTCTTCTTATCATCCATATTTTCTAATATATAAAGTACATTCGAAGTGTCAAAATGTACTACAAAACATAAAATGGCTATAAAATGCCGCACTGTATAATGTACTTGTGGTGAGATAGTCACAATTCCTGAAATCCATCGCCTGTAGCCTTTGGCCTGCCGAGGAGCACCTATGTCCTGGGTCCACGGATAAACCACGAAAATCCGCCACATTATGCCCACACACAAGCAAACCCGCCCAGCGAGCAGATCGGTGAGACTAGATCTGATGGGCAGGGTCTGCACATTAGTGGGAAACGATTGGCTTCAGATCGGCAGGCCCGATCCATTAGAGAAACCTGCAGATATGGCCTGTGGTTTTGGCCCGTCACGGAAATCCACTCATGTGGCCAGCTATTCACGTGTCACACACTCTCAAAAAAATAAATATTCAGCCTTAGCCTTTGTTGGAAAATGAGAGCATACACACATTCACACAATCACTCAGACACAACTCATGCTCACATGACTGCTGTCTATGACCGCTGAATCAACAATCTCTGGCAATCAGATCCAAACAAACCACCCCTCACGCCTCCTTGCCTCTTGTCAGCAGCTGTTAGACTAGCAGCAAGAAGTGGTGGCAGCTCTGACTGAAAGCTGAGGGGAGTGGTGGGAAAGGGAGAAGCAGTAAGAATGAGGGAGTAGGGAAGCGGCGTACGTACTCAGCTACACTCAGCCAGTGACAATGCATGATATTATGTTACTTTAAATCCGTCTTGATTGCAAATTTTTTTTTTATTATTCATATGACCGGTTTCGGTTCATTCAGAACCATCTTCAGATCTGATATTTAAGTTACAGGAGTAACCCGTCCAATTCAGCAACTTTCACATGCTACGTAGCATGTGAAAGTTGCTGAATTGGACGGGTTACTCCTGTAACTTAAATATCAGATCTGAAGATGGTTCTGAATGAACCGAAACCGGTCATATGAATAATAAAAAAAAAAATTTGCAATCAAGACGGATTTAAAGTAACATAAAATCACTGATTGCTGTTATCCCAATAGACATTATGTCTGTTTTTGCAAATGCATGATATCTCAGCAAACAAACCATTTCATTTACTGGGACAAAAACAAGATTTTACAAGGGGTCTTTTTCCCCAAATTTCCCTATTTCCCTGACACAACTGAAATTCTCATATTTCTCTGATTTCCAGAACTTGTGGCAGCATGGCAAGGAAAGCCGTCTCACCACTCAGGTTACCTCAGCAGTCATGTCACATCCCCATCAGTGAGACAGACATCAAAAGTTGCAGCTAATTCTAGGTGAGGTACTGAATAGAAAAGAAATTTGTGTCACAACCTAACTAGAATAAAAGACTGGTTGATAAGACACATTCTGAGACATCAATGGATCACCAGTTTAGTACTGGTGAGAAGTGTGAAGGATAAAAACTGTTGAGGAAGACCAAGAGATAAACACATTAAGCAGATTCAGAAGGATGTAGGTTGCAGTAACTATTCAGAGATGAAAAGGCTCTTAACAGGACAGAGTAGCATGTAGAGTTGCATCAAACCAGTGCTCACAATGAAGACAACAACAACAACAACAACAACAACTGTATCACTTGCCTAAGCCAACACTTTAACTATATTTGCTTGGAGAATCCAAGCTGATATTAGTTTGAGTTTCCTCACAACTTTCTCTACGGCTACACTAAAGAGTAGAGGGACAGAGTATCTCCCTGTTTCAATCAAGTTATTACAATGATCATTTGACTGTGCAGCAGTATTCTTCTAGAGAAGTTAAAATATTAAGGTATCGGAGACCTTTCTGGTACCTAGAGTTCATCCTGTCTAACTCAATATAGTATAATCCCACTTTTATGTTCCCGTAATTAATGTTTTGCCACCATTTACAGCATTTTTATCGGTCCCGTAAAATTTACTATGCACACAATTTTTATTCGCATCAGATTTTGAGTCAACATATGTATAATTTTCTGCGATTTACATTTTATGAAAAAATGTTCATGGGACAAAAAACTGCCATAAATGGCACTTGCATGACACTGGCCACCAAGTAGTGCTTACAAACATTACGTGATCAAGTTTCTTGACACCAGAGCACTCTACACAGTGAATATGAACCGGTAAACATGTAAAAGCTGGAACAATTCGTGCCGTATCTCCTGCCACTGTGAAGCTCTAGTTGATGTGGTGGTCAGTATGATTAACTAGGTTTGTTCAAATAAAGATATCAAGACCAATCACAACCATTTTCAAATTTTCTCTACGGCACATGCACAGTTTCACGATTGTTGCGATCGTCATCACACCTCTGTCAAATCATATTTAGCATGTTTTGTCATTTGGCCACTTGTAGAGCTAGTTGAGACTTTCACTCACTTTGTGTTGCTCAAATGTTTTTTGTTTAAACACAGTGCCAATTTCCAAGCTGAGTAAAACGTGTTTTGAGAATTTATTCCTGTCGCCAGGTGCAGCATTTACATACTTTTTTTGTTACAGTAACAATGGGAGTGATAGTTTGCTCGTGTGCATTTTCTACATAACTGAGGAGGCACAGTACCTGATAACCTCATAAAGGCTACAGTGCATGACACGCAAAACACCACATATGCAAACAGCACAAAAAATAGTTATGTAAATATTTAATATTTGCACTTGAGTACAAGACAAAAAAATTCTCCAAATGCATCAAGCTAAGCATGAAGAAATACATAACTGGTGCAGTGTTTCATTATTTAAATAATAAATTAGAGCTGCAGGCTTTCCAAAAAGATTATGACGCATGAAATTGATCAAATGTTTCTACTTCCCATCCTGGGAATTTATTGGATAATAAATCTTTATTAGATAATAAACAAGTCCCTGACAAATATTTTGATGCCTATTATGTACATACACATAAACTAAAAATGCAAGAGGGTATCCAATGCACAACTTTTACAGCTTAAAACATTATTTCCCACTTTTATACAATTTTTTTTTAAGTCCCTTGAAAATTGTAAACACAGGGTTTTACTAAAGAGGCAAAATGTGTTAACAAGCTCAGTGATTGCACACAATGAAACAGCGTCTTCTGAAGGGGGAATAATCACAGCAGGTATACCAGAGAGATCGATACTGGGTCCACTCTTGCTTTTTTAGATATAAATAATCTTTCATCACATATCTCAGAAGCAATAGTCTCTCTTTGCCAATAATGCAAGTGTTATAATGAAGCCTAAATGCAATAACTTAAACATCTGAAAATGTAAATAATATTTTCTTGTGTATTAATAATTGGTTCTCAGCAACTGATTGTCACTGAATATAGATAAAACACAATGCATGCAACTCAGTATGGCCCAAGGCTGACTACACCATTAGAAATAATTTGTGCGTGTAACTCAATAAACGAAATAGAATATTATAAATTCCTGTATGTTCATATTGGTACAAACATGAACTGGAAATAACAGGTTACCAATCTTCTGAAATGTCTAAGCCTTACAACTTTTGCCTTACATATAGAGTCAGATGAAAATCTTAAAAAGTGGACCTACTTTTGCTACTGTCATTCAACAATGTCTTGTCATATTCTGGAGAAACTCATTACTGATGAAGAAAGTTTTTGTTGCACAGAAGTGTGTCATAAGAATAGTACGTGTCGTGCATTCTTCAGCTTCTTGGAGAGAGATCTTTTAACAGTTGGCCATACTGGCAATAGTCTCACAAAACATTTCCTTCCTTATGAAGTTTTCGCCGCGCGGGGGTTAGCCGAGTGGTCTAAGGCACTGCAGTTATGGACTGTGCTGCTGGTCTTGGCGGAGGTTCGAGTCCTCCCTCGGGCATGGGTGTGTGTGTTTGTGCTAAGGATAATGTAGGTTAAGTAGTGTGTAAGCTTAGGGACTAATGACCTTAGCAGTTAAGTCTCATAAGATTTCACACACACCTTATGAAGTTTGTAGTCAACACTCAATTACAGTTTGAAAACAATATTAATGTTCATAAATATAGTAGAAGAAGCAGATATGATTCACACTATCCATCACTCAAATGTGATGCAGAAAGGAATGACACATTCTGCCATAAAAATCTTTAACCATTAACAAACTTATCCAAAAAATTTGTTGGATAATATAAAATTAAATTCAAACACAAACCAATATATCTGCTTAACAACTTGATTAACTCCACAGAAAGTGTAGTATGGTGTGTGTGTGTGTGTGTGTGTGTGTGTGTGAGAGAGAGAGAGAGAGAGAGAGAGAGAGAGAGAGAGGGAGAGAGACAATGAACATATTAAAGTACAAACTACAGTATGAAAGTAAGAAACTTAAGAAATAATGTAAATGTCCCAGATCTTGCCATATTTTCTGCTGAGATGTACTATAATTGCACAACTGACTCATTCCACATCATAGCAAGAGGTCACCATTATGCTCTATTGATCATGCGAACAAAGATAACCAACCATATTCTTTTAAATTAATTTTATACAATAAATATGGATGGCATTGTATACTGACCAGAAAAGTATATCTATACAGCTCAGCTATCTAGACATGGTGTCGTGCCACCATTTAATTATGCACTTCACAAACATTCAATAAATTAATCTACTCATGTTTTTCTACAGCAAGTACTTGATAGTTTTAAATGGAACTAATTTCACCCTCTTCAAAACCATTTTGTTATATAATTACTATTAATATTTGCTACAACAGAAAACTGCTACATGAAAATAAACTTTAACTGATTAAATATCACTGCCCAAGAAATTGTTCTTATTAGAGTGTTCTTTCCTGGGGAATTATAAAAATGACACTAGCTGATGGGTGAATCAGGTAATCAAAGACACTAGATGGAGTAGAGAACTGACGCAAGTAAAAAATTAAAAAAAAATATCTTGTAACATAGTGTAGTCTACAAATGACAATTATCTTCCATCTTTACTTTTCATGATTAAAGGAATTCATGAACAGTGATACAAGATGAACTATGATGATATTCTGAAGACTCTCAGCTCTTGTTGCAAGAAACAGGGTCACTTCTTTAATGAAGATTCACTGAAGTATGCTTAATAACTTCAAAAATTGTGAATGTGAATGCAGGATAGTGAAATCCACATAAGAAATTTTTTTTTGTTCCTGATTTACAGCAGAATGATTCATATGATAATTGCAAGAAGTTTACAGTAAATAAGTGTGTTATAACCATACGTAATTAAAAGAGTCACTGAAAGCTTTGATCACCACTGACTTCCAGTACACTGTTGTACTTCTAACAAAGCATCAACTCATAGTCAGTTCAATAGTTCAGTCTTTTGCCGAAAGTATTAACAACAATGGGATAGCTGAAAACTAGAAATGCTTGAAGGACCTCCACAGTTGTACTTCATGTGTTATTCCGTTACTGTGGAGCTGAAACTGAAACTAGAGTACTTCTGTTCAATATTTTTCCCTTTTTTCTTATTTTTACAGTTTAAAAGGAGATCTGACAAGGAGATCTTACAGACTGGCCCTCCTTCATTATCTTTATTCTTCCAGGAAGTTGAACATCAGTGCTCACAACACTAATTTAACAAATAGCATGATGCAATTCCCAATAAGCTCAAAAAAATTGCCTTTAAAGATCAGAATATTTTAGAGTACTGTAAAGTACAAAACATTTTGAGCACATTCAAAGAGTCACTAGTAGCGGTGTGTGCAAGTCTTGGAACCACTAATACAAAACACTACCTGTTCATTTCTGGAGATTAAACAGTATTATTCATGAATGTATTTTTTATTCAACATACAGGCATTTCATGTGTCTATAAAAACCATATACAATTTGAATTTAGCAACACACACACACACACACACACACACACACACACACACACACAGACACACACACACAGACAGACATACAAAAAGCAAGAAAACCTCATGCATACATGACCGCCAACTCCGGACGGAACGCATCATCACATGGGACGCAAGCAGCAATCAGGAGGGAGTTGGAGAAGGGGAAGGGATGGTAGTATACAGATGGGAAGAGAGATGAACTACCTTTCTCAACGTCCTTCACACTCCGAACTCACAACCTCATTCCTTATATGCCTTACTAACTTTATCCTAACCCACAACTTCTCAATTGAAGGGAAGATATATAAACAAATCTGCAGCACAGCCATGAACACCTGCATGACACCCTCCTGTGCCAGCCTTCTTATGGGCCATCTAGAGCATACCTTCCTAGCCTCCCAAAACACCAAACCCCTAGTCTGGTTCAGGTCCATTGATGGTACCTTCTTGATATCGACCCAGGGCCAAGACACCCTATCTTTGTTCCCTGTCACACAAAAAAATCCCTCCCATATAGCCTGGCCACCTGGGGACGGAGCATCTTCAGTGACAAAACTACCTTGTGTAGTATGCTGAGGGTCTCACCCAGGCCTTCACAGCCTACAGACTTAGTCCGCAAACAGATCGCCTGTGCCAGTTCCCCTCACACCCACAATCCTACCACCATCCCAAAGAACCAACCACGTAGGAGTGTCTCCTTCATCACCCATTACCACCCCGGACTTAATTAACTGAACTACATCCTTCATCAGGGCTTTAATCATCGTGACCTGAAATGAGGGACGTCCTACCTGAGATACTTCCCACCCCTCTTAAAGTGGTGTTTTGTCAGCCACTCAACCTCCACAACATCTTAGTCCATCCCTACGCCACTCCTAATCCCAACCTCTTGCCACAAGGATCATATCCCTGTGGTGCAAATCCTGCCCAATCCCCCCAACCAGCACTTCCTATTCCTGCCCTGTCACAGGTTTATCCTATCCTGTCAGTGGATGCGTCACCTCTGAACGCAGCCACGTCATTTACCAGCTCTGCTGCAATCATTGCACAGCTTTTTATATTGGTATGACTACTAAGCAGCTGTCCACCAGGATGAACAGCCACCGCCAAACTGTCACCAAGAGCAAAGTAGATCCGGTAGCATAAAGCTGAACATAACACACTTGATTTCAATGGTTGCTTCACTACCTGGGCCATCTGGATCCTTCCCTCCATCACCAGCTTTTCTGAACAGCACAGATACGAGTTATCCTTAACGCACATTCTCTGCTCCTGTGGCTATCCAGCCGCTACCATAACTATCCCGGCCTCAACCTATGGTAAAATACTGTCCCCACATCCTTCAACCAATAGTTTCCACCTTCTCCTGTCGTCTCCTTCCCAGTCTCATCTCCCACCCTGTTTATTTGCAGCCCTCTGCCAACACATCCACTCGTCTTTCCCCGTTCCTATCCTTTTTTCCCCACCTCCCTATCCCACAACCTCCTGACGCAGCACCTGTTGGCAGTCTAGTCCCTACACACTCCACCAGACAGCGTTTGTCTCTCTCCCTACCCATACTCTACTATCCCTTCCCCTTCCCCATCCCCTCCAGATTGCTGCTTGCATCCCATGTGATGTTGCACTCCAGCCCGAGATGCTGGAGTTGGCGGTCGTGTATGCTGAGGTGTGCTTGGATAAGTGCGTATGCAAGTTTTACTGATGAAGGCTGTGGCCGAAAGCTATATGCGAGTGTTTTTTGATAGTGCCTATCTGCAACTTGCAACTTCTTTGCAGTACGTAGAAATCTATCTTTTCCTACACTGTTGATATTCCTAACTGGAGTTTCCTGCGTTTGATTTAAAATTTGAATTTTTTTCTGTCAGTATTTTAAAGTAAAAAGATAAGATTCATATTAAAAATTATTAATCAATATCTGTTAATTAACATTTCCATTTGGTAATAAAGAATTTAAGTAACAGTACAACAAAGTTGCTACTACCAAAAATCAAACCTGCAACTTTGCAATTTCGAGACCTACACTGCTACACCCTCAGCTATCAGTGACACTCTTCATCCTTTGACTGCTACAGATGTGCTCTCTGCATTCTGTGTTGATTGCAGCTTTGACGGTGGTGTATCTGCTTGCCTAATGTTGCTACCCATGCTGTAAGATGGCATTTCAGCTGCTATCGAAATACGCATCATCTAATTTTAAGAAAACTATTCAGTGAAAAAAATTGGTGGTTGCACATCTTACCATCTCATATCTTTGTTTGACAGATGACTAAATATCTTTTTATTATTCGTCACAGTTACTGTGCTGCACCAAATAGAGTAAATCACTGCACGAAATTTTAATGAGTTTGCAGAGATAAAAACACATTGTGTAAACGTTGGGTATGTTTGATTTTAAACGATACGTCACTGTGTATAAAACGCCGGTAAGATATCGACATTTTATTTAAAACTGAGAGCAGAATGATACCTGATTTTGTTCTTGAATTATTGGTTTTTATATCGGGTGGACGGGTGCACATGGGGCGCAGTTCCGTCCCTGCGTATCCGGAGTCATGTGGTCATCACAACCATCATATTTCACAAATGGTTCAAGAGATCAAAACAAAGTTCTTTGCATGCAAAGAGGCATGTATCTTATATGATAAATACTCAAAACTTTTTTATTCACCAACATATGGAAGTAACTCAAGCCACAGCAATGACAGGGTTGAGGAATGGGACACACTATCACTTCAAAGGAAAACCCACAGGCTGCATTTAAACATATCCTCGGTACATGGGGAGTGGTAAAGCATGAGGAGTTAACACTTCCACAGTGGTCAAAGGGTTGATAAATGAACATGTTTCACACTTAGCAGAACTGACCTTCAAATACAATACATATTAAGAATACTGGAGTGAGCCAGTCTGCATGGTCTCATTGTGAGTGCAAATCAGTATCTTTTGTGGGAACAAATGGAATTTGTTGACACTTTGCTTTCAGTAGATACAATTACCTTTGAGTTAATGAATTCAAATACAAAACATTGAGAATAAAAGTCAGTCCATGCACTTTACCACTTAACAACCCCCATTCCCCCCCAAAAAAGGTATTGTTATTATTATTATTATTATTATTAGGAGAAAGATTGAAAAATATGCCTAATGACACATTCTTCCGTGTTCTAAGTGAACCACATTCAAAAAATTTTATGTCAGTAAAATTTACAGGAATGCATCCTAATTGGATTTCATCCTGCCATGCAAAACACATCAAATCAAGCAAGTGATTGTAAGTGATATTCTTGAGCTGACTATTTTAATTGCCTTGGTGATTTAAATAATATCCATTCTGTTAGATCGTTTGTCCCATTACAGAGCACTTCCAGCTAAGCAGTGTTCTAAAGTGTACTTCGTTACAATCACCCATTTACATTTAAATAGACTAATTATTATGTCTGTTAATAAGCTATCCTTCAGAAACTCTTCCTTTTCACTTCTTGTTTAGCCCCACGCACAAGTGAGCCATATATTTTCTTTTTAAGTGATCTTTTTCCTTCTTCATACAAGCAGAGAAAGCAATCTTTTGCAATTCCAACACCAAGTAATCAATCATTTATGGTAATAAAAACTACTGCACTCACCGTCTGAGTTTTCAACATTAATGGGGCTCTTTTTGTGTTTGCTATTATTTACTGTTTTATCACCTTGATCTTTCTCCTTTGTTATCAACTGAGCAGTATCTGATGGCATGCAACAGCCCTGAAAAAAAAAAAAAACAAATATAACATAACAAATAAATGCTGTACTTTTTTAAGAATGTAAAGCTATCACCGAAATGGTATTTATACATTTTTATTGTTCCTGTAACCAACAATCATAATTTAACATGAAATCAATGACAAGCAATGAAACCAGTCTTTCTAGAAGGTAATAGTACAAACTCAACATCTCTAATTTCGGAAGCTTCGGAAGCGAGTATTAGATGATGATCTGCCATGAATGGTATGGATCTAGTGTGTCAGCCATCTGGTGACAGAATAGATGGAACTTAGAGAATTAGCAGACAAATTATTCGCATGTGGATACAGACATCAATTCCAAATACTTATGAATCAGCACACACGCACTAGACGGGGATAATGCACATACGTACAGATGGAGGTATTCAGAGCATGGTTCCTGCTTGTTATTGTTTATGGTGTACTGTTACAGTTGACATCTATGGTCAGCAGCTAATTTCAGGTTTTATTTTGGAGAGAGCTGCACATTTTTCAGTGAGTAAATTTTCGTAAAAGCAGTCAGGCCTCAGCAGTCACAGACTATGGTCTGTGGGTGTGTGGTGTGTGTGTGTGTGTGTGTGTGTGTGTGTGTGTGTGTGTGTGTCGTGCCTACCTGCGACTCAGCATTTCCGCTATCTGGTGTGTAGCAACTGTTCTTTTCATAATACTGTAATTAAACAAAAGCAATATTTTTTGCCAGCAGACTCCCCGAAAAAACAAAAGCTGACCAAAATGAAAATGAGTGTAAAGATGGCAAAAGAGAGGCATACAATGACTCTGAAAATACAATTTTGTCAACTGATCTGAATACCTATAAAAACCCTAAGAGGTTTTGGTCTTACGTAAAATCAGTAAGCAGATCGAAATCCCCTATTCATTCACTCAGTGACCACATTGGCACTGAAATGGAAGCTAACTAAGAGAAGGCCAAAATACTGAATCTTCAGAAATTGTTTTGCCATAGAAGATCATAACACAGCCCTTTCTTTCAATCACCGAATGGCCACCGAAATTGCAGATACTGAGACAACTGTTTTCGGAATAGAAAATCAACTACAATTGCTTAGTAGTGGAAAAGCGTCAGGATCTTATCAGATATTAATGAGATTCTACAAAGACTATGGGAAAGAAATTGCCTCCCTTCTAACATCAGTTTATCATAGATTGCTGGAGCAATGAAAGGTAGCTACTGAATGGATAAAAGAGCAGGTCACGTGTGTTTACATGAATAGCTGCAGGACAGATGCACATAATTATATGCCCATATATGTCAATTTGCAGTAGAATTACAGAACATGTTTTATGCTCAAGAATTATGACTTTTTGGAGAGTGAAAATCTCCTCTAGAAAAATCAACGAGACTTCCACACACAAAGATCTTGCGAAAATTGGTTCGCTCTGTTCTTCCACAAGACCCATAGCACTGTAGACAATGGTGCTCAGGTTGATGCCATGTTCCTTGACTTCAGGAAGGCATCTGACACCGTCCAGCACTGTCATTTAGTGAAAAAAAAAACCACAAGCTTACTGATTATCGGACCAGATTCAGGAATAGAAAGTGCTGGAAACTTTTGAAGACTGTTTGCAGATGATGCAGTTGTCTGTAACAAAGTAGCCACATCAGAAAACAGTATCGATTTAAGAACAAACTGCAGAGGAATGATGAATGGGGCAGGCTCTGGCAGTTGACCCTCAAATGTAAATAAATATAATATATTGTGCATACAAAGAAAAAGAAACATATTAGTGAACAACTACACTATTGATGATAAACTGCTGGAAACTACATCTATCATAAAATATCTAGAACTAACTATCCACAGTGAACTTAAGTGAAATGACTGCAAAAAGCAAATAGTGGGAAGAATGTAACTCATCCATGAAGGAAGTGGCATATAAGGCACTTGTTCTACCAATTCTAGAGTATGGTTCTTCTATTTGGATTCCTTGGGAGGGAGGGAGGGAGGGAGAGCAATGCATTTTGTCATGGAATTGTTCAGTCTGTGTAACAGCATTACAGAGGTGCTCAACAAACAGCTTGAACATGTACAAAAGTGAATAAATTTTGAAGGGAAATGCTTTGAGAAAAAATGAACTCATTTGCAGTAAAAAAAGGTTTTTCTTTCATTGTTTCTGAGGAGGGGGAGATTGTTTAATGGTGGCCTCCATTCAGAATACATTCCATACATATTACTAAATCTACAACTTTGCTTCCTCTGCTTTTTCTCAAAGTTAGAGGATTTATTGCAAAAAACTTACAAAAACTTTACAGTTCAAAGTACTGGTAAATACTTTCTCCCATATTTCAGGCAGCATATGAGTCCTGTGGTGGATGAACTGGGCATCTTTTGAGGAGATCCAAGAATTGATCCAATTACTGGAAGTGTTCGTCAGCCAGGCTGTGTGCCATTATCAAAAAAGATGGTAGTCAGAGTGAGTAATGTCTGAAAAATATGGCAGGGGGGTAGGACTTTCCATCTCAACATTTCCAAATATGCTTTGACAGGTTTTGGAGCATGGAGTCGAGCACTATCATGATGCAAAATCATCTTTTCATGTCTATTGCTGTATTGTGGCTGTTTGTATTTAAGCATTCAAAGTTTGAAAATACCCGCTGTGTGGCAGTAATCACATTGGAAATCTTTTCACATGAACCACGTGAGTACAAATAACAAATCCACCAATGCACTGTCCTTTTATACCTCGTGTACATGATACTACTGCCATCAGTATATGTGCATATCGCTATCCCACGACTTTTGTCACCTCAATGTAGACTATTCAATAAAAAGTAACAGGAAAAAGAATTTTTTTTTTTTGCTTATATATTTACTATTGTTTCCGAGAGAGAGAGACTTTTCAGTCTATTTATTATATATCACAAGAAATGTCACCCAGAGAGAAAAAAAGTATAAAAACACAATTCTCTAATACAGACCTGCTCATCTTCAGAGTTACTATTCTCCATGCTGATGCTATTTTCACTGCTGCTAACGTCACCAGTTCGGTTGGTTCTTGCGCCATTAACACCAGGTTTCAGTACACTTTTATTTCCCATTGATAAAAAAGGAGCCTCAGTCGTTACTTGGCTGTAGGTTCCTGCACTTGTCCATATAAATTTTATAAGTGCTGAAGCAAGATACAGGCTCTGAAAATAATTTTGGAAACACATGAGATATAATTAAGTAGCAAAATATATCACAAAATGTAACATCTGACTGTTGTTCAATCAATGTGTTACTTTTAGAAACAAGTTAATTTTTCAGGACTCAACTTTTCATTGTTAGTTAAAAATCATACGCAAAGTCTATTAAAGTTATAAACAAATTTCTAAAATACATAACGAAGCAACCAAAAACATCCATATAATGAAATTCTACAATTTCATCCCAGCTTATTATTTTCGTGTACCTTGTTGGCACACTTACAATAAAAAAATTACTAAATTTATTGATATATTAAAATAAAAAGTTTGGCTAGTATTAATATTCTGAATACTGGTTATCCACTACATTTCATAACAGAATTTGGAATGTTAAGTGATGCACTTATACGAGAACATCAATCTTATCATTTTGTTATTTTGTTCCCATCCTTTGAAAATGTCAATGATGTTAGGTTTCTTGTTGTGCACCAACCAATAGTCTTTTCTGCATTTTGTACGCAGGTACTAAACACCAGTCTGTTATATACGGCCCAACACAAAGCTTCAATGCACAAGTATCTTCTCCCTACTTTCCAGATCTCTTTCAATGACCCAAATATCTATTTTTCTTTTCATTTTCCAATACTACTACAGTGGTATGTAAGAAAAAAGGTGACCATATGCACAGTGGGGAATAAGAAAATTTTGGATGCCTCTAGTCTGGTATCTGTGTCGTCCAGTCATTGTCTACCCATATAACTGGAAAGACTGGGATGACCACCACATTGGGCTACTGTTTCTGCTCCTGATTCTCCCTTGAAAACTTAGTATGCTTGGACAACTATTACTGTCATCTCTTAACATAATGTGTGTCCTGTTTGCTTTATGCCATCTATAATGAACACTACAGTGGCTAAGTATCCTCAAGCAAAGCTAAACTAACATGAAAATCAACTCTCAACATTGATACTTTGCGCCAGACTCTGACTCATACATGCGACCTTTTCCAAGGCAAAGGTCCTAGATTTAAACCCAATCCAGCTTGCACACAGTTTTAATCTGCCAGAAAGTCCCAAATTACTGCACCCTCCACTGCAGAATGAAAATTCATGCTAAAAATTTTGTGCACACCCCAAAGCACATGCTATATAAATGCAGCAGAATGACACACAGTATTTACCGCAGTTTAATAAACGTATTGCAGTATATTGAATGACA
The DNA here is from genome assembly GCF_021461385.2 of Schistocerca piceifrons. Lineage (NCBI taxonomy): Eukaryota > Metazoa > Arthropoda > Insecta > Orthoptera > Acrididae > Schistocerca > Schistocerca piceifrons. The sequence goes on along the minus strand of NC_060138.1, from coordinate 408,162,557 downwards.
GCATTGTTATACAGAGATTGTACAATTATTGATAACAACACTTAATTATCATCACACTACAGGTCAACTACTGTTGTAGAGTATGTGGGATGGTGATAATGTCATTGGGCAGGGGATGTCAAGAAAATGGTTTTCTCTTAAGGATGATCATTTTGACATTAGTGCCCTCCACGTCCAGGAAGATCTTTGAGGTTTGATTAAGATCGTTTAAACACATTAATCCCCAATGATCCACATTGTACTCGAGAACTGGCAAATGTGATGAACTGTGATTTATTCCACCATCATGTGACATTTGCATATAATGGGGAAGTTAAAAAATCAGGTGTATGAATACCACATGCTCTAAGCCAAAAATCACAAAAATCAGCCAGTGGCCATATGTGCATCTCTGCTTGTTCATCATCAACTGCCTCGTGAACAACACCGACATTCCTATCCTGTACCGTTACTGGTGATGATAAATAGTGTCTTTATGGTAACATAAGGAAAAGAAAGGATTTGTCAAGCCCAGCAAAGCAGCAACTCCCTGTAAAAAGATCTGCACGCATTCACAAAAAATCATGTTGTGCATCTGTCTGAAAAGCAACAGTGTGGTGTACAATAAATTGCTTCCCTGAGGTGTACCATCACTCTTGACATTTAATTGTCAACAACTGAGTGGTCTTGCAGACGCAATTGAAGAACAATGACCAAGAAGACTGTGTGAAGTGATGCCATTCCACAATAACGCAAGCCCACATTCTGATAGACTGACAAAAAACACAATATAAGAGTTGGGTTGGAAAGTCATTCAACATCCATATTACTTACCTGACCTTGCACCCTCAGATTTTCACCTTTTCTGCGCTCTATGGTACAACCTTCAAGGAACTCCCTATGTGGTTGAAAATGCGCTCTGAATATGGCTGACAAGTTCTTTGCCACAAAATCAAATGATTTCTACAATCACGGAATCAAAAGTTGCCCAAGCGTTGGCAGATTTGTAAACAGTTAGGAGAATATATTTTTGATGACCAATGTCTCTTTTATGTGTATCTGTTTTGCTTATATTAAACTTATGGAAAAACACTATGAACTTACGCACCAACCCAATATTATTATATACGAGAACACATAGTCCTGTAGCACTTCTGATTACACCTTACTACTTTCTCCCCAGGCACATTAGATGTTGTACAAGCCATGCTTTAATACCACAGATGCAACCATTGCCAGTACACAAACAATATGAAATATTTACCTGCTCTGTGTGGTCTTTAGGTTCCATTTTACAAAGAAGATTGTACAGATGTAACACAGGCCCAGATTCCAAGTTTTTAATGAGTGGAGGAAGAAGGTCATGAACTTGCTTACTGCAGTGTTTTAACTGTGCAGCTTGCCAAATAATGTCTATATGTTCATCTGTTATCTTGCATTCCATTGCTAAAAAGCTGAGTATTATGTGACTCTGCTTTATTACCTAGAACAAAACAAACAATGCAAGGATACTTTCTTCAATGAATGTTACAACAATTTACTTTGCACATATTTCACAAAACTGATTTGATTTGTTCAACACAATATGCAAGAACAGTACCAACTCTTAATTCAGAAATAAACAAGGTGGGGATGGGATTCTGAGCTATTTGCACCACCCATTCTTTCTTTAGTGTTCTAATTCTAATTCTGGATGTAATAAATAAAACAAAGTTGATGGATCAGCTGGGACTATGCACCAAAGACACAAACTTCAAAGCACTACGAATTATCCCTAAAAAAAATTAAATTTAATGACGATGGTGCTTTATAACGTACTGCACAAACACCAAATTATTTTGAAGTTACTGACAAGAGAAGTTATGATTTGACTTCTGCTTATTCAGCTCACCTACAGCTATGTTCATTGAAAGTATACCACCTCACATTTAATTCATTTTAAAACACTTAAATACCATCCTCACACACTTTCTAAAGGCCATTAGTACTCAAATTCGCAAGCACAGAGTAAACCAAGATCAGCCTGCATGGACCATAGGACTTTGACAACCACCAGCCAACAAGCTGACCTGTCACTCCCTGGTTACTTGTTGCCAATTACTACTGCAAGAAAACTGGTTATGGTGAGATACACGTACTAACCGATCTTGAATCATATGAAATGACTGATTTCCAAGTTTATGCTCAAAACCCAGAAATCCTCTACCATACAGCTATACAAAAATGTGAAAACATCACATATATGAACACCTTCATTAGTCACTGTCTTCACCCATTCACCTCCTTCCCTGTTCTCGTTCCAGCATTACACAGCCGTCATTCCACCACAACACCCAGTCTTCATATTTCTCTCCTTTTCCACTACTCCACCTCCCCCCCCATTCCCCACCTCTCCCCTGCCCTCCATCTAACCTACAGCACTTCACTGTCCCCCACTTCAACATACTCTCCTATCCCTCACCCTCCCAAACCCAGCCTCCTCCTTACCCCACCCAGTTACCACTCCCACCCATCATGAACTGGTGCTGCTGCTCGCAGTGTGGTTTCAGTTGTCTGAGACTGCAGTTGTGTGTGTGTGTGTGGGGGGGGGGGGGGGGGGGGGAGGGGGGGGGGGTATGTATGTCTATTGTTGTTGACAAATGCCTTAATGGCTGAAAGCTTTAATTGTAGGAGTCTTTTTGTTGTGCCTATCTGCAACTCAACATCTCCACTATATGGTGAGTACCAACTTTCCTTCTCATAATATTGATATAAACATTTAATGTAATTATGATTATGGACTTCTTAAAAAGATAAGCAATGATAAACAATTATTTGTACTTTATTTTTGAAATATATGTTTCAAAGATGATTTTGCACAAACAGATCGATAGATGATAGTATTTTCTTTGCTAGATGGTGCTGGAGGTATACCTTTGTCTTTGGGTAGTACGAGTTTGAAGTGCGATGATGGAGTATAGGTTGTGTGTGTTGTGTTAGCATCACGGTTGATGTTGAATGTGATGTGAAGTGAAATGACAAAAAATGAACACCTAAAAGTCCACTAGCCGAGTATCCTCTAGAACAGTATAAAAAGTTACATTTCAAAATGAACTATGAGCCTACGACTTACAAGAAAAAGAAGAAGAAGAAGAACGTAAGATGAATATTATGGAAACTGTTTATTTAAATTCTACCACTGCTATCCCTATCTGCAACTTATCACTATCTCAGCATACCATGTACTGTGAAAATGTGGCCAGCTGCCCATATTATTAATTTACTTCAAAATTAATAAATAAACTTTGGGCTACAAGACGGTGGTGACAGTCAGACTATGCAGCTTGCTGGCTGGTGGCTGTCATGATCTTATGGTCTATGCAGGCTTCATTTATTCTGTGCTTGAGAATTTGAATACTGACGGCCTTTGAAAGATGCCCGAGGAGGGTACTGACATGTTTTAAAATATATTACATGTGAGTTAATAAATTTTCAATGAACACAGCTGTGTGGGTACGTGAATTCAATAAACAGAAGTCATAACTGCAAAGCTACTCCCTTTCCAGCTTGTTATGGAACCTAGAATGGTGACAATTTATAATTTTTTTAGTTTATTCTAAATTAATTTCTCACACTCAGTCACCATAAGGTGTTGTACAACAAGGAGCAGAAAAAAACTTAAGTCAAACTTTGTTGAGCAGATCGGGATATTCACTTTTCCAGAGCCAGATATTTTTAACATCTACAATAATGAGACAGATCCATTGCTACTCACTCTAAAGACGACACACTGAGAATCTGACAGGCATGAAAAAAAGACTGTTATGCATTAAGCTATCAGCCATAGCCTTGTCCAGAAAAGAAAGGAAAACACACATACACTTTCACATAAGCAGGTAAACATGACCGCTGTCTCCAACTGCTTTGGCTCTAGCTCTCCGGTTAGAGAGGGCAGAGATAGTGGTCATGTCTGCCAGCTTGTGTGAATGTGTGTGTTTTCTTTTTTCTGAAGAAGACTGGCCCAAAGATTAGTGTGTAACAGCATTTTCATTGTGCCTGTCAGCAACTCAATGTGTCATCTTTATGATGAGTAGCAATCTATTGTTTTCGAAATTGTTGATTTTTGCGACCCGGACTTTCCATCGTTTTATTTACAATGTCTGTAAAATCGCCCTTTTAACTATAAGACACAACAAATTTTAGTGACACTCGTGTTCTCGATCACAATCAATAATCATTGGTTGGCAGTTAATTAGGAGAGGGAGGGCACAAAAAACTTTGTTTTCCAAGAATATGCCTATTTTGTAGCGCACATCTTCCTGAATAGCTTGATGCATACATTTGAGAGATTATAAGGCACATTATTTGGTCTGAACTGTACCACGATGCAGCACCACACCCCTTCGCACAACATTCTTGTCATATGTAAGTGCATTTCACTCTGTAAAATTCAAATGTTTATATTTGCGCCAGAGATTGTTATTCATGAAACAAGGGACTACAGATATCGATACTTCCTCTGCTGCTATTGACATGCATTGTTTTGAGTACTGATTTTTGTTTGTTCTCCGTTTTGAAAAGCTTATAACGATACAGCCTTCCCCAAAATTCATATGAAACGTCTGATTCCACCTTTTTTATATGCATCCGGATAGTTATCGGACAATTCAGTGCTTCTGAAGGCCTTGTATGTGTGTCTTTATATGTATCACTATGTCCTATTTGATACAGAACTTGATACTCATTGAAAAGGCGTGTGTAATGATCTGGAAGGACGTGCGTTATCGTAATTATTGGTGGATTGTTGTCATTGATAAAATTATACACATACACTAAATTAAGTAACAAATCGAGAAATTGAAGTAATAAGTCCTTAGCAATAAATAACTAGAGACTGCAGAGATGTTGGCATGAAAAATCAATGGTTTTAATTAACAAAATTGTAATCTAAAAATTCAGTAACAGAAGACCTCACTATCATGAGAAAAAACTTACAAGTTATTACCAAGCAATGTATATTCATTTGTTATTTATTTTTATGCCTTCCTCTGCAATTAATATTCTTTGTGATTATATTTCTAATTAACTCTCCAATTGTTTACTTCTCACAGTTTTCCAATTTCCAGAATTTGAGCCTTATTTGTGCATTTTATGTATGTAATCAGATAAAGCACAACCTCTGTACTACCATCGAATGATAGTAACCAAATCCAAATTGTAATTAATTACGTAACTAAAATAATACAAGAAACATTATTGCAATTAAAGTTCAGAATGATTTTCTTATGGAAAACTAAAGATTTCTTTACGTTTTGTAAATTTTAATTGTAACATCAAAATTGTACAAAATTAATAATGCTTTTTTTGGAGGCTATTGTTAAAATTATATATAAAGCGATGCTGCGACAAGTCAGTTTTGAAGTTACTTTTGGAAGTCAAAGAGATCAGTGAAGCCTGTCCGTGGTTTGTTTACATGAGTGTGCTGTTCAGATGTCAATTAATGTGAATAAATTTTGTGAACCATGAAAATTTCATGTTCATTCATCAATGGACCAAGCAGAAGAAACTTAAGTAATATTCAACATGAATCGTTACAAGCTTGTAGTGTGGTCTGAATTTTGAAACAATTTTCAGTTGGCTGTGTTATTTTTGTGTTCGTTTGTGGCATATTATAGCACAATATACCTAGAATTCGTTGCTACAACTGTAAATAATGTCACCAGGGCAACAGATGCACAGTAAAGGATGTTACAACAAATGTTACACCAGTGGGTCAAGACTGCAACCTCTCAGAAACAGTAAACAAACCACCACCGAGTACTTCAATTCAAGAAGGAAACTTGTTTTTCGTGCTAATAAAAATGGAGGCTGTCAATCTGAAGGTTCGTGTAATATTACTCTTGATGTTAATATACTGTCACAGTTAATATTGGACAATGTTATGTGCAAGCATTGCTTTGCTGTAAAGTGTGTTTCTGTGGTGGAAGTTGAGTGTCCCAGGAAAGGCCTTGCTACAAACTTATCTGTGATATCTAGCAAATGCAACGTTTCTGCATCTTGTATGACATCTAAAACCATAAACAAAAGTTATGCTGAAGCCCAGGCTATCCGTGATCTGAAGGCTGACCGATCCATCGTCATTCTTCCGGCGGACAAGGGTTCCACGACCGTGGTACTTGATCGTCGAGAGTATGTGGCTGAGGGACTGCGTCAGCTTTCAGACAACACCACATACAAAGTTTGCCAAGGTAATCCCATTCCTGATGTCCAGGTGGAGCTTCAAGGAATCCTCAGAACCTTAGGCCCCCTACAAAACCTTTCACCTGACTCCATCAACCTCCTGACCCCACCGACACCCCACACCCCTACCTTCCACCTAAAATTCACAAACCCAATCATCCCGGCCGCCCCATTGTAGCTGGTTACCAAGCCCCCGCGGAACGTATCTCTGCCTACGTAGATCAACACCTTCAACCCATTACATGCAGTCTCCCATCCTTCAGCAAAGACACCAACCACTTTCTCGAACACCTGGAATCCTTACCCAGTCTGTTACCCCTGGATACCATCCTTGTAACCATTGATGCCACTTCCTTATACACAAATATTCCGCACGTCCAGGGCCTTGCTGCGATGGAGCACTTCCTTTCACGCCGATCACCTGCCACCCTACCTAAAACCTCTTTCCTCATTACCTTAGCCAGCCTCATCCTGACCCACAACTTCTTCACTTTTGAAGACCAGACATACCAACAATTAAAGGGAACAGCAATGGGTACCAGGATGGCCCCTTCGTACGCCAACCTATTCATGGGTCGCTTAGAGGAAGCCTTCTTGGTTACCCAGGCCTGCCAACCCAAAGTTTGGTACAGATTTATTGATGACATCTTCATGATCTGGACTCACAGTGAAGAAGAACTCCAGAATTTCCTCTCCAACCTCAACTCCTTTGGTTCCATCAGATTCACCTGGTCCTACTCCAAATCCCATGCCACTTTCCTTGATGTTGACCTCCACCTGTCCAATGGCCAGCTTCACACGTCCGTCCACATCAAACCCACCAACAAGCAACAGTACCTCCATTACGACGGCTGCCACCTATTCCACATCAAACGGTCCCTTCCCTACAGCCTAGGTCTTTGTGGCAAACGAATCTGCTCCAGTCCGGAATCCCTGAAGCATTACACCAACCACCTGACAACAGCTTTCGCATCCCGCAACTACCCTCCCGACCTGGTACAGAAGCAAATAACCAGAGCCACTTCCTCATCCTCTCAAACCCAGAACCTCCCACAGAAGTGCCCCACTTGTGACAGGATACTTTCTGGGACTGGATCAGATTCTGAATGTGGCTCTCCAGCAGGGATACGACTTCCTCAAATCCGGCCCTGAAATGAGATCCATCCTTCATGAAATCCTCCCCACTCCACCAAGAGTGTCTTTCCGCCATCCACCTAACCTTCGTAACCTCTTAGTTCATCCCTATGAAATCCCCAAACCACCTTCCCTACCCTCTGGCTCGTACCCTTGTAACCGCCCCCGGCGTAAAACCTGTTCCATGCACCCTCCCACCACCACCTACTCCAGTCCTGCTCCAAGTCGGCCCATTTGACATTCTACTCGTCTTGAGTATTGTGGGCTGAATTTCAGGCCGCCAAATTTCTCTTATGGACACCTTTATGATTCTTGCTCTTGTGCAGTGAGAGAAACTTAAAAACTGTGTATAATCAAGTTGTGTGTTAAAATAATATTACAATAAACTTTTAAAAGATTTTACTTTACAACTGTATACTTCATTTACATTTCTGCGCCATGTAAGTGACCCATGTTTGTTCCTAATTTAGAAGTTGATTTCATTCCTTTGGTATCCAATGTAAGATTGGTGTAAATAAGCAACTGGGCAACACTGGGTGATCAAATACTATTTAATGAATGGACTGCTGCTAACTGTAAATAAGCAACTGGGCAACACTGGGTGATCAAATACTATTTAATGAATGGACTTCTGCTAACTCAAAAGGATATTCACAAGAAAAACTACACTTGTCAAAATTACAAAGAAATACATGATCTGTACATTTGAAAAACATCACTTCCATGAGGCTGTTACTTTAAAATAGTACTTTACTTTTATTGTATTTAAATAAATTGTTAATTTTTATAGCCAGTGTCTGTAGTTATAATTAGTCAACATACTTCGAATCCCTCTTTGTTGACTACTGACAATTTATTTTTGTTTTGCCTTTTTTTAAATTCATTAGGAACTTCACAAATGGTATGAAATCAAACATAGTTACAAATATGGTTTGGTTCTAAATCTAAAAACTTTTGAAATGAACAGTTTTAGAGCTCAACCACAAGTGGTTTGATTCCAGTCCACAGACAATGCTTTAAATTAACAAAACAAAACACATGTGGCAAAATAAAATTGCACTTTCAGTAGTAGTATAGATATTTGAAATACCTTAAGTAATTGATGTGGCTTTTGCCCATTTCCAGGAATATGTCACTATATTGTTTGCTTTATACGGTAAAACATCGACAGACGAGTTCAGAAACAGTTTTTCAGAAAATGCATAATGTCACCAAAAACTTAACCTATATACTGTTCTCTAAACTCGCAATGCTGCCAAGCAGATTGCTAGTACTCCTCTTCAGAAGATACATGTGGTTTGAAAATTTTCAAAATGGAATTTTTCTTATTATATTATTGCTGTTATTGTCTTTAGTCCAATGACTAGTTTGATGCAGACTCTTCATTTCTGCGTAACTATTGCAACCTACATCCAGTTGTATCTCTTTACTGTAGTCAAACCCTTGTTCTCTTCGACATTTTTGCACACCACAATTCCCTCCATCACCAAATTGACTCTTAAGAATGTGTCCTATCAACCCTTCTTTTACCCAAGTTCTTTTATCCCCAACTGAATTCAGGACTTCCTCGTCAGTTATTTGATCTACACATCTGATCTTCAGCATTCTACTGTAGCACCTCATTTCAAAAGCTACAGTTCTACTCCTGTCTGTATTCCTTACTGTGCATATTTCACTTTCACATTATGGCAGCACTCCAGGCAAATACTTTCAACCTTAAAACACTTAAATTTATTTTCAATGTTGTTATTTCTACAGTTTTTCTTATTTCTCATTTTACAGCATCTTTAGTTCTGCTGTCACCAGATATTTTGCTTCCCAAACTGCAAAACTCATATAATACTTTCAATGTCCTCATTTGCTAATACAAATGCCCCAGAATCACCTGACTTAGCTTGAATACAATACAGTAATCTTTCACTTTTACTGAGGCTTTGCCTTAATCTCTTTTCAAGACATTACGCATTCCAGTCAGCTGTTCTTTGAAGTCCTATGTAGTCCCTGAAAGATCTACTATGTCATAGGTAATCAAAAGTTTTTAGGTTCTTCTTCAAACTTCTCCTTTGTTGCTTGTTCTTTGTACAAATTGAATAACATGGGGAACAGTCTGCAATCCTGCCTCTATATCTCTCCTCAAATACTGCTTCCCTTCATGTCCTTTGCCCCACCTTTGACCACGTAGTTTCAGTCTGGTTTCTGAGCAAGTTGTATTTAGTTGTCCAAGTTGCATTTTGTCTTTTGTGTCCTGTATTTTATCCCTGATACCTTCAGGATTTGGAAGTGTGTTCTTTGATCAACACTATCAAAAGCTTTTTCCAAACATACAAATGGTATATGTGGGATTGCCTTTCTTCAGCCTAACACATAAGATACATCATTGAGTCAGTACTACTTCATATGTTTGTATGTTTCTCCAGAACCAAAACTGATATTTCCCACTTCAGTTTCATTATTTGTTTCTGTCTATAAACAATTTTTGTTTGTATTTTGCAAACACGACTCATTAAACGGATGGTCGAGTATAACTCACAACTGTCTGCATCCACCTGCTATGGTATTGGGATTACTACATTCTTCTTCAAGGCAAGAATATTGTGCCTGTCTTAAGTATCCTGTATATCAAGTAGAACTGTTCTGCTATTGTCAGTTCTCCCAATGTTCTTCATAAGAATAAAGGAATGTTGTCTCTCACATGCACCTTGTTTAAACTTTGGTCTTGCTGCATTCTATCAACTTCTTCCCACATCATCACACAGAGGTTTCATCTTCATCCATTTCTATTTTCTCCCAAGGGTTCTTTAATTTACCTATATGCAGCACCTATATTTCCTTATTATACAACATACATATTATTTTTTGTGTCCCAGAAGTAGTCAGTCCTTTGTTGCAGAAATTTAAACATAGAAAAGAAAGTTAAATATACAGAAAAACGCAAAACTGTGGCACACTAGGGAAGACTGTAATTAATTTTCCATACCTCTACATGAAGATTTGGTCCAAATATGTGCGAAATAATCTGGTTTTCGATAAGCCAGTTGGCAAGATTCTGGCCTACATTTTCTACTTCCATTATGCTTTCATTGTTGCACAGTTCATTGAACATGTTGATGTGGCTGTTGATCTGTGCAATTCCTGCAAGCCTCATAGTCAGTGTAGAGCTGGTAAAATATTTAAAAGCCAAATCAAGGCCATCACGGTCAAAAGCAAGTGGTGAATCAAGAGGATCCTTCACAGCACTCCACATGAAATCTGGAAATCAGAATTACCAAAAAATTATTTCTAAATACCAACACTAGGTTAAATTACCTTTTAAATTTTACCCCATTAGTACAGAATTAAATTTTAGTTGATTTTAATTTATCAATTAGCATTGAGGAAGCAAAAATAAAATGTTTCTGTTTCTTTCCTTTCAAAATTATTTTACACTTACTATCAGATATATTTCCTCTACTTGAAACCAAACTATTGTTACAAAGAAAATAGTGACACTTCACAAAAGCATATAACGCAACATCTTTAATTTTATAAAGAAATGATTCATCCCTTGCTGCATGTAACATGCATTTGTTTACCACAGCTTTCCTCTACATTAAAACTGATAATTCCACAGGAGAAAAACCTTCTTATTTTCAGTGGAAGAATAAAAATCTCCAGGGTGCTGTTTATTACATTACCTGCCATTGTTTTGATACCAGGTACACGAAGATCCTTATCCGGAAGGCCGCACATGTATCTCAATACACGTGACCGCAACGGAACAAACAACTGTACAACTGAACGATAGTTGAGCCATAATTTAAGATTGCACACAACTGCAACAAGTGCATGGGCAAGTGGCACAGGCAAGGATGAGTTCTCAAAACATGCTGTCATCGCTGCTGGTCCACCAGCCTAGGAAGAAAGGAAGGAATTTCTGTATGTACATTTAGCACACTTCTCAAACAGAATGCAGCATATTTCTGAATACATGACTATATAAAGGAAATTACACATATCATAAATCATCTCATATATATGCACTGTCCACATGAAATAAAAATCTTACCATATAGCAGAGATGCTGAGTCACAGATAGGCACACCAAAAAGGCTGTAACAATATAAGCTTTCGGCCATCAAAGGCCTTTGTTGACACAGACAGACACACACACACACACACACACACACACACACACACACACACACACAGACTGCAGCCTCTGGCAGCTGAAAACATGTCATCACCTTTTTGCACCGTATAGCTAGAATCCTTCCAAAAATGTTTCGCTTATTTCTTTTTGTTTGGTTCTTCTTGGTTTACTCACACTTCCTAGTTAATGTCTCTTGGGCAGCTTGCACATCAGCAGCTCAAGTGTCATAGCTGTAATCGTATGGTGAACATGACTGATGAGTGTTCCCAAGTAGTGTAGTGTCTTGATGTTATTGATGGTGGTGATGACAGAGAACACAGGTAGTGGAATTCAGCATTAGTATGTATTCTATAAGCAGCAGTTATGAAAATGAAATAGATGGAAAAAAGTTAGTATACTGTTTATTGTTTCAAAAGTAATTGCCATATTTGTCAATACATTTATTCCACTGTGAGACAAGAGATGGTCAATGCCTTTAAGGAAAAAGGTTTGCAGTTTACACAATCACGATTATACCCTGGCATGCTTCTCTTCATCCAAAGCTGACTGATGGCCATAAATGTCTTTCTTCAGGGCTCCAAACATACAGAAATCACATGAGGTCGGGGATGTATATGTTTTCCCATCAAAACTTCTGCAGCATGGCTGAATCGATCTTCACAACATTAGGCGGGTCAGATTGAATGAAACAATGGTAGCCGTTTGTTCTTAATGGAAGCTTGTACATTTTTATGGTATTTGACGGTTTGTGAAAATTTGTCTTCTTGCTGTTATTAGCCTTTAATCATGTAATGTGTCTACACCATGCAGTCTCCACAGTTGATCTCTCAGCCACCAATAAAGACAGCAATAACACTTATTGGTCAGGACTTTCTTCCTTTTCTGTGCATTTGTAAAAATTTACTGCAAGATCATGTAGTATGCTGTGTACTAGCCTAAAACATCACAGCCCGCCACTAACACCTGTTAATCACAAAGTTATTTTCTTCAATATATATGACAGGTACCTCCTAGCAGGTAGGTTTTGTAGACTGGGGACTAAGCTGTTTATCTGTCTTTCCTATTTTTCAAACGCTCCCTTTTGTCCTGGTACACTACAGATTTGACTTGTCTTTTTCTACTATTCAATGCAGTCAACAGATAGTCACTCTTTCCACATGTTCATCACCGTCAAAGAGCTCTTCTTCTTCATCGTGTAACTGTGACTGAGCATTACAGGTTTGAAATGATATAATGGCTGCCACTCTTCCCGAGATTTCCACTTGCAAAGGAGGGAAAGAAAGGTCTCTATGTCGTAATGAGATTTATTATGTTCTTGTATACCTTTTACTACATGTAAAAATAATTATTATTTGGTGGGCTTACATCTTACTAGGATTTTGAAAATGTTTGCAGCCTTATTTATGACACTGCTAGGAAAAAGGAACCTTCTTGAAATTTTGGGAATAACAATGAATACAACTTGGAAGAAAACAACAAGAGACTGAGCTTCATCAATATCAATTTCTGAGATGCAAAATACTCTGCAGGGCCACATGATCTTACTGTTGAGTTTAGGGTATGCGCAAATTTTACAAAGAAATGTTTCGACTGCGTGTTCACTGAACAAGAGCACACAGCCCATATAAAATCTGGTCAGCTGAAAGAGAGATGTTCTGGGAAATACAGTCACAAAATTTGATAGCCTGTTTTGTCAAGCAAATGCACTAGGGTGTGATGTTTGTCCACACTGAGTAGTGGGGCTTACCGATAATTTAGAAGGGCCGTGGGAGTGAGATTCAGAAGCAATGATGGTCTTTTTTTTTCTTTTCTTAAAGAGATCTTGCATCTTTTTAATGGTATTCATGTGCTGTTACTTGTCTTTAAAGATGTAATGTCTGTACACCCTGTAGTCTCCACACCGCTGCACAAACCATCAATGATGACAGCAATGACACCAATTATAACTAGAAATAACCTGTAAAGCAATACTTCTGATTTGTTGGTACATGACAGGTATAATTTAATGAGTCACCATAGAAGGAAATGGTAGTAATGATTGCTATCAGCCCACAGTAATTTAAGTATTTGAGAGAACAAAGCAAACTCTGACTTCCAACTTTTTGTAATGGTTATCGTACTTATGAAGTTATATGGATATAAGTTTTAGATTACTACTGTATTGACCAGAATACAAGCTGCACTTGTGACCTAAATAATTCAGTCATGAATAATTAGGGTGCAGCTTATCCACGTAGCCCTAAAAATATTGCTGTATTTCACATCATAGTATCTTCCACTGTAGTGCTCTTTCCTTAGTTCAAAAAGGAGCAACAATATCACTGATGTTTGAAAAGTAATCATTTTATGAGTAACAATGTAGTAACTATTATAGTGCCCCGACAGGACAGGCACAGTATTTCTGTAACTAAAGCATAAACATCAGTCTTCACCAACGAATGATTACTTTGTAATTTGGCACAGTTACGATGGAAATTCCTAGTTTGCTATTATTCATTACACAAGGAGTACATATAACACAGCAACTTGCACAAAGTACGGTATGACTGAATCCAATGCACATTGTTTATTTCCATTTGAGAAAGAGTTGTAAACGGCTTTTTCATCCAGGAATCTTGAAGAAAGCCAAAAGCTGGGAAATATCCAGAACTTGATGACAGGGTTATTTCTTGTGTACAAGATAAAAAGAAAAATGAGATACTTATCTCTTAACGAATAATCTAGTGACACACCTTGAAAATTGCAAAGACCCTATAACATAATGGGTCTAGGGAGAAAACACTGGCAGAAGCGGAACACAAATAGTTAACATCTGATGAGTGGTTGAGGTATAGTTTTCGCTCAACAGGACAACCAGGATGCGTTTACAACAGAAGAGCATAGCTTAACAAGTCTTGGGAGAATTCAGAGACTACAGTGGAACATAATGAAAAGTTAAAGTAGGTTTTGGGTCTGAGTAAATATGAACAGAAATCTACAATGCTGGAAATGGTTTCCACTCAGCAGATAGAGAGAGGACATATGCACAATGACATAACTGCAAGTAAGCAACTGGGTTTCACTGTCAGGGCATCTACAGACAGTTGCAGGTCAACTACAATGGACTGTGCAGTTGGACCCTAAGTAGCATAAACAGCTGGCTGATGACAGACATAACACACACTTTAATAACATGAAATGAGGCCAGGAAGACTGGTACAGAAAATGCAAGAGCATTAAGTCAATCAATAAAATACAATAAATCATATAAAAAGTTACTACCTCGAATCATAAACATATATTTATAATCAAACCCTTCATCCCAACACCAGTGTTTCCAATTACTGAGTGATAAATAATTCAACGATACACAATAAATCATATGTTCAGTAATGGCATTGGACAGCAGCCATCACTGAGAAAAACAACAGTGTTAAATATTCTGTAATATTATGTTTACATGTCTAATGGTGTCGAACCAGACCATTCTCCACATTTACACTGATAAAATGAGACAGTATGCAATCATTAGTGAAGTGATTTATCAATCCATGTTGAATGCTGAATATAATTTGAAACACAAATATTTCCATTTTAATGAGCTATGTAATTAAAAATATAAGAATTGATGTTGGCAGAAACATCATGACATAATCAGTTAGAACATGTATTTCAGTTATAGAATCATCAGTGAAGGAATGGATGTTCATTTGTATATAAATCAATATGTTGTACAAAGTGTTGTTGGGGAGATACTCAAGCTCTCATTGGCTGAAGTGTCATGATTATGACAATGATGATGAAGATGATGATGATGATGGATGCTGGTGGTGAAAGATGTGCCGTTGGGAGTAGGTGAGAGAGAGAAAATGGGAGAAGAGTTTGGGACATCAATCTAGAAGGAGAGAGAGAGTTTCCTATCACTGGAGAGTACAGCAGAGTGGTGTGATTTTGTTTACGCAGAGACACTTTGGATCGCTTATCAGGTCTTGGTTATGGGCACCTAAGAATGCAGATGAAGGAACTTACATACTGAGTACACATCACAGCTTGATCTTAGAGGAGATTCTGTCATTTTTCATGTCACACTAGATAACTCACAGGCTGTTGGTATAGTTCAGTAATTAACTTTATTTATGTATAAAACTGGTTGTAGGATCACCATTCAGCAGGAGTTTGGACCTTCCTGCACGTACCACTTGTTCTTAATGATTAGATTTGCTGTGCTGCCTATGTTTATTACTAATGTTTGTTTTACATCTACATCCATACTCCGCAAGCCACCTGACGGTGTGTGGCGGAGCGTACCTTGAGTACCTCTAACGGTTCTCCCTTCTATTCCAGTCTCGTATTGTTCGCGGAAAGAAAGATTGTCGGTTTGCCTCTGTGTGTGCTCTAATCTCTCTGATTTTATCCTCATGGTCTCTTCGCGAGATACACATAGGAGGGAGCAGTATACTGCTTGACTGCTCAGAGGGTATGTTCTCGAAACTTCAACAAAAGCCCGTACTGACCTTCTGAGCATTTCTCTTGCAGTCTTCCACTGGAGTTTATCTATCATCTCCGTAATGCTTTCGCGATTACTAAATGATCCTGTAACGAAGCGCGCTGCTCTCCATTGGATCTTCTCTATCTCTTCTATCAACCCTATCTGGTACGGATCCCACACCGGTGAGCAGTATTCAAGCAGTGGGCTAATAAGAGTACTGTAACCTACTTCCTTTGTTTTATGTTCAATAATTTATAGCTCACACATCTTGTCTACCCTCAATTATTCGACCTCAAGATCATCTTTTACTAAATTATTTTGCTAATACATGAACAGGGTGGAGGGGGCAGAGCAGTAATGTCACGAACTTAAACATACTACAGATAGAATTATCTTGGAGTATAAACTGGTGTCACAGATTCACATGCATATGCGGGCTTTCTGTACTGCACTGATACGGACAACCAGAAGATTTTACTGACAAATTTTCTCAATTTAAAGAGGCACATAATCCAAATGCAGTAGTGCACTCTTACCTTGTACATTGGCTCAGCAATGTCAATGAGATGCTCAACATGTGAAGCAATACGACATGGTCTACTGAAGGAAAAGCCGTTACTGTTTAAGAACTAGAAACAAAAAAACGATGAATTGCTGTGATGTTAGCAATTACTGTAGGAGGAGGAAAGCCGCTCCCATGCTAACCTGAAGAATGAAACATTGCCCAAGAAAATTTCCTTGAGGGTCAGTGATTAGTAGCTATAAGAAACGCTAGACGAACATAGAATTAGTGGTGGACTGGTTAACTACTATTTGTAATTGTAGTACTAGTCTGCCATTCAATAAGTGAGCTATGCTCATGTGGGATGCTATTCAAGGTAAGCTCACACCAGAAGTTAAGAATAAAGTTGCTGTACTGGAGACAAACTTACAAGGTGATGACCCCATGGCTAGGATCGACTTTCTTAAAGCACCTATATGGTGGTGTAAGTTAGGGTCCCAGGTATCACACCCTGCACCCATTTGCCTTGGTGGACACTCATTTGCAAGTAATTGACAAAAAAGAATTTCACGATTTCTTCTGATCCACTGAACCCCACAACTGTATTGCTGATTTTAAAAAGTTGGTACTAGCCATCAAGACCTTCCCTTATTAGTCATCATGTCTGGAGGTATGGCTTCAAACTGCAGGAGCTAGATGTTGTAAACAAGCCACTTAAAAATTCATCTCCAACAATACTACTCTGATCGGTTTTCAGAGAGGGATCACGGAGTCTCTTCATCTAGCCAGATTAAAAAACCACCAGTCAGCCTTATGTGTGTGTGGATTCTCCCTTCAAGGGCACAATATCACCAGATTCTATCATCACAACACTCAAGAAGTGCTGGATGGCCAATGCCAAGCATGGTAGCCAGGACGACATACTTAGCGGGAGTAGCAAAAATACTTTACAATCATGAGAGAAATGTCAGCAGTGAAGTTAACAGTGACATCAGTTCAATGAAGCCTGTAATTTCACAGCCTATTTCTGAGTAACTTATGAACATTACAACAACAAGACTGTGACAAAGATTCCCTATATTGTCGTTTGTAAATGTGTGATGTATAATTAATTTTTCTACACTGAGTTTCTCTCTATAAACCTCTGTCTCAACCTTAACCTAACAATAAGTTTCTTGGGACTCAAAGTTCTTTCAAATTTTAACACTAATTTTGCAGGCCATATAATTAGTTCTTCTATCCTCTCTGTTGGTGATAGTATTTTTTCCAATGCACTGAAAGCCACTGAACAACTTCATCTTAGTTGATTTGAGCGAAAATAGTCGATACCTCACTTCAGCGAGAAATTGAGCTTTATTTCATAATATCTAAGCTCTGGTCTGAAAATGGCAATACCCAAAACAGACAAGATGGAAATGGCAATACCCAAAACAGGCAACATGGAATAATTTAAAACAGCTCAGGTGATACAGGCGGAGTTATTTAGACAACTTTATGAATAGGCTTCTTTACTTATTTTAACATAAAAGTTTAACTACCGACCCAGTTAAAGCCTTTTTGGATGATGCTCCTTGAATTTTCCACATGCCAATAACATTTAGAGGAGCAAATTGAAAATCTTACTTTATTACATGAAAAAAAGTGACAGAAGTTACAAGGTTGGCACCTGGAATTTGTACTTATTACCATCTTAAAACAATGCAATTTTATACAGTGAACACAATAACAGAACATGCCATCTTAAAACAATGCAATTTTATAAAATACACACAATAACAGAACACAGGACAGACAAAAATGTACATACCTTGCAAAACAGGCAGACATTACGAAGAAGGAATGATGGAATTTCAGGATCATGGAGATCACAAAATACATTTAGTGCTGCAGCTTCTGCTGCAGAAACTTCTTCCAGTTTACCAGCTGAACTCTGTTTGAAAGCAGCATATAAAGGGAAATTTAAGAGGAATACCTGCAAGAGAGAACAAACATTGAAGCAAATCCCACTTCACAAGACAACAATCAAAAATGAAAAGTCAGCTTACCTTAAAGACAAATGGCACAGATGTTTGCAACAATACTGCAGTTAGACATTAGAGAAATACCAACATAAAAAATTATGCTGTCTCAAGTTTCAACACCCTAGAATTTTGAAATGTTTATTTCTTTCAGCAGAAACAGAGATTGAAATGTCGAAATTTCAGACCTGTATCTCTATTCATTGCTTATATTGTTCATCTATTACCTAGAAATGTGGCAGTAGTCAATTTGGTCACTTAATGTTTCTTTAAGAACCTATTTCATCTGAGAGCACAGCAAATGCACAGTTGTGCCTCACATCAAAGTGACATAATGCTGCAATGTATCCTGAAATGGCAGAACTGACCACTGCTTTTAACTATATCTAAAGTTATGGTACAGGTATTAAAATGGCTTGTAAGTTGTTAGGGAAGGAAGTAATGGAATATTTAGAACATTTGCAGTGGGTTTTTGAGAAACAGTCCAAAGGCAATGAAAACATTAACAATTTGTAGAATAATTTTATCTCACACAATGCTAAATCAGGTGAAAGTCGTCGTGATGTGTTCAGAGAAGTTAAACCACTGACTGTTAGAGCTGCAAGACGAACTCATCCATAAAAATAAGGCATATTATTCAGGAAGAAATGACATGCAGTATTACAGAGGAAGATGGGAAAGAGAGAGGCGTCAGTTAATATCACCAATTTTTTGTGGAACATTCAGAATTTGGGAAAAATGGGACTCAATGGGAGGTTTCGGATTGTATCTTCAATGCAACTGGAAGATTGCCTAAGCAAAATAATTCATGCCAGACATCAAGACCAACTCAACTTGCAAAGATAAAAATAAAAATTCAGAGTGCTGCTAATGTTTAGTGGCTGTTTGTTGAAAAAAAAAATGCTAAAAGGTACAAAATTGTGCACTGAGTTGGGAGCTCTTAATCAACTTGGAAACAACAGTTGTTATTTTTCTCTTTCTCCACCAGATATATTCACTGTAGTTTTGTTACAATGTAAATGGTTAGGTAAAAAATCTACTCACCATGCGGTGGCAGGGAAACGCACACACAAAAGGTTTAACTATTACAAGCTTTCAGAGCCAGTGGCTCCTTCCTCTGGCAGAAGAGTTGAAGGGGAAGGAAAAGGATTGGAGAGGTTTAGGCAAAGGGGCACAGTTCACAAAAGTCACGCAGAACCCCAGATCTGGAGAGACTTACCAGACAGGATGAGAAGGAAAGACATTGTCGGGCATTGTTGCTCATGGATGATGGGAGAAAAGGTGTTCCAGAGGCGAACAAACAACAGTATGGTGTACAGGTGAATTCAGAGTTTTGTGAAGAACTTAACACGCCTGACGTGCCATGAGAAGTTGGCACTGGGTGAAAGGTGGTGGTTCCCCACACTTGGCACAGAGATTGGGTATCGGGCTGGTCCAATAAGCACCTGTGGACAGCCTAATTTCCTCATGGTCAATAATCTTCATGTAAGAAGGTCTCACTGACCCATTCACCATGTATCCATAGTCTAACCATGAATGCACAAAAGCCCTATAAAACTGGAGCAGATGTGCGCTTCTGCTCCCAAAGACCTGTGACTAAGGCACTTCATAAAATTCAGTGCCTTCTGGGTTCTGGCTTTGAGGGCTCTCATGTGTGGTAACCAGTTTGGAGTCTGAAATGAGACATAGGAACCTCACTGAGTCTTTACAATATCAAATGGTATCCCTCACACATTAGTCATGGAAATTAAAACTACAACGAGAATGATTAAAATGAAAACATACACACATATCTGCATAAAACTGAAAACCTGTCCTAGCAGCCCACTCATCCAACCTCCTCACTCCAAGTTGCAACTGATGGGTCACTGTTGCAACACTAGCAACTGTTGCAACAACAGCAAAACCATCCACAAATGAAGACCACTAAACAGGACTCCATACCATAGGTGTGATACTGTTTATCACTATGGCAAACAGGGTAACACTTCAAACACAGCCCTGAGGAACACCATTCTCCTGCTCAAAACAATCTGACAACATGTCACAAATTCCAGACCTAAAAAAGTGCTTAGAAAGGACTATATGAAGATTGGGAAGTGGCCCCATTGACGGAGTTGCACAAGAATACTGTGTCTCCAAGTAGTGTTGTATGCCTTACTGATATCGAAGAATATAATGAGACAGTGATGTTTATTTAGAAAAGCCTGCTGAACAGCCACCTCTAGTAAGGTCAGGCTGTCGACAGCGGACCAAAATCTTCGGGATCCACACTGAAAGTGGCTAAGGAGTTGCCTGGTCGTTATAAACCGGATCAGACGACAGTTAACCATTTGCTACAAGGCCTTTCCGACACAGCTCATGAAGACAATACTCCAGTAACTACTGGGACATGTGTGGTCCTTTTCTTGTCTGAGAAAGGTATCAGAATTGCCCCTCTCCATGAGTTGCACATTGGGAAAGTTGCCTACCTGCCAGACAAGATTAAAACATTTTGAGAAAGATTTTCTTTGGTGCTGCTGGTAAATATCAAACCATGCAGTAACAGATTTGGTTCTGACCAAGAGCAGTATCATGAGCCGCAGACACTGCCGATTCCAGCTCCCACATGGAGAAAGGGTAGTTGTACAATTCAGTATAGTGGGATCTCAAGTCCAGCTTTCCCCTCTCTGCAGTTGCACAGTAGCAGCAAAATGCCACATCCTGCCTGGCAACGGCAGTATTCACTGTAAAATTTCTTCCATCGTCTGAGCGATGTCTCCAGGCATTGTTTGGAACACCCGTTTCAGCAGTGCTGCTACTGGTAAACGCATATGTGTTTACTGGAAATCCTCTGATGGGATCCCATACTTTTGCAGAACAAGTGGAGTGGTTGACAAGAGTCCAGGAATGCTTGCCATGATCTTTTCTTATTCTCCTTAATTACGGGTCGAGCATTGACTCTCACAACTCTAAAAGCTGTGAGGTTGTCTTCTGCTGGGGAGCATTCAAACCATCGGAGAGGTGCAAACTTGTCCTGGATAGCTGAACAGCACTCATCGGTCCATTTCTGTCCTGGACAGCTGAACAGCACTCACCAGTCCACGAAGGTACAGACCCCTTCCAACATTACCGGAAGACTTTTGGATCGATAAGTCAGCGGCATGATGGATCACTCATCTGATGTGGTCCACCAATTCATGGATATTATTGCAGAGTTCAAACACAGCCAGATAGCTGAATGGCCTCCAGTTAGCCCTGCTGACCATCCATTCCCATAGCTTTTGTTCAGATAATGCTCCATCTAATAGGCGAATGAGAAGTGGGAAGTGCTCACTGGAATGAAGGTCACCAATGACTTCCCACTGAACAGAGTCCCCAAGAGCTGAGAGGTCGATGGCTGACAATGACCCAGTAGCAGCACAGAAATGAGTACAGTATCTGTAACAATAATATTATCTTGGAACTCTTCCATTTGGTCCATGTTTGCGTAGAAAAATAGTAATATCACAAATTGAGTCCACCTTGATGCAAAGACTGTGTTATTTGTTTATTTGTTTATTTCTTTATTATCCCAAACTAGTTTCGGCAACAAATATCACCATCATCAGTGTATCTTAAACATTCAGAAAATTGTATGGTTGTACAAACACAGTAGAACATAATTACATTTTTACAAATCGTCTTTTGAAATATAGTTTTATATTAATACTTTTATACTACCTTATTTATTGTATGCTACAACATGTTTTAAGCTATTATTGGCGCTGTTTGTGACGTATTTTCTGTTGCCATCTTTTTATACTTAGCGAACATCATGTCATCTGCAACCATGTGAGCGGCTGTTAGTAAACAAATACTCAAAGGTGAACTCCGTATGTCAGCAGCATATCCTTGGGGTTGTGGTAGTGTTTGTGGAAACCAGTTATTTTGGTGTGATTTAGCTGTTGCTTAGCTATTCGTGTACTCACGTTCGTTGGATGGTGTGTGGCTGTTTTTTTACATAGAAAAACAAAACTTTTGCACTTTGTTTCTGATCCATAATCTTACGCCATCTTGCTGTTCACGTGTGTCGCGAGAGGTGTATCGCAAGTGGCGAGAAAGGCTATGAAAAACTGTAGTGCGAATTACGACAACAAGAAACTAAATTTATTGGATCTTACAATCACAAGAAACAACCAGTAACATGAATTCTCCATCTACAGAAAAGCCACATCCACAAGCACTGTTATCCACAACTCATCCAACCACCCGACAGTGCATAAATATGCCAGTTTCACACACATGCTCCACAGGATAAACAGAACACCTCTTAAACCACGAAAATACACCCAGGAACTAAACATAATCAAATAAATTGCTGTTGAAAACGACTAAAAAACAGACATCATAAACAAACTCACAACAAGGTAAAACGGAAACATGGAGCACACACAGACAACACAGCAGACCACACCACTTCAGAAAAAAAGAGAGCTGGTACACACTAACATACAATAACAAAATATCACATAGAATAGGAAATATCTTAAAAAAGCAAGGGATCCCAGTAACATTCAGAACAAACAATACAGTTCAGAAAAGACTAAGACCAGTCAGAAAAACCTCAGACAAATTCAGCAATGCTGGAATGTATCAACTCACTTGCAACTCTTGTCAGGCCCACTACATAGGACAAACAAGCAGAAATTTCCGAACGAGGTACACAGAGCACATGAGAGCTCTACGAAGTGACAGCACACATTCAACTTTCGCAGAACATCTAATGAACAAAAGCCATAACCCCACTAACATCGAAAACAATCTACGCATTCTGAGAAACAGCAGCAGTCTATACTGACAACTAAAGATAGAAGAAAATTACCACATACAAAAGGCTATAGTCGAAGGGAAAAAGTAATAAATTAGAACACAACACTCTGCAACAACACACTCTTTGCCGCTCTGAGAGAACTGACCAAGAACACAGAAAAGAAAGCGCACACACACAAAAGAACCACCTCCCCATCACACACAGACACATAAATAATGAACAGAAGTCATCGTAATTCGCGCTACAGTTTTTCATAGCCTTTCTCACCACTTGCAACATGCCTCTCGTGACGCGTGCGAACAGTAAGATGGCTTAAGATTATGGATCAGAAACAAAGTGCAAAAGTTTTGTTTTTCTGTGTAAAAAGCAGCCACACACCATCCAACGAACGTGAGTACACGAATAGCTAAGCAACAGCTAAATACACACCAAAATAACTGGTTTCCACAAACACTACCACAACCCCAAGGATATATTGCTGACATACGAAGTTCACCTTTGAGTATTTGTTTACTAACAGCCGCTCACATGGTTGCAGATGACATGATGTTCGCTAAGTATAAAAAGATGGCAACAGAAAATACGTCACAAACAGCACCAATAATACCTTAAAACATGCTGTAGCATACAATAAATAAGGTAGTATAAAAGTATTAATATAAAACTATATTTCAAAAGACGATTTGTAAAAATTTAATTATGTTTTACTGTGTTTGTACAACCATACCACTTTATGAATGTTTTAGATTTAAAAAAACGCTGATGATGGTGATATTTGTTGCCGAAACTAGTTTGGGATAATAAAGAAATAAACAAATAACATGGTATTTGCATCAAGGCGGACTCAATTTGTGATATTACTATTTTGGGAGTATCTGTGTTGCACAGCACGTGAGAAGCCATGGGCTCTCCATAACCCAACCTCGATGGCAAGTACAGGTCAAGCTCCACAAGGAATGATGGGCACTGAAGTCTCCCAGTAGGATAAATGGTTGGGGGAGTTGTTCCATAAGATCTGCGAGAACCTCAGAGTCTATCGCACCTTGCAGAGGTAAATACAGTAAGCAAACAGTGATCCTCGGACATGCATGAATTTCAGTTGCAACTGCTTGCAGGTCAGTAACCAGAGAAAGAGCAAAGGAGTGATGGGCGTTATTGACAAACACAGCTACACCTCCCTTGGACTCTCCCCCGTCAGGTCATCCTTCTGGTAATACTTACAGCCTCGTAGTACAGGATATTAAATGCTTTAAACCACATTTCCTGTAAACACAAGCATGGGGAGCATTCTTGTGCTAGGAGGTTCAGTTCCTCCATGTGTGACCTGAGTCCATTAAACATTCTTCTGGAGGACGTGAGCCATCTATCACGGGGTAGCACTTTTATCCTATTTTTCTGCTGGGGAGTGAAGCTGGGGCTCGGTCTTGGGATGAGATGATTGCCCAAGTCCAAAATCGAGGTCCATTAGCGCTACAAAAGAATCATGAGGCACATCAAGAGGATTACGACATTATAGAACTGTTTACTTCCCACCTCCGTCAGCAGTGGACACTTCACTTTTGATTTTTTGCCCGAGGTACGCTTTGGGGCCACAATCATGGCTGTGGAAGTAGCAGCACTGGACGGTGAAATGGACTGAATCTTTTGACGGGCAGGGAGCTCCACAACGTTGGTAACCACAGCCTTTTCTGAAGTTCTTGAAGGGAGATATGGGTGGTGAAATAACTACTGCATTTCACACATTCGTAGTCTCCTTAAGGGCACGCAGTTTGCTGTGTGTGCTGAGATGATGCCATTCCGTCTCCCAAAGCTGAAGAACCTCATGACGTAATAATGATTGCAGGTCAGTAACAGGGATGCCAATCTCCAGAAGCAGTTTCCGTGTAGCCTGTTTGGCCAGCCTGTCGGCAAGCTCATTTCCTGGGATTCTGACGTGGCCTGCAGTCCACACAAACACCACAGAAGGAACGGACCATTCCAGGGCATAGATGGACCCTTCTGTCCCCCACCCGCTTTTCTGAAATGCGCAGATGAGACTTATCCTTACAACACATTCTGTGCTCCTGTAACTATCCCGGCCTCAACCTATGGTAATGTACTGTCCCCACACCCTCAACTTAACAATCCCCACCCCTCTGTCCTATCATCTCTTCTTCATTCTCATCTCCCACTCTGTTTATTTGCCACCCTCTGCCAACACATCTACTCATCTTTCCCTGCTCCTCTTCTTTTTTGCTCCTTTTTCCCCACCCCCCTTCCCCACAACCTCCTGATGCTGCACCTGATGGCATTCTAGTCCCTGCACACTCCACTGGGCAGCATTCCGTCTCTATCTTCCCACCCATACACTACTATCCCTTCCTCTTCTCACTCCCTCCAGACTGTTACTTGTATCCCACACGATAGTTTCATTCCCACCCGAGATGCTGGAGTTGGCAGTCATGTGTATGAGGCATGCTTGCTTGTGTGTATGAATGGTGTGTCTCTCTCTTTTACTGATGAAGGCTGTGCTCAGCAGCTTTGTGTGTCTTTTAATTGAGCCTGTCCACAATTTAATGTGTCTTCTTTACAGTAAGTACCAATCTGTCTTTTCCTATATTGTTGATATTCCTCTTTGAATATAGAAAGACAAAACTCTCAAAGCTGCTCTCTTTCCTTTTCACTATTAAAAACACACTCCGATTGCCCGTGTGTGTTCTGTTACTAGACCCAAAATTTTTAGAATTAACTCCTGAGTCAGGAGAACCAGCTACATGTACTCTCTTATTTGACTGCGTGTTAGTACCTACCACTGACCCATCCTTTCCACTGGGAGGAAGGGAGGTAGTTTCGAATATTTCATCTCGGTCCCACAAGCAGCTAGGGAAATGAACGTCCACAGAGACAGAGCCCTACACACCTAGGTACACCTCATAAACTGAGTTGCAGCAGGATCCCCAAAGGTTGCCCACTAACGACTGCTTGGACTCAACAGCCATGCATCTCAATGGCGCACAGCACACCTTGAGACTGAAGTGTTTTTATAGAGGTTTTAAATGATTAATGGAAAATCTCATATAAGATGTGAAACAAATACTAACAAAGAGATGATAGAGGGGCTGGCTAGTACTTACCTCAGCTCAGTACAGCCGATAGATATACGTAAAACAGAACTGAAAATTTACATTCCTAGCTTTCGGAACTTTGTTCCTTCATCAGGGAGGAGAGAGGGGAAAAAGGGAAGAAGGGAAAGTGGATTCAGTTACCCACAACCCAGGTTATGAAGCAACAGGGAAAGGTAAACAGGGAGGATAGCAAGGATGGAGGCATGGTTGTCAGAGGGAAGCCAAAGATATTCTACTGTAAGTACTGTGCCAGCTTCAAACCAAAGAGGATGCATACAGAAGTAAAGAGGCATATAGTATAAAGATAAACACAACTATGTAGGATGAAAAGATGCGTGAATGGCTAAAGAGGAAAGGGAAAGAGGAGAAGACTGAAGAGTGAATGGGAGTGAGGTTGTTTAACGTAGGTTCAGTCCAGGGGGATGGCGGGATGAAAGGATGCGTTGGAGTGCAAGTTCCCATCTCCGCAGTTCAGAGGGACTGGTGTTGGGTGGGAGAAGCCAAATGGCACATACAGTGTAGCAGGTTCCTAGGTCCCTAGAATTATGCTGGAGGGCATGCTCCGCTACTGGGTATTGGGCATCTCCTAGGCGGACAGTTCGTCTGTGTCCGTTCGTGCGCTCAGCCAGTTTGGTTGTTGTCATGCCGATGTAAAAGGCTGTGCAGTGCAGGTATGTCAGTTGATAAATGACATGTGTAGTTTCACACGTAGCCCTGCCTTGAATTGTGTATGTTTTACCAGTAGCGGGGCTGGAGTACGTGGTTGTGGGGGGCAGGTTTTGCAGCGGGGTCGGTTACAGGGGTAGGAACCGCTGGGT
The DNA here is from genome assembly GCF_021461385.2 of Schistocerca piceifrons. Taxonomy (NCBI): domain Eukaryota; kingdom Metazoa; phylum Arthropoda; class Insecta; order Orthoptera; family Acrididae; genus Schistocerca; species Schistocerca piceifrons. The sequence goes on along the minus strand of NC_060138.1, from coordinate 408,135,394 downwards.
AGAGAAGGTAGTCTGGGAATATTGTAGGGTTTAACAAGGATGTTACGGAGGTTAGGGGGGCGACGAAAGGCAACTCTGGGTGGTGTGGGGAGAATTTTGTCAAGGGATGATCTCATTTCAGGGGTTGACTTGAGAAAGTCATATCCCTGGCGGAGTAATTTGTTGATGTTTTCGAGGCCAGGATAATATTGGGTGACAAGGGGGATGCTTCTGTGTGGTCTGGGGGTAGGAACATTGTTGTTGGACGGGGAGGAATGTATTGCTCGGGAAATCTGTTTGTGGACAAGGTCTGCAGGATAGTTGCGGGAGAGGAAAGCACTGGTCAGGTTATTGGTGTAGTTGTTGAGGGATTCGTCACTGGAGCAGATACGTTTGCCACGAATACCTAGGCTGTAGGGAAGGGAGCGTTTGATGTGGAAAGGATGGCAGCTATCAAAGTGAAGGTACTGTTGTTTGTTTGTGGGTTTGATATGGACAGAGGTGTGGATGTGAGCTTCAACAAGATGAAGGTCAACATCCAGGAAGGTGGCTTGGGTTTTGGAGAAGGACCAGGTGAAATTCAGATTCGAAAAGGAGTTGAGGTTATGGAGGAAATTAAGGAGTGTTTCTTCACCATGAGTCCAGACCACAAAGATGTCATCTATAAACCTATACCAGGCCAGGGGAAGCAGCTGTTGGGTCTTCAGGAAAGCCTCCTCCATGCGACCCATGAAGAGGTTGGCATAGGAGGGAGCCATCCTGGTTCCCATGGCCGTTCCCCTGATTTGTTTGTAGGTCTGGCCTTCAAAAGTGAAGTAATTATGGGTGAGGATGAAGTTGGTAAGTGTGATAAGGAACGAGGTTTTTGGAAGATCTTCGGGTGGGCGTTGGGAGAGGTAGTGCTCAAGGGCAGAGAGACCATGGGTATGTGGGATGTTTGTGTAAAGGGATGTAGCATCTATGGTGACAAGAAAGGTTTCAGGTGGGAGAGGAGTGGGAATGGATTTGAGGCGTTCTAGGAAGTGGTTTGTGTCTTTGATGTAGGATGGGAGTCTGCGGGTGATAGGTTGTAGGTGCTGGTCTACCAGAGCTGAGATACGTTCGGTTGGGGATTTGAAGCCTGCTACAATGGGACGGCCAGGATGGTTCTCTTTGTGGATTTTGGGTAATAGGTAGAAGATAGGGGTACGTGGCTCAGGTGGAGTGAGTAAGTCTATGGAAGCCGTTGTGAGGCCTTGTGAGAGACCTTGGATTTTTAGGATTTTTTGCAGCTCAGTCTGGATGGAGGGAATGGGATCCTGGGTAACAGCTTTGTAGGTTGAGGTGTCAGAGAGTTGACGCAGTCCTTCTGCCACATACTCCACACGGTCAAGTACGACAGTTGTGGAGCCTTTATCCGCAGGGAGGATGACAATAGAACGGTCTATTTTCAGCTCCTTAATGGCACAGGATTCAGCTGGGGTGATGTTGGAGGTTGTTGGGATGTTCTTCAAGAAGGACTGGGAGGCAACACTGGATGTGAGGAATTCCTGAAATGTCTGCAAGGGATGGTTTTGGGGGAGGGGAGGAGGATCCCTTTGAGAAGGCAGTCGGAACTGTTCTAGACAGGGTTCAACACTGGGTCTAATACTTGGGGGCTGTGTTTGGGTAGTGAAGTGATATTTCCAGTTGAGGTTCCGGGTGAATGAGAGGAGATCTTTAACCAGGGCAGTGTGGTTGAATTTAGGTGTGGGGCTAAAGGTTAAGCCTTTTGATAGAACAGATGTCTCTGGAGGAGAGAGGGATCTGGATGAGAGGTTTAGGACTGAATTGGGACTGGTGATATGTGGCATTTGACTGTGGTTATAGTTGAGATTTGGTCTGTGTGGGGTATGTGCTGGGATGGGGAGATTGAGGAGGGTGGCTAGGCTAGGTTTGTTGGCTATGAGGGGGGTTTGTTGAAGGTTCTGTTGTGGTTGGTGTTTGTGAGGGATAGGGAGAGGGACCCCACTTCTTAGGTGTTGCACTAGCACTGTGGATAGTTTTTTCAGGTGGTGTGTGGCATGGAACTCAAGTTTGCAGCTGGCTTCTAGGATGATGTTCCTCAGTGTGTTCTCCAAGCAAGGGTTTGAGAGGTGGAGGACTTTGAAGAGAGATAGGAGCTGTTGGGAGTGGTGGTTACATGAAGTAGTGTAGAGATTCAGGACAAGGTGGGTAAGGGCTAAGGATTGAAGGTTCTGGAAGTCCAGGAGAGACTGGTGGAAGGAGGAATTGCACCCGGAGATGGGAACTTTTAAGGTAAGCCCTTTAGGGGTAATTCCAAAGGTTAAGCAGGACTGGAGGAAAAGTATGTGGGATTGCAGTTTGGCTACGGTGAATGCATGTTTCCGGAATGAATGTAAATAATGTGGTATAGGATTAGGGTACATAGTGGGTAACTGATGGGTACGGAAATTAAATAACTAAAGTCGAAATAGTAGGTGGTTGTGGGGGGATGCATGGGGCAGGTTTTGCAGCGGGGTCGGTTACAGGGGTAGGAACCGCTGGGTAGAGAAGGTAGTCTGGGAATATTGTAGGGTTTAACAAGGATGTTACGGAGGTTAGGGGGGCGACGAAAGGCAACTCTGGGTGGTGTGGGGAGAATTTTGTCAAGGGATGATCTCATTTCAGGGGTTGACTTGAGAAAGTCATATCCCTGACGGAGTAATTTGTTGATGTTTTCGAGGCCAGGATAATATTGGGTGACAAGGGGGATGCTTCTGTGTGGTCTGGGGGTAGGAACATTGTTGTTGGACGGGGAGGAATGTATTGCTCGGGAAATCTGTTTGTGGACAAGGTCTGCAGGATAGTTGCGGGAGAGGAAAGCACTGGTCAGGTTATTGGTGTAGTTGTTGAGGGATTCGTCACTGGAGCAGATACGTTTGCCACGAATACCTAGGCTGTAGGGAAGGGAGCGTTTGATGTGGAAAGGATGGCAGCTATCAAAGTGAAGGTACTGTTGTTTGTTTGTGGGTTTGATATGGACAGAGGTGTGGATGTGAGCTTCAACAAGATGAAGGTCAACATCCAGGAAGGTGGCTTGGGTTTTGGAGAAGGACCAGGTGAAATTCAGATTCGAAAAGGAGTTGAGGTTATGGTTTGAAGCTGGCACAGTACTTACAGTAGAATATCTTTGGCTTACCTCTGACAACCATGCCTCCATCCTTGCTATCCTCCCTGTTTACCTTTCCCTGTTGCTTCATAACCTGGGTTGTGAGTAACTGAATCCACTTTCCCTTCTTCCCTTTTTTCCCCTCTCTCCTTCCTGATGAAGGAACAAAGTTCCGAAAGCTAGGAATGTAAATTTTCAGTTCTGTTTTATGTGTATCTATCGGCTGTACTGAGCTGAGGTAAGTACTGGCCAGCCCCTCTATCTCTTTGTTTATAGAGGTTTTTATCATCCTCACAATCCAGGTGGTCAAGCCAAGATCCCTGTTCCCTGTAACACACAACATTCCACCGCTGCACTGCACAGTGGTTTCTGAAACATGCCCAGAGTTTACAGTGACAGAGGACTGGAAGCACTTACCAGTCCTCAGCTCAGGAACCCCAGAGTCTCCACGCCCGCACCCAGCAAACAAATACTGGGCCCCTAGTCTTATTCTCCGCCTTCTTGATGGGGAAAGCATTGATCTTCCTGTAGGAGCCACCATCTAGCAGGCTCTGTATTTTCTCTATATAGTCCTTGTGGGAAAAAACAACAGCAGTGTTGCCTTTAACAGCAAGTTGATTCCTAGATTGAGTACTGTTCAAAACTGTTTGGACTTCTGTGGGGTACCATCTGCTGAAAATTCATGACACTAGAAATTGTGTGAACTGTAATGGACAGAACAGCATCAAACTTGGTTAAAGAACTAGCAATTTTGATTTCTCATTTGAGAGGAAAAATACTTGTAAACTGACAATACAGCAAAGCATCTACTTGGTTTCCGTTCGGGTTAAAGATTACACATCAAAAAACACAGCTTCAGAAACTGGATTGTCGATCAATACTGTTTGTGATTACTGTGGTTTCTGTTGAGGAGTATGTTACATAACTGTGACTAATAACAAGATTGTAGAAATAGATGAGCTCACAAAGCAACTCAGAAATATGGGAAAGAACGTCTCAAGAACGAAAATGAACATATTTGGGTATTTGGAGATACAGAAAGATAACCTAGGAAATGTTTCATTGTTAAAGTGTATTCCAGGACTGAACAAACTTTAGTGCCTCTTGTTAAGAACTTCATCTAGCCTGTAACCAAAGTCATTACAGATGGGTGAAATCTTAAAAACTTTGAAAGGAAAAAGATTTCACCAAGAGTTTGTAAACCATTCTGTTGAATTACTGTCTTCTGAGGATCCATCTATTTGCGTGGAGAACACTGGGCAATTATAGAAATCTCTATCAAAAGAGAAAAATGACCAGGTAACTATATTTTTCGATGCCTCTACTTCCACAATTTCCACTTGCGTGATATAAAACTCCCCTGTGGGACTTTGCCAATTTTCTGAGGAGATATTGCTAAAGAGTACCCTGGATGTGGAAAAAAGGATACCTATTGGCAGCATATACATCATGTGCAATTGTCCAAGATGAAAATATCAATGACAAATAAGGTAAATGAAATTGCATTTAATGTCATCATTGGATGATATTCATGACTAGTGGTGGTTGTTGTGAACACTAGAAACAAAATTTGTACCATTCAACTTTTGTCGTCGTGGTTGCCATCGCTATAAACAAACTTGATATCTGGTTCCATGACAGTTGCACATTCGATATATATCACTTGCAAGCTTTCTTGGAAATTAACACCACCTCATTAACACAAAAATGACTGATCAGTTGTAAACGTAGCCGACATAGTTACCATGAGTTGTACTAAAGGTTCTAGCAGGTAAAGTGTGTACCATCTCGTGTACGAAGACAAGGCTTGTTCGCTTCCTGATTCTCCTGGCTGCCAACGAATCAATGTGACGTGCAACCCTAACAAAGTTTGGCACAATGTGCTTGGTAAGACACCTCTTCAAAAATGCAAGAGAATTCAGTAAACAGTACCTATGGTGGCATAGCTTGTTGAATTTCTTCATGTTAATATATCTCCTCTCCATAAAGGCACGCGATGTGATTCTTCAGTTTCTCCCAGCATATTTATTGATCCAACAGTGCACCTGACACTGGTGACATGCCTGACTGCTGAAATACTGTGCCCAGTGGAAACAATGAACTGGCAGTTCACTCAAGTCTGTGTGTATCTCATTTCTTACGTATTGTAATACAGGCTGTATAACATGTACCACAAAACTGTTTATATTGTTATGGGACTACATTGTAAAATTTTGACATTAGAACTACCGTTTTTTCCCCACTAGATTGTGCATACTGTGCCTATATCGCAATCAGAATTTGGCCCAATTATTTCAACTCACTGCTATGAAACATGCTGTTTAGTTTCTACTTGGGCACTTACAACAAGCTGACTTGACTTTTTTCTCGTCTATTATTGGTTACATGAAAGTATCATCTGTTGTTGTTGTGGTCTTCAGTCCTGAGACTGGTTTGATGCAGCTCTCCATGCTACTCTATCCTGTGCAAGCTTTTTCATCTCCCAGTACCTACTGCAACCTACATCCTTCTGAATCTGCTTAGTGTATTCATCTCTTGGTCTCCCTCTACGATTTTTACCCTCCACGCTGCCCTCCAATACTAAATTGGTGATCCCTTGATGCCTCAGAACATGTCCTACCAACCGATACCGTCTTCTGGTCAAGTTGTGCCACAAACTTCTCTTCTCCCCAATCCTGTTCAATACTTCCTCATTAGTTATGTGATCTACCCATCTAATCTTCAGCATTCTTCTGTAGCACCACATTTCGAAAGCTTCTATTCTCTTCTTGTCCAAACTATTTATCGTCCATGTTTCACTTCCATACATGGCTACACTCCATACAAATACTTTCAGAAATGACTTCCTGACACTTAAATCTATACTCGATGTTAACAAATTTCTCTTCTTCAGAAACGCTTTCCTTGCCATTGCCAGTCTACATTTTATATCCTCACTACTTCGACCATCATCAGTTATTTTGCTCCCCAAATAGCAAAACTCATTTACTACTTTAAGTGTCTCATTTCCTAATCTAATTCCCTCAGCATCACCCGACTTAATTAGACTACATTCCATTATCCTTGTTTTGCTTTTGTTGATGTTCATCTTATATCCTCCTTTCAAGACATTGCCCATTCCATTCAACTGCACTTCCAAGTCCTTTGCTGTCTCTGACAGAATTACAATGTCATCGGCAAACCTCAAAGTTTTTATTTCTTCTCCATGAATTTTAATACCTACTCCGAATTTTTCTTTTGTTTCCTTTACTGCTTGCTCAATATACAGATTGAACAACATCGGGGAGAGGCTACAACCCTGTCTTACTCCCTTCCCAACCACTGCTACCCTTTCATGTCCCTCGACTCTTATAACTGCCATCTGGTTTCCGTACAAATTGTAAATAGCCTTTCGCTCCCTGTATTTTACCCCTGCCACCTTTAGAATTTGAAAGAGAGTATTCCAGTCAACATTGTCAAAAGCTTTCTCTAAGTCTACAAATGCTAGAAATGTAGGTTTGCCTTTCTTTAATCTTTCTTCTAAGATAAGTCGTAAGGTCAGTATTGCCTCACGTGTTCCAGTGTTTCTACGGAATCCAAACTGATCTTCCCCGAGGTTGGCTTCTACTAGTTTTTCCATTCGTCTGTAAAGAATTCGTGTTAGTATTTTGCAGCTGTGACTTATTAAACTGATAGTTCGGTAATTTTCACATCTGTCAACACCTGCTTTCTTTGGGATTGGAATTATTATATTCTTCTTGAAGTTTGAGGGTATTTCGCCTGTTTAATACATCTTGCTCACCAGATGGTAGAGTTTTGTCAGGACTGGCTCTCCCAAGGCCGTCAGTAGTTCCAATGGAATGTTGTCTACTCCGGGGGCCTTGTTTCGACTCAGGTCTTTCAGTGCACTGTCAAACTCTTCACGCAGTATCATATCTCCCATTTCATCTTCATCTACATCCTCTTCCATTTCCATAATATTGTCCTCAAGTACATCGCCCTTGTATAGATCCTCTATATACTCCTTCCACCTTTCTGCTTTCCCTTCTTTGCTTAGAACTGGGTTTCCATCTGAGCTCTTGATATTCATACAAGTATCATCTAAGCTACATAAAACTGATGCTTTGCCATACTACTAGCAGTAGCAGGCCCTGGTGTAGCCTTAAGCCCTTAATACTAGTAGGAATAACACATTTTAAATGCATAAATGGATATCCACAGACCCTTTCTTATCTTTTAGCAGTGAAGAGGCACACAAGCTGCCTGAAACTGGTGGAAACAGAAATGTGTGCTGTGATCCTTATATTTTGAGCTATGAGTATAGTTAAAGAAAGAAAGAAAGAAAGAAAGAAAGAAAAAAAACTTAATTTCCTCATCACGACATACAGATGTATGGCTCTGCAGCTGTATAAACTTGAGATACACCCAAGCATGTACTACATTATGCACATTTTTGTATTCATGAATGTTATGACAACAGAAACACCAGTGTACAGCAAATAAAAAAGACAGATAATTTAAACTGCATACTTAAACAGGCAATAATCTGAATCTTCTCACATAACTTTATTTATACTTGTCAAAGAGATAAGCTGAAAATGTCTAAACCTATAATATATGTCACGAAATCCCCCTGGGTTACCACCAGTTGTTTTAACACCATCAACTTGCAGCAATGTTTCATCAAGTTTACTAATTTTCAGGTAGATTTTGAATGGGGAAATGTCAACTGTTTGCATTCTCATTAAAAAGAATTAAATATCAATAAATTTCACGGGTGCCTATCACTTTAGAATTACAGGTTACCTCTGAATTTGATGAACTTTTGGGACTTATACTATGCAATCTACACCAATAACAACAGTAACACCAGTATGGTACTTTATGATAGTTGTTTGAGCAATTCCACAAATACCAGGGAAGGAAAATTAGTGTTTAAGATCCAAGAGATGGAATTACAGAAGCGTCCGATTTCACCTGTTTGCTTTGACGCATGATGTCATCAACGTGGCGGAAATGGCTAGTTGCAGCGTATACAATACGGCGACAATGACATCACTACATACACGCTCCAACAAATGCGAACAAAAATAAAAATGACAAAATAACGTCTCACTCCAAAAATAAAATGGAACTAATGGGACAACCATAAAAAATTGGGAGATTAGGACGGGGACAAGCTAAATATATAACAATAAAAAACAATGCACCATCCTAAAACAAATATTATAAAAAAAATTAAATTAAACACTCCACTACACCAACAAAACCACAGGAATCTGACATTTCCATATATCAATTAGCTCAGTTGCAACCATCAATCCAAAAAAAAAAATCAACCTACAACCACAAAAAGTGGAATCAGACATTTCTCTTGACCCATTTAGCTCAACCACAGCTGTCGATGCCAAAAACCCATTCCTACAGCTCCGAAAAGTGGAACCAAAACCCCAACAACTCAAAAACCGAAATACCTCATGTCCATTCCATGAAATAAAACACAATCGACCTGTCATAAATATACAACAGACAAAACATCACAATTACTATAGAAAAAAACGAAAACGAAAAGTACTTACCAACAAAAGCCTCTGGCAATACCACCTAGGTTGGCCAACACGCGTGCGCCCCCCCCCCCCCCACACACACGTGTGTGCAAAAACACCCTCACACAAACGCACCCACATTATCGCATCAACTACCTAAACTCAAAACCACTTTAGCACGATAACAAACAAAACTGAAATGCACCAAATACCACACGTTAAACTCAGCACGTCCACATCCACCACGACAGGGCACAATCAAATACAGCAACACGACAATCTACAAACACAACCAACTCAAAAAACACTGTGCTATAGTGACGTCACACACCACAATACCGTTACGTCACTGGCCAAAGCAGACAGGTGGAATCGGATACTTCCATTGACCCCAAGAGATCATTATAGACGGAACACATGCTAGGACCACTAGAGGTTAGGGAAAAGAAATCAGCCAAGTTCTTTTCAAAGAAACCATAACTGTATTTGTTTTGTGTGGCTTAGAAAAATGAAGGGAAACCTAAATCTGGATTGTCTCCAAAATGTGTCCTTGCTCAGTTCACAAGTACAACACATAAATCAAAAGTAAAATAAATGCAGAATTACCTTAGACAGCAAATGCATCAATCTTTCACGGTCAGCCAATGTCCATCCTGACCTTCCAGAGACAGCAGGATCAGCAGACACACTCATTTCTTTCAACTGTGCAACACTTAACAGAACCACCCCTTGTGTCAGCCAATTGAAACGATCAAAGTTTTTGCCATCCCGGAAACAGCAAGTGCATTGCCTGTAAGAGTGAAACAATATACCAAAATACATTGAAAATAAATAAGCAAGAACAAACTCCATAGCTGCTTATTTGAAACTTGCGATACACTGGCGTCTGTTATTTTATTAAACTGATAATGATGGGACTGAAAATGGCACAAGCAACCACTATTTTCTCATCCATTTTTTCACTAAATGTAATATGTTGCACAGCATGTGCTCCATCTTCAGCTGATACATAGGTTCTTGTTTCATCACAACAATTTCTGTAAACCTACCACAGCTGTCATTCTGTTGCTGACAACTTAAGTCCAATGGTTTGTAAGCTAGATACATCTGCACATGTTTCTATATGTTTAATCCATATGTCGATTATAACCAGTGACAGTATTTTCAGAACTCCACACAGATGACATACCAGTAAGTGATAAAGGTATGCGATTGCTGCCACTAGTATAACTGTAAATACCTCTCACTTCAGAGCCTTGGTTGCTAAGACCCAAAACATCCAATGGCAAGAACTGATTGCGTGAACCAACAAAGTTGATTGATTTAAGGTAAATTCTAAATTAACAAAATCTAACATTTAAAAATTTTACAGTATAATGAAAAGGAAAGTTGCAACTCACCATATAATGGAAGTGCTGAGTTGCAGAAGAAAAAAGAGGCTCAGCATCTCCACTATATGGTGAGTAGCAACTTTGTTTTCATTATATTGTTACATTCCATCCTGAATTTTCCATTATTTGATTAAAAAATTTTACATTGTTTGAACTCATGGCAAAATAAGAACATACAAATCTCATCTCCTATTACAGCATCCAATTTCTGATCAAAATATTTCTTGCCCCATCATCAACTCCTAGACTGTTGAAAACCAAGCCTAAGATACCAATTTAAATGATATTAATGTTTTGTTGTGTCAGCAAAAGTTAAATAACATAAGAAATAAACAGGAAGTAGGCAGTATACAAACAAAACCTATGAAACTGCCAGTATAACAAACCAGCTCAATGTGGTATCCGACATTTACATACAGATCAAATGATTTATGTTGGCCTACAGCTGTGCACACGAAAAAGTTCATTCACAGACCATCTAAGTCAAAAATATATAAATAAAATTCAAAAACCAAGTTCTCCTCCACACAATACTCAAAAACAATCAAATATTGTCCATCAGTTTACATGTTTAAATGTTTACATACAGAACATAGACCTTGCTTATCACATTTCCAGTTGCTCTTACCTCTGTGGCCACGCTTGTATGTACTGAAAAACTGTGTCCACTTCTTCCTTTTCAAATGAGGGGCGTTCATCTGATTCTTTGTTTGTAATTCTGCCATCATCTGCAAGAATTTTTATACAGGCATTAGAACTGACAAATATATAGAATAACGAGTTTTATTTACATTGCACTTGTCAGAGGTAACAAATCCGAAGAGAAAAATGATGAAATATCGATAAGATTCCAAACACGACAAACTCAGAAGTTTCGGCTGCATTACCACAATTTTTTTTTCCTTTTTTGCGTGGTTATAAATTTATGGGTGTCACTGTGGCAAGTAAACGTTTTCAATCAACCCATACTAGTCGCTGAGGACCTAAACACAGCTGGCTATTTCTATCCATAAACACTCTTCCTATAGCCTATGAAAAACAGCGCTTTGGAACACATTAAACGTACGTATGCGCGCGATTCTGTGTACAAAAGTTGTATAGCGATAACTACAGCTCGCACTGCAGTATTAAGCACATTGCAACATCATCTAAGTATCAACTGTCAGGAGCTGTCCATGTGATATTCGTCCGCTCGCGGAGAACTGTCAAACAGATACGACGTTTTGATGTTAACTGACAGATAAACTGAACATACACTCACTTTTATTGGATGTAATATCCTCATTACCGCTATTAACACAGTACTTGTGACAACTTGAATTAACAATGTATGTCGTCTATGTATAGTGCAATGTATCGCAGATAGTAAGAAAAAAGCGAAAAAGATAACATTCTGAATGACATTTCACGTTCTATGCTTCACTTCAAAAATACCGGTATATAAGAAAAAGTAATAGAAGTACTTAGCTAGTTTCATCAAGTATCTTCCTGTGTTGTTTTGGTTTCCGTCTTTTACAAAGCGACTAATAACAATCGCACTTTAGGGAATATGACGCCAAAGATAAACTCGACCGAATTATTTTCACTTATTACATTGTCCAATGTAACTGTCGGGTAACGTAAACAATCTCCTACAGATTTAAAAACAATGTAATCGTTAAAAGTATATGCCCGATAACTTACATATTTGTAAGAGATCCAAGAAATCAGCACATACATCACACATCTTACGTAAAACACACTCAGGTAAATACTATAGTGTTGTTAAAATGCATTCAGATTAAATTAGTATATATTTTTGTGTTTTTCATTGAAGTGTGAGCGTCTTTACGTCACACTAAACAGTAACACAACCAACATAGCGCCATATTCAATCTTCTCCCAAAGATTGTATACCATTTTCAGTTTCTTCCCAGAGACAAAACGAAGGGAACTCCAGGTTCGCCAATAGCCGTATTGTCGATTCTCTCTAGTCACTTAGATTGACAGCCACTGTACGGTTGACTCATTGTGCGTGTGCAGATGTGGTAAACAAGCTCATTACAGCATAAGCAGTAGGCATGGAATGTTATCGAGAAATCCGTGTGGTTGGTAGGGGTTCATTCGGGTAAGTAGTTGATACTGTTAGCAAAAATATATAACCGCATTTGTTGATTAATTCTGTTTGCATTTTCTTATTCCATGGAGTATCAAGCCGCCAAACTTTGAATTTTTTTCTCCACACGAGAAAGTTTTAGTCGCACAAACTCAAACAGAAAATAGAAAAAATAAAGTTCCCCGCATTGACGATATTCGAGGTAGCAGCAGACGAAATGCAAACCTCCCCAGTTTGCTTTACTGACGAAGTGGCTTGCACTGTATATACATAAACACACAGTCCAGACTGAGGCCTCTAATCAATTTTACTAAATTCAGTTACGTATCGTGCTGCCTAAATTTTGCCTTCGAACGGAGCTAACTGGCGCAGTGCTTAGACACTGGGTCGTATTAGGGAGGATGCCCAGCCAGATTTGGGTTCTCCGTGATTTTACTGACAAGGGAACCTCCCCATCGCATCCCTCTGATTTATTTATAATTTGGCACAGTGGATAGGCCTTGAAAAACTGAATACAGATCAATTGAGAAAACAGGAAGAAGTTGTATGGAACTATGAAAAAATAAGCAAAATATACAAACTGAGTAGTCCATGCGCAAGATATGCAATATCAAGCATAACGTCAGCTGAGGAGCGCCGTGGTCTCGTGGTTAGCGTGATCAGCTGCAGAACGAGAGGTACTTGGTTCGAATCTTCCCTCGAGTGAAAGGTTTAACTTTTATTTTCAGACAATTATCAAAGTTCAGGCACTCACACATAATCAACTTCGCTCTCCAAAATTCCAGGACATGTTCAGCTTTGCTTGGACATATGCAGCATTTGACGGTCTACATAAGGACAAATTTGAAAACGTTAAAAACATATGTTTTGACAGAGCACAGGGAAAACTGTCGGACTGTGAAACTGTTGCATTCATTTGTTGCAGTTTATGTGACAAACTCTTATGTTTTCATTACTTTTTTGGGAGTGATTATCACATCCACAAAAAAAGCTAAATCGGGCAAGGTAGAAGAATCTTTTTACCCATTCGCCAAGTGTACAAGTTAGGTGGGTCGACAACATATTCCTGTCATGTGACGGACATGCCGTGACCTGTGTCGTATAGAATATATCAGACGTGTTTTCCTGTTGAGGAATCGGTTGACCTATGACCTTGCGATCAAATGTTTTCGGTTCCCATTGGAGAGGCATGTCCTTTCGTCTACTAATCGCACGGTTTTGCGGTGTGGTCGCAAAACAAGACCCTAAACTTAAAGTGAACAGAGACGTCAATGAACGAACGGACAGATCATAAATTTGCGAAAATAAAGTAAACTTTTCACTCGAGGGAAGACTTGAACCAAGGACCTCTCGTTCCACAACTGCTCACGTTAACCACGAGACCATGGCGCTTCTGAGCTCACGTCATCCTTGGTGTTGCCTATCTTGCACATGAACTACTCAGTTTGTATATTTGCTTATTTTTTTCTTAGTTCAACACAATTTCTTCCTGTTTTCTCGATTGATCTGTGTTCAGTTTTTCAAGGCCTATCCGCTGTGCCAACTTATAACTAAATCTGACGGGGGTGCGATGGGGAGGTTCCCTTGTGAGTAGATTGTGTTGAGTGACAGTATGAAACATTTGACAGTGCACGTTCGATTTTCTTCCACGTCCTTCCCTAGATGAGCTGGTACTTAGTAACCAATCTCACCGTTGTTGTAGCGACGTTGAACGCTAGTCTTCCTTTGCCACTGAACCACGAAAATGTAATTTATGGCAAATACACGAAATATGGCAAAAGTGTTTAACAAGAACAAACTGAAATGAAAGAAGTTATATGAATGTTTCAGGAGGATAAGCATTTCGAAAATTTTGTTTGTTGTATTAGTTCACGAAGGATCTTACTCTTTAGAATTCAATATGTTAAATTTCACGTAATATCATTTTTGTACCATATGTCTTTTTACAACGCAACGGTTATTTCCTACAGCAGAAAGAAGGAATAATAGTAATAATAGCAAACGTGCCAACAATCGAAACAATTGTTCTTGAGCGTAAGCGAAAATAAGGCGTGTTACATGAATTTTGACACCTTTCGAGACCGACAACTGTATAAAATCTTAGTCATTGCAGTTCTGTATTTACATTGCGTTGTGTGTCGGGAAACTAAAGCGCACCGAGTATCTGAAGTGCGTTGGATGGCGGGAGGGGGAGTACTCGTTAGTGTCGCGGCGGTTTCACTATAAAAGGCCCTGGGAACACTTCATACATAACACTATAGATTAAGTATTGTGGGTTTCTTCATACTGACGCTGAGTCGATATGCCTGTCTGCAGGGCCCTGGATGCAAGTTCGGGGTGCGAACACCTTTTTCATGGTGATTGTGGGGGAGGTGGAGGGGGTTCAGCTGTCCTTTCGTGCCCTTCGGTTGGTGCTGCCTTAGGAAACTCAGGGGGGCGGCGGCAACTGCAGCAGCAGGAGACGAGATAGTTAATTTCTCTAACTTTTGGTGACACCGCGCTTATCGAACAGCGGTAAAGGACAAAGCGATGGTGTGCTTCTGGTTGTTCAGCAAATTGTTATTCCATTTTATGAACAGTACTTCGAAGAATGACCTATAGCGCGTTTAAAATTAGTTGTTACTTTTGACAGTTCGGTACAGAGCGAGGGGAGGAAGCGTAATTGCCAGCGTGCGCTGCCGACGATAACGCCACGCTTGCTCGGTGCGTAAAGCTGCGTTTTCCTAGCTGAGGGAATTTCCCGCAGCTTGCTGCGTAAAACACGTTCGAGATCCCGCTGCTCACTCGCACAATGCAAACATACGAGACGGTTTTCCTAGGGTGCGGAGAAACGCTTGCGTGCTTTGGGAGGCTCTGTCCCGCACGTCGCAGCTGGGCAGTAGCAGCAGCAAGACGACAGCTCCAATGTTTTTTTTTTTTTTTTTTTTCGCGCGCACAGGCAACAGACAATTTTTAAGAGTTGTTATACAATCACCAGAAATGTCGGCTGACCGCTTCTCTGCCTCAGAGGATGAGCAACTTATCGAACTGGTTTCCGAAAAGCAAATTTTGTGGAATATGGCCGACGCCGAGTGGAAAAATCAAATGAAAAAAAACTTAATTTGGTCAGAGATCGGAAGAAAAATCAATAAAACTATTCGCGAGTGGAACAGAGTTGGAGGCATCAGATAGTAATACCGAAAGTAACTTCTGCCACACACCATTATTATGTCCAATATATTTTGCCACTCGGTTACAGGAATTACTTCTCAGTTTGTCTTCAATTAACGAAAGAAAATAATGGAACTGGTTTAGTGTGAATCTGAAAAAATGCCACAAACTTATCTGCATCGGCGAGTAAATGTTTCGTAACTAAAGTTTTATATGCTCCTTCTTCACGATGCAAAAACATTCATCTCACTGCACTGCGCTTCCTGAGTACTCTTTCCATTAGCATATAGTCCTTCTCTTCCCTAACTTCCATGTACTTTCGGAGTGCCAAAATTAACTGTTTTTAGCTCGAGCACTGCGCTGCATGTTTGGAACTGTCTCCGCTGCTACTGCCATGCTCCTCGCAGTGCGCCAACGAACCGCACGAAACTGCTCGCGTCCAGGAGAAACTATAGCACTCACCGACTTCCAACAAATTGTAAAAATTATTTAAAACTTTTCCGAAACTTTTTCTCGCTTTCACCCCCTACAAAAAATGTAACGGGAAAAAGTTTGTCGCTTACTACATTTTGGACGCTGCTTTGGTAAAAGTTCCGCGTCAAACGCTACATTTTAATTTATTACTTCCCTATTACCGAATCTATTGGCGAGAACTTTTGCAGACGTTATCGACATATACTATTGAAGGCAACTAAAAGGTTTTCTTGTACGACACTTAGTTTAGGAGATACAGTTTGATAAATATCGAGTGGCGCGAAAAATCAACTTTTCTTAAAAACTTAAATATTTATCTGTTTTAATAGCACAAAATTTTCATTGAATTCAAGAAAGGTATCAGGTGGTAGTTCTCGTATCACTCGATCAGGTGTAGTTTCCAAATCCTAAAGTTTCATTTTTTAGGTTCTGACGCGCACCGCGTCGCGCCTAGGAAAACGTTTCACGCACCACCCTGCGATCCGCGTCGTACAGCGGAAGACGCAAGCGTATTCCGCAGCACACTCCGACAAATTCCCGCAGCTAGTAAAACGTAGCTTAACCCGTCAGCCGCACAAGCAGGCCGATCTGCAATATTTCTCAAACGATTTTAAAAAAACTGTTGTTGTCTTCAGTCCAGAGACTGGTTTGATGCAGCTCTCCACGCTACTCTATCCTGTGCAAGCTTCATCTCCCAGCACCTACTGCAACATACATCCTTCTGAATCTGTTTAGTGTGTTCATCTCTTGGTCTCCCTCTACAATTTTTACCCTACACGCTGCCCTCGAATACTAAATTGGTGATCCCCTGATGCCTCAGAATATGCCATACCAACGGATCCCTTCTTCTAGTCAAGTTGTGCCACAAATTTCTCTTCTCTCCAGTTCTATTAAATACCCCCTCATTAGTTATGTGATCTACTCATCTAATCTTCAGCATTCTTCTGTAGTACCACATTTCGAAAGATTCTATTCTCTTCTTGTCCAAACTATTTATCGTCCACGTTTCATTTCCATATATGACTACACTCCATACAAATACTTTGAGAAACCACTTCCTGACACTTAAATCTATACTCGATGTTAACAAATTTCTCTTCTTCAGAAACGCTTTCCTTGCCATTGCCAGTCTACATTTTATATCCTCTCTACTTCGACCATCAGTTATTTTGCTCCCCAAATAGCAAAACTCCTTTACTGCTTTAAGTGTCTCATTTCCTAATCTAATTCCCTCAGCATCACCCGACTTAATTCGACTACATTCCATTATCCTCGTTTTGCTTTTGTTGATGTTCATCTAATATCCTCCTTTCAAGACACTGTCCATTCCGTTCAGCTGCTCTTCCAGGTCCTCTGCTGTCTCTGACACAATTACAATGTCATCGGCGAACCTCAACGTTTTTATTTCTTCTCCATGGACTTTAATACCTACTCCGAATTTTTGTTTCCTTTACTGCTTGCTCAATATACAGATTGAATAACATCGGGGACAGGCTACAACCCTGTCTCACTCCCTTCCCAACCGCTGCTTCCCCTTCATGTCCCTCGACTCTTATAACTGCCATCTGGTTTCTTTAGAAATTGTAAATAGCCTTTCGCTCCCTGTATTTTACCCCTGCCACGTTTAGAATTTGAAAGAGAGTATTCCAGTCAACATTGTCAAAAGCTTTCTCTAAGAAATGTAGGCTTGCCTTTCTTTAATCAATTTTCTATGATAAATCGTAGGGTCAATATTGCCTCACGTGTTCCAACATTTCTGCGGAATCCAAACTGATCTTCTCCGAGGTCGGCTTCTACCAGTTTTTCCATTCGTCTGTAAAGAATTTGCGTTAGTATTTTGCAGCTGTGACTTATTAAACTGATAGTTCGGTAATTTTCACATCTGTCAACACCTGCTTTCTTTGGGATTGGAATTATTATATTCTTCTTGAAGTCTGAGGGTATTTCGCCTGTCTCATACATCTTGCTCACCACAAGATTGAGGTTTGTCAGAACTGGCTCTCCCATGGCCGTCAGTAGTTCCAATGGAATGTTCTCTACTCCCGGGGCCTTGTTTCGACTCAGGTCTTTCAGTGCTCTGTCAAAATCTACACGCAGTATCGTATCTCCCATTTCATCTTCACCTACATCCTCTTCCATTTCCATAATATTGTCCTCAAGTACATCGCCCTTGTATAGACCCTCTATATACTCCTTCCACCTTTCTGCTTTCCCTTCTTTGCTTAGAACTGGGTTTCCATCTGAGCTCTTGATATTCATGCAAGTGGTTTTCTTTTCTCCAAAGGTCTCTT
Source organism: Schistocerca piceifrons (assembly GCF_021461385.2). NCBI lineage: Eukaryota > Metazoa > Arthropoda > Insecta > Orthoptera > Acrididae > Schistocerca > Schistocerca piceifrons. The sequence continues at coordinate 408,117,359 of NC_060138.1, read as the reverse complement.
TAATTTTCCTCTAGGCAGTATCTATCTTACCCCTAGTGATATGTGCCTCTACATCCTCACATTTGTCCTCTAGCCAACCCTGCTTAGCCCTTTTGCTCTTCCTGTCGATCTCATTTTTGAAACGTTTGTATTCCTTTTTGCCTGCTTCATTTACTGCATTTTTGTATATTCTCCTGTCACCAATTAAATTCAGTATCTCTTATGTTACACACGGATTTCTATTAACCCTCATCTTTTTACCTACTTGACCCTCTGCTACCTTCACTGTTTCATCTCTCAAAGCTACGCATTCTTCTTCTACTGTATTTCTTCCCCCATTCTTGTCAATCATTCCCTAATGCTCTACCTGAAGCTCTCTACAACCTCTGGTTTAGTCAGTTTATCCAGGTGCCATCTCCTCAAATTCCCACCTTTTTGCAGTTTCTTCACTTTTAATCCACAGTTCATAACCAATAGACGGTGGTCAGTCCACATCTGCCCCTGGAAATGTCTTACAATTTAAAACGTGGTGCCTGAATCTTTGTCGCACCATTATATAATCTTTCTGAGACCTTCCTGTATCTCCAGGCTTCTTCCATGTATACAACCTTCTTTCATGATTCTTGAACCAAGTGTTAGCTATGATTGTTATGCTCTATGCAAAATTCTACCAGACAGCTTCCTCTTTCATTCCTTACTCCCATTCCATATTCACCTACTACGTTTCCTTCTCTTCCTTTTCCTACTGTCAAGTTCCAATCACCTATGACTATTAAATTTTCGTCTCCCTTCACTATCTGAATAATTTCTTTTATCTAGTCATACATTTCATCAATCTCTTCATCTGCAGAGCTAGTTGGCATATAAACTTATATTACTGTAGTAGGCGTGGGCTTCGTATCTATCTTGGCCACAATAATGCGTTCACTATGCTGTTTGTAGTAGCTTACCCGCATTCCTATTTTCCTATTGATTATTAAATCTACTCCTGCATTACCCCTACTTGATTTTGTATTTATAACACTGTGTTCACCTGACCAGTAGTCTTGTTCCTCCTGCCACCGAACTTCACTAAATCCCACTATCTCTAACTTTAATCTATCCATTCCCCTTTTTAAATTTTCTAACCTACCTGCCCGATTAAGGGATCTGACATTCCACGCTCAGATCCGTAGAACGCCAGTTTTCTTTCTCCTGATAACTACGTCCTCATAAAGAACTATATGGTAATAAAGTGAGTCTCGCACATCTTATAGCTTCATGATGAATTACATTTCGTTGAAGGTCATAGTTACTGTGATATTTCGGTATTAGCTAAACTAATAAAAGAAATTCTTAGTTTACGGTGAAAAACAGTTGGGGGGGGGGGGGGGAGGGGGGAGTCGCTATGAATTTGCGTTTGGAGTGTTAGGGGGGAGGGGGGGGGGGAGTCGCTATGAATTTGCGTTTGGAGTGTTGGTCATATGTTGATGCATATGATATTTAGATAACATATTGAGTTAGTCTTTGAACCTTTAAGGATATCGCTATGTATGTGCAATGTCGAGAAAATGGAATGGATGTAAAGGTCTCCATCACGAACACACACGCCAGTGAAAAGGTGAGAATGAAATATTCATAAATCCCTCGTATCTCATAAACGGTGTGAGGTATCGAAACCAGATTTTGCCAAATGATAGCACGCAAAGAGGAGAGTATTTCTCCTTATGATCAAGATGCGAAGCCTCCATATCTACCGCGATACAGTCTGAATTAAATGAGCAGAGTACAGAGAAAGCGTGATTACAGTATGCCCTTTAGCGTTAGCCAGTTCGTCGACCTGGTAGCGTTGAATTCTTGGCTTGTACAGTACTGAAAGTTCCATTAACTTCTCCTTACACAAACTAGGTTCAACACTATCCAATCGAACAGGTTTGCACACAGTGAAAAATAGCCGGTTTCCTCTGCTGCATTGTTGGACCTCTGCCAATAACAACCAAGTGATATTGCGCATTGTCCATTGCTATTGTCGAGTTCGGTGGCATATTATCTTCACAGCCAGTGAACTTATTCTTAACAACTTCATTGCGAATCTCTTGTTCGTATGTGCTGCACTGTTATTAATGCAGCACCAACTCGAAACAACTCGTTTGCAATAACTGACGACTGTGGAACACTTCAACGCCAGAAAATATCAAATTACAACGAGAGATAATGAATGTAGGTGCCTCTAATACGCGGCAGCACGCGGTAATGTTTATCCACGGCGGCGTGGCAACAGGGGCGCTTTACCAACAGAACTGATGGCCAGTGTTGCCAACATGTGATTATTTTTTCCTTCAAACCAACACCCAAAAATCCGTCAAAATCTGTGAAAATGAAATATCTCCATATTTTCTTGCAAAAGTAAAAAGAAAACTTATTTTAAAATATTACTCATTTTGTTCATGCATCGAGCAAACATGTAAAAATCCGTCAAAATCAGATATCTGTATTTTCTTGCAAATAAGAATACGAAATTGAAATTTATTTTAAATATTATACTCGTCCCTAGTTTTCGAGTCGGACAAAGATTTAAAATCCCACGAGCTCGGCTTAAGTATAAGATTTACGTTAGTATGTAATTACATAACATTTTAATGGAATAGTAGCAAGCAAATTTAAATACTCTCCATTGAATTTCGGACGTGCTGTCGCACACATGCAGCTTCTACTTCTAATATTTCGACTGGTTAACGTCCAGTCATCTACAGAATGAGCCGACAGTCAGGTGGCTAGGCAAGTATACAGCTGAAACATTAGACGAATTAGCCGAAATTATGTGCAGCAAGTCCAAAATTTAATGGAGCAGTCATTATACCACGACATCGTGAAGATGCACAAATTTAAGGATATTCACTCGTCTATGTTGATTAAAATAAACCTCTGCCTCTTCTTCAGTTGATGTGCTGGATTGTTGGTCTCCTCGCTGCACAGCCACTGTGCTAATTTGCTTCAAAGCATACTCTGGTAACACGTAATTATGACCACACGCCGAAGTCCGGCCCGCACACTGAGAATTGCATTTACCACATTGGTTTTATATCTTAAGCCTGAAGGGGGCGGTTTTCACATTGCTGAGCATGCTAAATGCTCTTTCGACCTCAGCATTTGACAAAGATAATACCAAAAGCACCATTGCAAAATCTGAGAGCTCCTGAATGGATTTTGGGAATTAGCGTCTTTATATGATGCGATCTCTTCCCAAAGTTCTGTTGTATTGTCGACATTTTTCCATTGAACAGTAGTTAATTTTCACCACTGAAAGCCAATTTTTGTTACTTCTATGTCAGGTAATTGAAATTCCTAAGCTAGCGGGATTATACTTTCTCTCACCACCCGTGAACACTGTTCTGGAGAAATTAAGCACACTTTTTGCAAAAACTTGACATTATTCCACAGTCATCTCTGGAACTCCTCTGCTAAGCAAAGCAGAAAATTTTCGCATCTACTGCGAAAATTTATTTGCTTTCTGCGTTAATTTTATGTTCTTTGATCATATTTAAGGAAACGTCTACTTCATGGCCAAGATAAATATTAGGAGATTTTTATTTTCTAACATCTACCATTAGCAAAGCCCCCTTATAACTGGGGACAACAGTCTGTCTTGTAAGACCTACAAAACGAAGAACAAAGTCTTGCAGTAGCTTTGAACGGTCTGATGTGCTTGATTGGAATGATTTGACTTTTTGACATTCTTCTCGAGTTGGTCTAAGAAACAGAAGATAAAGGTTATTGTTGGCTTCAGAGTACATACTATATAATAGTTCAGCTGTGAAGCACTTAGTATGAATGTGTGGATATTTCAAAATGTGTCTGTAGTTCAAGCCACTGACTTAAAATGGATTAACAGCAATTTCGATCGATAGGCACCATGTGTCTGATAGGTGTATAATTTTAAGGGATTCAGCTCAATCATTTATTGCTTTGAACGACTCCATATACATGGCTTGTCGAGAAGACTATTTAGAAAACCAAGAATAAGTTTCACAAATTAAGAGCTCGAGATTCCTTAGTTGCATTTAGGCAGCAGAGGACACTGCTAACTGAACTGAATGGCAAACACAGGGGATTAGTACAAGATCAGGGATTCACATTTGTTTCTGGTAAACCCCATTGCCCCCTGCAGGTCCGGGGGTTAGAATAGGCGTGAGGTATTCCTCTGACTCGTAAGAAGAGGCTAAAAGGAGCCTCAAACGTTCGGCTTTTATGTAACGGTCCCCTGTAGGGTTTGACCTCCATTTTCCAAAATTTTCCCGAAGAGCTAGCCAATTGGGGAAGGGTGCCTTACATGGTGCATCGCGTCCATCATGCACTGAGACCTATTGCATCCTTGGTCAATGTGCATCTGCACTTCTGCTCATTCTTCAACTGTTGGGCGAGGTCACCCTCCTGAGTGCGTATTTTTCCATCAACTGTGCAGTATCGTTTACTGCACTGACCATGATAATTGACTTGTTTGATTGGTTGCACCTGATATCCAGCACGATAGCCAGTCTGTTGTGGTGGGGCCGCCATGTAACCTGTTGGTTGTAGCCTCCTGACCGCCCTGCTGATGCCTGTGCTGTTAACTCCCCACGTATGCTGAGGAGTAGATGCCCATCACCCTGAGGCATCAGGGCTCCTGACAATGACCATCCTGCCAGGTGGCCTGTGCTGTGGCTGGGTGGCGCCTGTGGCGAGGCCCCATGATCAGAGTGGGTAGCATCAGGGTGGATGACATGTGATGAAGCGTAGTACGTCATCTCTTGCTGGTGGTCAAAAACCAGCTGTCTCTAAACGTTCACGGCCTCAATTCAACGCACAGAAGTATGACCCTAAATCGTTTCCCTCCCTGGCCACACCATGGCAGTAATGTCAGGCTAAGGATGGCAGCAGCTCTTATTCACCCCGGCACCTTGTATGTTCGAGAGCTGATGGGGAATCTTTCATGCCGATGAAGCCTCAGGTTTTTGTTGAGCATTTAGAGGACAAGTTTGTGGCGGTAGGGCTTGTCCAAAACGAGATCTGGGTCAGTCTTGATCAAAACAGCATCCTCTGCCCAGCCACGGGCGTTACTCGCTTGTGACGAGCTGGGAGATGTTTTTGTAACCATCATGCCTCATAAGAGCTTCTTTTGAAGTCTGACAATGAGCTGCGCACCAATTTAGAGCGGCGAGATGTACTTTTTGTCTGGTGTGTCCACCGGGGTCTGAGGGATAATCAGGTTGCCACTAGTGCCTTCATCTTGGCCTTCGAGGGTGATAGATTACCCGAGAAGGTCAAGGTGATGGTCTACCACTGTGTTGTAAAGCCCTGTATCCCTCTCCCAATGCAGTGCATCAAATGATGAAAGTTCGGCCTTAAGTCTTCCCGCTGTACTTCCAGCATCACATGTCGAGATTGCAGACGCCGATCACATCTCAATACTCCATGTGCCCCACCTCCCATCTGTGTCAACTGCAGAGAGCACCATTCACCTTGCTCGCCTGACTGCAGGATTCTCCAGAAAGAAAGGAAAATCATGGAGTACAAGACCCTGGACTGAATGACCTACACTGAGGCTAAGAGGAAATTTGAACGCCTACATCCTGTACATATCCCCCCTGCGGGTCCGGGGTAAGAATAGGCCCGAGGTATTCCTGCCTGTCGTAAGAGGCGACTAAAAGGAGTTTCAACCGTTTCGGCCTTTCATGTAATGGTCCCCCTTGGGGTTTGACCTCCATTTTTCAAAATTCTACAGAAGTACGAGCCTTTTGTGGAAGGACGCCTTACGTGGTGTCTCACTGGTCCTCAGTGCACTAAGACCTTGGCACTCAGCATTGTAACGGCGTTGTAACCACACCCACTATTCGAGGACAGGCATCCTCCGCACACTGTTCTCTTGGGGCTTTCGGGGCCGGCTACCCCTTTTTCTTCACGAATTTATGGCAGAGCGCACATTTAGGGTGCGGGTGAACACTACTCTCTCCCGTACTTTCTCCCAAGAAAACGGGGTACCCCAGGGCTCCGTGCTGAGTGTTGTACTGTTTGCCATCGCCATTAATCCAATTATGGATTGTCTCCTTCCTGATGTCTCGGGCTCCCTCTTTGTGGACGATTTTGCGATCTACTACAGCTCTCAACGGACCAGCCTTCTTGAAAGACGTCTTCAAGGATGTCTCGATCGCCTCCACTCGTGGAGCATCGAAACCAGCTTCCGTTTCTCACCCAGTAAGACCGTTTGTGTTAATTTTTGGCGACGTAAGGAGTTTCTTCCGCCCTCCTTACATCTAGGTCCTGTCAACCTTCCATTTTCCGACGTCGCTAAATTCTTGGGTCTTATGTTTGACAGAAAACTGTGCTGGTCCTCCCACGTTTCCTATCTTTGGGCTCGCTGTCTGCTTTCCCTTAACACCCTCCGTGTCCTGAATGGTACCTCCTGGGGAGCGAACCGAGTGGTTCTTCTCCGCCTCTATCGCGCCTTAGTGCACTCGAAATTGGATTATGGAAGCATAGTCTACTCCTCTGCTCGGCCGTCTATTCTTCGGCGTCTCGACTCTATCCACCACCGTGGATTACGTTTAGTGTCTGGAGCTTTTTACACCAGCCCTGTGGAAAGCCTTTATGCTGAGACTGCTGAACCTACGCTGTCCAATCGGCGGGCAGTCCTTCTGAGTCGTTATGCTAGCCATCTGTCTTCCATGCCTGCTAATCCAGCCCATGACCTTTTTTTCGACGCCTCCTTTGATGTCGGGTATGCAGGCCGCTCCTCCTCCCTCCTACCCCCGGGAGTCAGCTTCCATCAACTGCTCCATTCTCTTTCCTTCCGCTTTCCTAAAACCTTCTTGACAACTTGGGGTACAGCACCACCTTGGCTCCGTCCCCGGATCGACTTGCTCAGAGACCTATGTCAATTTCCCAAGGATGGTACCCCTACACTTGGTTACCGTCGGGCATTTGCTGCTCTATGTGCACAAATGACGGAAGCCACATTTATTTACACCGATGGCTCGAAAACATCGTTAGGTGTAGGGAGTGCCTATATTGTTGGCGACACCCCAAATCACTTTCGGCTTCCCGACCAGTGTTCGGTTTATACTGCGGAGCTTTACGCTGTTCTCCAGGCTGTCCACTACATCCGCCGCCATCAGCGGATACAGTACGTAATCTGCTCAGATTCTCTCAGCTCTCTCCTCAGTCTCCAAGCTCTTTACCCTTTCCACCCTCTGGTCCACCGGATTCAGGACTGTCTGCGCTTGCTCCACCTGGGGGGCGTCTCAGTGGCGTTCCTCTGGCTCCCGGGACACGCTGGTATCTGTGGGAATGAGGCGGCCGATATAGCGGCCAAGGCTGCAGTCTCTCTTCCTCGGCCAGCTATTCAGTCTCTTCCGTTTACCGATCTCCGGAGCGGGTTATGTCGCCAAGTTGCTCATTTATGGCATGCGCATTGGTCAACACTTCCCCATAATAAATTGCGGGAAGTGAAAGCCCTTCCTTGCGCTTGGACCTCTTCCTCCCGAACGCGTCGTCGGGAGGAGGTAATTTTAGCTAGACTCCAGATAGGGCACTGTCTTTTTAGCCATCGACATCTTTTAAGCGGTGATCCTCCCCCACTCTGTCCCCACTGCTCTCAGCTGTGGACGGTCAGACACCTTTTAATTGAATGCCCCTATTTTAATCCGTTATGCTCCCGTCTACAGCTATCGCCTGATCTATCATCGATTTTAGCAGATGACACGCGCTCAGCTGACCGCGTTCTACAGTTTATTAGTGACAGTGAAATGACGTCAGTCATTTGAAGCTTTTTTTGGGGACAACCAATCCCTTTTTATAGTGGATTTTTAAGCATTCCTTCTGCCTTTAGTTTCTCAAATTTTATGACTTTGTTCCCATTGCTGCTGATTTTAAATTTCGTTTTTTTCCTGTTTCCTACGTCACGGGCTGGGCGCTAATGACCATAGAAGTTTTGCGCCCTAAAACCACAAAAAAAACACCCACTATTCCTCAAATTGGGCCTAAACGCCTGATGGGTTGCACAAGTTACGCCCATCGTGCATCCCCATCTGCACCTACGATCATGATGGACTTTCCATGGCACCCGAAATCCAGCACGGTAGCCAGCCCGTTGTGGTGGGGTCGTCATGTACCCTCTAGGTTGTAGCCCCCTGACAACACAGGGATCGTACTGCCGATACCTGAGCTGCACTCTCCCCACGTCAGCCAAGGAGTAGATGCCCGTCTCCTTGGGGCATCAGGACTCCCGGCAATGGTCATCCTGCCAGGTGGCCCTTGCTGAGGCTGGGTGGCGCCCGTGGGGAGAGCCCCTGGTCGGGGTGGGTGGTATCGGGGCGGATGTTTCGCAGATGAAACGTCAACACGTATCGGGTCGCTCTGCGGCCGAGTCTTTTAAAAAAAAAAGGTACTATCTCTGGTTCTGGTTCTCCTGCCCTTTCCCCCTTGGCTACTCCCTGGGAGGAAGGACAGGCCTGCCGGCTTGGGGCGAAGTACTTCCCCCGCTATTTAGTCTGTTCTCGGACCGATGGGGGGACGTTCGCCACCTCCAAGCCCATGTTCTTTGTCCAGCACATCGAGGACATCTTCGGGGAAATCGAGGCTCTCAGTAAAATGCGTTCGGGGTCCGTTCTTATAAAGACCACCTCCGCCACTCAGTCAGCGGCGCTCCAGGTGTGTGACCAACTAGGGGACATCCCAGTGTCCATTGTCCCGCATCTGGCACTGAATAGGATGCAGGGAGTTATTTTTCATTGGGACCTCCTCCTGCAATCTGATGAGGAGCTCAGGGCCAACCTGGAGCGCCGAGGCGTGCATTTCGTCCGGCGAGTCCAGCGCGGCCCCAAAGACCGTTGCATCGACACCGGGGCCTTTATCCTCGCCTTCGAGGGGGACGTTCTCCCGGAGAAGGTAAAGGTGATGTGCTACCGGTGCAACGTGCGACCTTACGTCCCGCCTCCTACGCGCTGCTTTCGGTGTTTGCGCTTTGGGCACATGTCGTCACGGTGTGAGGCTGAGCCCCTTTGTGGCGATTGTGGACATCCTCTTTGTGAGGAACATACATGCACCCCACCACCTCGGTGCATCAATTGTCCTGGCATCCACTCGCCTAGATCTTTAGACTGCCCCACGTATCAGATGGAGAAGAAGATTCAAGAATTAAAAACTTTAGATTGCCTCTCTTATTCTGAGGCCAGGAAGAAGTATGACTGCCTCCATCCCGTGACATTGACAACTTCGTTTGCCTCAGTTGTGTCCACTCCTTCCGCAGTATCCTCACTTCTATCCTGTCCCCCCTTCACCTCCTCAACCCCATCCGGGGTCTATGCCTCCGCCTCCCAAATCCCTCCCCTCCAAATCCTCCTCCCTCGTGGCCCCTGCCCCCTCTGCCCCAGGGGCCACCCTTTCTCCTCCTCCCCCTCCGCCGCCTGAGAAGCAATCCTCTTCTCAGGTGTCCATCGGGGAAACGATCCGGACCCTGGCTTCCGAGGTCCGGCGTTCTAAAACGGACCCTGTGCGTGAGGACCTTCTTCGGGTCCAGTCCACCATACCCGTGCCTCGTAGGACTTCCCAGAAGGCCTCCAAAAAGAAGTCTTTATCCCCCTCTCCACCCCAGCGCGTTTCGTCTGACACTCCATCCATGAGTTGCTGCTCCCGGCCGTCCTCAGTTTCGCCGGGACGCTCTGCTGCCAGGCACTCAGCTGGCCTCTCGTCGGCGAATGATGCTGCCCCTCCTACGCAACCCGGGAAAGCGGCCGCAGCTGGCGACGACTCGATGGAACAGGATCCGCCTCCCGCCGGTTGTAGCGTTGTTCCCTCGAAACCTGGCCCTCTGCAGCCGTCAAGGTGACCAGCTCTTCACCCGTTTCATTCCCCCTTTTTTCTGACTAGCAATGGCTTTGTTACATTGGAACATCAGAGGTATTCGATCTAATCGGGAGGAATTACAACTGCTCCTCCACCTGCACTGTCCGCTCATCCTTGGTCTCCAGGAAACCAAGTTGCGCCCAACTGACCGTATTGCTTTTACCCACGATACCTCTTAGCAGTCTGACCTCACCCCTGTGGACGGTATTCCAGCTCATGGTGGGGTCATGTTGCTCATTCGAGATGATGTATATTACCATCCCATCCCATTGACCACCCCACTCCAAGCAATAGCTGTCCGTATTACTCTTTCTGTTTGTACCGTCTACACTCCATCGTCATCCGCAGTTAGTCAGGCTGACATGATGCACCTAGTTGTTCAGCTTCCTCCGCCGTTTTTACTGTTTGGCGACTTCAATGCCCATCATCCCCTTTGGGGCTCACCTGCATCCTGTCAGAGAGGCTCACTCTTGGTGGATGTCTTCAACCATCTCAATCTTGTCTGCCTCAATACTGGCGCCCCGCCTTTCCTCTCGGACTCTACTCATACCTACTCCCACTTGGACCTCTCGATCTGTTCTACCACTCTTGCCTGTCGGTTCGAGTGGTATGTCCTTTCTGACACCTATTCGAGCGACCACTTTCCCTGTGTCGTTCGTCTCCTGCACCACACCCCATCCACACGTCCTTCGAGCTGGAACATACCGAAAGCTGACTGCGGACTTTACTCCTCCCTGGCGACATTTCCGGACCACGATTTTCTCAGTTGTGACAGTCAGGTCGAATACCTCACGGCTGTTATCAACAATGCTGCCGAACGTTCCATTCCTCATACTACCTCTTCTTCACGTCGCGTTTCCGTCCCCTGGTGGAATGAGGCTTGTAGAGACGCTATCCGTGCTCGACGGCGTGCTTTACGCACCTTTCACCGCCATCCTACGTTGGCGAATTGTGTTGGATACAAACGACTCCGAGCACAATGCCGTAGAGTCATCAAAGACAGCAAAAAAGCTTGTTGGGCCTCTTTCACCAGCTCCTTTAACAGTTTTACTCCCTCTTCTGTCGTCTGGGGTGGACTGCGCCGGCTGTCGGGCATTAAGGCCCACTCCTTGGTACCTGGCCTGACTTCAGGTAATGAGGTCCTTGTTGATCCTGTGGATGTCTCCAACGCCTTCGCCCGCTTTTTCGCGGAGGTTTCAAGCTCTGCCCATTACCACCCTGCCTTCCTTCCCAGGAAAAAGGCAGAAGAGGCTCGGCGACCTTCCTTCCACTCGCTGAATCTGGAAAATTATAATGCCCCCTTTACTATGCGGGAACTCGAACGTGCACTTGCACTGTCCCGGTCCTCTGCTCCAGGGCCAGATGCCATTCACGTTCAGATGCTGGCACACCTTTCTCCGGCAGGCAAAAGCTTCCTTCTTCGTACCTACAATCGCGTCTGGACCGAAGGTCAAGTCCCCATGCGTTGGCGTGACGCTGTCGTTGTTCGTATACCCAAACCCGGGAAGGATAGACACCTTCCTTCTAGTTACCGCCCCATTTCTCTTACAAGCTGTGTCTGTAAGGTGATGGAGCACATGGTTAACGCTCGGTTAGTTTGGATTCTTGAATCTCGACGGCTACTTACCAATGTTCAATGCGGCTTTCGTCGCCGCCGCTCCGCTGTTGACCACCTTGTGACCTTGTCGACATTCATCATGAACAACTTTTTGCGAAAGCGCCAAACGGTAGCCGTGTTCTTCGATTTTGAGAAGGCTTATGATACCTGTTGGAGAGGAGGTATCCTCCGCACTATGCACAGGTGGGGCCTACGCGGTCGTCTGCCCCTTTTTATTGATTCCTTTTTAACGGATCGAAAGTTTAGGGTACGTGTGGGTTCCGTATTGTCCGACGTCTTCCTCCAGGAGAACGGAGTGCCTCAGGGCTCCGTCTTGAGCGTAGCCCTTTTTGCCATAGCGATCAATCCAATTATGGATTGCATTCCACCTAATGTCTCAGGCTCTCTTTTTGTAGATGATTTCGCGATCTACTGCAGTGCCCAGAGAACATGCCTCCTGGAGCACTGCCTTCAGCGTTGTCTAGACAGCCTCTACTCATGGAGCGTGGCAAATGGCTTCCGGTTCTCTGAAGAGAAGACGGTTTGTATCAACTTTTGGCGATATAAAGCGTTCCTTCCGCCATCTTTACATCTCGGTCCCGTTGTTCTCCCATTCGTGGACACAACTAAGTTTCTAGGGCTCACGTTGGACAGGAAACTTTGTTGGTCTCCACATGTCTCTTATTTGGCGGCCCGTTGTACACGTTCCCTTAATGTCCTCAGAGTTCTTAGTGGTTCATCTTGGGGAGCGGATCGCACTGTCCTGCTTCGCTTGTATCGGTCCATAGTCTGATCAAAGCTGGATTATGGGAGCCTCGTCTACTTGTCTGCTCGGCCATCCCTCTTACACCGGCTCAACCCCATCCACCATCGGGGGATACGTCTTGCGACCGGAGCCTTCTACACTAGTCCTGTCGAGAGTCTTTATGCTGAAGCTGCCGAGTTACCATTGACCTACCGGCGCGACATACTGCTGTGTCGGTATGCCGCCGGCTGTTGTCTATGCCCAACCACCCCTCTTACAAATCCTTCTTCGCCGATTCTCTCGACCGTCAGTACGGGTTGTATGTGTCTGCCCTGCTATCCCCCGGAGTCCGCTTCCGTCGCCTGCTTCGACAATTGGAATTTGCCCACCCTACCACCTTCAGAGAGGGTGAGAGCCCGACACCACCACGGCTCCAGGCTCCGGTTCGTATTTATCTCGACCTCAGCTCACTCCCGAAGGAGGGTACTCCGGCTGCAGTGTATTGCTCACGGTTTGTCGAACTTCGTGCTCGACTTGCCGGTCACACCTTTATTTACACCGATGGCTCCAAAACTGACGATGGTGTCGGCTGTGCCTTTGTCGTCGGGGCCGCCACCTTTAAATACCGGCTCCTTGACCAATGTTCCAGCTTTACGGCCGAGCTTTTTTCTCTCCATCAGGCCGTTCAGTATGCCCGCTGCCACCGCCATTCATCGTATGTACTCTGCACCGACTCACTCAGTGCTCTTCAGAGCCTTGGGGCTCCTTATCCGGTCCATCCCTTGATTCAACGGATACTGCAGTCCCTCCATTCTTTCGCTGATAATGGCGGTTCTGTCAGCTTTCTGTGGGTTCCCGGACATGTAGGAGTGCCTGGGAATGAGGCTGCGGATGCTGCAGCCAAGGCTGCAGTCCTCCTGCCTCGGCCAGCCTCCCATTGTGTCCCGTCCTCTTACATTAGTGGGGTTGTTTGTAAGAGGCTTGTCTTTGTGGTGAGATACTTGGTCATCACTTCAAGGAAACAAGCTCCGGGCAGTAAAACTGTTCCCAGCAGCTTGGACAACCTCCTCCCGACCATCTCGGCGAGAAGAGGTCCTTCTGACCAGGTTGCGGATTGGGCATTGCCGGTTTAGCCACCGCTACCTGCTCTCCGGTGACCCTGCCCCGCAGTGCCCTTGTGGTCATGCATTAACAGTGCTCCATGTTTTATTGCCGTGTCCCCGTTTTAGTCAATCTCGTGTTGTCCTGTCTCTGCCATCTACTTTACAGGATATTTTAGCTGATGACGCTCGAGCAGCTGCTCGTGTTCTTCGTTTCATTACTTTGACTGGCTTGTCCAAAGACATCTAACTCCTTCACTTATTTTATCTGCATCTTTGTAAGAACCTTCTGGTGTCCCCCCCATCCCCTTGAGTTTTACTAGATTCTATGTGCTCTAACAATTGTGACTGGGCGCTAATGACCTCAGTAGTTGAGCGCCCTTAAACCCCAAACAAAACAAAAAAATCCTGTACATATGACATCATCTTATGCCGCCGCTACAACAGTTCTAGCCCCATCAGCTCCGCCAACCCAAGTCACCTCTCAGAGCTGGAAGACTACACCTGCCCCTTGATTGGGGGGGGGGGTGCACTTCCCTCCTGTTGCTCCTGAACCACCTACTTTAACAACACCCCTCCCCCCAACGATCGGGGATATCAGTCCCTACTTGTGAGCTGCAGAAGCGTAAGTCGTCTTCAGTTCCTCTCGCTAGGAAGGGATCCCCTGGGAAGGTTTCTGCTAGTGGGAAAGAAGACACTCACCAGTGGCTGAAGTGCCCAAAAGGAGCTGGTTGTAGGACTTCACGATAATCCTCAGTCCTGGAGTCATGTGACCTTTTGATTGCATGACAGGGCGGCTTCCGCCTGGGTTGCTCTACCAGTGATAATCTTGTGTCCCTCAAGTCTGCCATCTGAACAGCCGTTTCCAGACGCCAACACCTGGATGCCGTCTTTTTTGACTTGTGTAATTTAATTATATTGTGTTTATTTATAACCACCCTGTACGACAACCCCCTATGTATCGCTGCCTTTTGGGTAGTGAGGACAATTACAGCACTCACAGAGGCATGTAAGCAATCTTCTTCCCCCTCTTCACAAGTTAATGGAACGGAGAAAACCCTAATAACTGGTACAATGGGACGTACCATCTGCCATACACTTGACAATAGTTTTGAGAGTATAAATATAGGTGTAGATCCAAGGGTGTCCATTTAAACTCCCCAAACGTATCTAACACTTCGGTACATACAAAACTTGATTAACGCTTTAGCAGCACTTCATCGTATTCCATTGACCTTGTCCGTTAGGTTTATTTGATGAGGATCCCAAACATTCTATTGTTTCTCGTGGATAGACCGCACGAATGTTTAGCATGTTGCCTCCATTGCTGGTGCGCTGCTCTTTCGACCTCCTTTATTTGTCCTTAATATATCTGGTTTGAATCATTATCGCTCTGTGTATTATCACCTCGATATAAAACCGATATGACTTGAGTCCAGAAGTTAATTGTTAATTTGAAATCCAGTATAAAGAGACTTGTTTTCCTATTTAGGTGTATCATTTTGCATTAATCTACGCTTAAGAAAAGCTACACAGAGTGGACATACTATCTAATTGCCGTCTATTTCCTACACACATCAAAAATTTTGCATCACCTCAGTTCCCAAAACTCCTGAAGATAGACGTTGATGCTAGATATTGTATCACAGACACAGTCCCTTTGACTGTTCAGAGATGTCACTAAACCTGCCCAAAGATGTAAACAACCATGCATGAGCAGCGCCTATTAGACAGAGGGGTCAGACAGCCGATCAATTCGTCATTCCACAAGGAAAGAGGTACACGGCTCGTGATGTCTGTAGTTCAACCGTGCCTATCCGGTCAATACCGCGGTTCGACCGCGTCCACATTTTTGCTTCATGCCAGGGAGAGCTCTCAACCAGGGAAGCGCCCAGGCTCTGAGGAACCCTTACAGCAACGCCACCATGTTGACTAATGCTTTTCTTGCAGCCACAGGACGTCGTGTTAAGGGTCACTGTGCCCAATAGGCTGCATGATGGCAATTTCACTCCCGACGTCCATGGCGAGGTCCACCTTTGCAACCACGATACCATGCAGCGCAGTACAGATGGGCCCAACACCATGCCGAATGGACTACTCAGGATTGGCATCGTGTTCTCTTCACCAATGAGTGCTGCATATGCCTTCAACCAGACAATCGTTGGAGACGTGTTTGGAGGCAACATGATCAGGCTGAACGTCTTAGATACTGTCCAGCGAGTGCAGCAAGATGGAGGTTCCCTGCTGTTTTGGGTTGACATTATGTGGGGCCGACGTATGCCGCTGGTGGTCATGTAAGGCGCTGTAATGGCTGTACGATACATGAATGAATGCCATCGTCCGACCGATAGTGCAACCATATCGGCATCACATTGGTGAGGCATTCTTCTTCGTGGACGACAATTCGCGCCCCCAACGTGCACATCTTGTAAACGACTTCCTTCAGGATAACAACATCGCTCGACTAGTGGCCAGCGTTTTCTCCAGACATGAAACCTATCGAACATGCCTGGGATGGATTGAAATGGGCTGTTTATAGACCACTCTGAGGGTTCTACGCCGAATCGTCGCTGAGGAATGGGACAATCTGGACCAACAGTGTCTTGATGAATTTGTGGATAGTGTGCCACAACAAATATAGGCATTCATCAATGTAAGAAGACGTGCCACTGGGTATTAGAGATACCGGTGTGTACAGCAGTCTGGACGACCAGCTCTGAAGGTGTTGCTGTAGGGTGATACAACATGCAATGATATTTATTATGGTCTCTGTTCCAAATTTCTGTACAGGTTCCAGAATTCTCGGAACCGAGGTGATGCAAAACGTTTTTTGATATGTGTATAACCCAATGGCGAAATTTCCCTGTAGGCAACAGCCACATTAGCGTTCGCGCAGGAAAGCCCACTTAGTTCGCTGCGCGCGGTTACACCTAGATGTTTTACTGTTGGTACCATATCAACTGATTTTTCACCAATAGCGTAATTGAACAGTAGCAGATTTCTTCGTCCATTTACAAGCAACACGATACATTATTCATTACTACTGTGAAATATACGGGGTTTTTGTTTTCTGGAGGAGAACAATGATTACAGATACGTTGTTTTCAAGGCGTATTTCGAATTCATAGAATCCTCGAGTTTCCACCCGTGTCACGCCGTTAGTTAGCAACAGTATCTTAGTAAACAGACTTGTTGCCGCGTTCTTGTAGTGCCTGATTACTGTGGAGAACTGTCAACCCTCTCGTTAACTATACTGAGCTAAAGAGACCAGCAGGATCCATATAATTCAGTTTCAGTGATGTAGTAATCTACAACAGTGGCTTTAATCATTTTTAGGCGCGATCTTGTGTGTCTCGAACAATGCAGGTGCAACTTGGGCAGCAGACTTACCCATTGGTGTTCACGGAATAAAGACCCCCAACCACCTGTCTCCATCAAGCCTCTATATTGGCGGAGGACATATGTTCTTCTGTGGGGGTAACCTCAGATACACGTTCTACCACTTTTTTCGTGTTGTTTGGAGAGTCTTCTCCTTCAGTACACGAGTTAATGCCGAACTCTGCAGCCTGCCAGAAATAATCCTGATGATGATTGGAGATAAGCGAACACCGGGGAGCTGCCCCCCAGGGAGTCCACAACTCTTTTGTGGATACATGCGTAGCGAGCACAGGACCCCGAGCTAATGTGGCCTTCCTTCCTTTCCGGGCTGCATACCTTCCCTTTCCGCATCCTTCCCGATCCCCCATCTTCGACCCCCCCACCTCACCTCCGCCTCTTTCCTTCCCTTCCCTTTCTCCCCCTTTGGGAGAATGTTTTGTGCCTACGTCCGGAGACGGGCGCTCGAAAATGTAACACATTCTTTGCTTTCTCTGCTTGCAAGTCTTCGTCCTTCCTTTGTCCTTCTCTTTTCCTTACCTCTTTTCTTTGCCCTTTCTACTGCGGCGTTTGAGACCTCTCTTCTTTCCTTTCCCTTTGTTTTTTCCCTTTCTCTTTTTTCCTCCCTGTGCGTGTCTGAAGGCCGATCCACGCATTTCCATGCGTAGCCGGTGACGGGGTAACGCGTAATTCCCCACCCCAGGTAGACAGGTAGGACACGTACGTACCCCCTGGTAATGGCCAGGCCCAGGGAGGGGTGATTACCCAAGCTGATACCTTCCGAAAGTGCCGATTGGTCCCTCCGTCCGTTTCTCGGGAGGTGTGACCTGAGGTGTAAACAATCACCTAAGGCAGGAGTGCCCTCAGAGAGGGCCCCCACAAGGAAGGAGCGCGCCATCAGAGACGCCGGTAATCATGGGGGATACTTTAGCAATGGTTTCCTCATCTTCTACTATGTCTCTCACAAGCGTAAGTTCAATGAGTCTCAGCCACAGACAGTCCTTCCATCGTTGCCACAGTTCCTTGTTGTTTCTCGGTCTGACAAAGGCCACGACTTCTCCAAGGTCAACCCTTTCATTATTCAGAAAGGTGTCGACGCAATTGCAGGTCCTGTAAAATCCTGTTCCAGATTACGAAATGGCACCTTGTTGTTAGAAACAGTCAGTGCCCTCCAGGCACAAAAATTGCTGTGTACTTCACTGCTTCACACCTTACCTGTCCGGGTGGAAGCGCACTGCACTTTAAATTCATCACGTGGGGTCGTTTATACACGCTCCCTCGACGGATTGTCCGACGAGGAAATTCAACACTACCTGTCTGACCAGGGCGTAACGGCTGTTCATAGTCATGAAAAGGGTTGACACCAACATCATTCCAACCTGTACTGTCTTCTTGACATTTGACGTCCGCCCCCGGTAGCTGAGTGGTCAGCGTGACAGACTGTCAATCGAAAGGGCCCGGGTTCGATTCCCGGCTGGGTTGGAGATTTTCTCCGCTCAGGGACTGGGTGTTGTGTTGTCCTAATCATCATCATCATCATCATTTCATCCCCATCGACGTGCAAGTCGCCGAAGTGGTGTCAAATCGGAAGACTTGCACCAGGCGAATGGTCTACCCGACGGGAGGCCCTCATCACACGACATTTCATTTCATTATTTCTTGACATTTGACAAAGTTCAACTCCCATCGAAAATCAAAGTGGGCTATGAGATAATTTCCGTTCGCCCTTACATCCCAAACCCTACGCGTTGCTGTCGGTGTCAGCAGTTCAATCACACCAGCCAGTCCTGTTCCAATCCGGCCAAATGTGTTACGTGTGGCAAGGATGCCCATGAGGGTGCTTGTCCACCTCAATCCCCTCGTTGCATCAACTGTATGGGTGACCACGCTGCTTCCTCTCGAGATTGCCCCATTTTTTTAAAGACGAAAAGCTCATTTAGGAAATCAGAGTGAAGGGAAAGGTGTCGACCTTTGCTGCTCGAAAATTATTCGCCAGTCGAAAGCCCACTGTGCCTCAGACAGGAAAATACAGCACTGTCCTTGCCTCTCCTCGGCCAACAAAGGAGGCAGCCATGCAGACTTGTGATCTCACCTTTAGTGCCACGGTCGTCAGATCGACCAGCACAAAGGTCGCCCGTTCACTTTCGCCTTCTCACTCTATGGCTCACCCTTCATCGGGTTCTGCTAAATCTTGAGCCGAAAAGTCAGACACAAAGACTTTGAAAAAAGAGCATACTCGTGAAGATTTTTTACGTACCCCAACTTCATCGGTTCCTCCTTCATCTAAACATCATATTTCCAAGAAGGCTAATAAGAAACCCAGTTCATCCCCTTCTCCGCCAAGGCGTGTCACATCTACAGCACCACCTGGCGGAAATCGCCCTCGTCCGTCTTCTGTGCCGCCGAGGCGCACTGCTGGCGGCCGATCAACCGGCCGATCGCTTGTGGCAGGAGCTGCTCCTGAACAACCTATGGATCAGGATCTTCTGCCTTCGGCTGAATGCCATTCCATGCTGTCGGTCGCAAGCTCTGAGCAGTCGTTGAGTTGACGGCAACCTTGGTCACATTCCTCCATTTTCTGTTCACGCTATGTCCATTATCCACTGGAATATCCACGGCATTCGAGCCAATCGGGATGAATTGTCGATCCTCTTACGATCCTACTCGCCGGTCATCTTCTGTCTTCAGGAAACAAAGCTGCGTCCCCATGACTGCTTTGTTCTCCCCCATTTTCAGTCTGTCCGATTTGATCTCCCATCTGTTGAAGGCACACTCCAGCCCATGGAGGACTCACTATTCTTCTCCATGATACTCTCCATTATCACCCAATCCACTTAAACACTTCCTTCCAAGCTGTCGCTGTCCGTCTATCCCTTTCTGGATATACCTTTTCTCTTTGTACTGTATACATTCCATCGTCCACACCAATGGCACGAGCTGATCTCCTTCATCTTCTTGGTCAGCTTCCACCCCCCTATTTGCTGGTTGGGGACTTCAATGCCCACCACCCGCTTTGGGGATCTCCACATCCTTGTCCACGTGGCTCACTATTGCTAGACGTCTTCCACCAAGCGGATCTAGTTTGACTCAACACTGGGGTCCCTACATTTTTTTGTCTGCCTTCACGACAAATTCTCTCATTTGGACTTTTCGGTCGGTACCGTTCCGCTAGCTCGGCGCTTCGAATGGTTCGACCTTGATGATACACACTCGAGTGATCACTTTCCATGTGTCCTTAGACTACAGCCTCAACTGTCCTATATGCGCCCGCGACGCTGGAAGTTTGCCCAAGCCGATTGGACACTTTTTTCATCTCTAGCGACATTCGATGACCGTCACTTTCCTAGCGTTGACGATGAGGTCACACATATTAGACGTTATTCTTACAGCTGCGGAACGTTCAATACCACGCACCTCCGAATTGCCCCGGCGCCCCCCAGTTCCTTGGTGGAACGTCCGCCCCGGTAGCTGTGTGGTCAGCGTGACAGACTGTCAATCCTAAGGGCCCGGGTTCGATTCCCGGCTGGGTCGGAGATTTTCTCCGCTCAGAGACTGGGTGTTGTTGTCCTAATCATCATCATTTCATCCCCATCGACGCGCAGGTCGCCGAAGTGGCGTCAAATTGAAAGACCTGCACCAGGCGAACGGTCTACCCGACGGGAGGCCCTAGCCACACGACATTTCCATTTTTCCTTGGTGGAACGAGGCATGCCATGACGCAATACGTGAGCGGCGACGTGTCCTTCGCGTTTTCCGCCACCATCCTACTTTGGCCAACTGTATCCGCTATAAGCAGTTCCGTGCGCGATGCCGTCGCGTCATCCGCGATAGCAAGAAGGCAAGCTGGAAATTCTTTATTAGCTCATGTAACACCTTCACTCCCTCCTCGGAAGTTTGGAGTCGGATTCGACGATTATCAGGTGCGTCTAGTTTCTCCCCGGTCTCTGGGCTCACTGTCGGGCGTGATACGTTAGTGGACCCCGTCGCAATTTCTAACTCCTTGGGTAAACACTTTGCTGAGATTTCGAGTTCTTCAAATTACCCGCCAGCGTTTCTCCCGAAGAAACGTGCAGCGGAAGTGCAACCTCTTGCGTTCTTCTCTTAAAATCGCGAAAGCTATAATACTGTTTTCTCCATGCGGGAACTCCAACATGCACTCTATTCTTCTCGCTCCTCCGCCCCAGGACCGGATGGTATCCACATCCAAATGTTGCTGCATTTATCAACCCATAGTCTGCGTTACATCCTTCGCATTTATAATCGAATTTGGACCGACAGTACTTTTCTCAGACGATGGCGGGAAGCTATCGTCGTTCCTGTTCCGAAATCTGGAAAGGACAAACGTCTCCCCTCTAGCTATCGCCCCATTTCTCTCACGAGTAGTGTATGTAAGGTTTTGGAGCGTATGGCGAATTGCCGTTTAGCTTGGTGGCTGGAGTCCCGCAGTCTTTTAACACCTGCCCAATGCGGTTTCCGAAACCATCGTTCTGCAGTTGACCATCTTGTTTCTCTCTCCACTTATATCATGAAAAATTTTCTCCGGAAACGCCAAACAGTAGCAATATTTTTTGATCTGGAGAGAGCATACGATACCTGTTGGAGGACAGGCATCCTCTGCACACTGTTCTCTTGGGGCTTTCGAGGTCGGCTGCCCCTTTTCCTTCGCGAATTTATGGCAGAGCGCACATTTAGAGTGCGGGTGAACACTACTCTCTCCCATACTTTCTCCCAAGAAAACTGGTTACCCCAGGGCTCCGTGCTAAGTGTTGTACTGTTTGCTATTGCCATAAATCCAATTATGGATTGTCTCCTTCCTGATGTCTCGGGCTCCCTCTTTGTGGACGATTTTGCGATCTACTACAGCTCTCAACGGACCAGCCTTCTTGAACGACGTCTTCAAGGATGCTTCGATCGCCTCTACTCTTGGAGCACCGAAACCGGCTTCCGTTTTTCTCCCAGTAAGACCGTTTGTGTTAACTTTTGGCGACGTAAGGAGTTTCTTCCACCTTTCTTACATCTCGGACCTGTCAACCTTCCGTTTTCGGACGTCGCTAAATTCTTGGGTCTTATGTTTGACAGAAAACTGTGCTGGTCCTCCCACGTTTCCTATCTTTCGGCTCGCTGTCTGCGATCGCTCAACACCCTCTGTGTCCTGAATGGTACCTCCTGGGGAGCGGACAGAGTGGTCCTTCTCCGCCTCTATCGCGCCTTAGTGCGCTCGAAATTGGACCCCCCAGGGGGTCCACAACTCTTTTGTGGATACGTGCGTGGCGAGCACGGGGCCCCGAGCCATTGCAGCCTTCTTTCTCTCCAAACTACATTGGAAGCGGTTGCTGTTAGGGTCCACTTAGACTCTGCAGTCACAGTATGCAATCTTTATCTCCCTCCTGACAGGACTCTTACACCTGCTGCCTTAACCACCCTTCTTCAGCAACTTCCTCCTCCCTTCCTCCTCCTTGGGGATTTTAATGCTCATCATCCTTTGTGGGGCAGTGCCTTTCCATCTAGACGAGGTCTTCTTATAGACCAATTTATTGCAGACCACGACCTGTGCCTTCTTAATGATGGCTCCCCTACTCATTTCAGTGCTGGTCATGGTACCTTTTCTGCCATTGATCTTTCTCTTTCTTCTCCCTCTCTCCTCCCTTCATTACACTGGTCGCCACATGACGACCTTTGTGATAGTGACCATTTCCCGTTGGTTATCACGCTCCCTTCCCGCTCCCCGATGGAGAGGTTACCTCGTTGGTCTTTCCACCGCGCCGATTGGCCTCTATATACTGCACAGGTCGAGTTTTCTCCCTCTTTGTCGGGTTGTATTGATGACGTCCTACGTGACGTGTCTGACGCGATTGTTCGCGCTGCTAACCTTGCTGTCCCGCGCTCATCTGGACCATTTCGTCGTCGGCAAGTCCCGTGGTGGAGTACGGCCATTGCCATTGCCATCCGTGATCGCCGTCGAGCTTTGCAACACTTTAAGAGGCACCCATCTGTAGCCAGCCTTTCTACCTTTAAGCGCCTTCGCGCTAAAGCCCGTTATTTAATCAAACAGAGCAAGCGGATATGTTGGGAACGATTCGTTTCTTCCCTTGGTTCCACTGTCCCTCCGTCACGGGTATGGGCTACACTTCGCTCTCTCCAAGGTTGCCATCGGCAGTCCATCCTCCCAGGCCTTCACCTCCCAGATGGCATTTGTACGGACCCATTAGTTCTCGCAGAACATCTTGCGACCCATTTTGCAGTGGCATCAGCGTCGGCCTCCTATCCAGCTGCTTTCCTTCATCAAAAACAGCAGGCTGAAGCTGTCACCTTATGTTTCACCACTTGTGAGTCAGAATCTTACAACGAACCTTTCACTGAATGGGAATTTCTTTCTGCTCTATCTTCTTCTCACGATACGGCCCCTGGCCCAGATTCCATTCATAACCAGCTGCTTCAACATCTCAGTGCTCTACAACGGCACCATCTTCTTCGGGTGTTTAACCGTATCTGGCTCCAGGGTGACTTCCCTTCTCAGTGGAGGGATAGCATTGTGGTTCCTGTCCTTAAGCCTGGTCAGAACCCCCTATCTGTTGACAGCTATCGGCCAATTAGTTTGACCAATGTTGGTTGTAAGTTACTTGAACGGCTGGTAGCCCGTCGGCTCACTTGGGTCCTCGAATCTCGGGATCCATTGTCCCCTTACCAGTGTGGCTTTCGAGAGGGACGATCTCCAATCGATCATTTACTTCGCTTGGAATCCGCAGTTCGGCAGGCTTTTTCCCAGCGCCGCCATTTGGTTGCAGTGTTTTTTGACCTTCGCAAGGCCTATGACACGGCCTGGCGCCATCACATCTTACTAACCCTTCATCAGTGGGGTCTTCGGGGCCCACTCCCGATTTTTATCCGCCAGTTCCTGATCCATCGGTCATTCAGAGTTCGAGTTGGTACTGCTTTTAGTTCTCCACGGACCCAGGAGACGGGCATCCCACAGGGTTCTGTCTTGAGTGTCCTTCTTTTCCTCATTGCTATCGATGGACTTGTGGCCTCTGTCGGTCCCTTGGTCGCCCCTGCCCTGTATGTGGATGATTTCTGCATTTGGGTTAGTTCCTCTTCGATGCCATCTGCAGAACGGCAGCTCCAGGTGGCTATACGGCGTGCCTCTGCATGGACCCTCTTACACGGGTTTCAATTCTCTCCTTTAAAATCGCGGGTGGTCCACTTCTGTCGCCGTACTACGGTCCACCCTGATCCAGAGCTATATCTCGCTGCACAAAGATTGCCTGTGGTTCTACAGTTTCGTTTCCTAGGTCTTCTTTTCGACAACAAGCTCACTTGGCTGCCCCATATCAGACTCCTGAAGGTAGGATGTTTCCGTAAACTCAATGTCCTTCGCTTCCTTGCCCACTCCTCTTGGGGTGCGGACCGTTCCCTCCTCCTCCGTCTTTATCGTGCTCTAGTTCTGTCACGTTTGGACTATGGTTGTCAAGTTTATGGTTCAGCTGCTCCTTCCACGCTGCACGTGCTGGATCCGGTCCACCATCGTGGTATCCGTTTGGCCACCGGTGCCTTCCCTACTAGCCCTGTTGATAGTCTCCTGGTTGAAGCTGGGATCCCCCCCCTTTCTGTTCGGCGGTCCCAGCTTCTGGTGTCTTATGCCCTTACTAACCGTTCTTCTCCCGCTCATCCTTCCTATTCTATCCTATTCCCAGACCATGGACGTCGCCCGCCTGACTCCCGCCCTCGGGCGGGTTTACCGGTTGGACTGCGCCTTGCGTCTCTTAACCGTGATTTTCGGCTTCCTTCTTTGTCCTGTCTTCCTCGCTCCCTCCCCTCCACCCCTCCTTGGTTAGTTCCTCGGCCTCGACTTCGGATGGATCTCCGCCGCGGTCCGAAAGATTCCATCCCCCCGGTGGTGTTCCGTTCCTTTTTCCGCCAAATTTTATGGGAGTTTCGGGATGCTGTTGTTTTTTACACTGATGGCTCTAAATCTGCTGATCATGTTGGGTACGCCTTCACGTCCTTTGTTGGAACGGAAAATCATCTACTGCCACCCTCATGTGGGGTGTTTACTGCGGAATTGATGGCAATTTCCCGGGCCCTTACCTTTATTAAACAATCCCAACAAAACCGCGTTTTGATATGTACGGACTCGATGAGTGGCCTTCTTGCTATCGACCGGTGTTTTTCGCGCCATCCCTTGGTCTCTGCCATCCATGACCATCTCGCTGATCTTCACCGTGCTGCTTGTTCCATTGACTTCTTATGGGTCCCGGGCCATGTGGGTATCCCGGGTAATGAGCTCGCTGATCGTTTGGCTGGGGGAGCAGTTACTTACCCCCCGTTTTCTGTAACCCCTCCTGCAGCGGATTTACGGCTTCACATCAAATCCCACTTTGCACAGTCATGGGCCAATTCTTGGGAGGCTACTCCACTGTCTAATAAACTTCGTGCCATTAAGGTGAATCCAGGCCCATGGCGTTCTTCCTTTCGCCTCTCCCGCAAGGACTCGACCACACTGTCGTCTCCGCATTGGCCATACCAGGCTGACCCATGGTTTCCTTTTGCGTGATGAGCCACCCCCGCTATGTGGTTGTGGAGCCTTCCAGTCAGTGGCCCACATTTTGGTTGAATGCCCCCTTCTTTTGGCTCTGCGTGCTAAGTACAGACTCCCCCACACTTTACCTTTGATGTTGGCTGACGATTCCCAGATGGTCTCTCTGGTTCTAGGTTTCCTCCGGGAGAGTGGTTTTTATTCTCAGTTTTAAAGTTTTTAATCTCCCTCTGGTGTTGGGGCAGGGCGGTGAGTGTTTGGGTGTCTCCCACTGTAGGCAGTGTTTGGAGATTCCCGATTCACCTCCCTGACCGGAATCCTCTTTTCTTTCCCTTTTACTCTGTTTTTACCTCTTCTTTTTAAGGCTTGGTTAGTTTTTCTATTCCCATACGTACTTTCTGCATTATAGCAGTTGTACCTTTTAAGTCACAGGTGGTCTTGCCTATGCTGCTTCAGCATAGTGTTGGGTTCGTTCTCTTGCCAACTTCCCTCATTTGTTTTTACTATTGACAAAGTCACTGCCCTTTTACGTTTCCCCTTTTTCCGTTTTATTGTTCTGACTTTTCTGAGATGTCCCGTTAGCAGAATGGAGTCTATTTGAAACAAGGGACTGATGACCTTGCTGTTTGGTCCCTTTAACCTCAAACAACCAACCAACCATCGAAATTGGACTATGGAAGCATAGTTTACTCCTCTGCTCGGCCGTCTATTCTTCGGCGTCTCGACTCTATCCACCACCGTGGATTACGTTTAGTGTCTGGAGCTTTTTACACCAGCCCTGTGGAAAGCCTTTATGCTGAGACTGCTGAACCTCCACTCTCCAATCGGCGAGCAGTCCTTCTGAGTCGTTATGCTAGCCACCTGTCTTCCATGCCTCCTAATCCAGCCCATGACCTTTTTTTCGACGCCTCCTTTGATGTAGGGTATGCAGGCCGCCCTTCCTCCCTACTACCACCGGGAGTCCGCTTCCGTCAATTGCTCCATTCTCTTTCCTTCCGCTTTCCTAAAACCTTCTTGACAACATGGGGTACAGCACCGACTTGGCTCCGTCCCCGGATCTGCCTGCTCCGTGACCTTTGTCAATTTCCAAAGGATGGTACCCCTTTACTTGTTTATCGTCGGGCATTTGCTGCTCTATGTGCACAAATAAATGAAGCCACATTTATTTACACTGATGGCTCGAAAACATCGTTAGGTGTAGGCAGTGCCTATATTGTTGGCGACACCCCAAATCAATTTCGGCTTCCCAACCAGTGTTCGGTTTATACTGCGGAGCTTTACGCTGTTCTCCAGGCTGTCCACTACATCCGCCGCCATCAGCGGATACAGTATGTTATCTGCTCAGATTCTCTCAGCTCTCTCCTCAGTCTCCAAGCTCTTTACCCTTTCCACCCTCTGGTCCACCGGATTCAGGACTGTCTGCGCTTGCTCCACCTGGGGGGCGTCTCGGTGGCGTTCCTCTGTCTCCCGGGACACGTTGGTATCGGTGGAAATGAGGCGGCCGATATAGCGGCCAAGGCTGCAATCTCTTTTCTCCAGCCAGCTATTCAGTCGATTCCCTTCGCCGATCTACGGAGCATTTTATGTCGTCGTGTTGTTCTTTTATGGCACGCACATTGGTCGACACTTCCCCATAATAAATTGCGGGACGTGAAAACTCTTACTTGTGCTTAGACCTCTTCCTCCCGAACGCGTCGTCGGGAGGAAGTAATTTTAACTAGACTCCGGATAGGGCACTGTCTTTTTAGCCATCGACATGTTTTAAGCGGCGATCCTCCCCCCACTCTGTCCCCACTGCTCTCAGCTGTGGACGGTAAGACACCTTTTAATTGAGTGCCCCTATTTTAATCCGTTACGCTCCCGTCTACAGCTATCGCCTGATATATCATAGATTTTAGCAGATGACACGCGCTCAGCCGACCGCGTTCTCAAGTTTATTAGTGCCAGTGAAATGACGTCAGTCATTTGAAGCTTTTTTTGGGGGACAACAAACCCCTTTCTGTAGTGGATTTTTAAGCCTTCCTTCTGCTTTTAGTTTCTCCAATTTTATGACTTTCGTTCCCGTTGCTACTGGTTTTCAATTTCGGTTTTTTACTGTTTCCTAAGTCACGGACCGGGCGCTAATGACCATAGCAGTTTTGCGCCCTAAAAAAACCAAAACAAAAAAAAAGCTGTGGACGGTAAGACGCCTTTTACTGGAGTGCCCCTACTTTACTCCGTTACGCGTCCGTCTACAGCTGTCGCCTGATATATATTCTATTTTAGCAGATGACACCTCGAGTTTATTAGTGCCAGTGAGATGACGTCAGTCATTTAAAGCTCTTTTTGGGGACACCCCCCCCTTCTATAGTGGATTTTTAAGCTTTCCTTCTATTTTCAGTTTCTCCAATTTTTTGAGTTTCGTTCCCATTTCTGCCTTTTTCTAAGTCAGACTGGGCGCTAATGACCGTAGCAGTTTTGCGCCCTAAAACCATAACAAAAGAAAGGGAGCTGCGGGCACACAACCCCCCCCCCCCCCCCCAAGTGTCTCAGCCGGTACTTCGCCCCCTTCCACTATCCCTCAAATACTGTGGGAACCTCGTGCGGGTCGAAATTCAAATGCCTGCACTTTCTTTGTTTTCCGAAGCAAGCGCAAAACATGGCGGCGTTTATTACTAAAAAGGAAAATTGTTCCAAAAATAGTTCATGTTTTCTAGTCTGTAAACAAGCAGAAAGAAATGTTTGGCCTCAGAATGCGCCTGAAATAGCAGTACATGAATTTATACTTGTCTTACTACAAATTTAAAATAAAGCAGAAACCTAGTTCCTCATATTGAAATTTTAAATTGTATTTTAATACATTATTATTAGCATAAGTTCATACAGTAATATATTTAACACTTCGGAATGATTTTGTTGGGAGGCTGCTTTCATTTTAAATATTAAAACACAGTTTTCGCTTCTCGAATTAAATCACAGCAGTATTACAGATTGCATCCGCAGAAAAGTGTCGTCACTTCGAAAATTTTTACTGCAACTAATAGTCCGTAAAATACACGCCAGTCCCACGAAATTATCACAGATAATTAAGGAATCTGGACATCCAGTTGTAGCAATACTTTGTTACGTGCTCATCAAAAATCTCTGTATAGTGTTCGACCATGAGGTTGGTTTGCAGCAGTACGCCATTCCCCTCCTTTGTCTGCCTCCCTCTTCATTTCCGCATGTGTAGTGCATCCCACACAATTTAAAATCTGATGCATACATGACATCTTAGTCGTCCCCAGTTTCCTTCCCTCGATTCGTAGGGACGACGCAGCATGTAATCATGGATGGATAGTAATCAGATGTAGAAGTAACTTCAGGTGTTCCCCAGGGAAATGTGTTGGTGCCCTTGCAGACAATATTAATAGTAAAATCAGGGGTTTTGCAGGTGATGCATATATCTATAATGAAGTACTACCTGAAAGATACTGTGTAAACATTGTCAGACCTTGATAACATTCCAAAGTGGTGCGAAGATTGTCAACTTGCTCTAAATGTTCAGAAATTTAAAATTGTGCACCACACAAAACGAGAATCATAGTATACTACAGTATCAGCGAGCCACAGAGGGAATCAGCCAACTCAAACAAATACCTGGCTGTAACAGTTTATAGGGATATGACATGGAATGATCACATAGGCTCAGTTGTGGATAAAGCAGGTGGCAGACTTCAGTTTATTGGTAGAATACTGGGAAAGTGCAATAAGTCTACAAAGGAGATAGCTTACAAAACACTCGTGCGACAGGTTCTAGAAAATTGCTCAAGTGGGTGGGATCAGTATCAAATGGGACTAACGGGATATTGAACATATACAGAGGACAGCGCAAATGGTCGCAGGTTTATTTAATCCGCGGGAAAGTATTACAGAGGGGCTAAAGAAACTAAACTGGCACACTCTTGAAGATAGACGAAAACTATCCTGAGAAAGTCTACTAACAAAGTTTCAAGAACCGGCCTTAAATGATGACTCTAGGAATATTCTACAACCCGCTACGCATCGCTCACATAGAAATCGTGGTGATAAAATTAGAATAATTACTGCACGCACAAAGTCAATCAGTCGTTCTTCCCATGCTCCATAAGTGAATGGAACATGAAGAAACCCTAATAACTGATACAACTGGGCATCCCTCTGTCATGCATCTCACGGTCGTTTGTAGAGTGTAGATTTAGATGTAGAATAGCTACTCCTGCTGTTGTTACAGTAATGTTATTGCCTTAAAATATGTCCTTAGAGTTTCTCTTTTTTGGATCTGCCTCCTCTGAGATTTGGTTTCCTTCACTGTTAATTGGCAATAACTCTCTCTCGCGCACTCGCGCCAGCTTTGGGGTATACTGAATCTTTTTTGACTATGGTATATTTTATAAATATGGATGAATATTATGAAATTGTGGAAATTTATGCTTCAGCTAGTGTAAACTACGGTGGATGTAACTTAAGCTTATAGTATATTCATATATTTCTTCAAACTTAATGCATCCCAATTTAATTTTCTGTTATATTATTTAAATATACGGATGAGACTCGTTTCCTTTAATATTTACATATTCACACAGAAATATTAGTACGTGGAATAATTAGGGGTATCACTTCTTATCCTTAATTAAAAGTAAATGAACTAGATATTACACACACACAACCTTTTTTGACTTTATATTAAAAATTATTTTTACCAGAAAATGCACACAATACTACTGAACGCACAATATTATCACTTTCTAATTTATTTTACTCCTTTCACCTTTTTTGCTTGAAGTCAAGATCAGTAGGCAAGTGGCATACGGAAAAATGGTTAATTTTTTTTATCTCAGGGAAATTTCTGTCTGGCTTCTCGCCTCGTGAGAAATTCAGAATCATTTGATTTCATCTCGTGAGTATCGCGTTGACACTGTAGGAAAAAATGTAGTAAAGAAAAATCTATAACATTTCTAAACTGGAAATTTGGGATTGCTATTACGAAATGAACGCAGAAATGTTAAACAATTATTATGTAACGATGTAAATATTTTGTACAGAAATCTAACATTTTGTGAATAATTCTCACAGTTTTGAACATAACAATGAATTGTGCCGTATTTCGGCGAAATACTTGGAAATTACAATAATCTTAGCTCAACTCTGGAGCGAAAGAATAAAGCATTCATGATGTCGTATTAGTACTCGCAATTGACGATAATAATAGAAAGATTAAAAAATTCCCAGCAGTAATAAAAGTTTAGTTCATTCGTACAAAATGGAAGAAAATAGGAGTTTGATAGCGTAAGATGCTTTCGGAAAGGCGCGCGATTAAAGAAAAGAAAGAAAAAACGAACGCACATTCTTATATAGAACAAAATACAGATAATGATACGCCGCTCTAATTATTCTGGGCGTACATATTCGCTGACTTGCAGCGCAGTTCATTGACTTCGTGATTAAATTATGTCTTTAAACCTTAATACTTTGATAGAAAAAGAAATTAGTATGTTACTACTTCGCGGGAAGGGCATAATATCGCCTCCCGGACGGGTATTTTAAAACTATTTACAATATGTTTGAAATTGCCGTCCATTTTTGCAATAATAGATTCTCTGATCAGTCATAGACAGGTATCGGTTATTCCAATTTATAATAGGGTTTACATTCGCTTTACAATGGCTTTTTATCACTGACATGTGCACCCTCACATTTTGACTACGGCTTTGTTAAATTTCGACGGGCTCTCCCATTCGGCAGTGGAGGCTCCGCGAAAAACAAAACCATTTAAAAAAACGCCCCTTGAACCGAGGGTTGCACATGTCTATTAGTTGTATTACAAACAGGTCTTTATATTTTCAAATGGTAGTTGTTGTTGTTGTTGTTGTTGTCTTCAGTCCTGAGACTGGTTTGATGCAGCTGTCCATGCCACTCTATCCTGTGGAAGCTTCATCTCCCAGTACCTACTGCAACCTACATCCTTCTGAATCTGCTTAGTGTATTCATCTCTTGGTCTCCCTCTACGATTTTTACCCTCCACGCTAAATTTGTGATCCCTTGATGCCTCAGAACATGTCCTACCAACCGGTCCCTTCTTCTTCTCAAGTTGTGCCACAAACTCCTCCTCCTCCCCAATTCTATTCAATACCTCCTCATTAGTTACGTGACCTACCCATCTAATCTTCAGCATTCTTCTGTAGCACCACATTTCGAAAGCTTCTATTCTCTTCTTGTCCAAACTATTTATCGTCCATGTTTCACTTCCATACATGGCTACACTCCATACAAATACTTTCAGAAACGACTTCCTGACGCTTAAATCTATACTCGATGTTAACAAATTTCTCTTCTTCAGAAACGCTTTCCTTGCCATTGCCAGTCTACATTTTATATCCTCTCTACTTCGACCATCAGTTATTTTGCTCCCCAAATAGCAAAACTCCTTTACTACTTTAAGTGTCTCATTTCCTAATCTAATTCCCTCAGCATCACCCGACTTAATTCGACTACATTCCATTATCCTAGTTTTGCTTTTGTTGATGTTCATCTAATATCCTCCTTTCAAGACACTGTCCATTCCGTTCAGCTGCTCTTCCAGGTTCTCTGCTGTCTCTGACAGAATTACAATGTCATCGGCGAACCTCAACGTTTTTATTTCTTCTCCATGGACTTTAATACCTACTCCGAATTTTTGTTTCCTTTACTGCTTGCTCAATATACAGATTGAATAACATCGGGGACAGGCTACAACCCTGTCTCACTCCCTTCCCAACCACTGCTTCCCTTTCATGTCCCTCGACTTTTATAACTGCCATCTGGTTTCTGTACAAATTGTAAATAGGCTTTCGCTCCCTGTATTTTACCCCTGCCACGTTTAGAATTTGAAAGAGAGTATTCCAGTCAACATTGTCAAAAGCTTTCTCTAAGAAATGTAGGTTTGCCTTTCTTTAATCAATTTTCTATGATAAATCGTAGGGTCAATATTGCCTCACGTGTTCCAACATTTCTGCGGAATCCAAACTGATCTTCTCCGAGGTCGGCTTCTACCAGTTTTTCCATTCGTCTGTAAAGAATTTGCGCTAGTATTTTGCAGCTGTGACTTATTAAACTGATAGTTCGGTAATTTTTACATCTGTCAACACCTGCTGTCTTAGGGATTGGAATTATTATATTCTTCTTGAAGTCTGAGGGTATTTCGCCTGTCTCATACATCTTTCTCACCACATGGTAGAGTTTTGTCAGAACTGGGTCTCCCAAGGCTGTCAGTAGTTCCAATGGAATGTTCTCTACTCCCGGGGCCTTGTTTCGACTCAGGTCTTTCAGTGCTCTGTCAAACTCTACACGCAGTATCGTATCTCCCATTTCATCTTCACCTACATCCTCTTCCATTTCCATAATATTGTCCTCAAGTACATCGCCCTTGTATAGACCCTCTATATACTCCTTCCACCTTTCAGCTTTCCCTTCTTTGCTTAGAACTGGGTTACCATCCGAGCTCTTGATATTCATACAAGTGGCTATCTTTTCTCCAAAGGTCTCTTTAATTTTCCTCTAGGCAGTATCTATCTTACCCCTAGTGATATGCGCCTCTACATCCTTACATTTGTCCTCTAGCCATCCCTGCTTAGCCATTTTGCACTTCCTGACGATCTCATTTCTGAGACGTTTGTATTCCTTTTTGCCTGCTTCATTTACCGCGTTTTTATATTTTCTCCTTTCATCAATTAAATTCAATATTCCTTCTGTTACCTAAGGATTTCTACTAGCCCTCATCTTTTTATCTACTTGATCCTCTGCTGCCTTCACTACTTCATCCCCTCGGGGAGCGGATCGCACTGTCCTGCTTCGCTTGTATCGGTCCATAGTCCGATCGAAGCTGGATTATGGGCGCTTCGTCTACTCGTTCGCTCGGCCATCCCTCTTACGCTGGCTCAACTCCATCCACCATCGGGGGATACGTCTTGCGACCGGAGCCTTCTACACTAGTCCTGTCGAGAGTCTTTATGCTGAAGCTGCCGAATTACCATTGACCTACCGGCGCGACGTACTGCTGTGTCGGTATGCCTGCCGGCTGTTGTCTATGCCCGACCACCCCTCTTACCAGTCCTTCTTCGCAAATTCTCTCGACCGGCAGTAGGGGTTGTATGTGTCTGCCCTGCTGCCCCCCGGAGTCCGCTTCCGGCGCCTGCTTCGACAATTGGATTTTGCCCTCCCAGCACCTTCAGCGAGGGTGAGAGCCCGACACCACCTTGGCTCCAGGCTCCGGTTCATATTTATCTCGACCTCAGCTCACTCCCGAAGGAGGGTACTCTGGCTGCAGTGTATTGCTCACGGTTTGTCGAACTTCGTGCTCGACTTGCCGGTCACACCTTCATTTACACCGATGGCTCCAAAACTGACGATGGTGTCGGCTGTGCCTTTGTCGTCGGGGCCGCCACCTTTAAATACCGGCTCCTCGACCAATGTTCAAGCTTTACGGCCGAGCTTTGTGCTCTCCATCAGGCCGTTCAGTATGCCCGCCGCCACCGCCATTCATCGTATGTACTCTGCTCTGACTCACTCAGTGCTCTTCAGAGCCTTGGAGCTCCCTATCCGGTCCATCCCTTGATTCAATGGATACAGCAGTCCCTCCATTCTTTCGCTGATAATGGTTCTCCTGTCAGCTTTCTGTGGGTTCCCGGACATGTAGGAGTGCCTGGGAATGAGGCTGCGGATGCTGCAGCCAAGGCTGCAGTCCTCCTGCCTCGGCCAGCCTCCCATTGTGTCCCGTCATCTGACGTTCGTGCGGATGTATGTAAGAGGCTTGTGTCGTTGTGGTGGGATGCTTGGTCATCCCTCCAAGGAAGCAAGCTCCGGGCAGTAAAACCGCTCCCAACTGCTTGGACAACCTCCTCCTGACCATCTCGGCGAGAGGAGGTCCTTCTGACCAGGTTGCGGATTGGACATTGCCGGTTTAGCCACCGTTACCTGCTCTCCGGTGACCCAGCCCCGCAGTGCCCTTGTGGTCAGGCATTAACAGTGCGCCATGTTTTATTGTCGTGTCCCCGTTTTAGTCAATCTCGTGTTGTCCTGTGCCTGCCATCTACTTTACCAGATGTTTTAGCTGATGACGCTCGAGCAGCTGCTCGTATTCTGCGTTTTATAACTTTGACTGGCTTGTCCAAAGACATCTAACCTTTTTACTTATTTTATCTGCATTTTTGTCAGGTCCTTCTGGTGTCCCCCCCATCCCCTTGAGTTTTACTAGATTCAATGTGCTCTAACAACAGTGACTGGGCGCTAATGACCTCAGTAGTTGAGCGCCCTTAAACCCCACCAAAAAAAAAAAAAAAACTACTTCATCCCTCAGAGCTACCCATTCTTCTTCTACTGTATTTCTTTCCCCCATTCCTGTCAATTGTTCCCTTATGCTCTCCCTGAAATTCTGTACAACTTCTGGTTTAGTCAGTTTATCCAGGTCCCATCTCCTTAAATTCCCACCTTTTTGCAGTTTCTTCAATTATAATGTACAGTTCATAACCAATAGATTGTGGTCAGAGTCCACATCTGCCCCTGGAAATGTCTTACAATTTAAAACCTGGTTCCTAAATCTGTCTTACCATTATATAATCTATCTGATACCTTCTAGTATCTCCAGGATTCTTCCATGTATACAACCTTCTTTTATGATTCTTGAACCAAGTGTTAGCTATGATTAAGTTATGCTCTGTGCAGAATTCTACCAAACCGCTTCCTCTTTCATTTCTCTCCCCCAATCCATATTCACCCACTGTTTCCTTCTCTCCCTTTTCCTACTCTCGAATTCCAGTCACCCATGACTATTAAATTTTCGTCTCCCTTCACTACCTGAATAATTTCTTTTATCTCATCATACATTTCATCAATTTCTTTGTCATCTGCAGAGCTAGTTGGCATATAAACTTGTACTACTGTAGTAGGCGTGGGCTTCGTGTCTATTTGGCCACAATAATGCGTTCAGTATGCTGTTGGTAATAGCTTACCCGCACTCCTATTTTTTTTTATTCATTAATAAACCTACTCCTGCATTACCCCTATGGTAGTTAGACATTGCATAATTATTGATGTTTTCAATAAAATTCCCAATGCATTGTCATTCACTAATTTTTAGTTTGCACTGTTTGGAAGTTATGCTTTTGTAGAATATTACCATGTAGAAAATATTTAAAGTCAATTCATTGAACTAGTTGGTTGGTTGGTTGTTTTGGGGAAGGAGACCAGACAGCGTGGTCATCGGTCTCATCGGATTAGGGAAGGATGGGGAAGGATATCGGCCGTGTCCTTTCAGAGGAACCATCCCGGCATTTGCCTGGAGTGATTTAGGGAAATCACGGAAAACCTAAATCAGGATGGCCGGACGCGGGATTGAACCGTCGTCCTCCCGAATGCGAGTCCAGTGTCTAACCACTGCGCCACCTCGCTCGGTCATTGAACTAGTGTTCTACCATGTTGATATCTTACGAATCCTTAAATATTTCAACTTAAATCTTAATTACCTACTTTATCATAGAACAACAAATATACTTTTTGTTATTAACATCATATTAGTACGGATATTCCTCTGGATTATGATTTCACAATAAATCATAAATTGAAAAAAGGAAAAATCTTAAATATTTCACAATACCGTTGCATAAAATTTGTGTTACTGTGAATTAACCAGATTTTAATGGTGTACTTTAAAACGTTACTGTGTGTGTAGTGTATTATTGTGGGTATTTTATTTTTCATAACAGCGTCCTATTTAAATCTTCATGTGATGAAATGACGAGTGACTTGATTGAAGCGTTGGTTGCGGTAACGAAAAAAAAATTTCGTCTCATTTCTCTGGATCGCGGCCTGTTATGGATGGATGGCACCTCAGTGTAGGTGGTCATGAAAAAAGTCATGTTGTAATAGCGGTATATGTAGATGCTAGTTTATCGCCCGATAAGGTAAGTTGGTTTATTAGGCAAGTGCCGAGTCCTGAATCTTCCCGTTCTTTCATAATACGAGGGTAATCCCAAAAGTAAGTCTCCTATTTTTTTATAAGTACGTAGACCTGTTTATTTCTACAATGGTTTACATTAGTTTACAGCTTGAACATTTAGCTATTTTTCGACATAATCACCATTTCTGTCGATGTATTTTTGTAGACGCTGTGGCAGTTTTTGTACGCCCATGTTATACCAGCTCGCCGCCATGCTGTTCATAAAGTTATGAACCTCTTCTTTCACCTCGTCGTTGGAGCTGAATCGCTGCGGCCACAATTAACGCAGACAGGTACTGAGAGACTGACAAAATTCAAACGGGCAATTTAGAACCGGAGAAGAGGAATGTTGAGCAAGGGCGTACACATTTTCCATGACAACGCTCGCCCACACATCGCTCGGCAAACCGTTGCTCTCCTGCAACAGTTTCAGTGGAAACTGGCACCCAGTGACTATCACTTGTTCCTTAGGTTGAAAGAATATTTGGCCGGAAAGCTATTCAGCTCCGACGACGAGGTGAAAGAAGAGGTTCATAACTTTCTGAACAGCATGGCGGCGAGCTGGTATGACATGGGCATGCAAAAACTGCCACAGCGTCTACAAAAATGCATCGACAGAAATGATTATATCGAAAAATAGCTAAATGTTCAAGCTGTAAACTGATGTAAACCATTGTAGAAATAAACAGGTCTATGTACTTATTAAAAAAAATGGGAGACCTTACTTTCGGGATTACCCTCGTATTTCACAGAACGCGGAGCGCGCTTTATAGCCGTTGCGTGCGATGTCTCTCTATAGGCGACTCGGCAAACATTTGCTGGCTTCGCACGGCGATGTGTAAACTTTTCAACAATGGTTCAGACGACGGCTGGCTGGCGAGGAAACCTTAATGCCAATACAAGAACGTTGACTCAATATTCCGACAACACACACGAAACATAGTCTTTAACAAGTCTATCAGATTTTCAGTTCCTGGGCGGATTCTGTCTTACTGATCACACTTGTTTTCGGTTTTGGTTGCAGGAAAGCATAAAATTCAGAGATCACATTCTGTCTGGTCGCAGTTTATGGTCACTGAATGAAGCACCTCACCCAGTTCACACGCATTGATGTATGGGGAAATGTTACCAATTGTCACATCTTGGAGAAAAATCACCACCCACAACCTGACGTGGTATCACTGTTCTTCAAATAACATTATTTTAAACACAATTCGTTGTGACAACCTTCGGTTTTTATATATATTCCAGTAAATCACAACACTGTTCAGTGAAAAATACGATGACGCTTTATCTCAATCAACGTATTCACCATGGACAAGTTTTATAGTTACAATATCTAAGCATTCTTTGAAACACAGTTCAGTGAAAGTTCATTGCTGTGTACATTTATTTATACTCGCGTTGGAGGTCCATATACTGAATTTCACATTAACGGTCACTGACCAGAATTACAATGAAATTAGAAGTATAAACTACTCATAATTCAGTTACCCGTAACCATTTACTTACTCACAGGAAAGAAAGCAGTCAAATGATACTTGTTGCTCGGCCAAGTAGAGAACAGCTCGTGATTCTGCGTCTTACTTATGAATTTAAAATTGCAACGAAATTTAGCCAAAAGGCTACCACGTATACATCAGAAGGATGTATAATCTAATAGTTTAATAATGGTTTAAATAAGGTAACACCTTTGATGCTCTAGGTACTGTCTATCGTAGGGTTTCATGTACACACATCGCAAATAACACATTAGCACAAAAATCGAAATTATTTCATAAATTATTGGAAAAATGGAATTGACTATTCATCAAGCGATTCAAAGTTTACGTTTTCTCATTGACTTCGTAAAGAATGTCCAAAATGTTTTTTCAGCTTTATTTATGACATGACTAGTTATTCATATCCATCGAAACAACAAATAACCTTGGAAAAGTTCGATGTGAAAAATTATCCTAGGTTATTGAATGAAGTTATCTACTTCACTAATTCAGAAGAAAAACTTATAAGCTAAATGCTGAAAGAAAAAAAATTCACGTTTGTTATACATACATCATGAAATCTATATAGAGGTCACATACATAAGGTTGTTCACATACAAATACTTGCACTCCTTAAATAAAGGTCATTACTTCAAGTGGGTAAGTAGCACTTTGTCTACTAACGTTTAATCATTCATAATACTTTTTTAAATCTATCTGGTTGTATAGTCCCTCGACTTTGTCACTGAACGGTATTTTCAATAAATAGCTTCCTTCATGAGGAATTCCTGCTTTTACGAAAGATCCAATGTATAGTCTGCCATTTTTTATTCAGTTTCTTAAGAAGTGATGATTTACGATGATTCTTAACTAGAACTTTCTCACCAATTTGGAATTCGATAATATTGTGCACACACGAATAGTGATATTTCTTACGTTGTATGGCATGTTTTTGTAAGTTTTTCAAAGCTTCACTAATTTTATCTTCATGAGATACCCTTGGATGGTGAATTACTGTTACAGGTTTTATCCAGTTCTCATCTGGAGGTTCAGTAAGCATTAATTCATGTGGCGTAAAATGTGTCGATGAGTGTGGTATGTGATTATAGAGGGTGGTCCATTGATAGTGGCCGGGCCAAATATCGCACGAAATAAGCATCGAACGAAAAAACTACGAAGAACGAAACTCGTCTAGCTTGAAGGGGGAAACCAGATGGCGCTATGGTTGGCCCGCTAGATGGCGCTGCCATAGGTCAAACGGATATCAACTACGTTTTTTTAACTAGGAATCCCCATTTTTTGTTACATGTTCGTGCAGTAGGTAAAGAAATATGAATGTTTTAGTTGGACCACTTTTTTCGCTTTGTGATAGATGGCGCTGTAATAAGTCACAAACGTGTAAGTACGTGGTATCACGTAACATTCCGCCGGTGCGGACGGTATTTGCTTCGTGATACATAACCCGTGTTAAAATGGACCGTTTACCAATAGCGGAAAAGGTCGATATTGTGTTGATGTATAGCTATTGTGATCAAAATGCCCAACGGGCGTGTGCTATGTATGCTGCTCGGTGTCCTGGACGAAATCATCCAAGTGTCCGGACCGTTCGCCGGATAGTTGCGTTATTTAAGGAAATAGCCACATGTGAAACGTCAACCACGACCTGCAACAAATGATGATGCCCAAGTAGGTGTTTTAGCTGCTGTCGCGGCTATTCCGCACATCAGTAGCAGACAAATTGCGCGAGAATCGAGAATCTCAAAAACGTCGATGTTGAGAATGCTACAGCAACATCGATTGCACCCGTACCATATTTCTAAGCACAAGGAATTGCACGGCGACGACTTTGAACGTCGTGTACAGTTCTGCCACTGGGTACAAGAGAAATTACGGGACGATGACAGAT
The DNA here is from genome assembly GCF_021461385.2 of Schistocerca piceifrons. Taxonomy (NCBI): domain Eukaryota; kingdom Metazoa; phylum Arthropoda; class Insecta; order Orthoptera; family Acrididae; genus Schistocerca; species Schistocerca piceifrons. The sequence goes on along the minus strand of NC_060138.1, from coordinate 408,077,816 downwards.
TTTTTGCACTCGTTCTATTTAGCAACGAAGCGTCATTCACAAACAGCGGTAACGTAAACCGGCATAATATTTAGCAACGGAAAATCCATGATGGCTGCGACAAGTGGAACATCAGCGATCTCGGCGGGTTAATGTATGGTGCGGCATTATGGGAGGAAGAATAATTGGCCCCTATTTTATCGCTGGCATTCTAAATGGTGCAATGTATGCTGATTTCGTACGTGATGTTCTACCGATGTTACTACAAGATGTTTCACTGCATGACAGAATGGCGATGTACTTCCATCATGATGGATATCCGGCACACAGCTTGCGTGCGGTTTAAGCGGTAATGAATAGCATAGTTGATGACAGGTGGATCTGACGTCCTCGGATTTCTTTCTGTGGGGAAAATATTTGCTATCGTAATCACGCTGTAACAGCATGCGTTCTCAGAAATAAGTTCACAAAGGTACATGTATCACATTGGAACAACCGAAATATGTTCGAATGTACCTACGTTCTGTATTTTAATTTAAAAAACCTGTTACCAACTCTTCGTCTAAAATTGTGAGCCATATGTTTGTGACTATTACAGCACCATCTATCACAAAGCGAAAAAAGTGGTCCAAGTAAAACATTCATATTTCTTTACGTACTACACGAACATGTAACAAAAAATGGGGATTCCTAGTTTAGAAAACGCAGTTGATATCCGTTTGACCTCTGGCAGCGCCATCTAGCGGGCCAACCATAGCGCCACCTGGTTTCCCCCTTCAAGCTAGACGAGTTTCGTTCTTCGTAGTTTTTTCGTTCGATGCTTATTTCGTGCGATATTTGGCCCCTTCAAGCTAGACGAGTTTCGTTCTTCGTAGTTTTTTCGTTCGATGCTTATTTCGTGCGATATTTGGCCCGGCCACTATCAATGGACCACCCTGTATACTTGCTCAAAGGGTTTTACATAATCTATCCATTTTGCCTTTTGATGTGAGATGTACAGGTAGGTTTTTACATATGTTAAATTCTCGGAAAATTCTTTCTACTGGGTTGAATTGTGGGTGGTAAAAGGATATAAGGGTATGGTTAATTCCTTTTTCCTGTGAGAAATTTTTCATGTAGAACTACATAAAATATGTGGCATTATCAGAAACGATGGTGTTGGGTTTGCCAACATTGGGAATGTAATCATTTGCTGATGGGTTGCAATAACATCGGATTGCTAATTTTGCTTGGTTTACACTTTTGACATATTGTACATTTTTTCAAAAGGTCCAAGGCAACAAGATGTAAATTTGGGTAATATCAATAAATTTGGATCTTTGTGGCACACTTTTCGGCTCCGTAATGTCCCCAAATGGTGTGGTTCAAAATGTTTCAAATGGCTCTGAGCACTACGGGACTTAACTTCTGAGGTCATCAGTCCCCTAGAACTTAGAACTAATTAAACCTAACTAACCTAAGGACATCACACACATCCATGCCCGAGGCAGGATTCGAACCTGCGACCGTAGCGGTCGCGCGGTTCCAGACTGTAGCGCCTAGAACCGCTCGGCCACCATTGGCGGCCAAATGGTGTGAGTATACCAAATTAGATCTACTATATGACTGTCAGGTATACAGATACACCAGTTATTCGAATTTTCGTAGTTGCGGTGATAAAGTAAGTCATTTTGTACAGAGAAGTGGTTATTAGAACCATTATTGGGAGTTTATTGAAAAGTTCGCAGTCTCTCTCCTCACTGGGGGTCGGAATCCTGTAATATTCTTATATTTTTACAGAGACGAACAACCGGTTGCGATAATGTTGCGCGTCTATTTTTAAGATTCTAAATTCGTCAGCTTTTTCAAACCAGTTGGAAAATTCAGTGAAGCCTTGTGGGGAGTCTTGACAAAGCATCTGCAGTCGCGTTGTCGTTGCCTTTAACATGCATAATTTCCAGACGATACTCTCGTCAAACTAGCATCCACCGGGCGAGTCGCGCGTGTAACAATCTACATGATAGCAGAAAGCGAAAGGCCTGATGGTCGCAATACATTCGTATACGTTTCCCGTATACGTAATAGTGAAACTTCAAGGCCCATACAACAGCAAGAGTCTAAAGTTTAGTTACGTGTATGTCCTTTCGCATGCTGACAAAGTTCTGCTCGCAAATGCAATCATTTTTATATCGGTCTTTTCTTCGGTTTTAGCGGTTGGAATAGACACGCCCCCAAACCCCAAAAAGAAGCGTCAGTTGCAATGCAACAATCCTGAAGCATGTCCTGATGATACAATAACTTTGCATTTACAAGTGCTGCTTGTATCTTGTCGAATGCTGTTTGACATGGATCATTGCAGATCCAAGCATTATTCTTCCGTAGAAGTGAGAAAAGATTTTCATCGGCTCTGAGAAAAGACTTTAGCTGGTTTTTGGTTGTTGGTACATCGAGGTGTTCAATAGCATCTAATTTCCCTGCCTCAGGTATGATTCCTTCGAACGAGATAATGTGCCCGAGAAATTTTATCTCCTACCTCCCAAATTTGGATTTGCCTGGATTGACAGTTATTCCTGCTTAGTTGAACTGTCAGAAAATTGTCTGCAGTATCTCAACATGTTCATCCCACGTAGCAGTGGCTTTTAACAAATCGTCTACATATGCTGTGACTTTGTCGTGTAGCGCGGGGCCCAGAACCTTGTCTAACGCTGCAATTAAAACTCCACCGCTGACGTTCAAGCCAAAGGGCAGAACGCGGAATTGATAAATGCCCCCGACAAAAGTGAATGCTGTGTATTTTCTAGACTTTTCACGCAATAGGATTTGCCAGTACGAAGTCGGAGGTCAAGGCTTGAGAGGAAATAAGCGCCATGTAAACGTTGCAAAGGTTATTCTAAATTTTCCAGTCTAGTTTGGACTGGTATGATAATTTTATGTTCCGGGCATAAGCACTAATCTTATTTTACCCCCCCCCCCTCCCCCCACTTTGGATATCACTAAAAGGGGACTAGAGTATGGGGAGTCTCATGGTTCGATTATTCCCCAGTCTAACATCTTACGTATTTCCGTCTTTTGTAGCTTCCAATTTACTCCACGGCATGTCCTACAAAAAGTTGTGAGGGGCAACCTCCAATTTTCAGTGAGATTAGCGAGTCCTACCTTCTGTGTTTGGTTCAGATAGGTCGACTGTGATACTTTTGCTGCAATTGATGCTGAATTGTTGAGCACTGCTGTGTTTTCCTCCGAGTGCAGAAATTCTGATGTCTCGAAATCCTTAGAAATGTGGAGTATTCTTGGGCCTACCAATTTAACAACAACATTACAACAGTATCTGTTATGTGCATTTGGAGTCCTAATTAACCGTAATGCAATTCTTTTCCCTTTGTTTGTAACCACGCATTTTCCCGCAGGTAGATCAATCTTTGCATTTCTACCGCGGAGAAAATCTCATCCCAGGATGCAAGGAACCTATAAATTTTTAATTTGTAAAAAGTGACACGTAAGTTGCTCGTCTTCTACCTAGAGATAGGCCTGCACCTGTTGCTTAACTATCTGTGTGGCAGCGCCTAATGCGCCAGAAACTGAGCAATTTTGCACGGGCGATATAGGTAATCTCTTCATGCGATTAATTTGGTAGTACAAGGTCTGATTTATGACACTTGTAGTGGCACCAGTATCAATGATTGTTTCCACCCTAACACCGTTAATAATGACGATAATTGCAGCTTGCACCATGTATTCATCGTCATGTTTACAGACATTAGGTTCAAATCAAATGGCTCTAAGCACTGTGGGACGTAACATCTGAGGTCATCAGTCCCCTAGACTTAGAACTACTTAAACTTAACTAACCTAAGGACATCACACGCAGCCATGCCCGAGGCCGGATTCGAATTGACCATTGATAGCTGTTATTACTATTCGGATATTGGATCTTGTTCCGTTCATTTGTGTTTGACTGATTCGGAGAATTGTTGTTCCATTTATTTCCATTCCGCCTTTTCCACTGTGCCTTTTTATCGTGGTTAACGTCATGGTAATTATATCCATCTCCTAATTTCCGCTTATGATTCGTACCGTTTCCCGAGTTAGTGTCGCCATAATTCCACTTACTGGCTACGTAACCGGTATTCGCGTCATTCGAAGCACGATTTGGATTGTTATGGTAACTAGGCATATTCGTTTTGTTGTATTAACCTTTTCTGTGTTGATTACGGTTCATCCTATTTGCATATTACTCTATAGTAGCGCTGATATTCATATCATACAAAATAATAATCATAAACGTAAAAAATGTTCCTTTAATTATTTTATTATAAAAATATGGCATGACAGATTTGCACGGTGTTGTGTACATAGTTCCGCGTAGTCAGCGCGTACACAACTTTCCCAATAGAGCGCGCCCCGCTAAGCACAACAGCGCAGGCGCAGCGCTCGTTCGTCTCCGCACTACGAGATGGCTCTGCCATAAAGACGGACCAAATTCTGCTTCCGCCGATCCGCGTATTAATATGTAACGCAGCCAATGAGATTGCTGCTAACGTAGCATCTTTTCTCCTCGCGGATCACACTCGCACAGTGATACATGAACGCGCGAGGTATTATAATGAATGTACAGACCTCCGATTAGTCAGTTTGCATTAGTCTGCGCCTAATAAGATTACCATATTCCTGTACATAGCCATGAAGATAAATGAATACACACTTTGTCAAGTATCTGAGATATGTGAGAATAAGATTAACGTACCAAGACCAAAGGAACTTCAGATTGTCAATTGTAAACAGCATCCAGAATCAAGTTATTTTTATGCTTGTTATTATTTTAATAGATGTGTGTGAAAATTAATCAAGTTCTGTTTAAAGTTGGTAACCGTCAATCTGCTACTCTAAGCGTGCAAGTGGCATTTCTATCGTCTGACCTAACGGCAGAAGATAAACACGCCACAATAAGACCACGAGACATATTGCTGACACTCGCCTACTTCGTTAGAGCGACAAGTCAAATAATCTGATGGTGTGTACCGAAGGTCTTACAGTATGCACACCACACACAGGTTCGACAAAAATAAGGAAACATTAGACACAACACATTACCATGCCTAATATGGGGTAGGAAGCCCTCAGGCATTCAAAATAGCTTCCTCTCGCCTCAGAGTGGATAAATAAGTCATGTACCCTTTGGAGAGGATCTTATAGCATCCGTCCAGCAAAATAGTGGCAAGTTCAAGTAACGACGATGGAGGTGTACAGCGATCACGCACTCCTCTCTCCAAAGTAGACCACAAGGGCTCAGCAATATTGAGATGTGGTGAGTGTGGAGGTAAGGGTAGAGGCAACAATTCATCCTAGTGCTCACAAAAACAGCTCTGGATGACGTGAGCTGTGCGAACAGCGTCCTGTCGTCTTTGAACACAGCATCACATTGGGGAACAAACATTGTACCATGGAATAGGCCTGATCAGCCAAAATGGTCACATAATCCTTCACAATATTGCGACATTGCAGAGTACCCATGAAGCCCATGGAATACCACAATATGGCAGCCCAATCATCACCGACCCCCAAAATGTTTTCCTGTTGGAATGTGAACTCGGCCAGAAGTTGGAAACAGTGTGTAAGACCCATCCGACCAAATTACTTTCTTCCATTGCTCTATAGCCGACGTTTTATAGCTCCGGCACAACGGTTTTCCTGTTACTGGCATTTCTACCACTGATTAGTGGTTTCGGAATTCCAGCTTGCTCTGCAGTTCCGTGCTTGTGGAGCTTGATTCGTGTTGTTTTGGTGCTAACAGGATTCGCGAGTGCGACATTCGGTTCTACGGTCAATTTTGCAGCTGTCGTCCCCTTTTTTTCCGTCACACTCTTCCTCAGTGGCCGTCTGTCACGATCACTTAACACACACTTCCGTGGGTGTTGTGATTTTGCGGATGATGTTTTTCCACTTTACACCAAACACTTGGCTAGCTTGGTTACAGAAGCATGTGGGATAACGGGCGAATTGTGGCGCCGTGAAAATATTCTAAGTTCGGAGTTGGCGTGGCCGCACGGGCCGCTCAGCGGGCGTGGGCCGCTCGGCAGGTCGACCACGTGGTTTCGGACGTTGGCCGAAGCAAGAGGGGTCCGTCCCGATCGCGTGGCTGGGAATTCCATGTTGACACTGTGACGAGGACGGCGCTTTGTGTTGATGGAGATTGTATGCCGGAAGTGCCAAAGATTGCGGAGTTTGTGAAACCATCATGGCAGACATTTCGCAGTTCGTATAGAAATTAACAGTAGCCAGATGACTTATGATGCCTCAATGATACCTCAAAAGAAACATGTACATTACTGTTATCTGCACGACGATTCTGATGGTGTAATCAGATTTTCAATATATTTGTTAGTTTAAAGTTTAGTATCTGATGATAAATTATACAAGTAACATCCAACAACGAATTTCCAAAATCTAAACGGTTCTTCCGATATCGTCGATGTATGTGTTTTTAGAAAGCTATTAGTGTAAACCTAAATTGGTGTGTATTACAGGCATGTAACTTAAATAGTAGGAGTTATTGGAGATCAAAGTGGCTGATTACTATCTTTTGAGTCAGGCCATAAGTAGTCCAGTTACACGAAAAAACGGTAGCAGCATGCTTATCAATAATTTATTCATCTATGTCTTTGTTTATATCCGATATATACTATTCATTAAGAAATTGGTTAAATATTCACTGTGTTTTAGAAAGCACAGAGACATTAGGCTACTGGTCTACCTTTTGTTGCTATTCCCAAGGGAATATTTATGTAATTTATCTATTTAATAATGTATTAGAGCGTGTTTATGGTCCAGCTGTAGGAATATTTATTTAATTTCAAGTTATTTAAATGTAAATCCAGTATTTCGTATGTGTTTCAATATGTTTGTGAATGTACGTTGGCTTAGAGACATGGGGGGAGCACTCTAGCCAATCACAGTGCTCGTTACTAAGAGAGACGTGTGGAGGTTGGGGAGGAGCATCGTTTCCGCGTAGAAGACACGAGGGTTCTGAAGAGTGCGACTAGAGGGACGGTCGCACAGGACACGGGAAGTGCAGGACGCAACGGTGCGACGGACGCACAGTTGCGGGAAGGACTTGGAGAGTGGAGCGGTTTGCATGTGGTCGCGGCAGATAGAAATACTTCAGTGTCGACTTGAGCACTTGTGAGATTTCCGTGGCTTCTACAGTGAAGACATAGTGTGCATTTAGAGGTGAATATCTCACGAGCTATGTTGTTGTTCATAGCTAATTATGTGCAGTAGGAATCTATTGTTTCCCTGTAATTCAACTTATATTTTATTCAATTACTGGACCTTCAACACCAATAAGTGTTTTGTAGAAATATACCGCATTCTCAAATGTACTTCTACTATTGTACTCATCATTTAAAGTCGTTAAGCTAGTACCTGCAGATTTTATTTAATTGTAATCTTTTTTATAAATTTACATGTTACATTCATAATTCGCAATTGCCGAGTGATAGAAACCTTCAACCATTCAATTCATGTGTGTATTCTTATATACTGTAGGTTCAGCAGTATTTGGCCTGTAATGTGGCAACTACATATCACAGCTCCAACACAACGAAACCAGCAAAAACTTCTAATATTGTAACTCTGAGTTGGAGGGTACGTAGTTGAGGGCCACCAACTCCCATTTCATAATTTTATTTTTGAAAACTCGCAATCACCACCCATCCGGAGCTCAGCATTGATATGCTGGGCACGGGGTTGGCGACCCCGGCGTTCCTGAGTTGGGGACTGGTAAGTGCCGCCAGTCCCCTTTCACCATATGCTCTGGGCATGCTTCAGCGACCACTGTGCGGCGGTTTAACGTTGTGTCTCAGCGATTGGGGACCACGAGGACGGGATAAACCTCTATAAAAAATCCTTCAATCTCAAGCTGTGCTGTGTGCTGATGCGATACATGGCTGTTGAGGTGGAACAGTCGTTAGTAAACCTCTGGGTAACCTGCTGCACCTCAGCTGTATAAGGCTTACTCAGGCATGTGGGGCTCTGCCTGAGTGGACCCTTATTTCCCTAGCTGCTCGTGGGACCAAGATGAAACCCTCGAAATCACTTCCCCTCCCAGTGGGAAAGATGTACCGCCTGGGAGTATCCACACCCATTCATCAAAAAGAATGAGGGGGGCTAGTCCACCTGGTAATAAGAATACTCTGGACTGCAGTAACAGGGCTCATGGAGTCATGAATAATGTGTTTCTGGTGATACAGAGGAAGGAGGGGGAAACTTGAAAAAGTTTCCCACTTTTATAGCCATAACGGTTGGTTGAAACTAACAGGTCAAAGCAGGTAGACCTTCTTAAGAAATCGCTGAAACTGAGTGACTATGTTATCGTTGTTGAGATGGACACCTCTCGCAACTCCAGTAAGGGCTTTGTCACATGCTGAGATATCATGGACATGGACATAGCAGAACTGAAGCTAGAATCAGCACAGCAAGGAATAGTTGATGTGGAGCAACGAACGCGCAGGAATAATAGAACAACTGAAAAGACTGCCACTTTCATTCTCGCGTTCAATTCTCTGACACTGCCTGAACATCTTATTGCAGGGTTCCTTTGACTTAATGTTCGGCCTTACATTCCAAACCATATGTGGTGCTATAAATGCCAGCGTTTGTCACACAACCATGTGCTGTGGAGGTAAAGTAATCTGTGAGAACTGCGGAAAAGCCGTTCATGACACTGGGACTGACTGCCTGTCTCCAGCGATCTGCATCATCTGCTTTGCGAACCACCCAGTCCAGAGCCGAGACTACCCTGTTTTTGCTGAAGAACACAAAATGCAGGAGATAAGTGACCAAGCGAATCACCTGTGCTGAAGCCAAAGAAGAATATAAGGCGACGAAACCCTCTGTCTTTGCCATCTCATATTCTTCCATGGCGCAGAAACCTATTGCCAAGGAGGACACTTAGGCACCGACTACGCCTAGTGTGCCTGTATCCACCACTAGCACTCCCCCTGCAGGTCCAGGGTAAGAATAGGCCCGAGGTATTCCTGCCTGTCGTAAGAGGCGACTAAAACGAGTTTTCATCCATTTCGGCCTTCAATGTGATGGTCTCCATTGGGGTTTGACCTCCATTTTTCAAAATTCTACAGAAGTATGAGCCTTTTGGGGAAGAACACCTTACATGGTGTATCATCGATCCTCAGTGCACTAAGACCTTGGCACTATCATCGTAAAGGCGTCGTAACTGCACCCACTATTCATCAATTTGGGCCTACACACCTGATGGGTTGCACAAGTTACATCCATAGTGCGTCCCCATCTGCACCTACGTTCATGATGGACTTCCCATGGCACACGAAATCCAGCACAGTAGCCAGCCCGTTGTGGTGGGGTCGTCATGTACCCTCTAGGTTGTAGCCCCCTGACAACACAGGGATCATACTGCTGATACCTGAGCTGCACCCTCCCCACGTCAGTCAAGGTGTAGATGCCCGTCTACCTGGGGCATCAGGACTCCCGCCAACGGTCATCCTGCCAGGTGGCTCTTGCTGAGGCTGGATGGCGCCCGTGGGGAGAGCCCCTGGTCGGAGTGGGTGGTATCAGGGCGGACGTTTCGCAGATGAAACGTCAACATGCATCAGGTCACTCTGCGGCCACTTCTTCTAAGAGGAAAGGTTCTGTATCTGTCTCTGGTTCTGGTACTTCTGCCTTTTCCCCCTTGGCCACTCCCTGGGAGGAAGGACAGGCCCGCCGTCGTGGGGCGAAATACTTCCCCCGCTATTTACTCTGTTCTCGGACCAATGGGGGGACGTTCGCCACCTCCAAGCCCATGTTCTTTGTACAGCATATCGAGGATATCTTCAGAGAAATCGAGGCTCTTAGTAAAATGCATTCAGGGTCAAGTCTCATTAAGACCACCTCCGCTACACAGTCGGCGGCGCTCCAGGCATGCGACCGACTAGGGGACATCCCAGTGTCCATTGTCCCACATCTGGCGCTCAATAGGACGCAGAGGATTATTTTTCATCGGGACCTCCTGCTGCAATCTGATGAGGAGCTCATGCCAACCTGGAGCGCCGTGGGGTGTATATTGTCCGGCGAGTCCAGTGCGGCCCCAAAGACCATCGCGTCGACACTGGGGCCTTTATCCTCGCCTTCGAGGGGGACGTTCTCCCGGAGAAGGTAAAGGTGATGTGCTACCGGTGCGACGTGCGACCTTACGTCCCGCCTCCTATGCGCTGCTTTCGGTGTTTGCACTTTGGGCACATGTCGTCACGGTGTGAGGCTGAGCCCCTTTGTGGCGATTGTGGACGTCCTCTTCGTGAGGAACATACATGCACCCCACCACCTCGGTGCATTAATTGTCCTGGCCTCCACTCGCCTAGATCTTTCGACTTCCCCGCATATCAGAAGGAGAAGAAGATACAAGAATTGAAAACCTTGGACCGTCTGTCTTATTCTGAGGCCAGGAAGAAATATGACCGCCTCCATCCCGTGATGTTGACAACGTAGTTTGCTTCGGTTGTGTCCACTCCTTCCGCAGTATCCTCACCTCTGTCCTGTCCCCCTCCACCTCCTCACCTCTATCCTGTCCCCCTCCACCTCCTCACCCCATCCAGGGTCTATGCCTCCACCTCCCAAATCCCTCCCTCCCAAATCCTCCTCCCTCATGACCCCTGCCCCCCTCTGCCCCAGGGGCCATCCTCCTCCTCCTCCTCCTCCTCCTCCTCCTCCTCCTCCGCCACCTGAGAAGTGATCCTCTTCTCAGGTGTCCATCAGCAAAACGTTACGGACCCTGGCTTCCGAGGTCCGGTGTTCCAAAAAGGACCCTGAGCATGAGGACTTCCTTTGGATCCAGCTCCCACAGCCCACCATCCCTGTGACAAATCAGTCTTCCAAGAAGGCCTCAAAGAAGTAGTCTTTATCCCCCTCTCCACCCTGGCGCGTTTCGTCTGATGCTCCATCCAACAGTCGCTGCTCCCAGCCATCTTCAGTTTCGCCGGGACACTCTGCTGCCAGGCGCTCAGCTGTCCTGTCGTCGGCAGATGATGCTGCCCCTCCTACACAACCCAGGAATGTGGCCGCAGCTGGCGACGACTCGATGGAACAGGATCTGCCTCCCGACAGTTGTAGCATTGTTCCCTCAAAACCTGACCCTCTGCGGCCATCGAGGTGACCAGCTCTTCACCTGTTTTGTTCCCCCTTTCTCTGATTCGTGATGGCTCTGTTACATTGGAACATAAGAGGTATTCAATCTAATCGGGAGGAATTACAACTGCTCCTCCGCCTGCACTGTCTGCTCGTCATCGGTCTCCAGGAAACGAAGTTATGCCTAACTGACCGTATTGCTTCTGCCCACTATACCTCCAAGCGATCTGACCTAACCCCTGTGGACGGTATTCCAGCTCATGGTGGGGTCATGTTGCTCGTTCAGGACGATGTCTATTACCATCCCATCCCATTGACCACCCCACTCCAAGCAATAGCTGTCTGTATTACTCTTTCTGCCTTTACTTTTTCTGTTTGTACTGTCTACACCCCTCCGCCGTTTTTATTGTTTGGCGACTTCACTGCCCCTCATCCCCTTTGGGGCTCTCGTGGATCCGGTCAGCGAGGCTCCCTCTTGGTGGATGTTTTCAACCATCTCGATCTTGTCTGCCTCAATACTGGCGCGCCGACTTTCCTGTCGGACCCTACTCATACCTACTCCCACTTGGACCTCTCGATCTGTTCTACCACTCTTGCCCGTCGGTTCGAGTGGTATGTCCTTTCTGACACCTATTCGAGCGACCACTTCCCCTGTGTCGTTCGTCTCCTGCACCACACCCCATTCCCACGTCCTTCGAGCTGGAACATACCGAAAGCTGACTGGGGACATTACTCCTCCCTCGCGACCTTTCTGGACCAAGATTTTCTCAGTAGTGACAGTCAGGTCGAATACCTCACGGCTGTTATCAACAATGCTGCCGAACGTTCCATTCCTCATACTACCGCTTCTTCACGTCGCGTTTCCGTCCCCTGGTGGAATGAGGCTTGCAGAGACGCTATCTGTGCTCGACGATGTGCGTTACGCACCTTTCGCCGCCATCCTACACTGGTGAACTGTATTGATTACAAACGACTCCGAGCGCAATGTCGTAGAGTCATCAAAGACAGCAAAACAGCTTGTTGCGCCTCTTTCACCAGCTCCTTTAACAGTTTTACTCCCTCTTCTGTCCTCCGCGGTGGCCTATGCCGGCTGTCGGGCGTTAAGGCTCACTCCTCGATACCTGGCCTGACTTCATGTAATGAGGTACTTGTGGACCCTGTGGATGTCTCCAACGCCTTCGCCCGCTTTTTCGCGGAGGTTTCAAGCTCCGCCCATTACCACCCTGCCTTCCTTATCAGAAAAGAGGCAGAAGGGGCTCGGCAACCTTCCTTCCACTCGCTTAATATAGAATATTATAATGCCCCCTTTGCCATGCAGGAACTCGAACATGCACTTGCATTGTCCTGGTCCTCTGCTCCAGAGCCAGATGCCATTCACGTTCAGATGCTGACACACCTTTCTCCGGCAGGCAAAAGCTTCCTTCTTCGTACCTACAATCGTGTCTGGACCGAAGGTCAGGTCCTCATGCGTTGGCATGAGGCCGTCGTTGTTCCCATACCCAAACCAGGGAAAGATAGACACCTTCCTTCTAGTTACCACCCCATTTCTCTTACAAGCTGTGTCTGTAAGGTGATGGAGCACATGGTTAATGATCTGTTAGTTTGGATTCTTGAATCTCGACAGCTACTTACCAATGTTCAATGCGGCTTTTGTCGACGCCGCTCCGCTGTTGACCACCTTGTGACCTTGTCGACATTCGTCATGAACAACTTTTTGCAAAAGCGCAAAACGGTAGCTGTGTTTTCGATTTGGAGAAAGCTTAAAATACTTGTTGGAGAGGAGGTATCCTCCGCACTATGCACAGGTGGGGCCGGTGCGGTCGCCTGCTCCTTTTTATTGATTCATTTTTAATAGATCGAATGTTAGGGTACGTGTGGGTTCCATATTGTCCGACGTCTTCCTTCAGGAGAACGGAGTGCCTCAGGGCTCCGTTTAGAGCGTAGCCCTTTTTGCCATAGCGATCAATCCAATTATGGATTGCATTCCACCTAACGTCTCAGGCTCTCTTTTCATAGATGACTTCGCAATCTACTGCAGTGCCCAGAGAACATGCCTCCTGGAGCGCTGCTTTCAGCGTTGACTTGACAGCCTATACTCATGGAGTGTGGCTAATGGTTTCTGGTTCTCTGAAGAGAAGATGGTTTGCATCAACTTTTGGCGATATAAAGCATTCCTTCCATCATCCTTACATCTCGGTCCGTTGTTCTCCCATTCGCAGAGACAACAAAGCTTTTAGGGCTCACACTGGACAGGAAACTTCGTTGGTCTCCACATGTCTCTTATTTGGCTGCCCGTTGTAGACGTTCCCTTAATGTCCTCCGTGTTCCTAGTGGTTCATCTTGGGGAGCAGATCGCACTGTCCTGCTTCGCTTACATCGGTCCATAGTCCGATCAGAGCTGGATTATGGGAGCCTCGTCTACTCGGCCATCCCTCTTATGCCGTGTCAACACCATCCATCATCGGGGGTTACATCTTGCGACCAGAGCATTCTATACTAGTCCCATCGAGAGTCTTTATGCTGAAGCTATCGAATTACCATTAACCTACCGGCGCAATGTAATGCTTTGTCGGTATGCCTGCTGGCTGTTGTCAATGCCAAACCACCCCTCTTATCAGTCCTTCTTTGCCGGTCCTCTCAACTGTCAGTATGGGTTGTATGTGTCTGCCCTGCTGCCCCCTGGAGTCTGCTTTCGTCTCCTGCTTCGACAATTGGATTTTGCCCTCCCTACCACCTTCAGAGAGGGTGAGAGCCCGACACCACCTTGGCTCCTGGCTCCGGTTCACATTCATCTTGACCTCAGCTCGCTCCCGAAGGAGGGTACTCCGGATACAGTGTATTGCTCACGGTTTGTCGAACTTCGTGTGCGACTTGCTGGTAACACTTTTATTTACACTGATGGCTCCAAAACTGACGATGGTGTCAGCTGTGCCTTTGTCGTCAGGGACGTCACCTTTAAATACCGGCTCCTCGACCAGTGTTCCAGCTTTACGGCCGAGCTTTTTGCTCTCAATCAGGCTGTTCAGTATGTCTGCTGCCACCATCATTCTCCATATGTACTCTGTTCTGATTCACTCAGTGCTCTTTAGAGCCTTGGAGCTCTATATCCGGTCCATCCCATGGTGCAACGGATCCAGCAATCCCTCCATTCTTTTGCTGATGATGGCTCTCCTGTTAGCTTTATGTGGGTTCCAGGTCGTGTAGGAGTGCCTGGGAATGAGGCTGCTGATGCTGCGGCCAAGGCTGCAGTCCTCCTGCCTCGGCCAGCATCCCTTGATGTCCTACATTAGTGGGGTTGTTTGTAAGAGGCTTGTGTCATTATGGTGGGATACTTGGTCGTCACTTGAAGAAAATAAGCTCCGGGCCATAAAACCATTCCCAACAGCTTGGACAACCTCCTCCCGACCATCTCGGCCAGAGGAGGTCCTTTTGGCCAGGTTGCGGATTGGGCATTGCTGGTTTAGCCACCACGTTACTCGCTTGTGACAAGCTGGGAGATGTTTCTGTAACCATCGTGCCTCATAAGAGCTTAAATATGGTCCAGGGTATCATATTTCACAGGGACCACTGTTCTCCATCTTTACCATGCTCTGGGCTTGTCCAGACTAGATTATGGTAGTCAGGTTTATGGCTCAGCGACTCCTTCCACTCTGCAAAAACTTGACCATGTTCACCATTGTGGGGTGCATCTGGGTACTGGTGCCTTTCATACTAGTCCTGTTGAGTCTCCTCACAGAAGTGTGGATTCCCCCTCTACAAATGTGTTCGACAGTTGCCTGACCATCCCATGTACACTGTTCTCTTTGCAGATGAGGGATCTCTCCCTCCCGACAACCGCCCATGGGTGAGATTGCCAGTTGGCATGCATCTCATTTCCCTCTGTCGGGGTCTCTGTGTCCACTCACAGGAAGGCACCTCATGTATTTCCTCCTGCATGCCCCTTTGGATGGTGCCCAGTCTACTGATTAGGACTGACCTATTCCAAGGTCCTAAAGTATCTGTCACCCCTATGGTTTTCCAGCATCTTGTACGTACCGTCCTTGCAGAGTTCCAGGGTGCCATTATCTTTTACACTGATGATTGTAAGACAATAGATAAGATGGGATATGCTTCCACACCTCCTACTGGCATAGAACACTATTGCTGAGATTGTGTAGTGTGTTCACAGCAGAGCTTCTAGCCATTCAAAGAGCCCTCCATTTTGTGTCTCGGGCCTCACTCCACAGTGTTTCAATTTGCACCTGTCAGTGAGCAGCCTGCAGGCTATTGACTGATGCTACTTCCATCACCCCTATATATCTGCTATCCATGATCTCTCTGCCCTTGGGCTTGCCACTTACTCAGTTGTCTTTCTCTGGTTCCCAAGTCATGTGGGCATCCTAGGGAATGAACTGGCTGAGCGTTTGGCTACAAAAGCAGATGTGTACCCCCACCCCTCCATTCCATTTCATGATTTCAGCTGCAGATATGCGGATCTACATCAAATCTCTTTGCCCAAAACTGGAATGACATCCGGTGAGCTGCTGCTGATAGTAATAAACTCCACACGAGTCTACTGCAGTTGGGCACTCTTCCTTCTGATCCTCTTGGAAGAGCCCTCCGTTTTGTGTCTCGGGCCTTGCTCCACAGTGTTTCAGTTTGTACCAGTCAGTAAGCAGCCTGCAGGTTATTGACTGATGCTACTCCCATCACTTGATTCATGTGAAAAGGTTTCCGACGTGATTATGGCTGCACTACGGAAGTTAAGACTTTGAATGTGGAATGGTAGCTGCAACCAGATGCATGGGACATTACATTTCGGAAATCATTAGGGAATTCAGTATTCAGAGATCCACAGAGTCAAGAGTACTCCGAAAATACCGAATTTCAGGCATTACCTCTCACCACGAACGATGCAGTTGCCAACGGCAGTCTCTTTATGACCGAGAGAAGCGGTGTAAGCGTAGAGTTGTCAGTGCTAACAGACAACCAACACTGCGTGGAATAACCATAGAAATCAATGTTGTACGTATAATGAATGTATCCATTAGGGCAGTGCGGTGAAATCTGGCGTCAGTGGACTGTGGCAGCAGACGATCGGCGTGCCTTTGCTAACAGCACAACATTGCCTACTGTACCTGTCCTGGGCCCGTGCCTGGTCAGATATGTCCCGATTTCAGTTGGTAAGAGCTGATGGTTGGGTTCAAGTGTGCCGCAGAATTTGTCAACACAGCACTGTGCAAGCTGATGGTGGCTTCATAATGGTGTGGGCTGTGTTTACATGGAATGTAATGGACTGGGTGGCCCAGCTGAACCGATCATTGACTGGAACTGATTATGTTCAGCTACTTTGAGACCATCTGCAGCCGCTCATGGACTTCATGTTCCCAAACAGCGATCTATATTCTGTGGATGGCATTGCGCCATGTCACTAGGCCACAACTGTTTGCGATTGATTTGAAGAATATTTTGGACAATTCGAGCGAACGATCTAGCCACTCACATCGCCTGGCATGGATCCCACTGAACATTCGTGGGATATAATCGAGAGGTCAGTTAATTTACAAAATCGTGGTTCAAAAATGGTTCAAATGGCTCTGAGCACTAAGGGACTTAACATCTGTGGTCATCAGTCCCCTAGAACTGGGGACGGCTATAGACACGACATGGCTCAGTATTTCAGCAGGGGACTTCCAACGACTTGCTGAGTCCAGGCCAAGTCGTGTTGCTGCATTATGCTGCGCAAAAGGAGGTCCAACGCACTATTAGGATGTACCCCATGAATTTTGTCATCTTGGTATTCATTAGTTGACTGATGCGAATTGTGAATCATTGATACTGTGATCTTAGAATACTTGGTTTCTTCGTTTTGTGAAGTGCATAGTTTTACATTTCTTTGCATACCAAGCATGTTGGTAGAATTTGTTCCACAATGGCGTGGGCTGGGCTGGTAGGATTAATAATTAGACCCATTCGTTAGCCAGGCAGTTTTAAAACCTATAAAAAAGTTTTACTGTGTTAAATGTTATCCAGTGTGTGTGCTGGCCGGTGTGGCCGTGTGGTTATAGGCGCTTCAGTCTGGAACCGTGTGACTGCTACGGTCGCAGGTTCGAATCCTGCCTCGGGCATGGATGTGTGTGATGTCCTTAGGTTAGTTAGCTTTAAGTAGTTCTAAGTTCTAGGGGACTGATGACCACAGATGTTAAGTCCCATAGTGCTCAGAGCCATTTGAACCTTTTTGAACCAGTGTGTGTGGATGTCTCATTTTGAGTTTAGTTTTTAAAGTAATTAAACTTCACTTCGTTTGTGTCTGTATTAATACGTCAGTAAGTAAAACAATTGATGAAATATTCTCAGGTTATCAGTTGAGTTGTGACTTCATGTTATTGCGACGTTTTGACAAGTTTCCTACTTGTCATCTTCAGAAGTTCCAGGTTCATGTCTAGTTCATTCCTTCATAGCTACTGGATAATAGATTCCTCTGCCGAGGGCCCAGTGGGTGCGTCAATTGCGTACCTCCGGAAGAGATACCATGGCCGGTGTTGGGGACTTGGGGGGTGGGGGTGTTTGGAGGATGTCTGGAGAGACTGTCGAGTTCTTATGCTGCCTTTCCATTTTGCCCGTTGCCTCAGATTCTTTCGCATCAGAGCGTTCCTGACGTATTTTTGCGACCCACATGGAGCTTAGTTGGCTACATTGTCATGTACTCTTATTTCCATTCTCTCTCTGATAGCCAAGCCCAGACCCGTTAGTGTGGCAAAGCAAATTTTTCAGTTAAAAAACAAAATGTGACCTTTTTTGATGTTCTGTTTTACCACTGCAGACTTGCATATTTAACCGTGACGAATACTCCTCACAGATTCTGAACAGTAGTGCAAGGTGGATTGGTGCATTTGGCTGATGTACTGCCTACCACCCTAGCATCTGATGCTGTAGACGACAGGTGCTCTTAGTCTCCAACTGATCGAAGCGTAGTTTCGGATTTAGGTGTCAAGAAGAAAATGGTTTTATGTTGTTATTCCATTATCATAGCAGTAGTGGCCGTGGGCAGCCCTGGATACAGAAGGAACCACAGGCACTGAATTTCGTCTTCTGGATTGTTTTCTTTCTTGGATCCTGAGGGCGAATCATACTTGTGTCCCCAACTAACAGTTCTTGTCAACGATTTTGCGCAGATACTGTAACTCAGAAGGCAGACTTTCCTTGTCACATGTGTCTCGCACTCTATCTGGGTGGTGAGCACAATGAGAATTGTGTTTCATGAAATGTTGGTAAATATTGCTGTTCACGTACAGATCTGTAGACAGAATGTCCGATTGTGCCATCTAGATTCTCCTTTGTGAGAATGTCTAGGAACAGTAGACATCCGTTTTTTTCCATCTCCATAGTGAACCTGATGTGTATGCTGTTATGGTAACACAGGAATTCTTCACTATGTGACCACATATCTGTAATACCGATTTTGGCGTCAGGTGAACGGTTTCGAAAGCTATTGCCTTGAAGTGTTAAATATGTGGATTAGGAATGCCGTGCACGAGAGGAGATTGCATGACTACTCCGTCTGTTGCATGGGGGCTTAATTATTTAAGTGAAAATATTTTTAGTATTAGTAGCTGTCTGTCCGGTTACGCAGTCCCATAACCGGTTGGCCCTGAGTAGTATTGGTATGCAATCTGACTGCATAGAATAACAACACAGAATGAAAGGAAATTTCCGTTAACACAATTAAGTCCCCAGCAACTATAAAAGCTACGAAACAACTACTACGAAACAACAAGGTAGAAGTGTAACTGTTCTGTGTGTGGAAGTGTGATTCAACGTACACATCTGGCACGGTTCTTCCTCAATAACACAAGATATTTTAAACACCATTTACACTGAAGTAATTAAAAAAAACAGGAATACTATAATTGCACATAGAAACCAGAATTACACTCTAATACATGAACACAAGCCAGATGCTTTGTTGACTGAACCTGTGACCAAGAGACATTGTTAGTTAGGAAATTTGAAATAAAAATATTTTGTTTTATTACCTCATATATATTGACGAAAAATACACTCTGATCATTACATCATCACCAATCGAACAGCATCGGCTGTCTAGCCCATCAGAACAACTGCACACGACATGCTCACAAATAGTACTGCTATCGACATCCTCTCAACAAGCACTGACCACGGCAACCTCTGAACTACCACTGCCCACGGTAACTTCCGAACTACTACAGCCAGTGGAGGAGGCGGAATAAAACTCTTTTGCGCAATCTCTGGCGCTGTGACTCAGTGTAGCCACCTTTCATATGCCCCTCCTCCACGGCTAGAATTTGATATTTTTGCCAGCATTGGTGGTAAAAATAGCACCAAATCCGTACAAAAAAATACAGACAAAAATAAGATATAATATTAATAAGTAAATATCACATAACTAAATGAATTTGGGCTTCGCACTGACCCTTCAATAACTTAATATATAAAATACAGTAAGGAATACAAATGCTTGCATACATGTGATTTTACCTAATAGTTTACACAAGTTTCATTCAATCAATGGCACCAGCATTACATAAGATTTCATCAGCAGTATTTAAACAGCTCCAACAGTGGCACCCAGCAATGGCGAGCAGGCACAGACACCAACAAGTGACATTATCTCAGTAGCAGCAGTTCCATCAGTGGCACCCAGCAATGTTGAGCAGGTGCAGACACCAACAAGTAACATTATCTCAGTAGAAGCAGTTCCATCAGTGGCACCCAGAAATGTTGAACAGGTGCAGACACCAACAAGTGACATCATTTCAGTAGAAGTAGTTCCCACAGTGGCACCCAACAATGTTGAACAGTGCAGGTAACAATCCATAATATTCACTATCACTAATTAAACAGTTCATCACAGTTCATCAGCAATAATTAAACATTTCCAAGTGGCACCCATCAATGTTGAACAAGTGCAAGTAACAGTCCATAATGTTCACTATCACTAATTAAACAGTTCATCAGAGCTCATCAGCAGTAATGAAACATTTCCAAGTGCACCCACCAATGTTAATACGTGTAAGCATGAACAACAGTTTGAATGCACACGCAATTGGTTTTACAAAATTATTATCAATGCTCTTACACTAAACATACAAATTATAATAAACACCCAAATGATATCAGATAGTCATATTAACTATTACAAATACACAAATATCAGTAAACCTACAATATTTATGGGTGTCAGTGCAAGCCACAACAAACAAGTAAAATAATATTTAGGAGAGAGGTTGGTACCAATTATTTGGGATTGGGAAAGGAAAACACACTCATCTTTCATCCACATTTAAGTACTACTGTGTAATTGAATAGTGTTAACTGTGTAAATGAAATTGTCATAATTTGATGTTCAACATGTGTATTAAGTAATAGTGGCAACAGTGTATAACAGTCAATAATAGTTAGTCAACATCATAGTCTTCATGTCAAGACCAATGTTTGCCACGCCAGATCAAAATGTACAGTTGCTGAACAACTGTCAGTGTGCCAAGATATGCAATTACTTCCTCTCTCTATTATATACATATATATATATATACACACACTCCTGGAAATGGAAAAAAGAACACATTGACACCGGTGTCAGACCCACCATACTTGCTCCGGACACTGCGAGAGGGCTGTACAAGCAATGATCACACGCACGGCACAGCGGACACACCAGGAACCGCGGTGTTGGCCGTCGAATGGCGCTAGCTGCGCAGCATTTGTGCACCGCCGCCGTCAGCGTCAGCCAGTTTGCCGTGGCATACGGGGCTCCATCGCAGTCTTTAACACTGGTAGCATGCCGCGACAGCGTGGACGTGAACCGTATGTGCAGTTGATGGACTTTGAGCGAGGGCGTATAGTGGGCATGCGGGAGGCCGGGTGGACGTACCGCCGAATTGCTCAACACGTGGGGCGTGAGGTCTCCACAGTACATCGATGTTGTAGCCAGTGGTCGGCGGAAGGTGCACGTGCCCGTCGACCTGGGACCGGACCGCAGCGACGCACGGATGCACGCCAAGACAGTAGGATCCTACGCAGTGCCGTAGGGGACCGCACCGCCACTTCCCAGAAAATTAGGGACACTGTTGCTCCTGGGGTATCGGCGTGGACCATTCGCAACAGTCTCCATGAAGCTGGGCTACGGTCCCGCACACCGTTAGGCCGTCTTCTGCTCACGCCCCAACATCGTGCAGGCCGCCTCCAGTGGTGTCGCGACAGGCGTGAATGGAGGGACTAATGGAGACGTGTCGTCTTCAGCGATGAGAGTCGCTTCTGCCTTGGTGCCAATGATGGTCGTATGCGTGTTTGGCGCCATGCAGGTGAGCGCCACAATCAGGACTGCATACGACCAAGGCACACAGGGCCAACACCCGGCATCATGGTGTGGGGAGCGATCTCCTACGCTGGCCGTACACCACTGGTGATCGTCGAGGGGACACTGAATAGTGCACGGTACATCCAAACCGTCATCGAACCCATCGTTCTACCATTCCTAGACTGGCAAGGGAACTTGCTGTTCCAACAGGACAATGCACGTCCGCATGTATCCCGTGCCACCCAACGTGCTCTAGAAGGTGTAAGTCAACTACCCTGGCCAGCAAGATCTCCGGATCTGTCCCCCATTGAGCATGTTTGGGACTGGATGAAGCGTCGTCTCACGCGGTCTGCACGTCCAGCACGAACGCTGGTCCAACTGAGGCGCCAGATGGAAATGGCATGGCAAGCCGTTCCACAGGACTACATCCAGCATCTCTACGATCGTCTCCATGGGAGAATAGCAGCCTGCATTGCTGCGAAAGGTGGATATACACTGTACTAGTGCCGACATTGTGCATGCTCTGTTGCCTGCGTCTATGTGCCTGTGGTTCTGTCAGTGTGATCATGTGATGTATCTGACCCCAGGAATGTGTCAATAAAGTTTCCCCTTCCTGGGACAATGAATTCACGGTGTTATTATTTCAATTTCCAGGAGTGTGTATATATATATATACTGCTTATTGATTTAACAAAGTGTGTGTGTGTAGACAATCTTCCTTCCACTTGAGTGTTCTAGTCTGCCATCTTCATCCTCCTTGTTCCATATAAACCAACAGAAAAATATGCTCCTCACTTACTTCACCTCTTATCCACCAAAACTCCAATAATTATCAGCATCACATTATCTTAATACTTCAATAATACCTTTTACGTCGATACATATAAACCTTATCAACAACATCATTAACCTTACCTCTTGTCCACCAAAACTCCAATAATCATCAACTTCACACAATCTCAATACCTCAATAATACCTCTTCAATACGTCGATACATATAAACCTTATCACCAATATCATTTCACTTCCATAACAACTCTCTACTCTAGTCAGTCTCCTCGAACAAGTACAGATATAATCCTAGTGCAAACTTCAATTCATCATCCCATACAATCTGAAGACCCAATGTCGACACACAACCTCTGTGTAATCCATCTGACCCAAATCTTCTACTCATTATGAATTATAAAATACATTTTGGTTACCTTGTCCATCATTAAATAAAAGAAATGCATACATGACTTCTAACAGCCTTTAGTTTGAATAACTCTCAGTAAGTACGAGTACAGAGTGTGAATGATCATAACATTTCAGTGTGTACACCACTTCAAGAATCATGGCAAAACAGAAGCAAACATGTGGAGCATTTCTTGTGTCAAGTGTCACTTGCTATTTCAATTGGTCACGAAGAATGCAGTGTAATAACTGTCAATGGTCTAAACCTAGTGTTGGTATGTCATGTCGCTAGCTTCCTTCCTATTAGCATAAATTTATACAGCTTCCATAAAACCTCCAGCTCATGTGACTTCAATGAAGTTTCTTGTACCAACGTCGTTCGAAGAATTATAGCAGTTAATTTTCTTACCTTAAAAATATAAGGCACTGAGCGTAAGCAAAACATGCAATAGCGAGTAAATATACCAGTAGAGAACAGAATGTTAACAAGTGGATGTAGCACAATCCCTATAACGAGGCTCCGCCAAGCAAACAATCTATAATTAATACCATAGTGTGACCTAAACTCCATGTTCGTACACCCTATATCAGCATTTCTATATACCAAATTAAAGAGTAGTTATGACATCAAAGCAGAAATGTGTAAATATGCAATCCATACGCAAAGCAGCAAATATATATCTTACATAATAAACAGGTCATTAGCATCATATCAGCATAAGCAAATAAATGTTAATATGTAATCTTAATAAGTAAACATGAAGGCGCAAGCAGATAAATCACAAAGTATAACTTACGTACATAACCATATCAGCACAACTAATCAGGTGACAATTATAATTTAAATAAATAAGCACAGCAGGCACATAATAAAAAAATACGACATCAGTGAAAAAGTAGAGCAGCCAAGCGATGCATAATATACATAAGTAATAACCCTGTTCATTAATAAAACATCGTCAAAATCAGCAAATGTACGCAAGCACGTCGCTTCACAAGTAAATTCATAGAACATAAAATTTAGCACAAAGTATAAATCATGTAATAGCGAGCAGCAAATTATGTCTAAAGTACGTACCTAAGTGGAAATATGTTACCTGAAAAATAAACTCAATTAATAGTTACCTTTTCAGTTTGTTTCTTCTTCGAAATTACATTCTTCCTGAAAATTTCTCGATAGCAAGTCCTCTTAACGTCGGACACACACAGAATTTACCTGAAGTTCTTAAATATTTCATACAACCGTATCCTGAAAAATACTGAATGTTAATAACATTTATCAAGTCACTATAGCTTTATACTGAATTTAATCAGAGAAATTAGACTGTGTATTTGTTTGCGACTGTCAGTGCATTCGCACTGAGAGCTCGATCAGCTGTAGGTACGCGTGACGTAGGAAGTAATTGTTTGCGGTCAACACGCAGACTTGACTGTTGCTTTGAGTATGTGCCGCTGCCAGAACACGGCGCGGTATCCTTGTATTCTCTGCGTGTTTACGTATAACTGTTAGTTTCTCGAAAGTATGTCATTCCACAAAAATTTTAACGTTCGATATGTGATGTATTCCCTTAGAGCGCCGAGATTTAAGAGTTTCTACTTCGACAGTGTTATCATGAATAATTTAGTGAACTCTATATGGACCGTTATAAAGCAGAAAAAATTTGCGACACAAGCCTTTTCCTTTGTGAGACAAACGGTGAGACTTAATTAACACCTTTTGACCAACTGACAAGGTTTTTAAACGACCAGGACGTTTAGCTGATTTCTCTCTTCTAGCAGCCGCAGATGCAATATTTTGCAGAGCCAGGTTCACAACTTCCGAATGCCGCAGTTTCCGTGCAGGCGGAAAAGGAACGATTTCAGAAATGCGATTGTCAGTGCTTTATTTTTTAATATCAATATAGGCGGTAAAGAAGTTGAATCATTACTGAGTTCATTCAGAATGTTTTGAAAAATATGAAGATACTGATCCCACGTTCTGTGATTGATTGACAATAAAGTCGATACAATTTATTGATTTCCTTCATCCATCTCTCTGAAGCGTTAGATTGAGGGTGAAAAAGTGAAATGAAAATTGGTTCAATCTTACGACGCCGTAGAGTACGAAGCCAAATTTTAGAGCGAAACTGTGATCCATTATCTGATATAACCTTATCAACATGTCCCACTTCTTTAAGAAAATGTTTGATGACAGCATTCGATACTGAACGAGCTGTTGCTTTGCGTAAAGGTGTAAAACACACATATTTTGATGTCAATTCCACTGCTACCTAAATGTACGCAAAACCATTAGTAGAACGAACCACTGGACCGAACAAATCGACTGCAGCCATCTCCTTTAATTTCGCTGGAATGATAGGAAACAACGGTGCTCTGTGAGAAATAGTTGGCGGCTTAGCCTTTTGACATAATTTGCATTTGGCAAGAACAGATCGAATACGTTTTTCCATATTACTGCAGTAGCAATTTTCTCGTAATTTATGAAAGCATTTTCTGGGACCAAAGTGTGCATAACTGAAATGTGTATACCAAATCAATTTATTAGCCCACTCATCAGGAATGCAAACTAACCAAACAGAGTTGTTGACCGATTTTCGTTTAAAAAGAATATCATTGCGAACTAAATAATACTGTCTAATCGCAGCGCTTTGCTTTCCATCCACTTCTCCTTAATGTCCTTCCAGATTGGATCCTTGTTTTGCTCCTTAGCGATGTCCTGGAGCGAAGACGAAATAAAATTTTCAAACGCAACACCTTGAATATAAATCAAACAATAATTGTTTTCTTTGCAGTCCTCCTCAGCACTTTGTTTCAAACCCATAGGTGCACGTGATAAAGCATCAGCAATAGTATTTGGAGAACCCTGTATGTAAACAATACTAAAATCAAATTCCTGTAGATACAGCGCCCATCGTGACAATCTTCCATGAGTTAATTTTGTTGACATAAGAAATTCCAGAGCTCGATGATCGGTGTAAACCTTAGTACGTCTGCCATACAAAAATATGCGAAATTTTGTGAAAGCCCAGACAACAGCCAAGGCTTCAAGTTCCGTAATCGAATAATTCTTTTCTGATTTAGAGAGAACACGACTTCCAAATGCAATAGTTTTCTGTACTACAACGCCGTTTTCTTCTCTCTTGAAATAAGTGTGCACCTAGGCCTTTGTATGATGAGTTCGTCGCCAAACAAAAATCTTTAGATAAATCAGGACGTGAAAGAAGTGGAGCAGCAACTAAAGCATCACGAAGTTGTTCACATTCTGATTGAGCTTCCTCATCCCAACACCAATTAGAATTCTTTCCAGATAGTTCACATAAACGAGGTGTGGCCAAATCGTCCAATGTAACAAAGCGTCTAAGAAAATTACAGACACCAAGGAAACTACGAACATCACGTTTTGTAGCAGGAACAGCATAATTACGAACAGCGTCTAGTTTCTCTGGATCAGGAAGAATACCTTCTGTAGAAATAATATGACCAAGAAATTTCACCGGAGAACGACCAAATTCAGATTTTTCCAAGTTCACTGTAATGCCAACTCTTGCAAAAATACGTAATAATGAATCCAAAATTTTGTTGTGCTCACTCCAAGAACGTTTAGCAATAAGAATATCGTCTACATATGAAGTAATATTGTCACGAAGATAAACAGGTAAAATTTCGTTTAAACTACGAATGAATGCTGCTGAAGATACAGTTAAAGTCCAAACGGTAATTTCCGAAATTGATAAGTTACCAAAGGCTAAAAAGGCAGTTATTTTCTACAATCAGGGTGAAGTTCTGTTTGCCAAAAACTTGCGCGCATATCAATCGTGGATAAAACTTTAATTCCATGGAAATGTTGAAGAAGTTCATCTAGATTTTGTGGACGGTCAGTTTCAGGAATGATTATATTATTTATCTGTCTGGAGTCCAGAACCAAACGAATTGACCCATCCTTTTTAAGAACGACGAGTAATGGGCTGGTATAAGGACTGACTGCTGGCTCAATAATGCCTTGATCTAACATGTATTGAAGTTCGCTCTTAACCTTGTCTCTGTAAGCCAAAGGAATAGCGTACGTTTTCCCCCGAAATGGTGTGTGTTCTTTTATTTTAAATAAATATTGTAAGCCTTGTATAGTTCCTGTGTGATGACTAAATACTGTAGCATGTGAAGTCAAAATTTGGTGCAGTTCTTCTCTTGAGACGTCATCTGGCACATCAGCTTTCTTAACCTTTCCATTAATTAATTCTTCGCTATTAATTATATCATCCATCGCGTCTCTGTATCTATTGTCGTTGTCATGAATGAACACATTTTCGTCATAATGCTCAGCGAAAACATCAGAAGTAAGAAACCTTAAACATTTTGTGTCTGATTCAGATTTCGTTACACTCGAAAAACTTCAAACATATCGGCATTCCGGCAACAGTCAAGTTCGCACTTCCTTCCTTAAAGTTTAAAATTGCCTTATGTGTGTTAAGAAACTCCATACCTAATATGATTTGTGTACTGAGTAATGGAACAATAATAAAATTAGCAGAAAATTCATATCCTTGACAAATGAAATTTAAGTTGGTCTGTTGTTTGACTTCCACACTTTTTCCAGAAATAGCTCCTTGAATTGTAGTTTTAGAAACAGGTAACACAGGACAAGCAATAGTTCTTACACATATACGAAAAACTGATTCACTAATAACATTCAATGGGCTCCCAGAATCTAAAACAGCAGTAAACTTATTCTTACCCACACATACTTCAATAACAGGA
The DNA here is from genome assembly GCF_021461385.2 of Schistocerca piceifrons. Lineage (NCBI taxonomy): Eukaryota > Metazoa > Arthropoda > Insecta > Orthoptera > Acrididae > Schistocerca > Schistocerca piceifrons. The sequence goes on along the minus strand of NC_060138.1, from coordinate 408,050,469 downwards.
TGTAAAAATGCTCTACATTATTTTCGTTTTCGTCTAGCAAAATGTGTCTCACGTCTTCCAGGCGTACGTAGTGTAAAGTCGTAGTGTCATTACTTTCTGAACCGTCTATATTGCTGCCAGAAGCCGAAGCTACAAGTCATTGTCGATTGTTTGCGTCACGTCTTTGATTATTCGCGTTATTTCGCGGATCAATTTCTACGATTTGCATTTGTCTCTCGGAATTTCTGTCATGCGGAGGATGCCAGTTAGGTCCCTCCTGTCTGTTAGATGTAAATTCTTGGTTGTGTCTGTTATTAAAATTTCTATTTTCCTGTCTATCTGCATCACTGCTTCTTGTGTAATTTCGACTGTCACTTCTGAAATTGTTATATCTACTACCCTGGTTATTTCTGTAGTAAGAATTTCTATTGTTGTATGAATAATTTCTGTCTTGGTGATACCGATTACTGTTTCCGTATGATTGATCATTCCGGTAGGAATTTCCGTTATTATAATTGTCTGTGTAATTTCTGTTAGAACGTCTGTTATTGTCATAAGGCTGGTATGTATTGTCATGTCTGTTTCGTCTGTAATTCTCAAAATTACCCATATAACGTCCGTTCCGATCATTATCCCTTCTCTCTGAAAATCTATTGTGATTACCGTTACTGAAAAAATTGCAAGAAGTCCCGTCGTCATTGTCATACTCAAGTTCTTGTAGCAAAGCCTTAAAAGTCTCAATGTCGTCTTGACATCTTCCGGCTAAAGCAATTTGTCTTATCGATTGTGGCAGCTTAGTTAAACAAATGCGAATTAATTCAGTCGGGCTATAAGGTTTGGAAAGGAACTGATTCTTTCGAATCATGTCTTAAAAGTATTCTGCTGGCGTGCGGAACTCACTGTTTAAAATTACTCTGCATAATACGACTGTGTTTGACTCTGTCTTGCGTGTTTCCGGACCAATATGCCGATAGAAATGCATGGTAAAAATCATTTAAATTATTACACTCTCTAAGTCCGCGCATCCGCGTCGCCGGTTCGTTTTCTAAATATCCACACACAAATTCCAGTTTGTGACTTAGTGGCCAATTTGGTGGAAGTGCGTACATAAATTGATCTAACCATGAACCTGGATGTATGTCATTCTTAGAATTGCGAAAGATCTTAAATTTCCGAACAGTTAAAAAGTGTTTATAGTCAAAGTTTTCTTCGCCTCGTGGCGACAAAGACCTACCGCGTCTGTCCCAGTCCGAATGTCGATTATTGTCAAGTTCGCGCGCCTGGCGGTCTCTTGTTGCATCTCGTAAATGAAATAAATTTTCTTCAAAGCCCTCTATCTGTGATTCTAAATTTCTTCTACTGTCCTTTCCTACGATTTCGCTTTCAATTTGTTTGACTTGCTTTCGTAACGCCTCAAATTCCCTTTTAACGCGTTCATTAAATTTTCCCTGATTTTCAACATGTTTATTTATGTTCTGGTACTCTTCTGTTTCTGCAAATTGCAATGGAGCTGTATCATCTGAATCTCTGTCCCCATTTAAACTAAAACTTGTCAATTTATCTGAAATCTCAACTCTTTCCGATAAGTCTGTTCTTTCTGTTTATTTACGTCTTCCGTAAGTGTCGCGACTCGGGTTTCGGTATTGACACATTTAGTAGTTAACTGTTCATACTGTTGCGTTAGGTTATTTATTCTGTCGATTGGTACTGATTCCTCGATTCTTTCATATATTTCTTCCTTATCGTGTGCACATTGTAAATGTAACTCTAAAAATTTTTGTACTATCACGCGATCTCTTTCTTCCTGTTCTCTATCCTGCTCCTTTTGTCTAATTTCTATTGAAATTAATCTATTACTGAGAGCATTCAAAATTGTTTGTACTTCTTCTCTAATTTCTTTCTTTAATTCATCTTTAATGTTTTTAAAACATGTCCCTATTCGTGAGTCTGACCGTGTTTCCATTGTTCCCATACCAGTTTTAATTGTTCCTATCTGTGAGTCTAACCGTGTTGCCAATGTTCCCATCTGTGATCCAAAATTAAATATAGCACCCATCAACTGCTCCATATTAACTGGTTCAAAATTCTTCTCGCCCCTAACATTTCCCGTAAAACTAACGTCATAGCTGTATAGCTATCTGTGTTCGATACTATTTCAGAATCTCCTATCGTTAATCTCATATTCTGAAAATTTTCCGATTGTGAAAAATTTTGAACTGGTTCCGGACTATTTTCCCGGTTTATTAAATTGTTTTCTACTTCATCATTCATCATACTGTTCTCCTGTGTTGGCGAGTTCGCCATGTTAACAATTTCGTCATTCTGACTATCCATCATTTTTGCCTTTTTCATCGATCTCGTAATCATTTACAAAACATACAAAACTCGTCACTATACGAAAATAACACACGCCTAACGAACAATTAAGACCTTCACAACTGCACAAAATTGTCAAACCCGTGTACGACTCATCAAAAAGTAAATTCCACAAAAATACCATCAGAAGAATGACAAGACAACTACAAATGTTCAATTACAAAATCTATACACGCAATAGACTACAATTACTAAACTACAAATTACTACGACAATACTACTGTCTGCTTTTTTTACTATCAAAAGAATTCCAAGGGACGATCCGAAGCAGCGGTCGCTACGTGCATGGGGGCTTAATTATTTAAATGAAAATATTTTTAGTATTAGTAGCTGTCTGTCCGGTTACGCAGTCTCGTAACCGGTTGGCCCTGAGTAGTATTAGTACGCAATCTGACTGCATAGAATAACAACACAGAATGAAAGGAAATTTCCGTTAACACAATTAAGTCCCCAGCAACTATAAAAGCTACGAAACAACTACTACGAAACAACAAGGTAGAAGTGTAACTGTTCTGTGTGTGGAAGTGTGATTCAACGTACACATCTGGCACGGTTCTTCCTCAATAACACAAGATATTTTAAACACCATTTACACTGAAGTAATTAAAAAAAACAGGAATACTATAATTGCACATAGAAACCAGAATTACACTCTAATACATGAACACAAGCCAGATGCTTTGTTGACTGAACCTGTGACCAAGAGACATTGTTAGTTAGGAAATTTGAAATAAAAATATTTTGTTTTATTACCTCATATATATTGACGAAAAATACACTCTGATCATTACAACATCACCAATCGAACAGCATCGGCTGTCTAGCCCATCAGAACAACTGCACACGACATGCTCACAAATAGTACTGCTATCGACATCCTCTCAACAAGCACTGACCACGGCAACCTCTGAACTACCACTGCCCACGGTAACTTCCGAACTACTACAGCCAGTGGAGGAGGCGGAATAAAACTCTTTGGCGCAATCTCTGGCGCTGTGACTTAGTGTAGCCACCTTTCACTGTTCATAGAACTATCCACCAATTGGAAGAAGATGGTTATGAGCGTGTGTATTGAAGCAGTTTCACCTGTCATTGTCGAAGTGACTCTTTAGTAGTACCATGGAATCTTCTAGCGGCACTTTTGTAAAGAGAGGCGTGACATCGAAGTTGACTGTCACCATTGTCCATACATCTCTCTTGAAATTCTTTCAGGATTGTGTCGAGTTCTTGCAGTTGTGTGGACAGTGACCCACGAGACGTTTTAGTAGCCGTGTCAGATGTTCAGGTAGGTTATACGTTGCCAGATTTATAGTGCTCACTATCAGACGTAATGGGACACACTCTTTGCATATATCTGGGAAATCATAAAGCTATGGTGGCAGCGGCGGTTTGTAGGACAGCACTCTGGCCATATCCTTGTCTAGGCCTGAGTTGTTGGTGAGTGAGATGACGATCATTGCCACAGCTGGTGTACGGTCCTTTTTCACTTGCTTGTACTCGTATGCCAAATCCAGTTGTAGCATCACAATCTTCTGTCAATAGTGATCTAATTTTAACAACACTCTCACATCGCCTTTGTCATCAGCAAGGACGACTGTGTCATTGTCCTCCCAGAGGCCATCTATAGCCGCGAATTCTGCCTCTGAGACGTTATTCTTCAGTATTTTGCCTTTGTGGAGGATTCTGCAGATCTCCCTTCTAACCTCTTCACAGCTTGCTCAATGCTGTTGATTTCACTTTTAGGTCATGTTTTTGGAACTAGTGTAAAATTTAGACCTAATGACAGAACAGATATTGTCGCCTCATCCAGTTCCTTTCTAGTGATATGGATAACTAACTACAGTGGTGACCATCTGCGTCCATGACAGCCTGGAACCGAACTAGAGATACCATTTCAAAGTTATTCGCAAAACTTCTCGAATGGTAGACCATGGAATGTTCAGCTGTCATAACACAGCTAATGCACTGCTTGAAGATTGCACATTGTGGCCAGTATTCTCAGCCAAGGTGAAAGTAGCTTCAACAGTTTGTGGTGCAATTGGCCGCCGGCCTCTCCCTGGAGCAATTCCCAAATATCAGTTAATTCGAACTCCTAAATCATGTTCTGCAGCCCCAGTACAGAATAGTGACCTCACCACATTCCTTTAATGCTTCGAAACTTGCAGCTGTGTTGTAATGTGGCAGAATAAATGGTCAGATTTGCACCTTACATGAGAGCTTCATACATCACAACGTTAAGGTGAATATGACACCTAACTTAATTCGGTGGTAATGAGCAAATTTACCTATCAGTATGTAATGCAAAAAGGGATGACACTCAATCGACAATAATAAACACACTATTCCTATAATGCATGTTTGAGCGGAAGGTGAAACAAGCAGTGAGAAGCGTTTTCGTTTGGAATTCAGAGGGACAAAGGCAGAGGCAAGGCCGCGCTACAGGGGGTACCACGGAAACCACTTAAAGGGGTGTCCTAGGCCGAAAGTCAATGACCGACCAGGTGACTCAGACGGGGAGAGCGAGTATAATGGCCCATCTGAGGGAGGAGAGGAAAGAAATCATTTAGAAAACTGCGTTTCGGAATTCCAAATGGGTACGAAACAAGACCAGTGACGCATTTTCGATCATGTGTCCAGCGAGTGGTACACAGGAGTCAGTGAACGCATTTAGGCGTCTGGAACTGGCACAAAACATCCGATTGGCGGAAACGCGCTAGGAAGGAGGAAAAGAGCCAGAGTTCTGACGCAATTTAATGTTAGGGACCTTGCAATTGGTAGAGATTGTTTCCGCAAAATAAGAGGAATGCTCCTATTGGCCCAAAAAAGCCGTGATGTGAAGAACGAAAGAACCCAGGTGGGGAGACGGTTCAGCTATGAATAAGAAAAGACGGAAATTTTCGTGGACTCTTCTCTGAACTGGCGTCAAGTGCAGAACGGAGCAAATAACGCTCTGTATGATGCAGAGGAGTAATTTGTGTGAACACTGCGTTCACAGCGGATGATATCCAGCTAGACATTAGTTGTAGCATCGTTTAGATCCAACAATGGAGAAACAAACTGCCAGTTAGTTAATTGTTCTTGTGAGAACTGAGAGGCATTATAATATGCACGCTGCTCCAACCATGCACGTGTATATCGCCACATTCTAAGACTGAGTACATGTTCTCTCGCCTAACGAGAAACATAGGGAAAGTTTCTGCTGGAACTTCAGCAAAGGTGTAATTAGTTTTATAGGAATTTCAGCGGAAGAGAGAGCGACCTAGCAGATGACAGCTCATCGCAGCTTAAGGTAAATGTGTGCAGAGGCGTAAACTTGTTGGTTCACCAGCTTGCGTCCACTGTAAACTCGAGTGACCTTGGGTAATGTTTTGCTCAATTTGTCACATAGCTAACTATCCACCGTAGACTTGATTGTCATCCTAAAAATAGTGCCGAAATTTGAGCCAGAATCGGACGATTTTTGTAGTACTGACCAACATCATAACATAAGTGTAGGAACAATTGTGTAAAGAAACTTCTAGTTAAACTTTAATATTGTCGTGTTTAGGATAATTTAACCTTCTGAGGGTTAATATTTAATTTTGTTGTGTTTAGGATTATTTCACTTTTTGATGTTGACAAGATGCGTTATCCTGACAACTGTTTTTGTCACATTGAAAACTGTGTAAAGGCGTTCATTTTTGTGCTAACATTGTGACATTAAACATGTCATTTCTACTTACACAGTTGTCTTCAATCCTAGAATAATTAAACCACAAATATTGCAAAGTATAGTGTTTTTTATAAGAAAAAGTTTACGAGTAAAGTCCTGTTCCCCTTGTCCAGACCCAAGTTGACTGACTGCAACTGTAATGCACACTGATGCTTCTTTCAGTCCTTCGTCGCCGTACCAATACCATCGCGTAATGGCAAGTCGTGACACTATCATACCTATGAAGTTGGGTACCCATACAGGAATCAGTTTTCCGTCTACACTGCCTCAAGTAGCAGAAGTGTAATTGTAACCACCCTCTAGGTTAGTGAAACCTTAACACTGAAGTTGACAGCGCAATATGCGTTAGAGTAATTTGGATATCTGCATGACTGCAAGACTCTCTGTTACGTCCCATTTTATTGTTTTAGAGCAGTGCATCTCTGCGAGAGGCGTTCGGATGGCCAGCGGGTGGTCGTGAAGCGTGTATCCATCTCGCAGATGACTGACAGCGAACTGGCGGTAAGGCTCCCTGCGACGCAAATTTCGCACACTTCTCGTTGCAAGGTACATGCTTTCTATGCTAGAGTATAGACTAAAGGGTCCCAAGCTTTTCTTGCCTCGTAGACTACATGCCAATTGTTTTGTTCTGGGTAAACCCTCTGCCTTTCATACACTGAATTTCTACAAATTCATCAATTTCAAATGTGTTTTTGATAGCTGATACAGTGCCACTGACTTCTGTAGGTTTAACTATAAAAGTGTCGAGTAGAAAACTTACTGTTTATTTACACGACACAAAATGCGAATTTAATAAAATTAATACATAAATGCTTTTAGTAGGAGCAAATTTTTTGTTTGGCTTCAGCTTTAGTTAGATGAACGTTAAACCTCCTCGTTCAGTGATTTCCAAATTTTTTAAGAAGACTGGCAACGGTTCTGAGAGCCCTTTCCAAGAGTATTAAAAATAAAGCTATCAAAAACTTTCTCGCAATAGTCCATAATACAGTATAAGTAACAGGTACCTCTATCTGAAGGTAGAATCGCTTATATCCCTTTCTACCTTAAGTTACTCGTTAGCGCTTATTCCGATCATTTCTTCTTATAATACTACAGGGATACAGTCCCAGACTCCTACAGTCGTCAGGACACAGCCGGACGAGATGGGGTGGTGAGGTCCTAATTATGCTTGAGAGCGCCAAGGAAACATCATTATCAATAACACTTTTGTTAGGCGAGATACAGGATTGTCTTCCAGTACATCGGTTTCTTCAATACCACAGTAAGAATTGAGCAAAACCATCCTTAAAGCTAGTCAAAACTCAATGTGAAAGACATTTAAATGTTGGATGTAGGGTGAAACGAAGTCGTCTAAGAAGTCTGTCTCTAACAAACTGGGGAAACGGGGGAAAATTCGTGCCATCCAATGTTGTGCTTCGTTAGTTTAATTCTGACGGGAAAAGCTTTTATGATGGCCTTCGTTTTCGTCAGATTTAAACTGCCACATTGTTACTGCAAGTTAACTCCATTAAATTTAATAAACAAATCCGTTAAATAAGGAATGTCCGAATCCTACTTGATTAAATTATTTTGTCAAATTGGATCTTTCGCATACAAAAGTCACAAAGAGTGAGATAAATCATGTGCCAGGGACGCCCCTCGTTGCATCAACTGCATGGACGACCACGCTGCTTCCTCCAGAGATTGCCCCATTTTTAAAGATGAACGAATTATTCAGGAAATCTGAGTGAAGAAAAAGGTGTCTACCTTTGCTGCTCGTAAGTTATTCCCTAGTAGAAAACCCATTGTCTTCCCAGTGCGAAAATATAGCACTGTCCTCGCCTCTCCTCGACCTACTACGGAGGTAGCCATGCAGACTTGCGATCTCACCTTTAGTGCCACAGTCGTCAGATAGTCAACCCGAAGATCGCTCGTTCCATCTCCCCACTATCACCCGCTCACTCTAAGACTCAATCTTCATCGGCTTCTGCTAAATCACAGGCACGAAAATCGGACGCTACAACTCCCAAAAAAGAGCCTACTGGTGAAAATTTTTTACATGCCCAGACCTCACAACCATCAACTCCTCCTTCATCTCAACATCCTGCTTCCAAGAAGGCTCATAAGAAACAGTTCCTCTCCTCCTCCACCATGGCGTGTGTCTTCTACAGCGCCACCCAGTTGTAGCTGCCTTCAGCTGTCTTCCATGTCGCCAAGATGCACCACTGGTGGCTGGTCAACCAGCCTATCACTGACGGCAGCAGCTGCCCCCGAACAACCCATGGATCAGAATCTTCTGCCTCTGGCTGAATGCCATTCCACGCTATCGGCCACCGGCTCTCAGCAGTTGCTAAGTTGACGGCAATCATGGCGAGATTTTTCCTTTTTTCGTCCATCCTATGTGAAGTCTCCATTGGAATATCTGCAGAATTTGCTCCAATCAGGATGAACTGTCAATCCTCTTACGATCCTACTCCCGGGTCATTTTCTGTCTTCAGGAAACAAAGCTACATCCCCATGATCTTCCCTCATTTCCAATCAGTCTGGTTTGATCTCCCCTGTGTTCCTGGTATTCCGGCACATGGGGAATTATGATTCTTCTCCACAATACTATCCATTATCACCCAACCGCCTTACAGAGTTCCTACCAAGCTGTCGCTGTACATCTTTCCCTTTCTGGATTCACCTTCCCTCTCTGAACCATATACATTCCATCATCCACACCATCATCCATACCAATGGCAAGAGTCGATCTCCATCTCCTTGGTCAGTTCCCACCCCCCTATTTGCTGGTGGTAGACTTCAACGCCCACCACCTGCTTTCGGGATCTCTGCTTCCTTGTCCGAGAGGCTCCTTATTGATTGACCTCTTCCACTTAGCGGATCTTGTTTGCTTCAACAGTTGAGAACATAATTTTTGTCTACCTCCACGTTAACTTACTCTCATTTAAATATTTCGATCGGTAGTGTTTGGCTAGCTCGGCGCTTTGAATGGTTCGCTCTTGCTGATAGACACTCGAGTGACCATTTTCCATGAGTCCTCAGATTACAGCCACAACTGCCATCTATGTGCCCAAGCCGATCGTACTCTTTCCTCCTTCATAGCAACATTTAATGACAGTCAATTTCCTAGGACTGACGATCAGGTCACTCACGTTATGGAAGCTATTCTTGCAGCCCAGGAACGTTCAAAACATCATACCTTCCCTCTGCCCCAGCGTCCTTAGTGCATTAGTGGAACAAGGCATCCCGTAACGCAATACACGAGGGGAGACGTGCTCTTCGCGTTTTCCATCATCCTACGTTGGCCAACTGTGTCTGCTGTAAGCAGTTACGTGTGCGATGGCGATGTAATAGCAAGAAAAGGTAGGATTTCTTCACCAGCTACTTCAATATCTTTACTCCCTCATCAGTTGTTTGGAAACGAATTCGACGAATATCCGGCACATCCAGTTTTTCCCCTCATGTCGAGGGTACCTTAGTGGACCCAGTCGAAATCTCTAACTCAATGGGTCGACACTTTGCTGAGATTTAGAGCTCTTTTAATTACCCAACAGCCTTTCTCCTGAAGAAACGGGTAGTGGAAGAGTGACCTCTTGATTTTTCTTCTCAAAATGGCGAAAGCTAGAATGCCGTTTTTTCTATGTGGGAATCCAGACATGCACTCTCCTCCTCTCGCTCTTCTGCACTGGGACCTGATGGTATCCGCGTCGAAATGTTGCTGGATCTCTCATACCCTAGTCTGTGCTACATGCTTCACCTTTATAATCGACTTTGGGTCTACAGTACCACTCCCAGAAGATGGCCATTCCTTTTTGGAAACCGGGAAAGGACAAACATCTCCACTTCAGCTATCACCGAATCTCACTCATGATTAGTGTTTGTAAGGTTTTTGGAGCATATCGTAAACTGCCGTTTAGGCTGGTGGCTGGCGGCGGCGGCGGCGGCGGCGGCGGCAGCATCTCTGTGGCATTCCTCTGGATTCCAGGGCATATTAGTATACACGGAAACGAGGCAGCCAATATAGCAGCAAAGGCTGCTGTCTCTCTTCCTCTGCCCGCTGTTCACATGGTTCCCTTTGTTGATCTCCAGAGCGTTTTATGTCGTCGTGTTGCTCTTTTGTCACACGCATTGGTCGACACTTCAGAATAATAAATTACCGTACATAAAACCTTTTCACTGTGCTTGGACATCTCCCTCCCGGCCTCATTGTCTGGTGGAGATAATTTTAACTGGACTCCTGACTGGGCACTGTCCTTTTAGCCATCAACATCTTTTAAGTGGCGATCCTCCGCCCGCTTTGTCCCCACTGCTCTCATTCGTGAATGATGAGACAACTTTTACTTCAGTGCCCTATTTTAATCCGCTATGAACTCGTTTACAGCTATTGCCTGATATATCTTCCCTTTTAGCAGATGACGTGTCCTTGTGTTTGTAATTGTTAGTGAGATATCAGTCATTCGAAGATCTTTTCGGGGAAAACAACCCCCCTTCAATAGCACTTGTCTAAGATTTTCTTTCATTTTTAGTTTCCCCCCTTCTTGAGTTGTGCTCCCATTGCTGCTGATTTAAATTCCTATTTTCACCCTTTTCTAAGCCACAGAATGGGCGCTTATGACCATAGCTGTTTTGCGCCCTAAAACCTTAAAGAATGTTAAAATTGGAATCGTCATCCAGCACCAAGACCCGCTGAGGCTTTCCTGTAAGAATTCCATATATTTGGAGGGATCATTCGAGGAAACAGACGGCAACACTACCCTGGGATCCAGGCTTAAACGTAATGTGTTGGCGTTCGTGTTTCAAGAGATATGCTATGAAATAAATGGATCTGAGATCGACAGTACACATAATGTTGGCATAACGCTAACCCTTAAAACATGTGTCGCTGCATCACTCACGGATTTGAATGGTTTAGAAAATGTGGGATGGTTCATAGATGATACAAAGAATAGAACAGTTGCAGAGTACAAATGATTTACTGCATGCATATCTCTAAAAATGCTTATGGACTACTTTGAAGACATGAGGCAAATTATTATACATGCTAAACAGGAACTCATTCTGGTACGGAGTGCGACAGATAATAGCTCATACCGTCAAGGAGCTCAAGAGAAGAATATGATCACAATCAGCAAGATAATATGGTAGCGGTAGTGAGTGAGGGCCTATGTGTTGTGCTACTCCAGCTGGTGTGCGTAAAGGGCGAAGATACATTCGGAAACGATCTCAGATTGCCACATGGAATGTGCCCAAGTTTTTTATTGTTGTGGCCAACAGTGACGAAGCCGGCAATAATATAAATTTTGCGCAAGTTCACAAAACCTTACGGCATTTCCGAATCGGCTGTATTCCGTATTAACAGTGCAGTAACATCGTCAGAATCTCTAGACGTGTGCACGTGTTTTGATTCTCCAAGAAAGGGATATAAATTAAAACGGAAATTTACAAAATCTGACGAGTGTAACAAAAACCTAATTTGTAGAGCTGTACTTAGATACTACAACACAGAAGACTATCCGTCGGCTACAGAAATCCAGGGTGATCTCCGTGAAAAAATTTATTACTCTAGTTCAGAGAACTCCGTTCTTTGTCTTCTCCGCACACTTCGTTTTTGATTCAGGTGTTCTGACAGCCAAAAAATTTTAATGGAATGCAGAGACATTGTAGCAGCAAGAACGAAATTTTGTGTAAAATTCACTTATTGCGTGCTGAAGTCTTGTAGTGTACCTCGAAAAACCTTGATTTTCACAAAACCACATGCAAAAATATATTTTACTCGACTTCAGTGGAAATATTGGCCTGAAAGTACCTACAGTTACTTTTTATAGCGTATATTGGCGATTTGGGAGATCAGTGCAGTGTCGAAGGATCAGAAAGAGGAGCAAATTAAAAATTTTCGCGAGGCAGGTAATATTCTGGACCGTATTAAGGCGAGCCTTGGAACTAAAATCCTGACGGCGGTATACAAGTACTCGCTCGTTGCCACGCACGACGTTTCTCGTAAATAAAATACGTTCGTACGTGACACAATTCTCTAATGATGTCTTGCATATTACCAGAATTAATTTCATGGTTTTCTTAACAACTTTCTGGCTGGAAGTTTCTATAGGGTGCCCAGGACGCAAATTCGATCAGCGGAATTTTTCGTTAGGTACACAGGCGGAACAGTTTCACACTTCTTACGGTATTTTTTTTTCTTTTAATGTTGGAACAGTTTATTTCACGATAAAAGATGTATTACAGGCATCTATAAACTTAGAGATCTGTTCATATATTATTTTCAGCCCAAATATGTCAGTGGTTGTAACGTTAGTTTTTACTTTTCCTAGAAGCCGGCAAGAATTTTTTTGCAAAGTCTCCATCATATTGTAAGCTACTAACAGAGACATCTAATATTTTTTCCGAATTTTTGCAATCGTGTGAAATTATCGCTAACTGGCAAAGCTGTAGGGAGGTCAGATGACCTTGAGATGCTTGTTTTTTGTGACGGCCGCTATAGGTGCTTTGTTTCGCAAAAGTGCGAAAAGAGTTTAAACACACGCGTAGTTACAAGTACATCTCAATATAACAGAAACAATTTAGGAAGAAAAATACTTATGTTCAAAATTACCTCACTCTTTAATATTTCGTAAATTAAAAATTTGTGTGTTGATACACTTGATTTTTTGATGATATCCGCCTGACTATAAATGTCACAAGGAACTCGAAACAGCTTTAAAACCGCAAACAAAATTAGGTGAACAGACAATGACAAAGATGAAGACCTCGCAACCACCGCTGCAAAACATTTGTTTTCTCTCAACTCATACGTTTTACCTCTTTTTTAAGACACCAGCTGCAGTTGACTTAATAATAGAAAATTTTACATTATTTTTCATGTGACAAATTATTTAATATCTCTGCCTACAATTATTAATATTACATTCTTTTCCGAATATCGCATTTTTCATGTGTAAAACATGTTTATTTTTGTTACCTCCTTTTATGTTTGACATTTTTCAGTTTTAAAGGACGTTAACACACACCCACATTTTCATCTGTTTCTCATTTCCGCCAGCCATGTTCAGTTTGCCCTCTTTTTTAATTAAAAGCCTAAAATTTATACAGAAATTGCGAATTTATCTTGCATAAGCCATCAAGTCGGTCGTACCTGCATATTTTTCCTCACATTATTAAACTGCACATTTGCTGGAAGGACTTTCAAAATGAAACAAATACCTCATTTTTTGTATCTAAAGATTTTATCAAATTTCAGAAAAGTACACACAACAGCCAACATCTTGAGAAGGCAAGCGTTTGATACAGTACTGAGTAATTCACTATCCACATGTGTATTATTCTATACTGGTTTCTAACTGAGTCATTTAAATTTAAAAGTGCGGTAGCGGTTTTGCGAAAACAGCACAAGTATTAACTGTCTGCCAGTTTCTATTGGGACGTGTTTGCGCTTACAGGCAGCACTTTCACCGCCAATGTGTTGAATGGAACGAGGTGGAATGTTGCTGTCAGTTTGCCGCTAGCAGCCAGTGTTGGTGATAAGGCCGGTGGGATTTGGTTTCTGCAGGCGAGCTGCACGGAGGTGCGTGTGCTGTCGATGGTGCAGCACCCACTTGTCGTGCGCTACCTGGACAGCGTGGTGCAGGAGGACGCGCTGCACATTGTCATGGAGTACCTGCCGGGGGGCACGCTACGGGACTTCCTGCGAGCGCGCGACGGCCGCCTGCTGCCGCAGCAGGTACCGCACTCGGCACCTACATCCCTGCTCTAATATATATATAAACTAAGATGGTATCTGTTCTTTCGGACATGTCCGAAAGAACAGGTACCATCTTAGTATATATATAGTTAAGGTTCACCGGCCACTTGACCTTCTTCTTCTTCTTCTTCTTCTTCTTCTTCTTCTGTGCGAATGCACAAACAGCGCCCGAACTCTTACGGAAATCGGCAACGCGCCGCGAGTAATGAGTACAATGGGCGGGGGCATTACGAATGTAGTGCGGGACAAAACGTTGAGAATGTGGGTTTCGCGGGAGGCGTGCCAGAGAGAAATCCCTGCAGTCGCGCTATCCTCTGTCCCCTCGGTGGCTCAGATGGATAGAGCGTCTGCCATGTAAGCAGGAGATCCCGGGTTCGGGTCCCGGTCGGGGCACAAATTTTCATCTGTCCCCGTTGACGTAAGCAACGCCTGTAAGCAGCTAAGGGTGTTCATTTCATTGTAATTTCATTCTGCTTTGCAAATCACTGTAAACTGCGTGGCAGGGGTAACTTCCTACTTATTAGGGCTTCTTCCTGTACCAGGTGTGCGAAGGGTGTCTTATAAGCAATGCAACACCTTTTTTCTGAAAGCAAGTGGGTTTTATTCAGGATCCCGGTACACCGTATTATTACCCACCATTTTGGCTATAAAACTCTGCTTTTCACTATAATCTCTATTAAATGTGATGGCCTTACGCCACCTTATTGAGAAGACCTGTATGCCTGCACGGTACCACTCTAGTAGTGGACATGGGAGCCGACGCCTTGCTACGTCGATAACCGACCCATCATCCACGTACTACTTCCTGTGGAGAGCATCCTTCTTTGGGCCGACCAGATGGAAGTCGAAAGTGTGAGGTCTGGGCTGTAGGGTGGATGAGAAAGACCAGTCCACTGAAGATTTGTGAGCTGCTCTTAGGTGCACAAACTTGAGGCCTTGCAGTATCATGAAGAAGGAAAAGTTCCTTTGCATTTTTGTAGCGATGAACACATTAAAAGTGTTTCGTGAGTTTCCTGTTGGCGGCGCAAACACTTAAGAATTGATCTTTGCACCGTGAGAGAGGATGTGAAACGGAAGAACTCCTTGAGAGTCCCACAAGACCATCGCCATGACTTTACAGGCCGATGTTGCAGCTTTGAACTTTTTCCTTGGAGGAGAGATGGTGTGGCATCACTTCCTGGATTGCCATTTTGTTTCCAGTTTGAAGTGATGAACCCGTGTTTGGCAAAAAAATTGTCACAATCAACCACATAATTCGCAAGCAATTCTGCACAGGTGGTCCTTCATTGATTTTTTTTTCCCGTCTTCTGCTGGGTGGTAAGGAACCCAATGGGCACACGTCTTTGAGTACTCTAACTGATGGACAAGTGTGTCGGCACCATAGTATGCGCAGAATATTGTGGGCAGTTGATACACAGGCGGCAGTCCATGTGTGGGGAAAGTGGTAGTGGTGGTGGTGGTGGTGGTGGTGGTGGTGGTGGTGGGCCAAGTGCTGTAGGGGAAATGCTGAGTGCTGGAGGGGAAGTGCCGTTCTGAACTAAAGCTTACACTCACATTTTATGTATATATTAAGTGGGGGCCCTTTGTGCCCACATTTGCGTGGTGCTCATTCAGAGTGATCTGTCACCTCTTCTTTACTTAGTATATAAAAATAATTTCGCCGAAAACGCGCCGATTTATTTTTGCCTGGTTTGTTAACCATTTGTGACTTCCACAGAAGTGGAGAATTTTGAGTAAAACCTAAACATTTCTTGTCGTTTTAAAATTTTCTTCTTTTGCCAAAACTCAGCAGACCTTACACAGTCTCACCTGCTGCACAAACGCAACTGCAGAGAATTCTGATACAGTGGTTTAAGTTTATTGAGTGAGGAACTGAGGAAAAGTTAGGTCAGCATCTTATGAAAAAGGGCATTTTTGGTACAAAATATATGTGTAATGAATCCACTGATGTAGTTCCAAACCCCCATAGAGTTTCTCATTTCAGTAGCTATCGATGGCCCTTAAAAATTACGTTCTTTCTTCGGAAAGTCTGTAGTTGTTGGAATACATGATAGATAATGAAGTTTTGGATAATAACCATACGGCAGAATATTCTCCTCTTTGTGTGCTATCAGTTGCCAAATTCTCATTTTGATTTCTCAAACCGTTCATGAAGTATGAGGATATTTCACTCTGACTTTATCGCTGGCGCAGTGTGATAGCAAATAAGTGCGCTGCGTAAGATCAATTTTCTCGATATTGGCGACAGACCTCCACCCAAGTCTAAAGAAAAATTCAATATTTTAGCTAAATTTTGTACGCAGTAACATATATAATACATACCAAAAGCAAAATCATAGCGACCCCAATTTTTCGTTGCAAACTTTATCGAATTTCGCGCAATGTCTTACTTCCACGCAAATATCACAATAACTATAAGAATTAACGAAATGATGGACACATCGTAATGAACCTGACACATAAAGCTACAAGTATAACAAAAAGGAACTTTTTTAACCAAATAGTTTCTGTAAAATCGTTTGAGAAAGATTGCAGCGCGTGCGCGTCGATTCTGTCATTGTCGACCGGCCGAAAGGTGGCTACTGAAAAAACTAATGAACTCGTCCAGCACTTTAGACGAAAACTGGTCACTGCGGATCGGCCACCGTATCGTGCGTGACCTATACCAACACAACACACACATCCATTTGTGCAGTGAGGTATCTGTGACTGTCAATCACATTGAACGGGAGTGTCAGCACATTCCAACAGTGCAAGAGTTCCAGTTGTGTGCAGCCAGCTGGCACACAGCTCAGATTGGTTTATGTGACCTATCAGATATTGATAGACACCTCGTCCAATGACTCGCTTTGCTTTTGTTTACTGCCAGGTCTCTGTAAACATTCTGCAAGCGCCTATGAACATGTGCGATCCTCTGATTTTTTTCCCACCAAAAGGAATTCGATGAAACCTTTTGCTTGGAACGCATCTCTCTTACACACACTATTTTGAAGGCTACACGTAGCGCCACCACCTATGATGCAAAACTATAGCGGCTGAAGTAGGAATATTCCACAACATCCCACAACAAATTTCGGATTCTTTTCAACCTCAATTGGCCGAGAAAAAGAAGTGTTGCACTGCATATTGAACGCCACCGTATGTGCCTAGATTCTTCACTTAAAAGCTGCTCCTCGAAACTTTGCAATTAGGCTTTCACAGGATAGTTTATGTCTATCTCAATGTCTCTCCCAGTTCAGTTTCTCCAGCATTTCTACGACTCTCTCCCACGGCTCAAACAAACTATTGAAAATTCATGCTGCCCTTCCCTGTATTTGTTCAGTATCACATTTTAGTCTTACTTGATGCAAGCCCCACACTCATGGGTAGTATTCTAGAATGGGCTGCACGAGTTTTTGTAAGCTATCTCTCTTGTTGGCTGATGGCATTTCTCAAATATCTCACTAATGAAACGAAGTCTGTTATCTACTTTACCTACAAATGAGCCTATGTGATAGTTCTATTTCATAACCCTACAAATTGTTGCAGCGAAGTATTTGTATGAGAAGATTGATTCCAATTGGACCCATTGTTATTGCAGTCACAGCTATTCAGTCTGCATCTTCTGTCCACTCAGACCTTCGCCCAGCTTCCAGTTGGCCATTAGCACAAAGTACTTCCATTTCACTCTTCCTCCTCCAACTTTCATCAGATGAGACACTTGAAGACTGTCCTTTACGTCTACACCATTACTCCAAGATCTGTCAAGGAAATTAAGAATATAATTAAATTCCTCAAAACCTAAAACTCTTGTGGAAATGATAATATTGCATGTAAAGTACTAGTCATAGGCTTTAGGATTAGAGACCACTGACCAAAACCCAAAAGCATTGATTTAATAGAAACATACAAAAGGAAGAAAGACTTGCTAGCTTTTGGAGTTATCCTTTGATGGGCTAGAGTAAAAGGCACACACGTGTGTCCTTGCCCCAACATGGTGCCTGCTAGACTAACAGTGCTAACGCTATTTTGCAGCAAGTGGACTGGTTTGGCGAGGGTAGTGCGTGTGGGATGGGTAGAGTGAGAGGGAGCAGAAATAGGGATAGCACAGTTGTAGTGGCCAGTCGGAAGTGGCACACACTGAAGGTGTCATTGGGACATGAGTTGGGAGTGCATGACAGGATGGAGGAAGGTGAAGCTGTTGGGTGGAAGGTCCAGGAACTGTGGGTTACCTGAGATTGAGACCAGGCTGACAATGGGAGCAGAGGACGAATTATAAGGGTAAGTCCCATCTACGTAGTTTGGTGAAGCTGTCGGACGGAAGGATTCAGTTGACTTCGGTTGCGAGGTTGCCATTGAAATTGAGAACTTTGTGTTCTGCTGCATGTTGTGCCACTGGGTGGTCAAGAACCTCTGACCACTTTGCGGCATGTTTAGTTTAAGGAGTGGCTTGACACCCTTCCTGTAGCCATCCCATTACCCCAACTGCGTGTGTGTGTAGTGTTGTTCATGTGAAATTGAGGGAAAGTTTTCTAAATGTTTGAAAGTTGTGTAACTGAAGCAGGACTTGAGGACTAGCTTGGTACTCATATAGTGGAATGTGGGAAACCACCTAGAAACCACATAAAGTCTGTCTGGCAACATGACCCTCATCATTAGTCCACCAGGAGAATTAGATTTATGATCAGTGCACATCCCCATCCTGGAAATGGTGCTTTAATATGCATGGCTATCTGGGCAGATAGAGATCAGTTCAGCTCATGCTATAGGCAGTATGAATATCGGTCATGTTACCCATATTAGTGTCCTAGGGAGAAAAATTCAAGATACCTGTGGGACTGTTGACACTGGGTTTAGCAGTATGTTAATGAGTCAGTAGCTCAGTGGATAGGATGCCAAACAAATAGACCAAATGTGCAGGAATCAATCCCTTTGACTTGTCTTTTCAGTGATGCCAATGTATACTTGAGTGGTTTCTAAGCTTGATGCACTTATGCCTGGATGTTTCAAGCAGCCTACTTGCAAAGTGGCCCAATGAGCTCACTTGTGGAGCACTAGTTCCTGTTCAATCCCAGCTGTGGCCAGTCACTGCTGGCTGGCAGAGATTTGGCACAAATATCAATAAGTCTCATCTCTTAAGTTAGAGTGGATTAGGTTAGATTAGATTCAGTTTTTGATCTATAGCTGCAAAAATGAGAAGATTATGATAGGTGTGGAACTTGTCAGAAAGCATAACATAAAAAAGTAAAACATTTGAATATGATACTCACTTCCCTGACCGTTTTTCAGAAGTATGTTAGGATATGTGAATACATTACAGTAAACTGGAACTGGTAGTATTTACAGAATTAATACACTGTTGGAATAAAGCACTAACACTAATAATAATAATAATAATAATAATAATAATAATAATAATAATAATAATAATAATAAACCCGTGGAGGCCCGGGAAAAGAATAGGCCTCCGGTGGTTCAGGACAGAACTAAAGAAGCCTCGGACAAGTGCCGTCATGGTCGGGGATGACATTTGAACCCTATGCCCACCCACAATGGTAACAACACTGCTAGCCAACTGGAAAATGATTTAAATCCAAATAGAGGTGTTTTGCAGGATATGCTTCCTGCAACCACCCTAGAAGGAAAACAAAGACAGAGGATGAGATGGTCAGATGAAGTTAATCGACACCTCATGTTCTGTTATTACCAAGCAACAAACCTAGGAACCAACACAACTGGATACAGATCACAAGTATACACAACATTTATTATCAGATACCCAGAATTAAAATTTTTAACAGAACAATGACTAGCTGATCAGATCTGTGTAATAATCAAAAATAACAGGATACCCCAGTCAGAATTAGAAAACATCAAACAAAAAGTACAACAAATATTGGAACAAAATAATGTGCAATAAGAAGAAGAAGAAGAAGAAGAAGAAGAAGAAGACATCCCAGAGCAAACAAACAAAGAACAACACACATCAATTAATCAGAGGAAAACAAAATCTTAAGACAGCCAACAGAACAAGCACAAACAGAACACGAAGTGACACACATGTTAGATATAGAAGAAAAAATTCAGCTGACATATATCGAATACAAAGACACAAATACAGACATTAGACCATTCTTGCATAGACCGCCAAATAACCCACAAGTTGAAACAACAATAAAAACTATCAACACAATCATACACAACAAAATAAATGAAAACACAACTATGGTAGAGTTAAAACTACTGGTTTATATAGGAGCACTCACTACACTAAATATACACACTAGGCAGAGATCAGAGCCAACCAACACACAGAAGAAACCCACAAAACCAGCATGGCAACACAGGCTACAGGTCGGAACAGAAAAACTGAGAAGACATCGGACAGCTAACACAATTTATAAGAAATGAAATGTCAGAAAAAAAAAACAAAAAAGGTTAGGTAAAATCTCACAACAAGAAGTGATACAGCAATTAGATGAAGAGAAGCAGAAATTACAAGCATGGCCAAACGACTTAGAAGATACAAAAAAAGTGAAAATAGAAGGAAACAAAACCAAACATTCAACACAAACCAAAAGAAATTTTACCAGACAATAGATAACACACAAATTAAAATAGACAATCCACCAAACATAACAGACATGGAACACTTCTGGAGCAACATATGGTCAAACCCGGTACAACATAACAGTCATGCACGGTGGAT
This sequence comes from Schistocerca piceifrons, assembly GCF_021461385.2. Taxonomy (NCBI): domain Eukaryota; kingdom Metazoa; phylum Arthropoda; class Insecta; order Orthoptera; family Acrididae; genus Schistocerca; species Schistocerca piceifrons. The sequence goes on along the minus strand of NC_060138.1, from coordinate 408,029,979 downwards.
ACAAGCAGAAACAGATACATACAAGATCATACCACAAATGCCTGAAGCGATAATTTTGCAACATGATGTCACCCAAGCAATTAATTCTACTCACAATTGGAAAGCCCCTGGAAAAGATAAAATAGCAAATTTCTGGCTAAAGAAGTTCACCTCAACACATTCACATCTAACTAAATTATTTAACAGTTACATTGCAGACCCATACACAGTCCCTGATACACTTACACATGGAATAACTTATCTGAAACCTAAAGATCAAGCAGGCACAGCAAACCCAGCAAAATATCGTCCCATAACATGGTGGTGGTGGTTAGTGTTTAACGTCCTGTCGACAACGAGGTGATTAGAGACGGAATGCAAGCTCGGGTTAGGGAAGGATTGGGAAGGAAATCAGCCATGCCCTTTCAAAGGAACCATCCCGGCATTTGCCTGAAACGATTTAGGGAAATCACGGAAAACCTAAATCAGGACGGCCGGAGACGGGATTGAACCGTCGTCCTCCCAAATGCGAGTCCAGTGTGCTAACCACTGCGCCCATAACATGCCTACCAACAATATACAAAATATTAACTTCAGTCATTACACAGAAATTAATGGCACATACAACACAGAACAAAATTGTAAATGAAGAACAAAAAGGCTGCTGCATAGGAGCACGAGGATGTAAAGGGCAACTGAAAATAGATGCAGAGGTGACATATTAAGCTAAAACTAAACAAAGGTTGCTGCACAATGCATACATTGATTACCAAAACGCTTTTGATAGTGTACCCCACTCATGGTTACTACAAATATTGGAAATATACAAAGTAGATGCTAAATCGATACAGTTCCTAAACATAGTAATGAAAAATTGGAAAACCACACTTAATATCCAAACAAATTCAAATAATATCACATCACAGCCAATACAGATTAAGTGTGGAATATACCAAGGAGACTCATTAAGTCCTTTCTGGTTCTGCCTTGCTCTGAACCCACTATCCAACATGCTAAATAATACAAATTATGGATATAATATTACTGGAACATACCAACACAAAATCACACATTTGCTATACATGGATGATCTAAAACTACTGGCAGCAACAAATCAACTACTCAACCAATTACTAAAGATAACAGAAGTATTCAGCAATGATATAAATATGGCTTTTGGAACAGACAAATGTAAGAAAAATAGCATAGTCAAGAGAAAACACACTAAACAGGAAGATTACATATTGCATAACCACAGCGACTGCATAGAAGCAATGGAAAAAACAGATGCCTATAAATATTTAGGATACAGACAAAAAATAGGAACAGATAATACAAATATTAAAGAAGAACTAAAAGAAAAATATAGACAGAGACTAACAAAAATACTGAAAACAGAAGTGACAGCAAGAAACAAGACAAAAGCTATAAATACTTATGCTATACCAATATTGACCTACTCATTTGGAGTAGTGAAATGGAGTAACACAGACCTAGAAGCACTCAATACACTTACACAATCACAGTGCCACAAATATAGAATACATCACATACATTCAGCAACTGAAAGATTCACATTAAGCGGAAAGGAAGGAGGAAGGGGATTTATCGACATAAAAAACCTACATTATGGACAGGTAGACAATTTAAGAAAATTATTTCTAGAATGAGCAGAAACTAGCAAAATACACAAAGCAATCACTCATATAAATACATCGGCTACACCACTGCAATTTCATAACCACTTCTACAACCCTTTAGATCACGTAACATCAACAGATACGAAGAAAGTAAATTGGAAAAAGAAAACACTACATGGCAAGCACCCGTATCATCTAACACAGCCACACATCGATCAAGACGCATCCAACACATGGCTAAGAAAAGGCAATATATACAGTGAGACGGAAGGTTTCATGATTGCAATACAGGATCAAACAATAAACACCAGATACTACAGCAAGCATATTATTAAAGATCTCAATACCACAACAGATAAATGCAGACTTTGCAAACAACAAATAGAAACAGTAGATCACATCACAAGCGGGTGTACAACACTAGCAAATACAGAATACCCCAGAAGACATGACAATGTAGCAAAAATAATACATCAACAGCTTGCCTTACAACATAAACTTATAAAACAACACGTTCCCACATACAAGTATGCACCACAAAATGTACTGGAGAATGATGAATACAAATTATACTGGAACAGAACCATTATAACAGATAAAACACCACCACATAACAAACCTGACATCATACTCACCAATAAAAAGAAGAAATTAACCTAACTAATCGAAATATCCATACCCAATACAACAAATATGCAAAAGAAAACAGGAGAAAAAATTGAAAAATACATGCAACTGGCTGAGGAAGTAAAGGACATGCGGCATCAGGATAAAGTTGGCATTATACCAATTACACTATCAACTACAGGAGTCATACCACACAATATCCACCAGTAGATCAATGCAATACAGCTACATCCAAACTTATACATACAACTACAGAAATCTGCAATTATTGATACATGTTCAATTACCCGAAAGTTCCTAAATGCAATATAACATATACCGTACAGTTAAAAGGAAGTCATGCTTGATCAAGGTCCACGTCACTTTCCATTTTTGACCAGACATAACGTCTGAGAAAAGAAAGAAATAATAATAATAATGAAACATAAATAATAAATTTGTCATACGCAAAATACCTAATCTTGACTGTTGTGACAGCATTTGGTCAAGTGCTGGTAAAAATGAAATCTAACACACACTTTAATTAAGCTGGTCTTACAGTCCCTGTTAAGAGATTCATGTGTAGAGTAGGAAGAGATGTCTATCAGAGTGTCTTTGAAATTTCAATTCTCCCAGTCATATCTGAAATATTTGTAAAACTTGTTGCCCAAATCCAAAAATTCATTGCAAAATATTCTATTATGCTAAACAATCAATTTGGTTCTCAACATGGAAAAAATGCCATAGATGCAGTGGACACTTTCATTGAGAAAATAAGTACATAATTAGACAAGAGCAATGAGATAGCAGGAATTTTCCGTGACCACACAAAGGAGTTTGATTCTGTAAACTATACATTTCTTATTTACAAACTTGAAAAGTATGGTATTAGTGGCAGTGCTCTACAACAACTTAAATTCTGCTTATCAGACAGAAAGCAAAGAGTTAGCATATCCTTCAATGGTGCAAATTATTTTTCTGACTCGAAAATATATCTCAGGGTATTCTGTAAGGTTGCATATTAGGCCTATACCTGTTTCTGTTCTATGTTAATGACTTACCAGTAAATATCACCTCCCTGTCAGTTCTGTGTGTAGATGATACTTCTGTCTTAGTTGAAAATCAGAGGAGTACCCTCAGTACATGATGAACTTGGTTTCAGCTAAACGTGTTGAATCTAAATGTATCTAAGACTCACATGATGCAATTTAAAACCAAACAGTCAAAATGTGAGTAGATTAAGATCATTCACAACAACCAAGAAATAGAAGAAGTTGACTCAGTCAAATTTGTAAGTGACTCTAGGTCTTAATATAGATAGTTCTTATTCCCAGTATTGATACTATGCATTGAGCTGTAAGATGACAGTAGACACATATTATTTGCAAATAAATTTCATTAAGGAATAAATATACTAAGAAGCAGTGGTTGGAATACCCAGTTTTTTGAACAGGTTTCTACATAATTATCTTGAATTTACACCACAAATGAGTCTTATTACATGCTTCTGCACACTAAAAACTTTGGCTTGGGTTGAAAAGTTACCCCATTATATAATCCCATATGACATAATAAAATGAAAGTAAGCAAAGTATGCAAGTTTTTTTGGATGTAATTGTACGTTATTAATGTAGTTTTTCACATTTTGTGCACCATCATGTATCCTTGCTCCTTCCATCTGCATCAATACAGAAAAGTTTCCTTATCCCTAACCAGAACACAGTCCCACTTACTGTTCCTGCATTGTTGCTTGGCTCATGGAATCTCCCCCCCCCCCCCTTTCAAATGCCCTTGCCATCAAATCACCCATCTCTGGCTGCCACAATGACCTCCTTCCACAATGACCTCCTTCCACAATGACCTCCTTCCACAATGACCTCCTTCCACAATGACCTCCTTCCACAATGACCTCCTTCCACAATGACCTCCTTCCACAATGACCTCCTTCCACAATGACCTCCTTCCACAATGACCTCCTTCCACAATGACCTCCTTCCACAATGACCTCCTTCCACAATGACCTCCTTCCACAATGACCTCCTTCCACAATGACCTCCTTCCACAATGACCTCCTTCCACAATGACCTCCTTCCACAATGACCTCCTTCCACAATGACCTCCTTCCACAATGACCTCCTTCCACAATGACCTCCTTCCACAATGACCTCCTTCCACAATGACCTCCTTCCACAATGACCTCCTTCCACAATGACCTCCTTCCACAATGACCTCCTTCCACAATGACCTCCTTCCACAATGACCTCCTTCCACAATGACCTCCTTCCACAATGACCTCCTTCCACAATGACCTCCTTCCACAATGACCTCCTTCCACAATGACCTCCTTCCACAATGACCTCCTTCCACAATGACCTCCTTCCACAATGACCTCCTTCCACAATGACCTCCTTCCACAATGACCTCCTTCCACAATGACCTCCTTCCACAATGACCTCCTTCCACAATGACCTCCTTCCACAATGACCTCCTTCCACAATGACCTCCTTCCACAATGACCTCCTTCCACAATGACCTCCTTCCACAATGACCTCCTTCCACAATGACCTCCTTCCACAATGACCTCCTTCCACAATGACCTCCTTCCACAATGACCTCCTTCCACAATGACCTCCTTCCACAATGACCTCCTTCCACAATGACCTCCTTCCACAATGACCTCCTTCCACAATGACCTCCTTCCACAATGACCTCCATCTGTTCAGATTCTGCCAATCCTTAGTCCTGAAAAACCATATCAACCAAGCCCAAACCTCCTTACAATACCTTCTCTCCACCTGTAAAATTCTCCTGCTATGCAATCCGAAATTCCTGGAACCCATAACACTCACTAAAACTCTTGCCGTCGAGGAACTAGAGCAACATTCACACCACCACCTTGATAAAATCTCCACCCTTCTCACTTCCTACTTCCGCTTTGAAGTAGCACTGTCCACTGGCTTTTCATATCCCCTCAAAGCTGACAAACCTTGTCTCGCAGACCTGCTACATTTACCCCACCCTCCAAAACTCCCTCCCACCACCACTCAGAATCCAGAACCTGAACAGACCTCCACCAGAAGTCTTAGTCCCACAGAAATATCAGTCCTATCCAAAGGCTTCACTTTTTGCCCTGCTCCCAAATTCAATCATGCAGTGTGTGTTAAAGAGGACCTCTTCTTCTCCCAGTCTCTACCAATCAGACTCAACCAAAGACCAATGTTGAACCCTGCCTAACTCAGTTCACTCCTCCATTAAAGCGCGATCAACCCCCACTGCCCCTAATCATCCTCTGTTCACTTCCCAGAATTTCTTAACCTCAAACCTTGCCTCACCATCATTCCCCAAATCCCTCAACATGTAAACTAGCCTTACATCCACAGAAAGAACAGCAGTCCACCACCTAAAAACTAATCCCAACCTCATAATCCTACTTGCGGACAAAGTCTCCACCATCACATCTGCAGTGACAAGCGGTCCCTCTCAAAATATACCAAGGGTCTCACTGAGGCCTTCACAGACTGTAATTATCCTCCCAATGTTGTATGAAAACAAATCTCCCAGGCCTTATCTTTCCAGTCTCCCACAAACTCCCATAGTCTCACTGTCCAGTCACAGAGGAGCATTCCCCTTGCAACTCAGTACCACCCAGGACTGGAGCAACTGAATTACATTCTTCGTCAGGGTTTCGACTACCTCTCATCATCATTTCCTGATTTGAAAAATGTCCTGCCCGCTATCCTTCCCACCCCTCCCACAGTGGTATTCTGCTGTCCACCAAACCTACACAATATGCTCATCCATCCCTACACAACCTCTGCCCCCAACCCCTTACTTCATGGCTCATATCCCTGTAACAGACCAAAATGCAAGACCTATCCCATACATCCTCCCACCACTACCTGCTCCAGTCTGGCCACAAACATCTCACCTATCCCATCAAAGGCAGGGCTACCTGTGAAACCAGTCATGTAATCTCCAAGGTAAACTGCAACCACTGTGCTGCATTCTTTGTGGGCATGACATCCAACAACCTGTCTGCCCACGTGAATGGCCAATGACAAGCTGTTGCCAAGAAATAAGTGGACCACTTGTTTGTTATGAGTATTTGTATCTCCCACATCTGACATCATTCGGCCTGTAAATATAGACTTAGACACTTCAGCAATTCTGTGATATGCTCTTCCCAACAGAATTTATTATAGAGTTGTAATCCCAAAAATTTAACACTGTCAACATCTTCTATCTGCATGTCATCATATGGTACACATATGCTGGAAGGAAATCTCTTACAGGTTCTGAACTGCATATAGTGGGTCTTTCCAAAAAAGACAGTGAATTAGCTTCAAGCCATTTATTAATGTCAGGTAGTTTCATAAGCAGCCATATTGCAATGTTCATATATTTTGCAAACAAAACAATCTTAGCATCTGTCAATGCAACAGGCAAGAGGTCATTAATGTATACAAGAAAAAGTGTGGACTCAAGATGGAACTTCGAGGAACAGTACATGTAATTAATTCCCAATTTGAAGAAAACTGATTGTGTACTCCACAGATATTTCATGATAACACCCTGTGTTTCCTGTTAGTTAGATAGGAGTCAAACCCTTTTGCAGCACTGCCAATGACACTGTAATGTTCTAATTTACATAAGAGAATGCTGTGATTCACATAGTCAAAGGCTTTTGACAGGTCACGGAAAATGCCAGTAGCTTCTGGTTTATTATCTATCGAATTAAGTATATTTTCACTGTATATGTAAATAACCTTCTCTATATCAGTATCCTTAAGGAACCCAAACTGTGACTTGGGCTTACTGGCCTACCTGCCACAACAAGTTCACTTCTGCTCTGTTCAAGATGCTGAGGCCTCAAGCAGTTCAATTACAGACAATCACCTACCAGTGAGTTGAAGGGTATTTTGTTCTGGCAATGCTGTGCCAGGCAGCCATTGTAATCCATGAACACTCAACCATCACTGCAACTGATCAGAGGCACATCCAAAGCTCACCACCTTGCTTGATGGCACTTCAGATACCTTCAGGAGAATTGAAATTACTTGACATAAAGGCCACGCAAATGGATCCACATGACCAGACAGTGTGTTCCTTTGCCAGCACCCAGTGAGTTGGCACAGTAGTAGGAAATTGGGCTCATATTTCAGAGGATGGTAGTTCAAATCTCATCCAGCCATAAAGATTTTTGGGTTTTCTATGATTTCTTTAAATTTCTTAAAGTGAATTAAAGGATGGTTACCTCAAAAGGCCATGCCCAATTTCCTACCCTGTCCTTATCTAATCAGAGCTTGTGATCCATTTCTAATGACCTTGTCTTCAAAGGGACATTAAACACTTTTTTGAGTTCTTTTATCACCCTTGTATGAGAGACAATGACAAGCGTTTCATCCCTTGTAAACATCCTGCGTACCTGAATATTTCCACCATCTGCCTGAATATTGGCCGTTGAAAAGTGATACACAAAGCATTGTGTTGCTCTCAAGTTACTCATACCCTACCATTGGCTTTTACCAACATGTAACAGAAATAATAACTGGCGTTCCCCAAGGAAGTGTTACAGGCCCTCTATTGTTCCTGATCTATATTAATGACATATGAGTCAATCTGGGTAGCTGTCTTAGATTGTTTGCAGATGATGCTGTAATTTACCATCTTGTAAAGTCATCAGATGATCAAAACGACTTGCAAAATGATTTAGATAAAGTATCTGTATGGTGCAGAAAGTGGCAGTTGACCCTGAATAAGGAAAAATGTGAAGTTATTCACATGAGTACTAAAAGAAATTGGCTAAATTTCAATTATGCTATACGCCACACAAATCTGGAGGCTGTAAATTCAACTAAATACTTAGAGAATACATTTACAAATAACCTAAATTAGAACGATCACACAGATAATATTGTGGGTAGAGCAAACCAAAGACTGCGATTCATTGGCAGAACACTTAGAAGGTGCAACAGGTCTACTAAAGAGACTGCTTACGCCACACTTGTCCACCCTATTCTGGAGTATTACTGTAAAGTGTGGGATCCGCATTAGGTGGGACTGATGGATGACTTCAAAAAAGAAGGGCAGCTTGTTTTGTATTATCGTGAAATAGGTAAATGGAAATGTCGTGTGGCTAGGGCCTCCCGTCGGGTAGACCGTTCGCCTGATGCAGGTCTTTCGATTTGATGCCACTTCGGCGACCTGCGCATCGATGGGGATGAAATGATGATGATTAGGACAACACAACACCCAGTCCCTGAGCGGAGAAAATCTCCGACCCAGCCGGGAATCGAACCCGGGCCCTTAGGATTGACAGTCTGTCACGCTGACCACTCAGCTACCGGGGTGAAATATGTGAGATAGTGTCACAGACATAATACGTAAATTGGAGTGGCAATCATTAAAACAAGTGTTTTTCGTTGCGATGGGATCTTCTCATGAAATTTCAATCACCAGTTTTCTCCTCCAATTGTGAAAACATTCTGTTGACACCCACCTACATAGGGAGAAATGATCATCAGGATAAAATAAGAGAAAACAGGACTTGCACAGAAAAATTTAAGTGCTCGTTTTTACCGCGTGCCAGTAGAAAGACAGCTTGAAGATAGTTCATTGAACCCTCTGCCATGCACTTTATTGTGAATAGCAGAGTAATCACATAGATGTAGATGTATCAGTCCAGGGAACCTTTTTCCTGTGTCCTGGTCCAGTGTCAGTGTGACCTGCAACATACAGACCCACACATCTCATAGGCTTCTTTCTATTCCTGCCGTCTACACTCTTGATTTGACGTGCAGATTATCCTCTGCTGAATATTCAGTCACCAGGCATTATTTCTGATACTATTTGTTTAATGCAGATTCCAACAGAGTACCTTAATGTTAAGTATTAACAGATCCCCAACAGTCTCTAATTGAGCAACATGTACCCTATCAAATAGTGTGTCTAACCCTGCTATTTATTGAAAACGTATGGAACCTACTATGCTACTTCAGTTGTAATGAGACAGTAGTAATGTGAAACACTCATTTCTGGGTTTATGACTGACAACAGAAATAAAGAATTAGACCATTTAAAAAGTTACCTGATCTGGACACTACTTTGATGTGGCCCAGAAAAAGACACATTAATCGTATTCCAAGGTTCTTGCATTATTGCAGGTATTCCAGATTTGTAAGAGTTCTCAGTACACATTTTGCTCTATAAGATGGTAAGATGATTTCCTTAAATATTTCTGATGTCAAAATATTGTTAAATTTCTTGCGTTAATTTAGACACTGCTTATGAATTTCATGCAACAGAAATTAAGCTCAACAGCCAAATCTTGTTCCAAATCTTGTTCCCTTATTATTTTGGTTAAATAAATTTCACATCCGATGAACCTGGTCCATGTGTTACATCTGTTGGTTTTCAGGATGTTGTGACTTGGGCATCACAGTTGGTGCTGGCACTCTACCACATCCACTCACTCAACGTCCTGCACCGTGACATCACATCCAGCAATATACTGCTAACTGCAAATCACAGGTGCCTCAAGATTGGTGACTTTGGCATTTCGAAGATTCTTGCCAGGTATTCTGACAAGCCTCTTCCTAATCCACAACCTTTTTTACAAATCTGATTATTGATACCAATGAAGGTTATCAGTTTCTTCCTTGAGATTTGTAATAATAGGTAGAAAGTTAATTGTAAAATCTGAACATTTTAGCAGAAAAATCTAGTTATATACACTTTTAATTCACTTTCTCAGTAAAATCTCTCTTAGTCATGTACGCTTTTGTTATACATGAGAGAGCAATTGAATTAAAGACAGCTGCCAAGAAATGTCATCCTGATGAGGTTATACTCAACAACCGAGCTAGGTTAATAATTGGCTCCTTTTACCGACTTCCCGACTCAGCAGTATTACTGGCAGAACAACTGAGAGAAAATCTGGAATACATGTCACATAAACTTACTCAGCATGTTATAGTCTTAAGTGGAGATTTCAATTTACCAGATATAGACTGGGACACTCAGATGTTCAGGACAGGTGATAGGGACAGAGAATCGAGTGACATTATACTGAGTGCACTATGCGAAAATTACCTCGAGCAATTAAACAGAGAACCGACTCATGGAGATAACATCTTGGACCTACTGATAACAAACAGACCTAAACTTTTCGACTCTGTAAGCGCAGAACAGGGAATCAGTGATCATAAGGCCATTGCAGCATCCCTGAATATGGAAGTAAATAGGAATATAAAAAAGGGAGGAATGTTTACCTGTTTAGCAAGAGTAAAAGGAGGCAGATTTCAGACTACTTAACAGATCAAAATGAAAATTTCTGTTCCGACACTGACAATGTTGAGTGTTTATGGAAAAAGTTCAAGGCAATTTAAAATGCGTTTCAGACAGGTACGTGCCAAGTAAAACTGTGAGGGACGGGAAAAACCCACCATGCTTCAACAATAAAGTTAGGAAACTACTGCGAAAGCAAAGAGAGCTTCACTGCAAATTTAAACACAGCCAAAACTTCTCAGACAAACAGAAGATAAACGATGTCAAAGTTAGCGTAAGGAGGGCTATGTGTGAAGTCTTCAGTGAATTCGAAAGTACAACTCTATGTACCAACTTGACAGAAAATCCTAGGAAGTTCTGGTCTTACGTTAAATCAGTAATTGGCTTGAAACAGCATATCCAGACACTCTAGGATGATAATGGCATTGAAGCAGAGGATGACACGCGTAAAGCTGAAATACTAAACACCTTTTTCCAAAGCTGTTTCACAGAGGAAGACCGCACTGCAGTTCCTTCTCTAAATCCCAACACAAACGAAAAAATGGCTGACATTGAATTAAGTGTCCAAGGAATAGAAAAGCAACTGAAATCATTCAACAGAGGAAAGTCCACTGGACCTGACGGGATACCAATTCGATTCTACACAGAGTACGCGAAAGAACTTGCCCCCTTCTAACAGCCATGTACCACAAGTCTCTAGAGGAATGGAATGTTCCAAATGATTGGAAAAGAGCACAGGTAGTTCCAGTTTTCAAGAAGGGCCATCGAGCAGATGCGCAAAATTATAGGCCTATGTCTCTGACATCGATCTGTTGTAGAATTTTAGAACATGTTTTTTGCTTGCGTATCATGTCATTTCTGGAAACCCAGAATCTACTCTGTAGGAATCAACATGGATTCCGGAAACAGCGATCGTGTAAGACCCAGCTTGCTTTATTTGTTCATGAGACCCAGAAAATGTTAGATACAGGCTCCCAGAGATGCCATTTTCCTTGACTTCCGGAAGGCGTTCGATACAGTTCCGCACTGTCACCTGATAAACAAAGTAAGAGCCTACAGAGTATCAGACCAGCTGTGGGGCTGGATTGAAGAGTTTTTAGCAAACAGAACACAGCATGTTGTTATCAATGGAGAGACGTCTACAGACGTTAAAGTAACCTCTGGCGTGCCACAGGAGAGTGTTATGGGACCATTGCTTTTCACAATATATATAAATGACCTAGTAGATTGTGTCGGAAGTTCCATGCGGCTTGCTTTTCACAGATTATGCTGTAGTATACAGAGAAGTTGCAGCATTAGAAAATTGCAGCGAAATGCAGGAAGATCTGCAGCGGATAGGCACTTGGTGCAGGGAGGACAACTGACCCTTAACATAGACAAATGTAATGTATTGCGAATACATAGAAAGAAGTATCCTTTATTGTATGATTATATGATAGTGGAACAAAATCTGGTAGCAGTTACTTCTGTAAAATATCTGGGAGTATGCGTGCGGAACGATTTGAAGTGGAATGATCATATAAAATTAATTGGTGGTAAGGCGGGTGCCAGGTTGAGATTCATTGGGAGAGTCCTTAGAAAATGTAGTCCATCAACAAAGGAGGTGGCTTACAAAACTCTCGTTCGACTTATACTTGAGTATTGCTCATCAGTGTGGGATCTGTACCATATCAGGTTGACAGAGGAGATAGAGAAGATCCAAAGAAGAGTGGCGCGTTTTGTCACAGGGTTATTTGGTAAGCGCCATAGCATTATGGAGATATTTAGCAAACTCAAGTGGCAGAGTCTGCAAGAGAGATTCTCTGCATCGTGGTATAGCTTGCTGTCCATGTTTCGAGAGGGTGCATTTCTGGATGAGGTATTGAATATATTGCTTCCCCCTACTTACACCTCCCGAGGAGATCACGAATGTAAAATTAGAGAGATTAGAGTGTGCATGGAGGCGCATCTCTGTGGCATTCCTCTGGATCCCAGGGCATGTTGGTATACGTGTAAACAAGGCAGCCAATATAGCGGCAAAGGCTGCTGTCTCTCTTCCTCGGCCCACTGTTCCCATTGTTCCCTTTGCCGATGTACAGAGTGTTTTATGCTGTTGTGTTGCTCTTTCATGGCACACACATTGGCTGCAGTTCAGGATAATAAATTACAGGACATAAAACATCTTCCCTGTGCTTGGACCTCTTACTCCTGGACTCGTCGTTAGGAGGAGGTAATTTTACCTAGACTCTGGATTGGGCATTGTCTTTTTAGCCATAGACATCTTTTAAGTGGTGATCCTCTTCCACTTTGTTCCCACTGCTCTCAATTGTGCATGGTGAGACATCTTTTACTTCAGTGCCCCTAGGGGTCCACAACTCTTGTGTGGATATGTGCGTGGTGAGCACGAGGTCCCGAGCTATTGCAGCCTTCCTTCTATCCAGGGCTGCATTTCCTTCCCCTTCCCCTCCTTTCCTCTCCTTGCTCCTTCCCCTTCGCCCTCTCCTCTCCCTCTCTTGGTGTCCTTGCTTATGTTGGACCCCGCTATCCTCCTGGTTATTATGGTTTTGCAATTTAGCTTTGTTGCGTAATCACCTCCTTTTGGCACTCCCTGGTCCCCCTCTGGGGTTTGACCTCCATTACTAAACTTCTCTTCCGTAGTGTGAGCCATTTGGGGAGGAGCACCTTACCTAGTGTCTCCGTGTGCCTTCATAGTTCATCCCACCTTTTCTTTCACGTTGTCGTCTGATGCTAGGGTGCATAGCCAGCACGGTAGCCAGCACCTGTGGTGGGGTCGCTATGTACCCTTTTGGTTGACCCCCTGAACACACAGGGATCACACTTCCGATACCTGAGCTGTGACCACCTCATGCAAGCCTTGGAGTGGTTGCTCGTCATCCTGGAGCATCAGAACTCCCGGCAATGGCCGCTGTGCCAGACGGCCCTTGCTGTGGCTGGGTTGCACCCGCGAGGAGAGCTCCTGATCGGAGTGGGTGGTTTCAGGGCGGACGCTATGCAAATGAAACACATACGGGTCCAGAACTCTGGCCATTCTTCTGGGGCCATCTCTCCTGGGAAGAGGGTCAGGCCCGTCGGCTAGGGGCAAAGCCTTTCCCCCGCTATCTGGTTTGCACCAGGACTGATGGGGATACTTTCACCAACACCAAACCTTTATTTTTTGTGGAACACATTGAAGACAAGTTTGGCGAAGTGGACTCCCTGAGCAAGATGCAGTCGGGTTCGTTGCTGATCATAACTGCTTCAGCTGCCCAGTCTGTGGCCCTTCGTGCCTGTACCCATCTTGGCACAATTCCTGTGTCCTTTACCCCCCACCAGTCTCTAAGTATTGTTCAAGGTGTGATTTTTCACAGGGGCATCATCCTTCAAACTGATGAGGAACTTTGGGACAATCTCGGACGGCGGGGTGTTCACTTTGTTCGGCGTGTTCAGAAGGGTCCGAAGGACAATCACATTGATACTGGAGCCTTTATCCTGGCCTTCGAGAGGGATACCCTCCCTGAGAAAGTACAGATTATGGTTTATCGATGTGATGTGAAGCCGTACATCCCACCTCCTATGAGGTGTTTTAAGTGCTTGCGTTTTGGACACACGTCTTCCCGCTGTTCGCAGGCCCCTCTCTGTGGTGACTGTGGACGTCCACTCCATGAGGGGAGTCCCTGTGTTCCCTCTCCTGTCTGTGTGTTAATTGTCATGGCAATCATTCTCTACCTTCACCAGATTGCCCAATATATAAGAAGGAAAAGAAGATACAGCAGTACAAGTCCCTTGATCGTTTAACCTACACAGAGGCTCGTAAGAAGTATACACGTCTTCACCCTGTGTCCATGATGTCTAGTTATGCTTTAGTTAAATCTTCACCCCTTCCTCCCCCTTCCTTACCCCATCCTGAACCCTTCTCCTCTGGGCGCTGGTCCCCATCCCCAGCCAGAGAAGTGTTCCACTCCTTCGACGTCTGCCAGTCAATGGCACCCCTCCCACGAGGACCCTTCCCGGCACCTTCCAGGCCAAAGGTCTGCTGCCATGCGACGACCGCGAGAACTGCGGTCTGTCGGCCCCCAAGTCGCCCGATTTTTCTGTTCCCGATCTTTCTGTTTCCGATCTTGCTGCAGCTGGTTCCTTTATGCCGCACAGCCCTCCTCGATCTCAACCTGACAAGACAAAGAAACATAAGTCCTGGGACAAAGGGCCTGTGGTGTCACCAGAGATCCCATCCCCGGCTTTACAACCGGATTCTGACCTGTCATTCATGGATGTCGCCCCCTCCTTGTTGGTGACGGGTGGTGACCCGGCGGTATGACTGGATTTAGCCTGTTCAGCCCTCATTTAAATCATTGTTCTGTGGTTATCCATTGGAATTGTCATGGATAGTACTGTCACCTTCCAGAATTGAAATCCCTTATTTCGTCTTACTCTGCAGCTTGTGTGTCTCTACAGGAATCTCATTTTACTGATGCTCACTCACCGACCCTCCGTGGGTTCTGTGTTTTCTGCCGAAACTGGGTTGGACTCCTGCGGGCTTCTGGTGGCGTTTGTACGTTGGTCCGTACAGACATTGCTAGCACGTGGATTCCACTTCAAACTACATTGGAAGCGGTTGCTGTTAGGGTCCACCTGGACTCTAAGGTCATGGTTTGCAATCTTTACCTCCCTCCTGACAGGACTCTTACACCTGCTGCCTTAACTGCCCTTCTTCAGCAACTTCCTCCTCCCTTCCTCCTCCTTGGGGATTTAATGCTCATCATCCCTTGTGGGGCAGTGCCTTTCCATCTAGATGAGGTCTTCTCCTAGATCAGTTTATTACAGACCACGACTTGTGCCTTCTTAATGATGGCTCCCCTACTCATTTAAGTGCTGGTCATGGTACCTTTTCTGCCATTGATCTTTCTCTTTCTTCTCCCTCTCTTTACCCTTCATTACACTAGTCGCCACACAACGACCTTTGTGATAGTGACCATTTCCCGTTGATTCTCTCTCTCCCTTCCCACACCCCGATGGACAGGTTACCTCGTTGGTCTTTCCAACATGCCGATTGGCCTCTATACACTGCACAGGTCGTGTTTTCTCCCTCTTTGTCGGGTTGTATTGATGATGTCCTATGTGAAGTGTCTGACGCGATTGTTCACTTGCCATTGCCATCCGTGATCGCCGTTGAGCTTTGCAACACCTTAAGAGGCACCCATCCGTTGCCAGCCTTATTCCCTTACACGCCCTTTGTGCTAAAGCCTGTTATTTAATCAAACAGAGCAAACGGGTGTGTTGGGAACGATTTGTTTGTTCCCTCAGTTCTACTGTCCGTATGTCATGGGTATGGGCTACACTTCATTCTCTCCAAGTTTGCCATCGGCAGTCTACCCTCCCGGTCCTTGCCCTCCCGGATGGCCTTTGCACAGAGCCGTTGATTCCCGCGGAACATCTTGTGACCCATTTTGCAACAGCATCAGCATCAACCTCCTATCCGACTGCTTTCCTTCACCAGAAGCAGCTTCCACCTTATGTTTTATGCCTTGTCGGTCAGAATCTTACAACGAACCTTTTACTGAATGGGAAATTCTTTCCGCACTTTCTTCTTCTCATGATACAACCCCTGGCCCAGACTCCATTCATAACCAACTGCTTCAACATCTCAGTGCTCCACAATGGCAACATCTTCTCCCGGTGTTTAACTGTATCTGGCTCCAGGGTGACTTCTCTTCTCAGTGGAGGGATAGCATCATGGTTCCTGTTCTTAAGCCTGGTAAGAACCCCTTATTTGTTGACAGCTATCAGCCAATTAGTCTGACAAATGTTGTTTGCAAGTTACTTGAATGGATGGTAGCCCGTTGCCTCAATTGGGTCCTGGAATCTCGGGGTCTATTGTCCCCTTACCAGTGTGGCTTCTGAGAGGGACGGTCTCTGATCGATCATTTACTTCGCTTGGAATCCGCAGTTCAGCAGGCTTTTTCCCAGTGCCACCATTTGGTTGCAGTATTTTTTGACCTACGCAAGGCCTATGACATGGCCCGGCGCCATCACATCTTACTTACACTTCATCAGTGGGGTCTTCAGGGCCCACTGCCAATTTTTATCCACCAGTTCCTGTTCCATCGGTCATTCAGGGTTCGTGTTGGTACTGTTTTTAGTTCTCCATGGACCCAGGAGGTGGGCATCTGACAGGGTTCTGTCTCGAGTGTACTACTTTTCCTCATTTTTATCGATGGACTTGTGGCCTCTGTCAGTCCTTTGGTCACCCCTGCCCTGTATGTGGATGATTTCTGCATTTGGGTTAGTTCCTCTTCGATGGCCTCTGCAGAACGGCAGCTCCAGGGAGCTATATGGCGTTGCCTCTGCATGGACCCACTCACATGGGTTTCAATTCCCTCCATTAAAATCGCGGGTGGTCCACTTCTGTCGCTGTACTACAATCCACCCTGATCCAGAGCTCTATCTCAATGCACAATGATTGGCTCTCATCCCACAGTTTCGTTTCCTAGGTCTTCTTTTCGACAACAAGCTCACTTGGCTGCCCCATATCGGACTTCTGAAGGTAGGATGTTTCCGTAAACTCAATGCGCTTCCTTGCCCACTCCTCTTGGGGTGTGGACCACTCCCTCCTCCATCCTTATCGTGCTCTAGTTCTGTCTCGCTTGGACTATGGTTGTCAAGTTTATGGTTCAACTGCTCCTTCCACACTGCACGTGCTGGATCCAGTCCACCATCATGGTATCCGTTTGGCCACTGGTGCCTTCCCTACTAGCCCTGTTGATAGTCTCCTGGTTGAAGCTGGGATCTCCCCCTCCCCCCCCCCCCTTTCTGTTTGGTGGTCCCAGCTTCTGGTGTCTTATGCACTTGTTGTCCGTTCCTCTCCCACTCATCCTTCCTATTCTCTCCTGTTCAAAGACTATGGATGTCGCCCACCTGATTTCCGCCCTCGGGCAGGTTTACCAGTTGGGCTCCGCCTTGCGTCTCTTTGCCGTGATTTTCAGCTTCCTTCTTTGTCCTGTCTTCCTCGCTCCCTCCCCTCCAACCCCCCTTGGTTAACTCCTCGGCCTCGAATTCAGATGGATCTCCGCCGAGGTCCGAAAGATTCCATCCCCCTGATGGTGTTCCATTCCTTTTTCTGCTGAATTTTGTGTTAGTTTCAGGATGCTGTTGTTTTTTACACTGATGGCTCTAAATCTGCTGGTCATGTGGGATATGCCTTTACGTCGTCTGTTGGAATGGAGAATCATCTGCTGTCACCTACATGTGGGGTGTTTACTGCGGAATTGATGGCAATTTCCCAGGCCCTTACCTTTATTAAACAGTCCCAACACAACCATGTTTTGTTATGTACGGACTCAATGAGTGGCCTTCTGGCTATTGACCGGTGTTTTTCATGCCATCCCTTGGTCTCTGCCATCCATGACCATCTCGCTGATATTCACCATGCTGCTTGTTCCGTTGACTTCCTTTGGGTCCCTGGCCATGTGGGTATCCTGGGTAATGAGCTCACTGATCGTTTGGCTGGGGGAGCAGTCACTTACCCCCCGTTTTCTGTAACCCCTCCTGCAGCAGATTTATGACTTCACATCAAATCCCACTTCGCACAATCATGGGCCAACTCTTGGAAGGCTACTTCGCTGTCTAATAAACTTCCTGCGATTAAGGTCACACCAGGCCTATGGCGTTCTTCCTTTTGCCTCTCCTGAAAGGACTCGACCACACTATGTCGTCTCCGCATTGGCCATACCAGGTTGACCCATGGTTTTCTTTTGCGTGATGAGCCACCCCCACTTTGTGGTTGTGGAGCCTTCCAGTCAGTAGCCCACATTTTAGTTGAATGCCCCCTTCTTTTGGCTCAGCGTGCTAAATACAGGCTCCCCGGCACTTTACTTTTGATGTTAGCTGATGATTCCTGGATGGTCGACCTGGTTCTCGGTTTCCTCCGGGAAAGTGGTTTTTATTCTCAGTTTTAAGGTTTTTAATCTCTCTCTGGTGTTGGGGTATCTCCCACTGTAAGCCATGATTGGAGATTACCGACTCCCCTCCCTGACCGCGATCCTCTTTTCTCCCCTTTTACTCTGTTTTTATCATTTTTTAGGAATGGTTAGTCTCCTTTTCCCATACGTACTTCTACATTCTAGCGATTGCACCTTTTAAGCCACAGGTGGTCTTGCCTCTGCTGCTTCAGAGGTGGGCTATTTCCTGCCTCTATCATAGCGTTGGGTTCTCTCTCTTGCTGACTTACCTCATTTTGTTTTTACCATTGACAACATGGCTGCCCTTTTATATTTTTTAGCCTTTTACATTTTATTGTTCTGACTTTTCTGAGATATTACACTATCGGAATGGACCACATTTGAAACAAGGGACTGATGACCTTGCTGTTTGGTCCCTTCAACACCAACCAACCCTATTTTTACCTGGTACAAGCCCATTTACAGCTGTTGGTTGGTATATCTTCTCTTTTAGCAGATTACGTGCACTCAGGCAATCGCATACTTGAGTTTGTGTTAGTGAGATGACATCAGTCATTTGACACTTTTTTCAGGGCAAACAATGCCCCTTCAGTAGCACTTCTCAAAGATTCCCTTCTGTTTTTAGTTTCCCTCCTCCTCGAGTTTCATTCCCATACCTGGTGATTTAAATTCCTGTTTTTACCCTTCACTAAGCTGCTGAATGGGCACTTATGACCATAGCTGTTTTGCGCTCTAAAACCATAATCCAAAAAAGTGAAAAGATAGTATGTAATGAGGGTTGGGGGGGGGGGGGGGGGGGGAGGGTAGATGAAATTAGAATGTTGATAGTTTGAAATTTGTAAAGTTATTCTGGTACCATGGGTTACCCTCATGTGCAAAGACAGAATTAGGACGTGTTGGACAGCAATTTTATTAGAAAGCTGGCTGCAGAGTGTTATGGTAGGCATTTTGTTTTTCTTGTTGTATCATTCTGTAAGCTTTGTAGAAAGATTCATGTTTGTTATAGGTCCAGGGAGAAATATTTAATGCATACTAAGGGAAATAATTGCAACAAAGAGGTAAAGTTTAGTTGGAAATTACTAACATAACTTGTGAAATTACAGTAAAATTCCAGTGATTCCTCCCATCCAAACATTGAACTTATAATTGGTAATGTGAACCAACATCTGTATTGTAAGGCAATTGCAGCCATCATCAAAGCATGTGCTGAGTTGTCAAATATGGGATAATGTAATATTGGCAGACAATCATGTGCACAAATTCAAGTGAACAAGATGTAACAGCAAGCTGAACATTAACAAATTTATTTATACAGTTTCCATAGCAGTCAAAGCTGTTCCTACCATCAGGCAAGACTAGGCAGCTGCCTAGAGTGGCAGAATTTTAGCGGCAGCAAAAGGAAGAAAAAAATTAATTTCAAATCACAGTGAAAAAATTGAGCAAATGAAGAGAAAAAAAGGAAAGATGAAAAATTAAAATGCTGAATTGTTTTCAAAACTGTACAGAAAAGTTATTAACCAAGTCTTTACTTACTTTGAAGAAAGTAAATGCATTGCGTCTACCTGCCTGAAAGCTAAAGCGGTCACTAGAAATACGAAACAGAAATCACTTAGGCAGCTGTGCCATTGCAGCAGCTAATATGAGTTGTAGAACTCTCAATAGAAAATGCAAACAACGCATCATTTATTTATTTATTTATTTAGTTGTAAGACAGTGGATGGTGAAAAAGATAATTTATTCCTCATTCTAAAAATATTTCAATTGAAGCAGAAATGAAATAATGCCACATTATCTAGATGATGTTATTTAATCCTCAGTATGTCTCCTATCAGTGTAGCAAAATTTCTAAATTCAAGGAAAAATTCATTCACACCAGAAAATAGTTTGACGTCTTTTAAACAAAATAAGTAACTGATGCCAAATTTGGTTGCACTTGTCTATTCAGTTGAGTTCTAGTTTAAAATGTTCACCATATTCTTCCTATTTCAATTATTTTTGGGAAATCCGAAATTTGAGGACAAAAATAAGAAACTGGGGACATTTGTTATTCTCAATCTGTTTTAAAGTAATTCAGGAGAAAGCATGAAACTGAGGACTGTCCTCAGAAAATGAGGACATCTAGTCACCTTAGTTTAATGACTAAAAGTGTAATGAGAGATTTGCATTGTTGTGCTGTTGGTTGTTGGTTGTGTTGGAGTGGGGGATTTTGGGGAAACCGTGGCACTAAAAAAGAGGACGTCATTATTAATTTCTTGCCTAGGGCAAAAAGACACCTAAAATGGCCCTGATAGCTGTAAAGCCTCCACCCGAACAGGCCATGAAGGCCCAATGGTACTGACTGGCCACCATGTCATCCTCAGGCCACAGGCATCACTCGCTGCAGATAAGGAGAGGAATGTGGTCAGCACACCACTCTCTCAGCCATACGTCAGTTTACATGACTGCTGATAGCAGTAAATGATATAAATCAAATGCGAAGTTGCATAACATGAGCAAGGATAACTGCATAGCTGTGTACATTGTTATACATATTCAATATCTCACTGCTTTTGCATAGCATTGTCTTCTTTGCTTCAATGTCTTTTTGCAATTAGCAAATTACTAACTCATTTACTTTATTTTTTAGCTTTTTTTAAAGTGGCTATATTATTGATTTTTTTTTTTAAGTGCAGAAGGGAATTCACCAGTTTTAAATGATGTATTAGTTATCAACTAATTCAGTTAATATTTTGTTTGCAATATGTTTTATGACCTTATCAGGAGTACACACATCCACAGGACATTTTATTTTTCAGCTTATTAATTGCATTTCTTACTTCTGAATGCGTAAGTGGGTACAAAAACATTGCCCTTCCATGTGTGGGAACTTACTACCTTTTGAGTGTCCCAGGTTCTTCATAAGATTTTGAGCAGTGTTAATGTAGTAGTCATTGGACATATTGGCAATGGACAGAGGGTCTTCAACAACTTTTCCTTCCTTTTAGTGATAAGATTATTGTTTGTCACTTTGGATTTACCAATGTTATGGTTTATGACCTTCCAAATTGATTTGGTTTTATTGCTGCCTTTTCTGATAATTAAATCATTGTTCAGTTTTTTTGCTGCATGAATAACTTTCTTTGTTCCTAGTTTCATACCTGTACTGAAAGTTATTTGGAAGAAACAGCTCAGGATTTTTATTTGTGAGGATGTTATTTCATATAAGAACAATGAGGGAACACTTGGTATATTTAGGTCTCTTGATAGACAATATTCTCCTAAAAGCTTTATAACATTCTTTCAGAGAGAGTGCTGACAATATTCTGTTGATCTGTTTGCAAGATCTCAGTAGCTAGAAAGAAACTGATGACCATATAACCACAGAGATATAAATTTATGAGAATGTTCTTATAGAATAAAGCTTTGTTGTCATTATATTTTGGTCATCAACTTGGATGCCGAGCTGTAAAGCTGACTGAAATAATTTTCAGATTTATCTGCTCTTGTTACCTTTTACATGATGTGAATGGCATCCTTTTGGAAGACTAATGGTATGTCTCTGGTCTCATAGATGCAAAACCTCATACTGGCATTCTTCTAGTAATTGCCATAGGAAGATATGGATGTGCTTCTCATGACATTCATCAGACTTGGAGAGGATATGGACAAGTCAGTAGATGTATTAGCAGAGAAGTTATGGGGAGCCACCAGCACACACAAATCTTTAAATCATAAAATATCATCATTTGGAATCTTTTATGACTTACTGAAGGCATTTGACATATTCCATAAAAAATTAACATCTCCAACAGAATGTTATGACTGACGGGGTTGGAGTGAAAAGATGAAATCTCTGTGTAGGAAGCAGTACAAAGAGGGATCCACATCATCTGATTTGTATGGGGTAAAGAACACAGTCCCATAACATTCAATCATTGGTCCAGTACTAATGCTTTGTTAATGATCTCCATTTTGTTTGAATCAGGGGGAAAAATTAATTCTGTTTGCAAATCATACAAGCATTTTCATGAAGCTGGACAAAGAAGCATTAGCAGAGAAAAATAGTAAGTGACTGGTTCTATGCAAATTGGCTTGGTAAAAAGTATTCATTCCACAAAAGAGAGCAATTAAAATTACTGTGGGGTTTACTCATGTTTACCTTGCAGGCATCTCTTTAAATAAGAACTTTATAAAGGTAACTGCTTGCAGCTGTCAGATATTTGAAGTGTGAGGCATCTCAAATATTCAGCTGAACGCGTGCAATTTTTTCTCTACTGGTTTCATTTATGCGTGTGTGTTTGTCCTTCATTCATTCATTCATTCATTCATTCATTCCTCTGCTGGACTGATTTGTTTCACCATTGACCAAGCAAGAGGGTGGGAATGTCATGGCTGAATGTGAAATGATACTTCTTTAGAAACTGGTGGCACTGGGTGTCCTGATGGCCTAAGTGCTTTGTTAGCGAGTGGACATGGTGTGGGAGTCTGGTTTCCTTATCCTGTGTGTGGGGCCAAATAAGCGGCATCAGGCTGGTGCCCAGCTAATGTGTTTATTACAAGAACAGTGTACCTTGTGAGATGGGGTGACAAATTTCTCTGGACGTCACGTTTCTAAGATGCTGCCACGCCTTGCGAAAACAGCACCCACTAAATCACTTTATGGACGAGATGAAGCTTGTTTTCACAAGGAAGGTAGTGGTGGGGGGGAGGGGGGGGAGGGGTTGGGTGGGGAGGGGGCGCACATTTGCATGAGCCTGTTAATCATATCTTGTGTAAGATTTAGAGGATCGCTTCACCACTTATATGGGAACAAACACATTGTAAGCAGGCAGGAGACCTTGTTCTGACTGGGGACAAATCATGTATGAAGTTTCCCAAGATTCAGTCTTAGACTCACTGTTGTTCCTCTTACATGTAAATGATCTTCCATCTAATACACAACAAGCGGAATTAGTGCTTTTGTAATCAATCAAACCACACATTCAGAAACAGAACTGATAAACAAGGTTCTTAAAGTATCATTGACTAGTTTTCTCTGGATGCTCTCACCCTCAGTTTTAAAAACATGCAACCTATTCAGTTCTGCACATTCAGGGGTAGTACACCAATGATAAGTGGAACATATTGGTGAGGAAGTAATAAATACAGTGGAAACATCAAGATTCTTAAGTGTCCACGTTAATGAGAATTTAAACTGGAAGAATCACGTTTTGAAAATCCTAAAACAACTTAGTTCAGCCACATTTGCACTTAAAATCATGGAAAAGTAAATACTGGGAGAGACAAATCAGTAATTTTATATATTTAGCATATTTTCATTTAATAATGTCATATGGAATGATATTTTGGGATAACTCTTTTAAGAAAGAAAGTCTTCATTGCACAAAAAGTGCTGTAAGAATATTATTTGGTGCTCACCCAAGATCATGTTGTAGACATTTCTGTAAGGAGTTGGGCATTCTGAGCATTGCTTCACAGTATATTTATTCCCTAAAAAAATTTTGTTGTAAATTACCCACTGCAGTTCAAAAGGAACATTGATGTACATAATTACAATATGAGAAGGAAAAAATGACATTCATTACTCCACATTAAGTTTGTCCTAAGCACTAAAAAGGGTTGCACAATGACGGAACTAAAATTTTTGATAACTTACCTAGTGATATAAAATATCAAACAGGCAGCAGAGTAAAATTTGAAAACAAACTGGCAATGTTTCTCCTTGATAACTTCTTCAATTCCGCAGAATAATATCTGTTATTGTAATGTATTAAAGTTGACTGGTAGGTATTA
Source organism: Schistocerca piceifrons (assembly GCF_021461385.2). NCBI lineage: Eukaryota > Metazoa > Arthropoda > Insecta > Orthoptera > Acrididae > Schistocerca > Schistocerca piceifrons. The sequence continues at coordinate 408,005,762 of NC_060138.1, read as the reverse complement.
ATCACCTCCGTATATTTAATGAAAAAAAACTTAAAAATATTGAATGTGTAGTGACATTTAAGAATTAATTTATGATGTGCATATAAAACAATTCATTCGACATCATTAGTAACCAACCAAGCTCAGCTCTGCCCATGGTGATAGAAAAATAGCCTAGACTAAACTTAACATTTACCAAGAAATTATAAACATGAAATGGAAAACAGCATTTGCTACCAAGGAATAAAACTGTACAATAACTTGTTCAAGGAGTTACTAAAACAAATTTATTTAAAAAGGCAGTTGAGAAGTACCTGTTAAGCAATAAATTCTATAAATTGAGGGATTACTTATATAATACAGAGTGGGGTTTTAGTAAAAAATATAACACAAATAAAAAATAATAGCAGTGATAAAACATCTATCATTTTCACATTCCCTCGTTGGGGACACCACCTTATCATAGGCGCCTTCAGTGCCGAGCGGGAGGGTTTGCATGCTCTGATGAAACCAAGAGCTGTGTCGACGGTAGCGTAGCTTCTGGCAGGGTCACCCAAGCCAGATTGGTCTTGATGGAGGAAACAATGTGTCCTGCAATGTAGGGAAAGGGGGGGGGTGGCTCTATAGGCATAGGGAAGCCAACCCTTCTAGGGGAGTGAACCCTAAAAAAATCCATGTCCTCCAACATGGGGGTTCAGCGTAAGGCTAACAACCTCACCCCGGAAAACAGAGCTTGTTATGGAATCGAAGGACAAAGAAAGGTGGATGGATTTAATGGATAAATGGCACACAAATTGGTATTTAGCAACAAGGAATGTGAGAACACTGAACAAGCCTGGAGGACTACAGAGCCTGAAAAAGGAAGTGAAGAAGTATAATGTGACGATGGCGATAGTACAGGAAGTGAAATGGAAAGGAAGCAGAGTATTAGCATCTGCAACACACACACTGTTTTATAGCTATGGAAACAGAGGATATGGAGGAACAGGTTTTCTGGTTGATAATGCTCAAAAGGCGGCCACATTGAACTTTAAGCTGGTTAGCGAAAGAATCTGCATACTACAAATGAAAGCCCGTTTCTTCAATATATCCTTTATAGGTACATATGCACCAACAGAAGATGCAGAGTTGGTGGAAAACGATTTTATGAGCAACTGGAGCAGGAAATAGCAAGGGTGGCAGAGCATGATGTTACGGCAGTTATGGGGGAATTCAATGATCAGGTAGGAAAAGAAATCGCATACAGGAAAACGTCTGGTAAGGAGTGTCTGCATGAAGTTTCTAATGATAGTGATATCAGACTAATTGATGTAGCCATGAGCAATAACATGATTATTAAAAGAACATGGATGCAAAGGAAGGATGTAAGGAAAGTTACATGGAGCTCCCCAGATGGGTTCACAAAAAATCAGATTGATCACATACTCATAGATAGACAACATGCTTCAGATATATTAGAGGTGGATAGCTGTCATGGTGCAGATGGAGAAAGTGATCATTATTAGTAAGAATCAAATACAGACAAAGGATAGCCAATTAGACAGACCAAGAAAGCTGTCGTGCCAAGGTGATGATACCAAGTTTAAAAAAATGATGGAAATACAACAGTATGAAACTATCTTGACAAATAGACTTAATGAAGCTGAAGGTCAGGCAGGAGAGGATATTGAAGAAAGATGGGCAATGGCTAAAGGAATAATACATGAGACAGCTGAAACTGCACTGGGCAGAAAGAAGCAATCGAGAACCCAGAGCTGGTTTGATGAAGAATGTAGGAAGAAGATAGAAGAAAGAAATGAGGCAAGAATGGTGCAGAGGAGAACTAGAGGTACTGTAGAAGAATACCAGAAGAAGAGAAGGGAAGCATATGAGGCATGCAGGAGGAAAGAGAGAGAATTTGAAAAACAGTTGATTGATGAGTTAGACATGAGAGAAACTGCTCAAGAAACAAGGAAATTCGATACGAGAGTTAAAGATACAAGGAAAGGATTCCAATGCAGACCAGTTTTCTGTAAAGATAAGAAGGGAAATCTGATTGTAGGAAAAGATCATATTTTATACAGATTGGTGGAGTATTTTAGTGAACTACTGAATGCAGAATCAGAAAACGAAGGTGGGGTTGTGATGCCAGTATGGTAGAAGAGGTGGAGCAGGCAGTAAACAGAGATGAAGAGCACCAGACATCAGTAGCAGAACCCACACTGGAATAAGTTAAAGTTAATATCAAGACTTAAAAACAATAAAGCTCCAAGAGAAGACAATATTATAGCAGAAATGATAAAATATGATGGAGAAAAACTAGTAAGGGTTTTGAATGAGATTATAGTGGAAATATGGTGGAAAGAAAATATGCCGAAACAGTGGAGTATAGCAATACTGTGCCCTACACATATGAAACATGACACAGCTGACTGTGGGACTTAATGGAGGAATTGCACTGCTCTGTATAGTATATAAAGTATTAGGAAAAATTATGGCTGGGCAGTTAAGAACATACATAGAAGAGTATCTAGGAGACTACCAGTGTGGTTTCAGAACTAATAAATCCATGAAAGATCAGATTTCCACCATCAGACAGGTGCTTGAAAAATGTTATCAGCATAACATCGATGTACACCAACTGTTCATTGATTTCAAACAAGCTTATGATAGTATCAAAAGGGATCAACTTCGGAAGGCAATGCAAGAGGCAGGAGTCCCTAACAAACTGATAAGATGACCTTGAGAAAAACAATATGCAAAGTAAAGATTGAAGGCACTTTATAAGAGGCATTTGAAGTTAACCAAGGTCTGTGTCAGGGTGATATGCTCTCCACTATTCTGTTTGTCACCCTGGAGAGTCTAATGCGAAAGATACAAAGCAACAACCCTGGGGAAGACTGTTTAATAGAGTGACTCAGGAGCTTGCATACACAGATGATATTGATCTGTTATCCAGGAAGAAATAGGACCTGGAAGAAAAGCTGGAAAAAGTAGAGAGATATGGTGCAGAGATGGAGCTGATCATTAATCAGTCAAAAACCAACTATATGTTAACATTTAGGAAAAGATATAGTGAAGGAGAAAGATGCATGACGTTGAACAGAAAAGAATATGAACGCTGTGAGAGCTTTAAATATCTTGGGTCACTGGTAACTGAGAATAATGATATGAGGGAAGAATTACATGCAAGGATTGCAGCTGTTAACAGGAGCTACTCTGCACTGATTAAAGTGTTCAAGGCAAGGAGCCTTAGTAGGAATCTGACTGTGTATCGTACAATAGTTAGACATGTGGTGATGTATGCTTCAGAGACCTGGACTATGAGACAAAATGAGGAGTTGTTGCCAAGATGGGAAAGGAAGATACTTAAGAAAACCTATGGGCCACTGAATGATAGGGTTTTTTGGAGAATTAGAAATAAGGAGATCAGAGATTTGTACAACAAACCAGATGTCATTACAGAAATAAAGAGTAATAGACTATGTTGGTTGGGACATGTAGAAAGAATGGTGGAGAACAGCACAGTCAAGAAAGTTTTTGAAGGAAAACCTGGTGGATGTCATATAAGGGGCAGACCAAGGACCAGATGGCTAGACAGTGTGGAGGAGGACTTGAGAAGGATGGGAGTTAGAAGATGGAGAGCCAAGGCAGCCAGCAAGAAGAGTGGGTGGAGATTGTCCAGGAGGCCCAGGCCCTACAAGGGCTGTAGCTCCAAGGAGGGAAGAAGAATTTCACATTGTTTCTTTTCCATATTTTTTTTTCTTTGCTGGGAAAACTTACTCCCAAAGCTATGCAATGTACAACACTAACACCTTATCCTCTTCTTGAGATCAATATCTCACTTGTTGTAAAGGGACACTGACTCAATTTCTCAGGCATGCAAATGGGAAGTTGTGGTACACAAAACAAGATCAAGACATCATCACTATAGTTCTGGCATCAGTTAATAGTGTGTGTACCGAATGGGGAGTACTGTTTTGAACAGGCTGATCATGCATTCGGGTTGGTGTGGAAGGTGGGTGGGTGGGGGGGGGGGGGAGGGAAGAGGGGGGGAGGCTCCCATCTTTATCCAGCCATCTGATTTAGATTTTCCATGGTTTCCCTAAATTAATTCAGGTTAGTGACAGGATGGTTCCTGCTGTAAGGCCACAGCCAACTACCACTCCAATGCTTTCAAACTAGACCTATAAGTATGTAAATGGCTTTCAATTGATTATATTTATATAATAACTACTACTACTACTACTACTAGAAAAATTCATGAATAGAAATACTCATTTTTTTTACAGGAAAAATCTCTAAATGGCCAGCATTTACTGAGTCTTCACATTAACTCAAATAATTGTTTGTCTGTAACTCCCTCTGGTGGTTTTAGAAATTTTCTGGAATGTTATTCCTTCCTGTGACTTATTTCATTGTGAGTCTTTCAGATCTCACTTAGACTTTGACTCTAATATTCGTCCTCCAAATAAAAACCAATTTCATATTATGTCACATTATCAGACACTTCACCCCTTCCACAGAGGCTCTCTGTGTACTTCTGTGAGGTATGCGCACTTTAATGTTGATGGTCTTGCTTCTATATTGGCCAAAAGTTAATTTGACTTTTCTGTTTGACAGTCCATTAATTTTTGCTGCCTTCACCTTTTTTCTACAGTGATTTCTCCTTACCTTTCTTTCACTTCCTATTGATATCACTTCAAAGTGACTTTTTTTTATTTTTTATTTATTTCTTTTATTTTCTGTCCATATAACAAAGTTTTCGGACATTGTCAGAAAAATTTAGATTACATTACATGTATACAGTAAAATATTTACATTCTTTCATAACAACATATGGATCAGACACGTCTGTACACATTATTTTTCAAAAGAGCACTAAAAGTAGATTCCTCTATAGTGTTACACAATTTAGCCTACATATATAATACCTACATATTTAATAGTACAGTACACATAATACAGCATATAATTACATTCTTTCATACCACTGATAGACCAGAGACACGTCTATATACACTGTTTTCCAAGATGGCACTACAACTTAGTCCTCTATAGAGTAACAACACTTCTCTATTAATAATTGCTTCAGTCTACTCTTTAGCATATTTAGATTTACTTTCTTGAATTCACAGGGTAGTGCATTGTAGAAAATGGCTCCCATTCTGTGTGGGCTGTGGTCGGTTGCCTTTTTATTGGTCACAATTCTATGAAAACTTTCCCTTCCCCGTGTATCATAGTTGTGTACATTACTGTTTCTCATATTAAATTCAGTATTTTGTTTCACGAACATGACTGTCTGCAGTATATACATGGAGTACACCGTAAGAATTTTATATTTTCTAAAGATGTCTCTACAAGGCTCTCTCTTCTTTACCTTGGCTACCATTCTTACTGCCTTTTTTTGTAATCTAAAGAATCTATCTATATGAACTGCTGATGCCCCACCCCATCTCAATACCATACTGAAGGTGCAGATGAATTAACCCAAAATATATTTGCCTTCAAGTATCCTGGTCCACGAAGGCTGAGACCTGTTTCAGTAGATACACATTTCTACTGATTCTCTTGCAAATATTATCTACATGGTCTTTCCATGATAAGTGTTCTTCAACAATGATGCCCAAAAATTTATGTGAATTTGCATATGCAAGACCCAATGAGGATGTAAATACAGTATCAGTTATGGCAGCATTATAACTGTGGATGAACTTCATTATTACCGTTTTGTCTTTATTTACAAGAAGCTTGTTTGCTGTAAGGTATGCGGACAGAGTATTGAAACTGATCTCCGTACTGTTAGATGCAGACTGCATATCACTGCCACAGCTCATGAAGGATATGTCATCGGCATAGCTTACACCCATGCAATTTTGGGGTTCAAATAAGTTATTTACATATAAAAGTAACAGAAAAGGCCCTAGTATGCTTCCTTGAGGCACGCCACATTGAAGTGTCCTGAAGTTTGATTTGGTTGTTAGGAGCTGCTCATTATTTTGATAAGTTAGCTTTACACACTGTTTCCTGTCTTTCAAATAGGAGGTAAGTAGTTTCAAGGCTAGTCCTCTCAACTTGTATTTTTCTAGCTTACACAGAAGAATGGTATGATTCACAGTATCAAAGGCTTTACTCATATCTAGGAAAGTGCCTATTACCTTGTCACTTTTGTCCAGCTTATTTAATATTTCATGTATAAATGATGCTACTGCTGTTGTAGTGGATCTCACTTTTCTAAATCCATGTTGTAGGTTGTTTAACAGATTGTGTTTGGTGAAATATGATTCAGCTTGATTTAGTATTACTCTAACAATTTGCCTAGTTCTGAGGTTAATGATATTGGCCTGTAGTTTTTAGTGTCAGTTTTTAATCCCTTTTTATGCACTGGTATAATTTCAATAATTTTCAAAAGGTCAGGGAATACTCCATTTCTGAGGGAGGTATTTATCAAGTGAGTCAGGGGTCTCCCAGCCACAAGACATTTTTGGTTGAAGTGCTGATATGATTGCTAGGATGTCCCTCTCAGTAATGCCGTGGATATAAAAGGACTGGCTAGATTTTCCAAGACTACAATTTTGTGGCTTGACATGAGCTTCATTTGTACCAACTGTACTGAACTTTTGTATAAATTTCTCACACACTTCTTTTGGGTAATTTATTTCTTCACCATTTTCTTTTAATGTTATGTTGCTGTGTTCATAGGAATTCTGTTTCCCACTTTCTTTATGCATTATTTTCCAGGCAGTTTTACTGATGCAGCTAGAGTTCCTTATTTCAGAGGTATATTTCTGTGCTTTTAAGTTAGTCAAGGACACTCTGTATGTTTTTCTGGGCAGTTTATATTTTGTTGAAAAATATTGTAGTTTAGTATCTGTAAAAAGTATATAGCAATCTTTCATTTTCTCCCTCAGTTCAATAATTTCAGAAGGGAGATTCTCGGCTTTATGGTTTACAGCGTAATTTACTTTTTTAACTAAAGGACAGGTTTCATTTAAAGTGTTACTGAATAACTTATAGAAATATTCCCATTTTTCATTCACTTCAGTTGCATTGTACACTGGTTCCCATTTTTCATTCCCTAGTGCCATCTTAAGTTTAGAATAATTAAATTTTCGTCTATATATAACTGTATCACTTTCAGTTACATCTACGTTCCCTTCATCAATTTCCATAGTAAGGGCTCTGTGATCACAAATGTAGTTTTCTAACGTGTTTACATTTACTTTCTCTTTTCCTACATTTGTGAGAACATGGTCAATACATGTCTTCGTATTAAATTGCTGTGCTCCTTTCTATTTGTGAACATATTGGAATTTCCCTCATTTGTCTGCAAGTGAAGTACGTGTTCTGTTATACACACTTTCTTTGCAGTTACCTTTATTTTACCCATATTTGTCTATCCAACTTCTGTGATTGCTATTTCTAGAGATAATTGTTCCTTCCCTGCTAGTGGTGACACTCATGTATCTCAGTATCTGCAGCCTTGGCATACCTCAAATGCACACAATTCTTCAGTTCTTTATTAGCCTACTTTCTTGTACATACTCTTACCGATTAGTGTCTTAAATTTGTCACTGTTCATTATTACTAGTCTGTGATCAGTATGTACAAGCTCCTGAATATACCTGACAATCCAATATCTGATTTTAGGACACCTGTTTCACTGTGATGTAATCAAGCTGATCTCTTCCTGTGTCTCCTGACCACCTTAAAGTACACCTTCTCCTCTTGTGTTTTTTTTAAGGCCATATTTGCTATTATTAGCTAAAGTTTGTTGGCAGAACACAAGCAGTCTTTCTTTTCTGTCATTGCTATTGATAAATTCATATCATCCTGCAACTCTGCCTTCTATTCCTTCTGTAATGTAGCATTCAAATCCCCCATAATTATAATATTTTCATATCTTTTTATATACTGAATTACTTGTTCAGCTCCCTTACAAACACTCTTTATCTTGTCATCTTCTGCTCACAGCTTTGGCATCTATATCTTTACTAAAGTTGTTATTGGTTTGTTTTCAGTTCTGAAGACAAAAACCATATTGCTGAGCTGCTCATAGTAACTCATTCGGTGTCCTACCTTCCTATTTAGAACCAGTCCTATGCCCATGATTCCTTTTCTGTTATTGTTCATATTACCCTATATTCACCTGAGCAGAAATCTGTATCTTCTTTCCATTCCATTTCACTTAACTGACCCCTTCTACAGCTAGAGTCTAGCTTCGTATTTTTCTTTTCAGAAATTTTAGCTTCTCTACCTGATTTTCACTTCAGACATTGCACACTGACTCATAAAATGTTACTCTTTCATTGATTCTCAATTTTTTACTCATCATTATCTTCCGCCTCTCCTGAAGATACCAGTGGGCTACCAAATTGGGATCTTTTTCCAATGGTATGCTCAGCATGAAACTTTTTTCATTTACAGGCAACATTTAATGTGGATGTACAGAAGCCATTTTTACTGCAGTGGATTCCATTATCATATTTATCCTCAATGCTATTGATCATTGCTGGCTATTCTGGCTCTAGGGGTAGTTGCGACTCAAAGAGAAAGAGGGTATCCAGAATCTCTATCTGCTCCTCTACTCTCTTGTTTGCTTTATGTAGCAGTTATGCTAGTAGGTTATGTAGTGGAAACTAGTGTAAAATAACAAGTCAGCTTAAAATGAAACTTTGGCTAGTTTTCTATTAAATTTGATTTAATTTTAACAGCAGTTGTTATTGCTTATTAAAGTCTGAGTCAAAATTCATGTGTTGTTTGTGACAAAATGGTGAATCACCATTTGCTTTGATAATATAAAATGTATTAGCAAGTGGTTGAAACTTTTTAGTGTAAAAATTCATTGTTTCTGTGTGTGTACTTTCACTGCTTTAATCCACCTGTTTGCTCTTAACAAGACTATTAATAAACTGATAGATGCTTGTGAACTTGAGCATAAGATCCTGAAAGGAGGTGCATTTAGTGAAAGCAGTGCATGTTGAAAAGCAAGTAAACTGATGAGACATAAATGCTGGCCATTACGGAGTTTTAAAAGAATTATCAGTATTATTGATAGGCAGACTCCCCTCATCCTTGGGAGTGAGGTGGTACAGTGGTTAGCACACTAGGCTCACATTTTGAGGACAATGGTTCAAATCAGTGTCCAGCCATATAGATTTAGGTTCACTGTGATTTTCCTTAATTGCTCCAGACAAATGTCACAATGGTTCCTTTGAAAAGGCACAACTGATTTCCTTCCCCATCCCTGACACAGAGCTTATGTTCCATCTTTAATGATCTTTACACTGATGGGTCGTTAAACCCTAATTCTTCCTTCCTTCCTTCCTTCCCATCATCCTCACAACAGGTGGGTCCTCCTCATTCTGGTGTCTGAGTGGTCTGAGCTTCCTTATAACATACCCCAATCTACCTCTCTCCCCTCCCAAAGGAAGAAACTTAGTTGTGAAAGTTAAGTTAGTGTGTCCCATCAGTACTGACATTCATCCTGAAAGTATTAGTACTGGCAAATAATCCTGTTTCATAATTTTATAATTTTCATGAGACAATTGTCTTTTTGATAAAAGTCCAGCAAATTTTGCATGATAGGCTTAATTTAATGATTTTCCTCACACATCTGTTTTCCTAGCTTGTAATACGATGAAAAGGAAAACAGGTAAATGTTTAACTGAATTATAAAGTTCACACAATCTAAATTAAGTAAAGGAGTGAGGAAAGTAGTATACTGAAAGAAACAAGAAAACACAAATGTGACTTAGGAAAAGAACTTTTCCCACAAAAATGCATTTGATGAGGACCTATTCAGTGTTGTGCATGAAGAGGATCCAGCTTATCTTCATTGTAAGGACCTATTCTTTGATCTAAGCAGCAGAACATTTGGATAAAGCATAAATAGTAAGATTATTATATTAATTGTGTTAATGTGTTGATTTTAAAGTTTTTTTTAGTGTCGAATGACCAGCTTGTTCCACTAGTTATAAAATGTGCTTTCAAGAAATTTAAGCCTAACGTAAATTTCAGCATTTAATCTCCTCTTAAGATATAATGATATATTTGCTGTGTGTATCCTTTTTCCAACTGTAAACATCTTCTGAATGGTATAGACTTTTGTTTTAAATTGTTGTACGTTTGTGTCTCTCTTAGCGTAAATATATCTCAACAGTGATATTGTCTTCAGTCTCTCGAAAGCAAAATAGGGTGTTCAAGGGAAACACAACATAAGCTACTGGTGTGCACCACTTGCTTTAGTTCCATATTTTTCATTATGCAACACTTGCATTAGGGAAACTAAAAATATCATTTAGTTAAATGTTGTAAATGTTTGAAGTGAACTGAAGCACATACAGAATATGAAACTGAGCCATCTGCTCAAGTGACTCCATAGTACTGTCACAAATATTGTGTAATGTTGTTCAAAGACTGTATTGTTGCAGAAGTTGACAATTGTGTTTTTCCCACCAATCATAAAGGTATTAAAACAGAAGATGCTTAAGGTGGTCCCAATATCTCAAAATTATGGTGGAGAGCACATGTAATAGCCATTCTGAAGCCTGGAAAACACAGTAGGGACATCAAGAACTATTGGCCACTATCTTTCCTGTGACAGCTATACAAGATATTCAAAGAATGCCACACAGCTGACTCATTCAGCCTGTTGATTAACTGCTCATTCCACAAGTAGGCTTCAGATGAGGCAAGAGCACTGTTGCACAGAACTTCAGCCAGATCCTCAGCATATTGAAGATGGTTTTGAAACCACACACATCACAGAAGGTATTGCCATTGCCTTTAGTGCTGCTTATGATATAGTTAACCACCATATTCTCTTACAAAAAGTACTTGTTCTCACCAAGGATCCGAAACTTACCAAGTTGGTATAAACACTGTTGCAGAATAGAAGATTCCTTGTCGATTTTAAAGGGCAACAAAGTACCCTAAGTGAAGACTCCAGAAAAATAGACTGCATCAAGGAAGCCTGATGGCACCATTTCTATCTAATGTTTATACAAATGACCAGCCTCTTTCTAACAAGAAGTTTTATCTATGCTGACCTTGCCCATCAGGTGCAACATTTGAAGAGATAGAGCTCTTTGTGGTGCCTTGAAAGGACTAAGCACATACTCTAAGTCAAAATACCTACAGCCCAACCCGTCAAAAACTAAATTCTGTTCTTTCTATCTCAGGAACAGGGTCCCTCAAGAAAATTTGAATGTGTCTTGTAATGGCACCCTCTTGGAACATTGCTTCACTCATAAGTACCTAAGGGTAACATAAGAGTACTCTGTTACCTTCAGAGAGCACTATTCCAACTTCAAACAGAAAACCGGCACTTGGAATAAAATATGAGAACATTAAGAGACACAAACTGGAGAGCGAAGCCTCTGCTTTGGTCCTATGCTATTCCCCCTGTTTCGTAAAAAATTTCTCGTGCCAAAACTGCAGACCCTACTCTAAATGAAGCTTTCAAGGTGATTACTGGGTGCTTAAAACCTGCCTAAAAACCTACCCTGCTAAAATGATTCACTGTCTCACCACTATAATACCTTTAAATATTTGTCACAAAGTCACGTATTGTTTGGTCATGAGCTACCTCACTGTAGGCTAAAACCAAGAAAGTTTTCTTCAAACAGCAGATATTTTGAAACTCTTTCCAGACAAGGCAAGACTCTTTTGGTGGAAATCCATACAAGAGTGGATTGAACCATTAGAACATCTCCTGGCTGGCCACAGTGATAAGTGGGGCGTTTAAGAGGTCCCTTAACCACTTAAGAACTGGCGTCAGTAGGGCGAAGTTCTCTCTTACACTGTGGAGTTTCACATGTGAGGACAACAAGTGGGTGAGGAGAACAACAAATTGTGGAACACCTGTAGCACTGCCCTCTTTGTCCATCTACCTGTTCAGTGTAGGACCTTATACTTGCTCTAGATGTGGCCCACTTTTAGACAAATGTCATCCAGTTTGCCAATTTGGCCAATATTTTTGAAAGTTCATTTTTTGTAAATATTTATATATGACATGTAGCTATGTCTGCTGTAATGGTAGGCTGCTAATGAGAGTAAATAAAACCAATCTTGTAAAAGTGAGTGTAACTTTCTTCTCAGAATTATTGTGTGTTAGTATAGTAACCAGCCATTATTCAATAACACTGATCCATTGAGTTTGGTATAAATGATTTGTTTCACACAGTTAGGAAAACTCAACTTGACACTGGGCTTCCACACAGTAAAACATAACACCTGAAATGTGCAAGTACCTGTAATCCACTATTGGTCTCCTTTAGTGTAGACTGACAGTATTTCCAAAGTTCCTTGTGGGCTTGCTTGCTGTGGTGAGAGTGACACTGGGACTTCATGGGCAGCCCCACCACCATTTAACTTGAAGTCACTGAAATGGAGTTATGTTTCCTAATGTTCTACAGGAGTATATGGTGTCAGTAAATATACCAGTTTTACTCATTCAAGTGACACCACCAGCAGTGTGTCTCAACAAATTATCTGCACTGTGTGCTCATCAAGCTTTCAAACATTTAATGGCTCAGAATATGGTTTTTGTAATTATGGGTGCACTGTATCGGTTTTTAACATTTGTGGGAGCATATTTAAGGTAGGGCGAGGAACACAATATGCAACTTCTCATGGCTTTGATGCTGTAGTGCTTTCTCATATGTTGTTGGTGAGGTGAATGGGCTGATTTCGTGACCTATGGTTGCTTGACACTGCACTTTCTGAAGATAGCACAAAAAGTGCTGAAACATGTCTGGGTAAAACAAAACAGATCAGGTGTCTTGCATATGGTGGAATTCCTCATTGTGTTTTCATAGCAAGCATGGACATAAGAAGAAGAAGAACTGCAACACCGCAAGATGATTATGTTTAAGGTCTTTGTGTAAGAGAATATTTAAGGTCTATTTTGAATTTGATTTACTGCAACAAATATGGCAGTTCTGTAGCCACTGGTAACTGATGCATTGAAACAATCTCTAATGGTGGGCATATTAGTTCTCCATAATTCATTTCTGCTTTTGATGTTCACAGTGTCTGGCTTACGTGCCATGCAGCAGGACACATAACTGCAGCTTTTAATGTCCTGTGCCAGTTCCCAACCATCCCATTGCTTGTGGAGTGGTAGCTGGTTCTATAGTAGTGTAGGAAACCACATAACGTGGACATCTCGAGGAACAGTGTCAACTCAAATTGCCATTCCTGATCTGTTACAATATGAGCTATACAGGCAAAATGGGGTATAAAGGCCACTAAAACAGTCCTTGCTGTTGTCTCTTCTGAGATGTCACTGACTGGTATCACATCATCCCACTGAGTGTATCTGTTGACCATGATAAATATATAGTGATATCCTCCTGATGGCAGTAACGAGCCCATGGTATCTGTATGGACATGGGAGAAGTACCTTGTTGTCTCTGGGAATTCTCCCACTGGCTTGTGTGCATGTCAGTCCACTTAACTTATTTCTTAATTTCTTTATACTGGACCACAAAAATCTCTCTATCATCAGCTTTTGCATTAGGGTGGGTGGGGTTATGAATACTGTCAACTGTTTTGCATAGTGTTTTGGGCACAAAAGCTTATGGGTGAAAAAACCTAATGGCTTCCAATCCTTTTTGGCTGACGAGTGGAGAGCTGCACTAATAGCTTGCAGGTTAGCATCAACCACTATAGCTAATGGTGATCTTGGACTGCGTAAGACAACAGAACTGCTTTCTGTAAGTTTGCTTTCATCTTTTTGAATGTGCACTGCATTCCTGGCATCCATGGCAGGGGTCATTGTCCTGTGGTGTCATTACCTGATATTGCTGTTGTAGTGGTACATGAATCTCTGCTGCTCCCTGTAGGTGTCATTGATAGAAATTAGCAATTCCCAGGAATCTTCTTAATTGGGCATGGAATGTCCTTAATCAGCTCAATCTTCCCTTTTAGTGGATAAATACCAGCCACTGAAAAAGTATGCCTGAGGAATGTTGCCTGCTCCTGGTGCAGAACTCATTTTTCTTTATTGATTTTTAGACTTTATTTGCGTATCTTGCTGAACACTGTTCTGATGTTCTCCTCTTGCAACACTGCTGCTTAAGAAAATATCAAGATATTATCCAGATAAATTAAACAGAAACACCGTCCCCGTAACCATTTCTGGCACCCTTTTGTAAATCAAATGGCATACATAGGTATTTATATACACCAAATGATGTTTCTACTGTGGTCTTTGGTATGTTCTTTGCTTCTAACAGTATCTGATTGTGAACCTTGTAAGCCTTTTTACAATCAACCATGCTGAAAATTGTAGCTCTGGCTAGCACATTTGTGAAGTTCATTACATGAGGGTTGACTGAAAAGTAATGCCTCCACCTTCGTAACTCTGCAACAGTTCGCAGTGTTTGTATGTGGCAGGTACTGACTTGTTCCATAGCCTCTTCTCTACAGCTTCAGTTGGCGGGAAGCCTTAGCTTTGAATGGTGGTGTTTTTGCAGTGTAAAGTGTGGAATCCTGCGCAGATGGTCGCCCAATGCAATTTGAGCAATGCACAGTCACTGAATTCTTGACAGCAGAATGTGTCACCCCAAAGGAGATTCATCAAAGAATGTAAGCAGTTTATGTTGATTGTGTTGATGTGAGTTCTGTGTATCTTCATTCTTATAATGCGAAAGGAGTTCCTAGCAAATTTCAAGTCTGTGCGCTTTCATTTCAGGAGTAGGCATCTGGGATACCTGTCATGCACATATCTTCTGATAGCCAAGCAAAGCAATTATGTGATGCACACATTCTTTTGAAATGTCGATTGTGCTTGCAATTTCTCTCTGAGTGATACGAAGATCATCCTGAATCAATCTATCAACATTTTGCTTGTGAAACTTGGTGGTTGCTGTCACAGGGTGTCCAACTCTTTGTTTGTCATGCACATCAGATGTTCCCGCCTAAACAACTTTAAACTTACTTGTCCAACAATGCATAGTACTCACATCAACACAATCACCATAAACTGCTTTCATTCTCTGATGAATATCCTTTGGGGTGACACCCTCTGCTGTCAAGAATTCAATGACTGCATGTTGCTTAAATCATATTGACTGTCCATCTGCGCAGGGTTCCGTACTTAACACTGTAACAACATAATTGTTCAATGCTAAGGCTTCCCGGATGGGACCTGGATAAACTAAAAGAACCAGAGGTTGTACAGAGATTCAGGGAGAGCATAAGGGAGCAATTGACAGGAATGGGGGAAATAAATACAGTAGAAGAAGAATGGGTAGCTTTGAGGGATGAAGTAGTGAAGGCAGCAGAGGATCAAGTAGGTAAAAAGACGAGGGCTAGTAGAAATCCTTGGGTAACAGAAGAAATATTGAGTTTAATTGATGAAAGGAGAAAATATAAAAATGCAGTAAGGGAAACAGGCAAAAAGGAATACAAACGTCTCAAAAATGAGATTGACAGGAAGTGCAAAATGGCTAAGCAGGGATGGCTAGAGGACAAATGTAAGGGTGTAGAGGCCTATCTCACTAGGGGTAAGATAGATACCGCCTACAGGAAAATTAAAGAGACCTTTGGAGATAAGAGAACGACTTGTATGAATATCAAGAGCTCAGATGGAAACCCAGTTCTAAGCAAAGAAGGGAAAGCAGAAAGGTGGAAGGAGTATATAGAGGGTCTATACAAGGGCGATGTACTTGAGGACAATATTATGGAAATGGAAGAGGATGTAGATGAAGATGAAATGGGAGATATGATACTGCGTGAAGAGTTTGACAGAGCACTGAAAGACCTGAGTCGAAACAAGGCCCCCGGAGTAGACAATATTCCATTGGAACTACTGACGGCCATGGGAGAGGCAGTCCTGACAAAACTCTACCATCTGGTGAGCAAGATGTATGAAACAGGCGAAATACCCTCAGACTTCAAGAAGAATATAATAATTCCAATCCCAAAGAAAGCAGGTGTTGACAGATGTGAAAATTACCGAACTATCAGCTTAATAAGTCACAGCTGCAAAATACTAACACGAATTCTTTACAGACGAATGGAAAAACTAGTAGAAGCCAACCTCGGGGAAGATCAGTTTGGATTCCGTAGAAACACAGGAACACGTGAGGCAATCCTGACCTTACGACTTATCTTAGAAGAAAGATTAAGGAAAGGCAAACCTACGTTTCTAGCATTTGTAGACTTAGAGAAAGCTTTTGACAATGTTGACTGGAATACTCTCTTTCAAATTCTAAAGGTGGCAGGGGTAAAATACAGGGAGCGAAAGGCTATTTACAATTTGTACAGAAACCAGATGGCAGTTATAAGAGTCGAGGGACATGAAAGGGAAGCAGTGGTTGGGAAGGGAGTAAGACAGGGTTGTAGCCTCTCCCCGATGTTGTTCAATCTGTATATTGAGCAAGCAGTAAAGGAAACAAAAGAAAAATTCGGAGTAGGTATTAAAATTCATGGAGAAGAAATAAAAACTTTGAGGTTCGCCGATGACATTGTAATTCTGTCAGAGACAGCGAAGGACTTGCAAGAGCAGTTGAATGGAATGGACAGTGTCTTGAAAGGAGGATATAAGATGAACATCAACAAAAGCAAAACAAGGATAATGGAATGTAGTCTAATTAAGTCGGGTGATGCTGAGGGAATTAGATTAGGAAATGAGGCACTTAAAGTAGTAAAGGAGTTTTGCTATTTGGGGAGCAAAATAACTGATGATGGTCGAAGTAGAGAGGATATAAAATGTAGGCTGGCAATGGCAAGGAAAGCGTTTCTGAAGAAGAGAAATTTGTTAACATCCAGTATTGATTTAAGTGTCAGAAAGTCATTTCTGAAAGTATTTGTATGGAGTGTAGCCATGTATGGAAGTGAAACATGGACGATAAATAGTTTGGACAAGAAGAGAATAGAAGCTTTCGAAATGTGGTGCTACAGAAGAATGCTGAAGATTAGATGGGTAGATCACATAACTAATGAGGAAGTATTGAATAGGATTGGGGAGAAGAGAAGTTTGTGGCACAACTTGACCAGAAGAAGGGATCGGTTGGTAGGACATGTTCTGAGGCATCAAGGGATCACCAATTTAGTATTGGAGGGCAGTGTGGAGGGTAAAAATCGTAGAGGGAGACCAAGAGATGAATACGCTAAGCAGATTCAGAAGGATGTAGGTTGCAGTAGGTACTGGGAGATGAAAAAGCTTGCACAGGATAGAGTAGCATGGAGAGCTGCATCAAACCAGTCTCAGGACTGAAGACCACAACAACAACAAGGCTTCCCGCCAACTGGAGTTGTAGAGAAGACGCTATGGAACAAGCCAGTACCGGTCGCATACCAATGCTGCCAACTGTTGAAGAGTTACAAAGGTGGGGGCATTACTTTTCAGTCAACCCTCGCACTAGGAATTGGATAGCAGTCCAGGATAATATGTGCATTTAATGCACGGTGATCTCTACAAGGCCACCAAGTGTTGTTTCTTTTTTACCAACTGCAGTGGTGATGGCCACATGCTATCTGGTCTGTGTATAGTGCCAGCTTGCAGCATCTCTTCAAACTCTGCTTTTGTTGCAGCCATTTTTCTTAGCCTTAAATAGACTAGCTGGCCAGGTGTCATTTTATTATGGTGTGCCATAGTGTGCTACACTTTTCCTATTTGACCATCAGCTTCCTGTCTGGTCTCTTGTATAAGCAAGCTACATGGAAAGGAGCTGGTACTTTTATGATCTTTGCATATAGTACCTGCAGTGACTTTATTGGTCATCATAATCTGGCTACACTGAGATTTACCGACAGCCTGATATCAGTTTGACCACATTTGTGATTACACTGTGGGTTCAGGGGCTAGAGTAGACCCCAGGTATTCCTGCCTGTAGTAAGAGGTAACTAATAGGAGTCTTCTTCTTTTTGGCCATCTAAGTTCTAAGTTATGCCCCCCCCCCCCTTTTCAGAAGTGCGGGCAATTTGGGGAAGGATGCCTTGCATGGTGCATTATACATTCATTGTGTGCCGAGACCTTCTGCACCTATTATTGTCATGGCTCTGCAACTCCATCCATAATCGAGCTATTTTGGTGAGGATGCCTTGCAGGGTACTTCACTTACATCCATTGTCTGCTGTCCTCTTCTGCACCCATTATATTGATGGATTTTCTCACATCCAGTATCCATCATAGTAGCTTGTCTGTCATGAAGGGGTTGTCATGTACCCTCTTTGTGGTAGCTCTTTTGACAATTCAGGGATTGCACTGCTGATGCCTGAGCTGCAAACTCCCCATATATGCCAATCATCTTTGGTATGAGGACTCTCAGCAAAGGCCATCGCACCAGGTGCCCTTTGCTGTGTGTAGGTGGTGACCATGGTGAGAGCCTCTGATCAGAATGGGTGGCATCAGGGCAGATGACCTGCAGGGAAGTGGACCATGTCATCTTTTGCTGGTGGCCGAATGGCCCCAGCTCTCTCTAAGAAGGGAAGGCTAGAGTTCAGCATCAAGAAGTATGACCCCAAATCATTCCCCTCCCTAGCATCACCATGGGAGGAATGTAGGGCCACAGAGAAAAGACATGTATTTGCCTTGGCACTTAGTTTGCAGAAATAACAGATGGGGACTCCTATCTGGCTGCAAAGCCTCTATTTTTTGTTGAAACTTGGAGGATAAGTTTGGGGGTAGTGGCAGTGCTATCCAAAATGAGAAATGGATCAGCCCTGATTCAGACAGCATCCCCAGCCCAGCCACAGGCATTGCTCACCTGTGGGAAGCCGAGTGATAGTCTCATTTTGGTCACTCTACATAAAAGCTTAAGTATGGTCCAGGGTATTATTTTTCATAGGGAACTCCTATTGCAGTCAAACAAGAAGCTACTAGTCAGCTTAGAAGAATGGGGTGTTCACTTCATCCAGCATGTCATAGGAGAAAGATAATAGGGTTGCTACTGCTGCCTTTGTCTTGGCTTTTGAGGATGATTTGTTACCTGAAAAGGTACACTGATG
Source organism: Schistocerca piceifrons (assembly GCF_021461385.2). Taxonomy (NCBI): domain Eukaryota; kingdom Metazoa; phylum Arthropoda; class Insecta; order Orthoptera; family Acrididae; genus Schistocerca; species Schistocerca piceifrons. Next base: position 407,986,841 of record NC_060138.1, on the reverse strand, counting down.
GTATACTAATGTGACATAAAACCATATGTCCTTTACCATGTGTGTTATTTTAAGTGCTGGAAATTTGGGCGTATGTCTTTCCAGTGCAATTTCAGCACCACATGTCAAGATTGTGGACGTCCATTGCATCTGAATATTCCACGTGCCCCTCCTCCCACCTGTGTCAACTGTGGAGAGAACTAATCCCCTTCTTGCCAGACTACATGGTTCTTCAAAAGGGGAGGAAAATTATGGACAGGCTGACTTACCAAGAGGCTAAAATGAAATATGACTGGTTGAATTCCCTTTGATTGACATCCTCCTATGCTGCAGCTGTGACTACATCACCCTCTCTGCTTTGTACAGTGGACCCTCAGGGCTGCCTGACTACACCCTTCTCCTTTGGAGGTGCTTCCTCTTCTGTTGCTCCCAAAGATCTGCTCCCCCCAGCCAGAGAACCAACAACCTTCTTCGGCTCTTCTCACACAGAAAGATTCCTTTGGGACTTGGGACTTTGCCATCCAAAGTCTCTCCCCATGAAAACCTGGACACCACCCAGTGGCTGAAGGAGCCACAAACCATTGGTCAAAGGGCTTCATGCTCTTCATCTGTGCCTGAAGGTTCTTCAGAGCAGCCCTCCCAGCAAGCCCCTAGAGAGAAGCGAGAGGTCAAGCAGATCGAGAAGAAACCTGGTAAGAAACAAACTCTGGTGGCCTCCACACCACCACTCCCTATCAGTTTTGCATCTGAGGATGACAGATTCTCACATCCCCCGAGACCTGTGTCTCGCTGACACCTCAGCAGTGATGGTAATGGATACAAGCATTCAACCAGTGGTTGTAGGTGACCAAGAGGGATAAACTGCTTCTCTGGTCCCTTCATGCCTTCCCATACTACAGAAGGTGTCATTTTCCAGTGGAATTGTGGTGGTTTTTTCCCATATCTGGCTGAGCTATAACAACTCTTAAGCATTAGAAGTGCTTTCTGCATTTCCCGTCAGGGAACCTGGTTTCCAGTAATGTGGACCCCACCCTTTGTGGTGATCAGGGATATTACAAAAATTGTAATGACTGTAACAGCATGTCAGGTAGAATATATACATGTATCTTTACCTCTGTCTATAGAAAAGCAGGGCCCCTCCAAACAGCTTTAGAAGCTGTGGTTGTCAGGGTGAGGGTAACACAGGAAATTACCATCTGCAATGTTTACCTTCCTCCATATGGTGAAGTATCACAAAATGTATGGGCTACACTAATTTATCAACTCATTTCACCTTTCCTACTTTTGCATGATTTCAATGCCCATAACCCATCGTTGGGTGGAACCAAGATTACTGGCTGTGGTAAAGATGTTGAGAATCTGTTAACTCAGTTTGATCTGTGCATCCTAAATACAGGTGTCCCCACTCATTTCAGTGTGACACATGGCACTTACTTGGCCATTGATCTCTGTTTGCAGTTCTGGCCTTCTACCATCTATTCATGGGACAGCTCACGGTGACTTGTGTGGTAGTGACTACTTTCCACTCTTCCTGTCCCTGCCCCGATGTCATGCAGCTGGACATTGCCCATATGGGCTCTTACCAAGGCTGACTGGGATGCTTTCATTTCTGCTACCATCACTGGATCTCTAGTGCAGGGCAACATTGATGTGCTAAGGCGGAATATTATTCCAACCATTGTTTCTGCAGCTGAATCAGCAATATCTTGTTACTCAGGTTGCCCCCCCTCCCCAGTTTGGACTAAGCTCAGATGTGTTTACGGATATCAGACCCCTGCAGGAATACCTGGGAACACACACACACACACACACACACACACACACACACACACACACACACACACACACACATATATATATATATATATATATATATATATATATATATATATATATATATATATTAGAGGGAAACATTCCACGTAGGAAAAATATATCTAAAAACAAAGATGATGTGACTTACCAAATGAAAGTGCTGGCAGGTTGACAGACACACAAACATACACACAAAGTTCAAGCTTCATTTTCATTTCAACCTCATGTTACACTTTCCACCTAACACCATGTCACCCTCACAACACCCCCACAACGACCCCATTAAGTTTTATTTACATTCCCTCCGCAAACATGCCTTCACCCTAGCCAGATTACGCTCGCATATTTTATTTTCTCAGGCTTGTCTGACGTTTGGCATAACCCCCAAAGGCCTCACACTTAAAGTTCCCATCTCTGGCTGCAACCCTTCTTTCCATCAGTCCCTATACCAGTTCCAAACTGAACAATCCATTGCCCTCACCCACCTAATCCTTCACCTACACATCAACTCAGCCAATGAACACACCCGTCAACTCCTATCCTTAATAAAAGTCCTCAATCTTTCCTCTCCCACATCCACACCAGCTATTCAGAGCATCCTCCTACAGGCCAACCGCAAATTAGAACAGCATGCCACCCTTCACCTCAAAAAACTATCCAATCTCCTGGTTTCCCACCTCCGGAAAGGCAACTCTCTCACTCTTCACAACCTTTCCAGCAAACCTCAACCACCTCTCATTGCTCACAAACCCAGTCTCTCCCATCTACTCAGTCTCCCACTTCCAGCTCCACTCCCTCCAAAACCTCAAAATCCCAATCAACACTATCTGGCACAACACCACCCTAATTCGGTAGTTAACCTTTCCTCCAAACCTCTCTCCCAATCCGAAACCTCTGTCCTATCCAAAGGCCTCACCTTCAGCCCCACTCCCAGATTCAACCAAACAGCCCTTGTCAAAAATTTACTGTCCTACACTCATACTCTCTGCTGGAAGTATCACTTTGCCACGAAGAAAAGTGATCCTGATCCTACCCCTAATGATCCAACTCCCCAAGACACTATCCAAATTGAACCCTGCCTGGAACAGGTCCGTCCTCCGTCACAGCAGGACCCACCTCCTCTTCCTCAAAATCACCCCCTCCAAACCTTCCAGGAATTTCTGACTTCCAGCCTTGCCTCTCAATCCTTCTTAAAAAACCTTAATCCTACTCCCAACATCACCACTGCTGAAGCCCAGGCTATCCGTGATCTGAAGGCTGACCGGTCCATCGTCATTCTTCCGGCGGACAAGGGTTCCACGACCGTGGTACTTGATCGTCGGGAGTATGTGGCTGAGGGACTGCGTCAGCTTTCAGACAACACCACATACAAAGTTTGCCAAGGTAATCCCATTCCTGATGTCCAGGCAGAGCTTCAAGGAATCCTCAGAACCTTAGGCCCCCTACAAAACCTTTCACCTGACTCCATCAACCTCCTGACCCCACAGACACCCCGCACCCCTACCTTCTTCCTAAAATTCACAAACCCAATCATCCCGGCCGCCCCATTGTAGCTGGTTACCAAGCCCCCACAGAACGTATCTCTGCCTACGTAGATCAACACCTTCAACCCATTACGTGCAGTCTCCCATCCTTCATCAAAGACACCAACCACTTTCTCGAACGCCTGGAATCCTTACCCAATCCGTTACCCCCAGAAACCATCCTTGTAACCATTGATGCCACTTCCTTATACATAAATATCCTGCACGTCCAGGGCCTTGCTGCGATGGAGCACTTCCTTTCATGCCGATCACCTGCCACCCTACCTAAAACCTCTTTCCTCATTACCTTAGCCAGCTTCATCCTGACACACAACTTCTTCACTTTTGAAGGCCAGACATACCAACAATTAAAGGGAACAGCCATGGGTACCAGGATGGCCCCTTCGTACGCCAACCTATTCATGGGTCACTTAGAGGAACCCTTCCTGGTCATCCAGGCCTGCCAACCCAAAGTTTGGTACAGATTTATTGATGACATCTTCATGATCTGGACTCACAGTGAAGAAGAACTCCAGAATTTCCTCTCCAACCTCAACTCCTTTGGTTCCATCAGATTCACCTGGTCCTACTCCAAATCCCATGCCACTTTCCTTGATGTTGACCTCCACCTGTCCAATGGCCAACTTCACACGTCCATCCACATCAAACCCACCAACAAGCAACAGTGCCTCCATTACGACAGCTGCCACCCATTCCACATCAAACAGTCCCTTCCCTACAGCCTAGGTCTTCGTGGCAAACGAATCTGCTCCAGTCTGGAATCCCTGAAGCATTACACCAACCACCTGACAACAGCTTTCGCATCCCGCAACTACCCTCCCGACCTGGTACAGAAGCAAATAACCAGAGCCACTTCCTCATCCTCTCAAACCCAGAACCTCCCACAGAAGAACCACAAAAGTGCCCCACTTGTGACAGGATACTTTCCGGGACTGGATCAGATTCTGAATGTGGCTCTCCAGCAGAGATACAACTTCCTCAAATCCTGCCCTGAAATGAGATCCATCCTTCATGAAATCCTCCCCACTCCACCAAGAGTGTCTTTCCGCCGTCCACCTAACCTTCGTAACCTCTTAGTTCATCCCTATGAAATCCCCAAACCACCTTCCCTACCCTCTGGCTCCTACCCTTGTAACCGCCCCCGGTGTAAAACCTGTCCCATGCACCCTCCCACCACCACCTACTCCAGTCCTGTAACCCGGAAGGTGTACACGATCAAAGGCAGAGCCACGTGTGAAAGCACCCACGTGATCTACCAACTGACCTGCCTACACTGTGACGCATTCTATGTGGGAATGACCAGCAACAAACTGTCCATTCGCATGAATGGACACAGGCAGACAGTGTTTGTTGGTAATGAGGATCACCCTGTGGCTAAACATGCCTTGGTGCATGGCCAGCACATCTTGGCACAGTGTTACACCGTCCAGGTTATCTGGATACTTCCCACTAACACCAACCTATCCGAACTCCGGAGATGGGAACTTGCTCTTCAGTATATCCTCTCTTCCTGTTATCCACCAGGCCTCAATCTCCGCTAATTTCAAGTTGCCGCCACTCATACCTCACCTGTCATTCAACAACATCTTTGCCTCTGCACTTCTGCCTCGACTGACCTCTCTGCCCAAACTCTTTGTCTTTAAATATGTCTGCTTGTGTCTGTGTATGTGTGGATGGATATGTGTGTGTGTGTGTGTGTGTGTGTGTGTGTGTGTGTGTGTGTGTGTGTGTGTGTGTGTGCGAGTGTATACCCGTCCTTTTTTCCCCCTAAGGTAAGTCTTTCCGCTCCCGGGATTGGAATGACTCCTTACCCTCTCCCTTAAAACCCACATCCTTTCGTCTTTCCCTCTCCTTCCCTCTTTCCTGATGAGGCAACAGTTTGTTGCGAAAGCTTGAATTTTGTGTGTATGTTTGTGTGTCTGTCAACCTGCCAGCACTTTCATTTGGTAAGTCACATCATCTCAGATGAAATCGCAGAATGTTTTTCTGAGTATTATGCTTGTACCTCTGTGTCTGAGAATTATAACCCCCACCTTTTGTACCCGAAAGTAGGAGGAGGAACAACAACATCCATCTTTTACTACACACCACACTCAGTCATATAATGCTCCATTCAGTGAGTGGGAATTTATCAACGCACTTGCACATTGTCCTGACACAATGCCTGGGCCAGACCACATCCAGCACCAAATGATTAAACATCTATAAGCGGATAACTAGCAACACATCCATGCCATCTTCAACTGTGTCTGGTGCGAAGGAGAATTTCTGTCACAGTAACAAGAAAGTATTATCATTCCAGTGCAAAACCTAGTAAGAACCCACTAGATATGGATAGCTATTGTCCTATTAGTCTCACCAATGTTCTGTATAAGCTACTTGAACATATGGTGAATTGGCAGTTGTGTTGGTTCCTTGAGTCTCCAACCCAGAGGGCTTTTGCCAATGTTGCTTGACCACTGAGGACTTAGTATACCTGGAGTCTGCCATCTAAATGGCCTTTTCCCATCATCACTACCTTATTGCTGTCTTTTTTGACAAAAGCCTGTGACACCATTTGGTGACACCACATCCTTGCTACATTACATGAGTAGGGCCTCCAGGACCCACTCCACATTTGTATACAGAACTATTTGTCACTCAGCACCTTCAGAGTTAGTCAGTGCTTCACACAGTTTTCCTCATATACAAGAGAATGGAGTGCTGCAGGGCTCTATATTGAGCATTCCTCTCTTTATAGTTGCCATTAATGGTCTCGCAGCAGCTATGGGGTCCTCAGAATCAACCTCCTTATATGCTGATGACTTTTCATTTCCTTTTGCTCATCTGCTATTGGTGTGGCTGAACATCAACTGCAGGAAGCAATACAAAAGGTCATGGGCCTTCACCCACAGCTCTGTTTTCAGCTGCCAAGGCTTAGATCATGCACTGCTGTTGCCATCGTACAGTTCACCCACACCCACAACTTTATCTTGATGACCATCTCATTAATGTAGTGGACTCTTATCACTTTTTAGGACTGGTTTTAGACACCCACTTAACTTGGCTTCTCCATCTTCATCAGCTAAGCAGAAGTGTGCTGTTCTTAGGTTAGTTAGGTTTAAGTAGTTCTAAGTTCTAGGGGACTGATGACCATAGATGTTAAGTCCCATAGTGCTCAGAGCCATTTGAACCATTTAAGCAGAAGTGCTGGAAGCACCTAAACATTCTTAGATGCCTAAGTCACACCAACTGGGGTGCAGATCACCCTACACTGTTGCAGCTGTACAAAGCCATCGTACAATCCCATTTTGATTATGGGACCTGCATATGTTTCAGCATCACCCTCAGCACTGCGGAAGCAGGACCCTATCCACCACTGTGGAGTTTGACTTGCAACGGGAGCTTTCCAAACGAGTCCTGTGAACAACCTACTGGTGTAAGCTGGACTTCCTCCATTGTGGATCAGGTGACAACAATTGATTGCCAGTTATATTGCACACATTTTCAGCTCATGCAAAAATCCGAATTACCTTCTCCTTTCCTCTACTGTGGCAGTCCATCTCTGCAATGGCAGCCCAGATCGGGGTTATAATTGCAGTGCATGTCCGGTCCCTTCTCACTGAACTAGACTCTTTCCCTCCACCACATCTCCTCTGGGTCCACTCCTGTGCATCTCCAACATGTATACCTTGATCACAGGTTTGTCTTGCCCTTTCCCAAGTGCTAAAAGACTCAGTTCATCCTGCGGCCCTCCACCGCATGTTTCTTTCTATTCTTGATGTGTTCCAGGGTTCAGAAGTTGTTTATATGGATGGCTCAGTTGTTGATGGTCATGTTGTGTTTGCTTATGCTCATGCAGGATATACTGAATAGCACTTCTTGTCAGATGGGTGCAGTGTTTTCACTGTAGAGCTAGTAGCCACCTCTCGCACTCTTGAGCCTATCCCTTACTGCCCCAAGGTGCTCTTCCTCATTTGTAGCAACTACTTGAGCATCTTAAAAGCTTTTGAGCAATTCTATCCTTGACACGTTTTGGTAAAGTCCATGTATGAGTATGTTTACATTCTCGAACAACATGGATGGTCAATGTTCTTCGTATGGACCCTGGAACACTTTGGAACCCCAGGAAATAAACCTGCTGACAGCCTAGCCAAAGAGGCTACTCATAAACTGAGTCTGGAGATCGGCTTAGTGAAATCTCATCTTCGATTGGTATCATGCCAAAGATTTTTGGGCTCTGGAATACAGAATGGCACTCCCTAGCTTTGCAAAATAAGTTACATACTGGTAAAGGAGATGACGAATGTCCTCCATGCGAACCCCTTGCAAGGACTCCATTGTTCTTTGCTGGCTCCACATCAGCCATACTTGACTGACTCAAGGTCACCACCTGTGTCATGGGACCTACCTCAGTGCCACTGTGGTTCATGCTTTGCAGTGGTCCACACCCTTTTGGACTGCCCAAATTTAGCCACCCTGTGGCAGACTTTTAATGTCCCTGAAACACACCCCTCCCTTTGCTTTTAGGTGACAATTCCTCAGCAGCTAACATAGCTTGACGTTTTATCCATAAAGGGAGTATTTCTCATTCTTTTTAAGGGTGGGTGCCTGACCCTTATCTTTCAGACCCTCACCCTACCTGCATTTTAACTCTTCCTTGCTCTCTCTGGTGCTGTGTGTTTCACTTGGTGTTCATCTTTTCAACATCTGTGTTCACCTTCCCTTGTGTTTTTAGGCTGGAGATTTTAATATATTGCAGAGTGGCTGGCTCATCCTTTTTTATTCTTGTGATCAGCCAGCCAAGGCCATGATCAGCCAGCCAAGGCCATCTGCTATATTATTTTAACAACTTTTACTGATTTTTTTCTGTTTCATTATGTTTTCGATTTTGGCTTGATACTTTCATTTTCTACTTCAGTGTGGTTATACACATAGTTTCTCATCTTGTTCCTTTCCCAGATTTCAAGCAAATGGGTTCCTTTGGGGTATGGTTTCAATCTGAGACCTGTGTGACTAAGGAGAAAGGGGCTGATAACCACACAGTTTAGTTCTTTTAATCTCCAAATCAACCATCCAACCAGTCACATTTGAGAGCCAAATTTCCACTTGAACTTCCTGCTAAAACCAGGTCAACTTTCACCTTGCAATCCCCTTGCAGCAAATTGTTGACTGCCATAAGATGCACAGGCATGGCTACCATTGCATTCTTATTCTGTCCAACTGTTAGCATGCTTACATCAGAATGTGAATCGATCATATACATAGCAATGGTTTGCTTATTTGCCCCTTATATAAACTGATATGATAATGTAAGCAAGCATGATTGGTTCTTTCCATTAATGGTCAAGCTGCCATTAATTACTGGGCCAATCTTGAACGTTTGACACTGATTAAATTTGCTTATGCGCTCGACATTGCTTTAAGGAACTGTCTCATTTCTTTTATTTACAACTTTGCACTCTTGTAGAATTTCATGGCCTGCTTGTCTTTCACTTCCTTGATCTATCATCATGAGTACATCACTCGCTACTGAAAATATAAAGCTGATGTCACTTCTTTCACAGACCACCACAGCTGTTTTTAGTGGTAATAGTAGCTGCACAAACCATACGTGACATATTAAATTGTGCTTCTTCAGTGATGCTCCTCAGGTGATGCTATGCATCTGACAACATACTATTGTTGATATATTCATTCTGTAATAACTGCTGCACGATTGGTCTAATGGTACATTTCACTGACCAGTGTTGTCCTCAACTGGAGGTATTTTTATGATGATGGCTTCAGTACAAAATCAGGGATCATCACGGCTGCCCTGGAATCTAAACTGTTGACTGCTACAGTGAACTTCATGTGGTTTCTGGTAGCATTGTTTTGCGTAAATGCTGAATCCAACATCGTGAACCACAACTCTTGTTTTTCCAACAGAAACTTTGGAATCTACACTTTCGTTTATGGGTTAGAAACTTTGTCAAACTTATCAAGCAAACTGCTAGTCATACTTCACAGAGATAATTTATTGTCCTGATTTGAGCTTGACGGTCATCTGTTTTCTTTCGCAGATGATCTTGCAGCTGTAACAACTGCATCTTCATCAGAAGCCATTTGGTGTTTTGTCATGAAGTCACCATTTGGTTTTGCATGTTTCCTGGGGTCTCTGCACTCTTCAGTATTCCAGGAGTCACCAGTTTACTAACCATCCATCCATTTGATAATACTAATTTGGGGAATCAGCAATATTTGATTCAACTGATTTAGTTCACACAGGAAAATACAACTTGAAAAGAATGTATAATAATGATAAGATGTGCCTGCAGCTCAAAGAACAATAAAATACACTTTGAATTTTAATCTGAATTTGATGCTTCCCATATTAGCAAAAATTTTCCAAATTTTGGTTTAGCTGTAGGAATTTTGTAGAAGATTCTTACATCAAATGTTAATAGCATAGCAAATGCTGTTAGAATATATACATTGTTAATCTGAAGCTCAGTTACATATCTCATGTGACCTTTAGTTGTTCCGTAATTACATCACAGTATGTGAAATGATAGTGGACCTGGAAATTGTTGCAGCAAGTCTCGAGCACAGACACTAGTGGGTACACCATGCTATCTATCTCCAGAGCTGTGTGACGGGCGTGACTATGGGCGTGAGAGTGATATCTGGGCTACTGGAGTAGTCATCTATGAGATGCTTGCACTGCGAAGACCATTTGAAGCCCCGGTGAGTGCTGTACTAGAATGTGAACTTCTAAGATCGTGAACATTGTAGTATTAGGTTAGCACATAAGTAATGGAAGTTATTTGAAGTGTATCTTTCTAGAAATAGTTCATATGATGTTTCAACCGAAGTGCTGAAACAGTGCGCTACCTTCGTAGTGACCCCATGAGCTACCTTCGTAGTCAGTTGAACCAAGGTATATTCCTGATAGACTGAAATATGTAACAGCAATACCCCTTCATAAAACTGAAAAGTGAAGGTAAGCTTGCGACCTCTACCACCTACCCCCTCTCCCACCTACCCCCTCTCCCACCCACACCTTCCTCCTTGTTGTTGTTGTTGTTGTTGTTGTTGTTGTGGTCTTCAGTCCTGAGACTGATTCGATGCAGCTCTCCATGCTACTCTATCCTGTGCAAGCTTCTTCATCTCCCAGTACCTACTGCAACCTACATACTTCTGAATCTGCTTAGTGTATTGATCTCTTGGTCTCCCTCTACGATTTTTACCCTCCACGCTGCCCTCCAATGCTAAATTTGTGATCCCTTGATGCCTCAAAACATGTCCTACCAACCGATCCCTTCTTCTAGTCAAGTTGTACCACAAACTTCTCTTCTCCCCAATCCTATTCAATACCTCCTCATTAGTTACGTGATCTACCCACCTTATCTTCAGCATTCTTCTGTAGCACCACATTTCGAAAGCTTCTATTCTCTTCTTGTCCAAACTGGTTATCATCCATGTTTCACTTCCATACATGGCTACACTCCATACAAATACTTTCAGAAATGACTTCCTGACACTTCAATCTATACTCGATGTTAACAAATTTCTCTTCTTCAGAAACGATTTCCTTGCCATTGCCAGTCTACATTTTATATCCTCTCTACTTCGACCATCATCAGTTATTTTACTCCCTAAATAGTAAAACTCCTTTACTACTTTAAGTGTCTCATTTCCTAATCTAATCCCCTCAGCATCACCTGATTTAATTTGACTACATTCCATTATCCTCGTTTTGCTTTTGTTGATGTTCATCTAATATCCTCCTTTCAAGACCCTGTCCATTCCGTTCAACTGCTCTTCCAAGTCTTTTGCTGTCTCTGACAGAATTACAATGTCATCGGCGAACCTCAAAGTTTTTATTTCTTCTCCATGGATTTTAATACCTAATCCGAATTTTTCTTTTGTTTCCTTTACTGCTTGCTCAATATGCAGATTGAATAACATCGGGGAGAGGCTACAACCCTGTCTCACTCCTTTCCCAACCACTGCTTCCCTTTCATGCCCCTCGACTCTTATAACCGCCATCTGGTTTCTGTACAAATTGTAAATAGCCTTTTGCTCCCTGTATTTTACCCCTGCCACCTTCAGAATTAGAGAGAGAGTATTCCAGTTAACGTTGTCAAAAGCTTTCTCTAAGTCTACAAATGCTAGAAACGTAGGTTTGCCTTTCCTTAATTTTTCTTCTAAGATAAGGCGTAAGGTGAGTATTGCCTCACGTGTTCCAACATTTCTACGGAATCCAAACTGATCTTCCCCGAGGTCCGCTTCTACCAGTTTTTCCATTCGTCTGTAAAGAATTCGCGTTAATATTTTGCAGCTGTGACTTATTAAACTGATAGTTCGGTAATTTTCACATCTGTCAACACCTGCTTTCTTCGGGATTGGAATTATTATATTCTTCTTGAAGTCTGAGGGTATTTCGCCTGTCTCATACATCTTGCTCACCAAATGGTAGAGTTTTGTCATGACTGGCTCTCCCAAGGCCATCAGTAGTTATAATGGAATGTTGTCTACTCCCGGGGCCTTGTTTCGACTCAGGTCTTTCAGTGCTCTGTCAAACTCTTCACGCAGTATCTTATCTCCCGTTTCTTCTTCATCTACATCCTCTTCCATTTCCATAATATTGTCCTCAAGTACATCGCCCTTGTATAAACCCTCTATATACTCCTTCCACCTTTCTGCCTTCCCTTCTTTGCTTAGAACTGGGTTGCCATCTGAGCTCTTGATATTCATACAAGTGGTTCTCTTCTCTCCAAAGGTCTCTTTAATTTTCCTGTAGGCAGTATCTATCTTACCCCCAGTGAGACAAGCCTCTACATCCTTACATTTGTCCTCTAGCCGTCCCTGCTTAGCCATTTTGCACTTCCTGTCGATCTCATTTTTGAGATGTTTGTATTCCTTTTTGCCAGCTTCATTTACTGCATTTTTATATTTTCTCCTTTCGTCAATTAAATTCAATATTTCTTCTGTTAACCTTCCTCCTACACCCCATGTATCGTGTTCTCAAAACTTTTTGAGAAGGTAGTTTAAAACAGGATACTGTAGCACCTTTCTGATACTACTCTTTTTGCTACTACATACTGAGCTTGGTATTGGTAGAAGTTCCTATACAGAGAAAACAGTACATGATCTCGCATACTGATATTCATTTCTTGCAGACCTACATGAAAATAATTACCCTATTTGCATATTCTGTCAAACTGCCAAGTCCTTTGATTGTGTAGGTAATAAACGAAAATAGTATAGCATGAAAGACATTTGCCTTGCACAGTCGACATCGTACCTCAACAGCAGAAGGCAAAAGACTACATAAACAAATGATACCACAGGAATAAGACTAAATGCAGAGTAACTGTTTTGACCTGCAAGGGTGCATGCTTGGCCCCATCCTGTTCTTGATCTATAAAATTTATTCATCCAGGATATTAGAGGACTCTTCTAACATGCTTACAAAAAAAAGTGTGTGATTATGGTCCCAACCATGCGATCAACAGATGCAACCAGGTGAATATTGGAACAGCCTTACAATTACTTCAAATCAAACAACTTAATTCTTAATTGTACAAATATTCATATTATGCATTTCCAAACACATTTAAATGATTTAAAAGTATTAAAAGTAGGTGTCCTCAAAGAAAGGATATTGCAGAGACATGGCCCTGTCATTGCAGTATTCTTTCTTCTGAGGAGGAAGTTCGAGTCGGTTACACCAAACAACACTCCCATTTTGCAGTAGTTCACTTATTCACCTCTTTACACAAGCAAGGTTTACAAAGAACTGGACATGGTGGAAGAGAGCAAAGATAATCTTGGCTTAGCATCCAAAGACTATGCTCCGAATCTAGAGACAAACATATATCAATGCTGGTGTCGACCTCAGACCTAATCGGTGCCACATAGCCCCCCCCCCCCCCCCCCCCCCTTTCACAGTACGGAGTACTCTTGAGACGTGAGAGGCCAGGGTGGAGGGGATGACCAGGGCGTCAGCAGTGGTGGTCCACGGGAACCAGACCACGGTCAGCTCGACAGCGTCGCCGGGGGGGCTGTGTGGATAGATGATGTGAAGGAAGGTTCGGCCACTGAACCTGGAAGTGATTGAAGCGTACTGGGCATGCTGGTCGTGCGGCAACTGGTAGGCCGGCGGTTTGTGAGTGGAATGGAGTGACGATGACGATGTCTCCAGTGGGCATGGCGAACACATGAAGCATGTCCAGGATGATGTCAGGCGGGAGGGGAACACATTTCACCAGGTGGCAGGCAATGGCGGAGGTTGTGCCATGAGCACCAGAGGAAGGGAAACACACAACGAACAGTGTTTCATCACGTAGTATTATAGACATGGTGTGGATAATGCCCAGAGGAACAGTCACAAAACACCTCGAGCGAGGGCACATTCAAGCTGGGAGGTGTGAGAAACCTCGACAGGGCGAGGCAGGCGACAGAGGAGAGGTCGAAGGGACCGGTGAAGGGCCCGGCGGCGAGGGCGTGATCATAGGTAAGCTCGACGAGGGGAGCATGGGGTCACTTGACAGAGTGCGTGAGACCGGAGTAGGGGGCAAGGTCGGAGGAGAGCTCGACAATTGGAGCTGGGAGTCACTTGATTGAGTGTGTAAGTCCGACTTGGAGGGTGTGGTCGGAGCGTCATGAGCCACAACAGTGAGTGGTGTGGTCGTGGCCTGAAGGGGGGGTAGAAGACTGCTCAACATGAGCAGCCTTAAGTCTGTTGATAGAGACTGTGACAGCTGAATCTTTCATCTGGATGTCATAGATGTTGGCTGAGCGCCGAAGATCTCGGTATGGGTTGGTATATGGAGGTTGGAGGGGAGCACGGACAGTGTCATCTCGGAGCATGGAGTACTTGCAATTATCCAGAGATTTCGGGATGTGAACCTTAGGGCGGGAATGGCTGGCGGGCGGAGTGATGTGGAGGTTGATGAAGTGGCATCTGACACGGTCCACGAAGGAAGGTAAGTCAGACTGAGTGAGAGAAGCAGAAGGGCTCAAGAGTTCGCCAGGGAGAACAATGTTCTGGCCATAGACGAAATCTGCTATTGTGCCTTTGAGGTCTTCCTTATAGATCGCAAGAATGCCGAATAGCACAAGGGGAATCCAAAGAGAGGTGGCATCGAAGAGCCGCCTTGAAAGTGAAAGTGCGGTGCTGGCACTCAACTAGCCCGTAACTTTGCGGGTTATATGCTGTGGTATGGATGCTCCAGATGCCGCAAATGTTACAAATCTCGTTGAACAGGGCCGACTCAAATTGTCTGCCCTGGTCAGTCGTGATGATAGCTGGACATGCGAAACGCGATACCCATGACTCAATGAAAGCTTGAGCAACAGTTTCTGCCTTGATCTTCGGGAGGGGGACAGCCTCGACCTAGCGACTTGTTTGGTCAATAGATGAGAGAACATAACGAGAGCCATTAGAGGGGGGGGTACAGGGCCAACAATGTCAATATAAATATGCTGGAAACGCCCAGGAGGGATCGAAAAGGGGCCGACAGGGGGTGAAGCCTGCTCGTGTACTTTGCATAGTTGGCATGCGACACAGGAGTGTGCCCATTGCTGGCAGTCCTTGTTGATATTTCTCCACACAAAGCACTCTGCTACGAGGCGGGTGGACGTACAAACACCGGGGTGGGCTAAATTATGCAGTACGTTGAAGACAGCTCGATAGAGCATGGTTGGGATGAGGGGGCATAATGTGCCCTTACTGTCATCGCACAGTTTACACATGTTGAATGTTGTCCTCGACGGAGGAGCTGAACACAAGAATGTCATCAATATATGCAAAGCAGAATTTTAGTTCAAATAGATCTTCGTTGATGAAGCGTTGCCAGGTCTGGGTTGCATTTTTCAGACCAAAGGGCAAGAATCGAAACTGAAATAACCCGATCGGGGTGGTGGTTACTGTCTTCTCGATGTCTTCAGGTGCCATGGGGATCTGGTGGTAGGCCCGTATGCAATCAATGACAGAGAACGTGGTCGCACCTGCGAGGGAACTGGTAAAGTCGGCAATGTTGGGTATGGGGTAGGTCTCCATAATTGTTCGTGTGTTTAGTCGACGGTAGTCTCCGCACATGTGCCACGACCCGTCTTTCTTGGGTGTCATATGTATGGGCGTAGACCAGCTACTGGTAGAGGGTTCGATGACGCCAGAGCTTAGAAGTTCAGAAATCTGTTTTTTAAGGTCAGAGAGGTGCTCGGGACAAAGTCAACGTGCTTTACTGGAGATTGGGGGCCTGGCATGAGGCAAAGCTTGTGAACCGTGCCATTGGTGATGACAGAAATGTTGCTGGCGGCACGGGAGGCGGTTTGTTTACAATGTGTGGTGGGTGGGGCAAGCGAGGCATGGTCCTGGTGTTGGAAGCCACTTGGCAGATCCGACGGGAGCTGAGGCAGTGAAGTGTCCCAGGAGTCAATGTGAGAAGATGGCCGCCAGCCCGAAGTAGTGGCACCATGGTTGGGTGAGCTTGGTAGAGCTCGTGAAGCGTTAGTTGAGTCCATTGTCCGAGGGCGTGGCCTGTGGCAGCACGGTCGCGGCCGATGCGCTAGGTGGAAGTGCACTGTTTGTCAGTGACGGTAGCACGGCGGCGCGCAGGAGCCAAAGTTGCATAGTTTGAGGTGCTGTCCGTGAGGGGAAGGGTAGGAGCTGTCAGTACAACGGAGCACAGAGTGAGTCAGTCTTGGACAGGTGATGAAACATGGTGTTTCACACTAGGTCCGGTGAAAGTTTGTGGTGTCGCAAGAAGTCAATGCCTAGTATAAGTTCGTAAATTTCGCACACTAAAAAAGTCCACTCGAGTTTGCAGTTTGTGAAGAGTGAGAGACATGTGAAGTTTAACCTGAGCACTGTAGTTTAGTTGAATTCACGGCTTGCAGTGAAGTATGATGAGGGTGAAAATAGCCGAAGCGGAGGTTGTGGACACAGTAAAACAGCAAAAACAGAAGACGTTACAACTCGGGGTCACCAGTGAGGAGGAAGTTCGGGTCAGCTGCACCAAACAACACTCCCATTTTGCAGTAGTTCACCTCTTTACACAAGCAAGGCTTACAAAAAACTGGACATGGTGGAAGAGAGCAAAGATAATCTTAGCTTAGCGTCCAGAGACAATGCTCGGAGTCTAAAGACAAACGTATATCTATTCTGGTGTCGACCTCATTGGTGCCGCACTTCCAAGGGAGCTAGTCCTTCAAAGCCTGAAGGATAACTTAGAGAAGTTTAGCAGGAAGGAGATTAGAGACTGGCAGAGTAAGATAGTGAGGGCTGGTTGTAAGTCATGCTTCGATAGTTAAATTGGTAGAGCACTTGCCTGAAAAAGGCGAAGGTCCCAGATTTTAGTTCCAGTGTGGTGCACAGTTTCAATCTTCCATGAAGTGTCAGGTTTGTTTCCTTAAATTTCAGGTGCTCGATGCTTTGGTGAGGTGGAAGGGGGTGGGGAGTTTGTGTGGGAATAATTGGTCCAGCAGCTGACAGTAGTGTGTGTTGCTTTTGGTACAGACTTTCATCTCTTTGTCTCTTTGTGGCTAATTATCCTGTGTTGTTAACAAATGGGCATTTTGTGTAGTGAGAAAAGGAAATAATTCTGTACACTTAAATGCTGTTACACAGATACATGTGGCACGTAAGATTACTCAGTCTTTTTAAACAGGAGTGTCATATTCTCTTTATAAATGATCTAATTGGTGTAGAGCTGAATGTCAGTGATGTTGCACAGGCTAGAATGATGCATAAATCCTTCAAACTGTTCCTTGTGTTCTAGTACCAGTGCCTTCATCTTGAAAGGCATATGTAATTGATTTATACCATTTGTGTTAGTTTGAGGGATTAGGTGATGTTGTTTTCCTTGTCACACTTAAATTGCTTTTTAATAATGATTTCATAATCTTTATGCAAATTATTTTGGCTTTTGTTAATTTACCTTCTGGTTACTTAATAATCCCAATTTTTCAGAACATAGACATGTGACATGACAATTAGCTCCACCTGAAAGCTTATAAGAGATGTAATTGCTTCTTTTGAACTAACTTGAACTTTAATGATATTGGAACTGTCACTGTGAATCTTAAGACCATGACAACTGTGGATTTGACACTGACATCAGCTAGTTTCACCCTACCCACACACAGTCCCTCCCTATAAGATTTTTTACACTCTTTAGTATTTTGCCTCAAGGTAGTATGAATAAATCATGTGTACCAAGTTCTCTTGAAATTATTCCAGGTGTTCCAAAACTATACTAGAGAGAGATAGAGAGAGAGAGAGAGAGAGAGAGAGAGAGAGAGAGAGAGAGAGACAGACAGACAGACAGACAGACAGAGAGAGAGAGACACAGACACAGAGAGAGAGAGAGAGAGAGAGAGAGAGAGAGAGAGAGAGAGAGAGAGAGACAGACACACAGAGAGAGAGAGAGAGAGAGAGAGAGAGAGAGAGAGAGAGAGAGAGAGAGAGAGAGACACGGTTTATTGGGCCACTGTATGCAATAGCAGATAGTTTTTATCAAGATGTATCATTATTGAGCCATCAGTGAGTAAATTAACACACTGCCTAACAAAGACCAGAGTCCATAATCTAAGCATGTGATGTGGTATCAGTGTGGGAAGTCAGTAATCAATCTTTCTGGTTTGGTAGTGAGCAGTTCGCTATGGAAGAGTGGTGATCTTAACTGTGGACCACATAGATCAACTAGTTAGTGTATGTGATATGCTGACTGTATTGCCAACTGCCTTTGTCAGTAATGACTACAGAGCTGATCATACGCTACTGGCGTCAGTCCAAATCACAGCCTCTTTGACCTTATTGTAACTACCTTCCTATTGTCTTGTACATGTTGATTGCTGTCCTTTGTGAAAACTGCAATTCAAAAAGACATTCCAATGATCCCCAGGTAGAAAAATTTGGTGGCCAACAACATGCTGGTGCTTGTGACACATGTTGGCTTCAACACCCATCACAAAAAAGGGAGTGGGGGCTCAAGTATAACCTTAAAAAATGAAAATATAAATTACTTTAAAATTGAGACCATATATGAAACTTCCTGCCAAATTAAAACTGTGTGCTGGACTGAGACTCGAACTTGGGATGTTTGCCTTTCGCAGGCAAGTGCTCTACCAACTGAGCTACCCAAGCATGACTTGTGATCTGTCCTCACAGCTCCAATTCTGCCAGTACCTCATCTTCCACCTTCCAAACTTTCCTCATTCTGGAAACACTCCCAGGCTGTGGCTAAGCCATGTCTCTGCAATACCTTTTTTCCAGGAGTGCTAGTTCTGCAAGGTTTGCAGAAGAACTTCTTTGAAATTTGGAAGGTACGAGATGAGGTACTAGCAGAACTGAAGTTGTGAGGACAGGTTGTGAGTTGTGCATGGGTAGCTCAGTTGGCAGAGCACTTGCCCACAAAAGTCCCAAGTTGGTCTGTCTGGCACACAGTTTTAATCTGCTAGGAAGTTTCATATCAGTGCACTCTCTGCTGCAGGGTGAAAATCTCATTCCGGATGAGGCCACATAATTTAGTAACCTCTTCATACAAAATTTAAAATGCTGTTGGAAGATGAAAATTTCAAATAGAACTAAATGTTTAAAAACTGAATTCATTTTCTCTTTGAGTTTGAGTGTGTAATGCCTGCTGCAATACTGAAACAGTTTTTGAGTGTCACTGCAGTTGGGTCTATGAGTAAAGTTTGCAATAGGAATGATTTTCTGAGAGATGCTCACAAAAAATAAGTTCTTGTAAATACCAGGCTGTTCTTTGCCTGGCACTGAGAGACTGTTTTCTATGTAAAAAAAAAAAGTAATTTATGAGGTGAGCAACATGGGCAACTTATTAGCTGCAGTGACCACTCCTTTGAACTAAATGTTTCCAGAGACAATTTTTTTAAAATGTGGAATAGGTGAAACTAGTAGAGTACCAAGCTTGATTGGAGAGAGATTATAGTAATTTTCCATGATATCCCTTCCTTTATGAACTACTATTGGTCTCTACTTATCCTTTATTTATATACCAGCCATTCTCCTTACTGCATGTTCTGCCAACTTCCACTTTATTTTGATTACAGTTACAATTATGTGTTCCATAATATTAAAATTGTGTGCTGAACTGTGACTACAACCAGGATATCTATCTTGGGTGGGGCAGTGAGCTGTCAATGCAGCTATCCATGAAAACCTCATAGATCAACTCAGTTTCAGCTTGTCCTTTGTTTCCCTACCTTGTAAGTTACACAGATGGTTCTCTCTCTATGCTGCTTAACAAGCACTTGGTTTATGAGCTTTTTGAAGATAAAATAACATGTTAAAAAATAAATTCCAAATTATCATGTGAGCTTCATTAAATTAGTTGTTATAAATTTTGAATTATTTAAATTGTGGACAGGTACTAGTATTATTTATTTATTTCTGTTAGATACTGTGTTTTCATTGCAGACTTTAGCTTCCTTGGTGATGCAGATATTGCGAGCAAGAGTACCACCAGTATCAGCAACTCATTATGACTCTACAGTTCATGATCTTATAACAATAATGCTACATAGGGAACCTAAGAGTCGGCCATCAGCTCGGCAGCTGCTAGCACATCCAGCCCTCATAGCAGCTGTTCATGCTGCTCCAGTAACTTGTTTTCACTGCAGTGAAGCTTCTTATGTCTGACTGTGGATTATGTGTAAAGAAATGTGTGTTTGTACCATCATGTGGTTTAGAACTAGTGGTGGTGGTGGTGGTGGTGGTGGTGGTGGTGGTGGTGGTGGTGGTGGAGGAGAAATATTACACCATGAATCTACCAAGCAGTCAAGTATTAATCACCTACGGATCACTTAATTACTTATGTACACAATACTACAGTTAAATCTATTTAGCCATTTATTTATAGAGTAAAAGGGCTCACAAAACATGGAACAAAATATTTAAAGCTTTTACCAAATTTTGAAAGATGTCTATGATACAAAATTTGTTCATACCTCTGCATTCATTTTTAATTAATGACACAGTTTTTAATATCCTTACATAATTTATTTTTGACTGCATATTATTTATAGGCTTTTGCGTATGAATTTAGATTTCAAATAACTTCCTGTCCAGTTTCTTGTGCCATGAAATATTGTCCTTTTTGTGGGACCTTCATTTTATTTAGTGTTTGTGTTTCTAAGCACATATTTTGGAGACATGAGTGAGCATATCTTGCTTTTCAAGTATGAATTCAAATGAATTAAGTTTCACAATACCTACTACAGACTATGATGCAGAAATCATTTGTCATCTTGGTTTAAATTTTGTGAATGTTACACATCCCACAGAACAGGGGACGGAGCTAATTGACCTTATACTACATGGCTGCAGAAAATTCAAGAATATTAAATTGTATATTACTGGCATGATACAATGACAGGGCATTGAGTGAAGATTCTTTGTGGCTGTAAACTTTGACCTTAAAATTGTGCAAGAATGTAAACTAGACATGTACTGTTACAGAGGTGGGCTTAAAACACTGTACTTCATGTTAGTACAAAATGCAATGCTGGTAGGTGTACTTTTAAAAGGATGCCCTTGCCTAAGTGGGTGAATATCATCATGAGGCTTCATCATAGCTATACAGGGCAGGCAGCTATGAAATGAAATGTCCAAAGGTGGCAAGGAACTGAGTTACTTATTTTATTTCTTTATTTATTGCATATTTAGTCTGACTAAATTATGGCCTTAATGCCCTCTCTTACATCTTACATCTGAGCAGGAACAACACATACAAAAGATATTGATAAAATATTCACAATATTCACAAGAAATGTTAGAGAGACTGAACAAACATAGTGACAGCATGTCATTAGCATTAGCTCCAACAGTTTTAAAGCAAGCACCAGCAGAAGTATTTCCACAAAAAGTGCTAAAAGCATCAGAAACAATCACAGCAGCTACATCAACAGCAGAGCCACCTCTGCTACCAGCAACGGCAACAGAATCAATGGCAGCTGGACCAACTCTGCCAAAAGTAGTAAAAGCATCAAGAATGGTTACACTAACAACAACAAATGCAGCAATAGCTCCATCAGCTGCAGAGCCAGTCCTAATACCAGCAGGAAAATCAACAGCAAAAGCAATAGAACCATCATTAGCAACAGCAGAACCATCCACAATAGCAGCAGAATCAACTCCAACATTATCAGAACCAGTACTGTCAACTAAGAAAACTTCAGACAGCAGACGGAAGCCAGTGCCTCCATCCCATCTAAATGATTTTTTAGTGGAAACCAGAAAGAGGAGGAAGTCCACAAGAGAAACAGAGATTTGACCTTATTTAAGTCAGTAAAGCAGAGAAATCTGCAACAAGGTATTTACAACTTTAAAATAATCCACCAGAATGTACAGGACTTGAGCAAGAAATATGAACGATTAGACGTGTTTGTAAATGAAACTATGCCTGATGTGCTTGGTATTAGTGAACACTGGCTATCTGATGCCAAATTAGAACTTTTTAAGCCTCTAAACATGGTACTAGCTAGTAAGTTTTGCAGATCTACTATCAGAGGTGGGGGTGTATCAATGTATGTAAAGAGCACATTTGATTTTAATTCTGTAATTCATTAGAAGGAACACTTGAATCATGTGCAGCACGTATAAAGGTATCAAATGATGAAATTTATGTTATATGTTTATATAGACTACCAGGTGGAAACTTCAAAGTTTTCTTAACAAAGTTTTGTGACATGATAGAGAATGTTTTATATCACAACTGAACAAGTTAGTAATTATAGGAGATTTCGACATAAATGTATTAGCAGATAAGTTACACACTAGACTATTCAAGAATACTCTGCTTGAATATAATGTAAGATACCTGATAAACACTGCAACCAGGGAGACTGAAACATGCCAGTCTGCAATAGATAACATAATCACTGGTATTCATCTTTACGATCTTACATCTTCTGTTATTATAAGTGCTTTGTCAGACCACCATGCAGTAGAACTAAGTGTGCACATAAAAAAGGTTCCTACACAGAGTTGCTATAGATATATTAGGATGAATACAGACCAAAATATAACTCAGTTGAATAATATGCTAAGGAATGTGGATTGGAACAGTGTTCTAACGACACTTCATAGTTATCGCAAATTCTCAAGTGAACTATTCTACATTCTTAACCAAGCCTGCCCATTAATAAAAAAGAGAATTCAGTCACATGCTGAAACCCGAAACTGGATATCAAGTTCAGTCACTGAGGCTAGAGAAAAACTAAGATGGTATGAGTATGCTATGTTAAATGACTTGAGCAATAAAAAATTAAAAGAACAAAAAGTATCAGAAATACTATGTAGACCTCCTAATTTCAGAAAAACAGAAACATGTCATTCAGAATGCAAATATAGGTAAATCTGGGAACCATACAACTGAAACTCACTTGCTGATAAACAGCACAATAGAAACTGATCAGAATAAGATAGCAGATCTATTTAACAATTACTTTGCTTCTGTTGGCTCCAGCATAAACAATCAGCTTAAAAATCATAAATACAAATTCAGAGGAACACCAGTGTCAGGAAGTATATTTTTGATGCCAACAAGTAAAGAAGAAATAATTAAAATAGTGAGTAGCTTAAAGAATTCCCATGCAGCAGGATATGGTCGTCTTAGTCTGGACACTCTTAAGAAATGTATACATAAAACTGCATCACCTTTCTCAACAGTTACCAATTCTCATATGGAAGATGGTCTATTCCCAGATGAGTTGAAAATTGCCCAAGTTGTGCCTATTTTCAAAAAAGGAAACAGGAATTTAGTAGAAAACTTTTGACCCATTTATCTTCTTCCCATAATATCCAAAATATTTGAGATAGTAATATACATAAGAATCTGGAACTTCCTGGTATGCAAAAAAGAGATTTCTAAGGGGCAGTATGGGTTTGTCAAGGGGTCATCCACCATTACAGCAGCATCCAACTTAATCGAAAGTCACTCAAGCAATAGATAATAAAGAACATGTATGTGGCATCTTTCTAGACTTACAAAAAGTATTTGACTGTGTTGATACGACAATATTTGCTGGACAAACTGTGGAACTATGGCATTCGAGGCACAGCCCATAATCTGATGAGGTCCTACTTGACAAATAGGAAGCAGTTTGTGTCTATTAGCACTACAGAGGGAACATACAAATCAAACACCACTGACATAAATTTTGGTATCCCACAGGGGTCAATATTAGGATAACTTCTTTTTATTATCTATGTAAATGATATTCAGTCCATAACAAACCATGCAACAGCTATCTTATATGCAGATGATACCATGTTAATATGCAGCAATCCAAGCTATTCACAGCTCGAAGTGGAATCCAATACTGCAGCAGGCTTAATTCTGCAGTATTTTAATGAAAACAAACTAAAATTAAACACAAATAAATCTGTCTATATTGAATTTGATCTTGGGCGGCAAAAAACTCATGAAAACCAAATCTTAATGGGTGACGAATACATTAAAAAACAATACTCGACCAAATTTCTTGGCCTGACACTAGATGCAGAGTTAAACTGGTCTGATCATGTGAATGATATTTGCAAAAAGCTATGTACTACCATATATGTCCTAAGAAAACTGACACCTTTTTGCAACATCACCACTCCGAGGCAAATATATTTTGCCCTATTTGAATCCCATCTAAGTTACGGGATAGAGGTATGGGGATCCAGCAGTAAAGGTTATATGAAAAGTGTACTTACCTTACAAAAGAAGGCACTCAGAATTATGGGAAAGAAATGTGCCAGGGAGTCCTGCAGAAATTTGTTTAAAGAATTTAAAATACTAACTGTTCATAACCTGTATGTGCTGAAGATAATCATTATGGCAGTAAACAGTAACAAAACACTTAATAAAGAAATACACGATCACAACACCAGAGGTAGAGAGAGACCCCACATCATCTCTCACAGAACAACACTTTATGAGAAAAGCCCTCCCTATGCAGGCATAAAACTACTGAATTGCTTCCATCCTAATATATCCAAATTGCCCATTTCAAAACTAAAAATGAAATTAAAATTATGGCTCCTAAACAATCCTGTATATTCAATAGATGAGTTTCTAGAATTAGTACACTCGTATGATGGAAGACCATCTATCTAAAAATATATGTAATCTCAGGTCTTAGACAGTGTCACAAACTGTAAATATTTGAATGTCAGATATGAATACTGTGTTACAAACTGTAGATTCCTTAATCTAAGTATGGCAATAACAATTTTTTTTATGTATAGTCCATATATGTAACTCTGTTCTCTCAACAAAATTTAGAACAAGTTGTGTAGATAAAAGTGCCAGCCAATAATATGTAACCCTAGTAAGTAAGGCTCTGACTTATCCAGAAGACTGGAACAAAAAACCTTTTTTTGTAATCAGTTGATGTTGGATCAAAATAAAATAAATAAATAAATAAATAAACAATACTAACAACAATAATAATAATAATAATAATAATAATAACCCGTGGAGGTTTGGGAAAAGAATAGGCCTCCGGTATGTTCTGCCAGTCATAAAAGGCGACGAAAAGAACAAACCACTAATAGGGCTAACCCCCCTTTTAGTGTGATTAGTTGGTTCAGGACAGAACTAATGAATCCTCGGACAAGCGCTGTCATGGTTGGGTATGACGCTTGAATGCTATGCCCGTCCACAATGGTAAAGACACTGCTAGCCACACGGAAAATGATTTAAATCCAAATAGAGGTTTTTTGCAGGATATGCAAGGCAGAGGATGAGATGGTCAGGTAAAGTTAACCGACACCTCATGTTCTGTTATTACCAAGCAACAAACTTAGGAACCAACACAACTGGATACAGATCACAAGTATACACAACATTTATTACCAGATGCCCAGAATTAAAATTCTTAACAGAACAATGACTAGCTGATCAGATCCGTGTAATAATAAAAAATAACAGGATACCCCAGTCAGAATTAGAAAACATCAAACAAAAAGTACAACAAGTGTTGAAACAAAATAATGTGCACTCAGAAGAAGAAGAAGAAGAAGAAGAAGAAGAAGACATCCCAGAGCAAACAAACAAAGAACAACACACATCAATTAATCAGAGGAAAACAAAATCTTAAGACAGCCAACAGAACAAGCACAAACAGAACACGAAGTGACACACATGTTAGATATAGAAGAAAAAATTCAGCTGACATATATCGAATACAAAGACACAAATACAGACATTAGACCATTCTTGCATAGACCGCCAAATAACCCACAACTATCAACACAATCATACACAACAAAATAAATGAAAACACAACTATGGTAGAGTTAAAACTACTGGTTTATATAGGAGCACTCACTACACTAAATATACACACTAGGCAGAGATCAGAGCCAACCAACACACAGAAGAAACCCACAAAACCAGCATGGCAACACAGGCTACAGGTCGGAACAGAAAAACTGAGAAGACATCGGACAGCTAACACAATTTATAAGAAACAAAATATCAGACAAAAAACGAAGGAGGTTAGGTAAAATCTCAGAACAAGAAGCGATAGAGCAATTAGATGAAAAGAAGCAGAAATTACAAGTATTGGCCAAATGACTTAGTATATACAAAAAAATGAAAATAGAAGGAAACAAAACCAAACATTTAACAGAAAGCAAAAGGAAATTTTACCAGACAATAAATAACACACACATTAAAATAGACAATCCACCAAATGTAACAGACATGCATGGTGGATACAAGCAGAATCAGACACATACAAGATCATACCACAAATGCCGGAAGTGATAATTTTGCAACATGAAGTCACCCGAGCAATTAATACTATGCACAATTGGAAAGCCCCTGGAAAAGATAAAATAGCAAATTTCTGGCTAAAGAAGTTCACCTCAACACATTCACATCTAACCAAATTATTTAACAGTTACATTGCAGACCCATACACAGTGCCTGATACACTTACACATGGAATAACTTATCTGAAAGCTAAAGATCAAGCAGACACAGCAAACCCAGCAAAATATCGCCCCATAACATGCCTACCAACAATATACAAAATATTAACTTCAGTCATTACACAGAAATTAATGGCACATACAACACAGAACAAAATTATAAATGAAGAACAGAAAGGCTGCTGCAAAGGAGCATGAGGATGTAAAGAGCAACTGATAATAGATGCAGAGGTGACATATCAAGCTAAAACTAAACAAAGATTGCTACACAATGCATACATTGATTACCAAAACGCTTTTGATAGTGTACCCCACTCATGGTTACTACAAATATTGGAAATATACAAAGTAGATGCTAAATTGATACAGTTCCTAAACATAGTAATGAAAAATTGGAAAACCACACTTAATATCCAAACAAATTCAAATAATATCACATCACAGCCAATACAGATTAAGTGTGGAATATACCAAGGAGACTCATTAAGTCCTTTCTGGTTCTGCCTTGCTCTGAACCCACTATCCAACATGCTAAATAGTACAAATTATGGATATAATATTACTGGAACATACCAACACAAAATCACACATTTGCTATACATGGATGATCTAAAACTACTGGCAGCAACAAATCAACTACTCAACCAATTACTAAAGATAACAGAAGTATTCATCAGTGATATAAATATGGCTTTTGGAACAGACAAATGTAAGAAAAATAACATTGTCAAGGGAAAACACACTAAACAAGAAGACTACATATTGGATAACCTCAGCGACTGCATAGAAGCGATGGAAAAAACAGATGCCTATAAATATTTAGGATACAGACAAAAAATAGGAATAGATAATACAAATATTAAAGAAGAACTAAAAGAAAAATATAGACAAAGACTAACAAAAATACTGAAAACAGAACTGACAGCAAGAAACATGACAAAAGTTATAAATACTTATGCTATACCAATATTGACTACTTATTTGGGGTAGTGAAATGGAGTGACACAGACCTAGAAACACTCAATACACTTACATGATCACAGTGCCACAAATATAGAATACGTCACATACATTCAACAGCGGAAAGATTCACATTAAGCGGAAAGATTCACATTAAGCGGAAAGATTCACATTAAGCGGAAAGATTCACATTAAGCGGAAAGATTCACATTAAGCGGAAAGGAAGGAGGAAGGGGATTTATCGACATAAAAAACCTACATTATGGACAGGTAGACGATTTAAGAAAATTATTTCTAGAATGAGCAGAAACTAGCAAAATACACAAAGCAATCACTCATATTTATACATCAGCTACACCACTGCAATTTCATAACCACTTCTACAACCCTTTAGATCACATATCAACAGATACGAAGAAAGTAAATTGGAAAAAGAAAACACTACATGGCAAGCACCCGTATCATCTAACACAGCCACACATCGATCAAGATGCAGCAAACACATGGCTAAGAAAAGGCAATATATACAGTGATATGGAAGGATTCATGATTGCAATACAGGATCAAACAATAAACACCAGATACTACAGCAAGCATATTATTAAAGATCCCAATACCACAACAGATAAATGCAAACTTTGCAAACAACAAATAGAAACAGTAGATCACATCACAAGCGGGTGTACAACACTAGCAAATACAGAATACCCCAGAAGACATGACAATGTAGCAAAAATAATACATCAACAGCTTGCCTTACAACATAAACTTATAAAACAACACATTCCCACATACAAGTATGCACCACAAAATGTACTGGAGAATGATGAATACAAATTATACTGGAACAGAACTATTATAGCAGATAAAACACCACCACATAACAAACCTGACATCATACTCACCAATAAAAAGAAGAAATAAACACAACTAATCGAAATATCCATACCCAATACAACAAATATACAGAAGAAAACAGGAGAAAAAATTGAAAAATACATGCAACTGGCTGAGGAAGTAAAGGACATGTGGCATCAGGATAAAAATGACATTATACCAATCATACTATCAACTACAGGAGTCATACCACACAATATCCACCAGTACATCAACGCAATACAGCTACATCCAAATGTATATATACAACTACAGAAATCTGTAATTATTGATACATGTTCAATTAGCTGGAAGTTCCTAAATGCAATGTAACATATACCATACAGTTAAAAGGAAGTCATGCTTCATCAAGGTCTGCGTCACTTTCCATTTTTGACCAGACGTAATGTCCGAGAAAGGAAAGAAATATTAATAAGGAATGGAAGGGATAAAGAACTATTGAAATGACAGTTAGCAATGGACAGAATGTAAATAAATAACTCTGTGACAAGGGGAAGAGAGAAGTTGGGAAGGGGGTGGATTGATGAGAGTTGCCCAGTAATATGAGGGAGAGATGGCTATTGTGATAGGTGGACCATTAGCTGTCATTTTGAAGTTTGGAAGGAATTTAATTTCTCTGATATTTGTATCAAGTTGCTGCTGCAGAAAATGATTTAGTTAATAAGAGAGAGTGTGATGATAGAGATGATGATTTAACAAATGGCACACAAACATCCAAACATTCATTGCAAATTCTGGCCTGTGTGATCTTCCATATGAAAATCCTTGGAGAACAGCATCACCATAGTCCAGTATGGGGAGTATTGGTGACACTACATGATTCTTTTTAAGCTTAAAAGGTAATACTTTTTATGTTCCCGTAGTGGATGAAGTACTGCTGACACCTTCTTACAGACTGCAGTTGTGTGCACAATCCAGTCTAAGTGATGGTCCAGAACCATCCCAAAGTTCTTTGCAGAAGAAGGAAATGTTATTTCTGTGCTGTTTAGGATTAAGGGTGGAAGATATTCTCTGAACTGCATGGTAGTAAGTCTTGTGAGTGACTAAGATTGGTTGTATTTTAAATGAGTTAGGTTTCAAACCTATGTTCTGTGTCCACTCTGATCAGGTAAGTAAATCACCATTTACATGCTCGCTGGCTGTGCACGGGTTTATTGGACTTGCACTTAGATATAACTGAAGGTTGTTGGTGTATAGGTGGTTTTTTTCAGTGGGAGAAAACAGTTGACACATCATTAACATACAATGAGAAAAATAATGGGCCCAGTACTGGTCCTTGTGGGATCCCTGAAAATATATCCCTGCATTGTGACCTTGTTCCAATCATTATACACTGTTAGTGGGATGTAAGGTATGAGTGGAACGATTGTGCAACACCTAAGAAAAATGTTGACTTGTCAGTTTAGCAAGTAGAATATCAAAGTCAACTGTGTAAAAACTTTGCTGAAACCCAAAAATCACATAATAGTCACCTGTTGTTTGGCTTCAGATTGTTACATAGTTCATCTTCATCAGTCATTTTTATAACAGCAGTTGTCATTCTGTGATTTTTGCCAGAAATCAGACTGGTATTTGTCCAAAAGGTTATTTGGTGTTACATAACTAACAAGCTGTTCGTGGATTATGTATTCTAAAACTTTGCATAATGCTGACAGAATGCAAATGGACCTGTAACCAGAAGGTTATTTGGCCGAGCCCTTTGTGGGTAATGGTTTCACATCTTCCTGCTTCCAGGCTACTGGGAAGATGCCGGAGGACAGAGAATGGTTAAAATGTCTGTTGTTTTCAGCAGCAGTGGGTCAGTGAGGAAACCGATAATTTGTACTGACATATTATCACGTCCTGCAGTTGCGGAATGGAGGTGAGAACGCTACCACAAGACTAAGAACTGGAGGTGAGAACGCTACCACAAGACTACGAACTGGAGGTGAGAACGCTACCACAAGACTACGAACTGGAGGTGAGAACAGGCAGGGAGGATGTCTGAAAATAGTCCAGGGGAAAGAGAGACATTTAAGGTTACAGTGCATGAAAGTAGAGAGTTCTTCAATTTTTCAGAGATCAATGAAATATAGTGGCAAAGTGAGTGATGTAAAAATATGAGAGAAGGGTAGTAAAAGAGAGATTATACTGTAAATAATAATGTAAGAGGAAGCAGTAAGAACAACAGAACATTCTAAAACAGGAATAAAATAATGTGAAGGGAAACAGTAAGAGCAGCAGAGAAGCAGTTTATTTAAAACTATGTTATTAATGAACAAATTGATGATTTGACAGTAAATTAATCACAAGAGCCAAAACCCTGTGAGAATAGTAAAGTAACAACTATAATGGTATTGGAAGTATGAAAATGGAACAGAAAATTTAAAACTAATAATAAAAGTAAACTTAAACAAACAAATGATAACAGGAAACTGTTTTCAAGGGAAGTACTGCAAAATAGTGTTCCTTACTAAAACTAAATAAATACATGACACAAATACATGGCAGCAAGAGTATACATGGTCTTAGTTCCTAAAGCACAGGATTTAGAGTTCATTTGCATTAAAAACAGACATTTTTCCATTGTCTGTCTTCAGTTATTCTGCCGTAGTTTGCCCTTACGTTTTTTAGTCAAAATATTGAGACTGTTCTGTTCAAAATTTTCAGAAGAAAAAAAGAGGTGAGATTCTCATGTATTGTCTGATATGACTTTGAGAGTTTGTTCTCCCATTGGTGACACAGATACATTTATAGCAAAACTAAACCAAGTATTCGACTTGGTTAATAATCCAGACGGCAAAATTCTCATTTTTGGGGATTTAAACATCAACACATTGAACCCAGATGGATTCTGCAACACATTTTTGAACATTATGTACAGCTATAGAATATCACCATTGATTAACTTAGCCATAAGGTAACTAAGTATTCAACATCACTCAATCATTGGCCACATGGTAATAAAATCATGATGCTGTTGTAGATCATTCCAGTCAGCTCTTAAAATTAAAAATACCTGTAGAAAACAAAACTAAAATACTCACATATAGAAGTGTCTTTCATATGCAAAAAAAGGGTTGAATTTACCATCCAACTGAACAGTGAAACATGGAAGAAGTGCACATGGAGTCTAATACAGATAGAAAGTTTCCAAAGATTTTATCGAAATCTAAATTCAAGTTCAAAGAAGTGTTCCCAAAAGTACTAAGTCAATAAAACACAAAACAAAAGTAACTAGGTGACCAACAGGATAAGGACATCCTCTGTAGTCCTCAGATACCTTAGCAGCATAAAAAGAACCAAAATGATCCTGCATTTTGGAAATTCTACCAAACATACCAAAACATATATAGAAAAGTTTCAGTAACAGCAAAAAGGTCTCAAAATGGTAAAATTATAGAAAATACTAACAAAGAGATAGAGGGGCTGGCCAGTACTTACCTCAGCTCAGTACAGCCGATAGATACACATAAAACAGAACTGAAAATTTACATTCCTAGCTTTCGGAACTTTGTTCCTTCATCAGGGAGGAGAGAGGGGAAAAAAGGGAAGAAGGGAAAGTGGATTCAGTTACTCACAACCCAGGTTATGAAGCAACAGGGAAAGGTAAAC
Organism: Schistocerca piceifrons; assembly: GCF_021461385.2. Lineage (NCBI taxonomy): Eukaryota > Metazoa > Arthropoda > Insecta > Orthoptera > Acrididae > Schistocerca > Schistocerca piceifrons. Next base: position 407,955,131 of record NC_060138.1, on the reverse strand, counting down.
AGGGAGGGTAGCAAGGATGGAGGCATAGTTGTCAGAGGGAAGCCAAAGATATTCTACTGTAAGTACTGTGCCAGCTTCAAACCAAAGAGGATGCATACAGAAGTAAAGAGGTATATAGTATAAAGATAAACACAACTATGTAGGATGAAAAGATGCGTGAATGGCTAAAGAGGAAAGGGAAAGAGGAGAAGACTGAAGAGTGAATGGGAGTGAGGTTGTTTAACGTAGGTTCAGTCCAGGGGGATGGCGGGATGAAAGGATGTGTTGGAGTGCAAGTTCCCATCTCCGCAGTTCAGAGGGACTGGTGTTGGGTGGGAGAAGCCAAATGGCACATGCGGTGTAGCAGGTTCCTAGGTCCCTAGAATTATGCTGGAGGGCATGCTCCGCTACTGGGTATTGGGCATCTCCTAGGCGGACAGTTCGTCTGTGTCCGTTCATGCGCTCAGCCAGTTTGGTTGTTGTCATGCCGATGTAAAAGGCTGTGCAGTGCAGGCATGTCAGTTGATAAATGACATGTGTAGTTTCACACGTAGCCCTGCCTTGAATTGTGTATGTTTTACCAGTAGCGGGGCTGGAGTAGGTGGTTGTTGGGGGATGCATGGGGCAGGTTTTGCAGCGGGGTCGGTTACAGGGGTAGGAACCGCTGGGTAGAGAAGGTAGTCTGGGAATATTGTAGGGTTTAACAAGGATGTTACGGAGGTTAGGGGGGCGACGAAAGGCAACTCTGGGTGGTGTGGGGAGAATTTTGTCAAGGGATGATCCCATTTGAGGGGTTGACTTGAGAAAGTCATATCCCTGGCGGAGTAATTTGTTGATGTTTTCGAGGCCAGGATAATATTGGGTGACAAGGGGGATGCTTCTGTGTGGTCTGGGGGTAGGAACATTGTTGTTGGACGGGGAGGAATGTATTGCTCGGGAAATCTGTTTGTGGACAAGGTCTGCAGGATAGTTGCGGGAGAGGAAAGCACTGGTCAGGTTATTGGTGTAGTTGTTGAGGGATTTGTCACTGGAGCAGATACGTTTGCCACGAATACCTAGGCTGTAGGGAAGGGAGCGTTTGATGTGGAAAGGATGGCAGCTATCAAAGTGAAGGTACTGTTGTTTGTTTGTGGGTTTGATATGGACAGAGGTGTGGATGTGAGCTTCAACAAGATGAAGGTCAACATCCAGGAAGGTGGCTTGGGTTTTGGAGAAGGACCAGGTGAAATTCAGATTCGAAAAGGAGTTGAGGTTATGGAGGAAATTAAGGAGTGTTTCTTCACCATGAGTCCAGACCACAAAGATGTCATCTATAAACCTATACCAGGCCAGGGGAAGCAGCTGTTGGGTCTTCAGGAGGCTTCAGCAGAATGGTGCCACAATACATTATCCCAAAAAAAGCTGCAAATTTTGCAAATCAATGTTTCATCAAAACAGCTATCATGCTAAAACACAAATTTTTTGAAAATGTAGTCTGTGTAATCACTGAACTATGTTCCAAACACACTGATGCTGCAACCCACCACTTCAGAAGAAATAAGCAATTTTTGTTCAGAAACTAAAAAATAAAACCTCAGCAGGTATACGTGAAGTGTCTTTGTGCTTGCTGAAGAACTGTATAGATGGTATCAAAGACCCTTTACTGCACATCATACACTGAAGAGCTATAGAAACTGGGATAGGCATGTATATTCAAATGCAGAGAGATGCAAACAGGCATAATACGGCACTGTGGTCGGCAATGCCTATATAAGACAAAAAGAGTCTGGTGCAGTTGTTAGATAACTCACTGCTGCTACAATGACAGGTTATGTAGATGTAAGTGTGTTTGAATGTGGTGTTACAGTTGGCTCACGAGCAATGGGACATAGCATCTCTGAGGTAGAGGTGAAGTGTGGATTTTCCCATACTACCATTTCAAGAGTGTACCGTGAATATCAGGAATCTAGTAAAACATCAAATCTCCAACATCGCTGCATATGGAAAATGATCCTGCAAGAGCAGGACTGATGATAACTGAAGAGAATCGTTTAACATGACAGAAGTGCTACCCTTCTGCACATTGCTGCAGATTTCAATGCTGGGCCATCAGCAAGTGTCAATGTGCAAACCATTCAACAAAACATCATCGATATGGGCTTTCGGAACCAGAGGCCCACTCATGCACTCTTGATAATTGCATGACACAAAACTTTATGCCTTACCTGGGCCCGTGAACATCTACACCTGTTCAGGACTGGAAACATGTTACCTGGTCAGAAGAGTCTCATTTCAAATTGTATCGAGTGGATGGACGTATCAGCTATGGAGACAATCTCATGAATCCCTAGACCCTGCATGTCTTCAGGGGACCATCCAAGTTCGTGGAGGCTCTGTAGTGATAGATGACTCGTATGTCTGATTACCTGCATCCAATCATATGACACCATGAATTCTGTTGGGCTGTCCATAACCTCAAAAGAGTACAAAGGGGCGGAAATCTCTTCTGAACAGCGCAACACCTACCATCTTCATATAGATAAGGCATATTGGCCAATGATCTTCTTTAGTGCCGATGCATTCACATTTGCTCAAACTCTTATGGGAATTGGTAGATTCACTGCTGCGAGTAATGAGTATAGTGGGCAGGGGCACTACAAATATAGTGTGTGGACAGTAAGTTGGAAATGTGGGTCTCGGATGGAACGTGCCAGAGAAAAGTCCCTGCAGTCACACAGTCCTGTGTGTTCTCAATGGCTCAGTCGGATAGAGTGTCTGCCATGTAAGCAGGAGATCCCAGGTTCTAGTCCTGGTCGGGGCACACGTTTTCATCTGTCCCTGTTGATAAATATCAATGCCTGTAAGCAGCTGATGGTCTGGATTTTATTGTAATTTCATGCATCCATTCAAGTTCACTGTGTATTCCGATGGACATAGGCAATTCCAACAGGACAATGCGACACCCCCAGACATCCAGAATTGCTACAGAGTGGCTCCAGGAACGGTCTCCTGAGTTTAAAAATTTCTGCTGACCACCATACTACCCAGACATGAACATTATTGAGCACATCTGGGATGTCCTGCAGTGTGCTGATCAGAAGAGATCTCCACCCCCCTTGTACTCTTTTGGAGTTATGGACAACCCTGCAGGATTCATGGTGTCAGTTCCCTCCAGCATTACTTCAGACATTAGTTGAGTCCATGCCACATTGTGTTGTGGGACTTCTGTGTGTTTGTGGGGGCTTTACACAATATTAGACAACCTTACCAGTTTCCTTGGCTCTTTTGAGTCATTCGCCACGGGTGCCTCCTGGAGGCACTAAAGCATGCAACAGCCCTGCCCCTACATAAGAAAGGAGACCCCTATAACACAGAAAATTATAGACCAATCTTTATACTCTCATCATTTTTAAAAGCAATGAAAACGGCAATGAAATGTAGACTCTTCTGTGTTCTGGAAGCATCAGATGAAGATCATCATATAACATGCATCTCCCTTGACTTCAGCAAAGACTTAGATACAGTAGGTCACATAATTTTGTTACATAAACTGGAAGCTCTAGGTGTAAGGGGGTAGCAAATAAGAGGTTTTGTTCATACTTAAAAAACAGAGTACAACAGGTAGAGAGCCCTCAAACTAACTCCTGTCATACCATGAAACACCCTTCTTACCCAGAATACATTAATACTTGAGTCCCCCGAAGAAGTGTGCTCGACCCATTACTCTCCTTGATATATATCAACGATTTTCCCTGTATCTAAGGCTTTGCTGAAGTCAAGAAAGATGCCTGTTACATGAAACAGTATTGTTTGCTGATGACAGTAACATTCTAATCAGTGAAACATCACCAAATGCACTAAAAAAGGAAGATGAAGAAACACTCAAGCATGTAGACAACAACAAACTAACCTTAAATGTAAAAAAAAAGCATATAAACAGAAACTCAAGAATAATTCATTAAAACTGAAAGATATACTCATAGAATGTGTGTTGCAAAATTCCTAGGGGTTCATGGTGATACACAACTAATGTGGACTGAGCATGTTACTGCCCTGAGGGAAATGAATAGCTTTTGCATGCTTTACATTGCATGGCCCATCAGTGTCCTACGTATTCTCAGCATTACTTCATGGGGAGCAGATCGGACAACCCTCTTCTGTTTGCATCGTCCCTTGCCCATTCAAAACTATACTGTGGGTGTTTCCTTTCTGCATCTGGAAGCCTGTCCTCTTACGTCACCTCAGAACTACCCACTATCATTGCATCCTTTTGGCCACTGGCACCTTTTACACTAGCCCAGTTTAGAGTCTGTAGGCAGAAGCTGCTGAACTACTGCTGTGATGCCACCGTGATTTCCTCCTCAGCAGCATGATTTTCTCCTCAGCAGATATGCATGCCATATGTCTGGTATGTCTGGTATGTCTGACCACTTATCCTATGCCTCCTTCCTTGATGACTCCTTTGATCACCAGTCTAAGGTGCGTCCCTTTGGCTACTGCTTTGGCTGCTTAACTTCATGCTACCTGCAACTTTCATAATGGGTGTAAACCCATCACCACCTTGGCTTCATGTGGTGGCCCATGTTTACTTTGGCCTTCATTTGCTTCCTAAGGACACTGCTCTGGCCTCAGTCTATTACCCTAAGTTTCTCGACCTTCACATGGAACTTCGCGATAGCACTTTTGTGTACACCAATGGCTCTGACTGTGGTGTCAGGTGTGCCTTCATCATTGGCACTGATGTTTTTTTGGTATTGGCTTCTGGAACACTGCTCAGTATTTACAGCAGAGCTCTTCACCCTGTATAGGCCAAGCAGTATATCCTGCAACACAGGCTTTTCAATTGTGTCATCTGATCCAACTCTTTCAGTGCCCTTCAGAGCCTCTGTGTGCTGTACACCATCCACCCCTTACTGCAATGGGTCCAGGAAAGCTGTCACTTGCTATTATTGCTAGAGCCACTGTGATGTTTAAATGGTTCCTGGTCACATCGGTCTGACGGGAAACAAGGCCGCTGACGCAGATTCCCAGGCTGCAGTCCTTGTACCTCATCTGCCTAGTTCTTCATTCCCTCCAATGATCTCTGTGTTGCTGTCTGTTAGAAGGTGGCGTCACTTTGGTATCATCACTGGTCGTCCCTTCATGGGAATGAGCTTTGGGGAATTAAACTTCTCCCAATGGCTTGGTCGACCTCCTCTTGGCCCTCTCACTGCGAGGAGATTGTTCCAGTTTGGTTGTGTTTTGGGCACTGCCTTTTTATCCACCACCATTTGTTAAGTTGTGTTCCCTCACCACTTTGTGCTCATTGCCCTCACTCTGACAGTTTGGCATCTCCTGAAGGAATGCCCTTTTTTTAACCACTTACGTTCTCACGTGTGTTTCCTGTCTGAGTTGTCAGCCATTTTACTGAATGATGCGCATGCTGTCGACTGTGTTTTACTTTTTATCCACCTTAGCAGTACGGTAAAGAACATCTAATCTTTAGTTCAGGACCTCCTGTTCTGTATGGCGTATTTTATGGGCCTTTCTCCAAGTCCCTGTTTTTAGCTGTATTTCCTTCTGCCAATTGGACTTAACATGTAGTCAGTTATAACTTCTTTTTTCTTCTTTGTGTTCTACAGTTCTGACATTCACGCATATGACCCTAGTTTTTTTTTGTGTCCTAAAACAAAACAAAACAAAATAAAACAAAACAAAACAATGCTTCGCACTTGGAGTAATATATTCTGTGTGTAAGTAGCTCATGCATCAGAACAACATTTTTTTCGTATGTTCATTCTGTGATGAGTTGTGGGATAATGTTCAGGGGACAAATGAGCAGAACAGACACAAAGTCTTTAAGCAACAAGAGAGGGCTGTACAAGTTATGACAAAGTAGCAAGAGAACTCATTGCACAGATTGTTAATTCTATGGGAATCTTGACAGTTCCATGTGAGTACATATTGTAAACAGTGATCCAATTAGAAAAGACATTGACCAGTACCCAACGACCACATCTCTACATGAACATGGAACCAGATCCAGCCACTGATTACATCTCAATAGAAATAAGAAAACAAAGACCCAAAATAGTGTGCTGTGTAATGGAATTAAACTACACAGTATACTGCCGTATACCATAAAGGATTGCCTAAACTGACGTGTAAATTTTATTGACAATTATGCAAATGATTAATTACTGCAATTTAACTAGCTCACACCCATAGTGGAATACCACAAATGCACCCCACGTAACACAAAATGAGCTAGAGCAAATAGGCAGCCAGACCAGACATTGGATTTCCTGGCTACAAACATGCAGACAAATCAAAATCAAAAAGGTTTAAAAATTGATCTTTTCAGGACCAACTGATTACAAGATTGGCCCTTCAATATGAGTACACCATCTAAACATAGAAGGTATTAGCCGAGCTAAAGGCGAGTACCTATCTAAACTCGTTATAGATAGTGATATTGAGCTAGTTTTAATCCAGGAAACACATGCTCCAACTGTGGAAGTCCTGCATAGAAGAGCTAGTATTCACGGCTATGATCTTATAGGTGCCACATATGTAAGAAGCAATATCGAGCATGCTCACCTCATTTCAATAAATACAGAAAATGCGATCCATCATGTCACTACACTACTGGAGGAGACCATTATAAAAATATTTACAAGCCACCAAACGTGCCATGGCAACTGGATGTTCTGCCAATTACTGCCCACCTATTGATTTATGCTGGAGATTTTAAGTCACCACCGACACTGGAATTATGCATGTGACAATGAACATGGTGCTGCACTCAACGATAGGGCTGAAAATGAAAATCTATATCTGGTTTATGATGCCAAGAATTTGGGAACTTTCAGATCAGCCGCTTGGTGAAGAGATTACAGCCTGGATCTCTGTGTCTCCCGGGACTGCAGAGGGTGCCCAATGCCTATATCTGACAGGTCATACCAAATATCCCAGTAATCCTTGATATGGGGCTCCCTGTTCCAGTAGCAAGATCTGTGCCATGACTCAGGTGGAATTTCTGCAGGGCTGATTGGTGGAGTTTTGCTGACCACCTAGATAAATATATCTGTTTTATTCCACCAGAACGTAAAAACTACCCTAGAAACATTGGGGCTGTTCTTACTGCTGCTAAGAAGTTTATCCCTCATGGGTACAGAAAGGAACATATACCAGATTGTAATGAACATTGTGATCAACTTTATGAACAGTATTGCAAAACTGGTGACAGCAATATTGCAGATGATGCTCCTAGAAGAGTATGATGGTCTGAGATGGTAGAAAATGTAAACTTCAGACATTCAAGTAGAAGGGCATGGAGCTTTCTGTGCTTGGTGGAGCATCCAATAAACCTTGGCAGAAATTTGATATTTCAGGCAACCAAACTGCTAACCATATAGTTGAAACATCTAGATCATCCAGAGACAAACAACATACTTCTAAAATAAAACAAGAACTCACCTCTCTAGGAGCTCGGTGCCCAAACGATTCCAGTTTCTCTTCACCATTTACACTGACTGAATTGGACGTGGCCTTGAACCAAACTAAACATGGTAAAATAGCTGGTCTCGATTATATATACCCAGAATTTCTGATAAACATGGGTAATGGTGGAAAAAATGGCTGGTCCATTTCTTCTCAGACATCCTAGATAGTGGATCACTACCCAATGAGCTAAAGAGAACAAAAATATTGACAATTTTGAAACCAGGTAAACCATCTGACTACTTTCAAAGTTTCAGACCAATTTCCCTTTTGAGCCATACTTACAAACTCTTGGAGAGGCTCGTCTATAATAGAATTAGTGGCTTCATTCTGGAAAGTATCCCAGCTGAGCAAGTGGGTTTCAGGCCAAAGAGAAGTTGTTGATACCGGATACTGGCCCTAACAACTTTCATAGAGGCTGTCTTCCAAGAAAACTTGAAAACATGTCACTTTTGTAGACCTAACTGTGGCATATGACACAGTCTGGAGAGAAGGGATGATATACAAATTACTAAAACAATCTGATGCTGAAAAACAGTAACTCTCATCAACACCATGATTTTGATAGATATTTCTGTGTTCACTTGGGAGAAAAGCTGAGAAAATTTTAGGAAGGAGAGGAAATTAAGTAATGGTCTACCACAGGGCTCTGTCTTAGCCCCCTATTATTCAACCTATATATCCCTGATCTACACAATTCAGGTCAACAAAATTCTGCTACACAGACGATATTGCTATTGCTTGTAGAACTATGGATCTTGGATGAGCAGAGACAGTTCTCACAAGATCTAGCCATCATGAACGCCTATTTTAGAAAAAGCAACTTAAACCCAGTACAAGTAGAGTGAAACTTAATGGAAACACTCTTTGCCATAACAAGTACCCTAAGTACCTTTGTGTCACCCTTGACTGCACCCTTTCATATAGTAAACATCTTGAAAATACTGCTGCCAAGATGCACTTGTAACAATATTATTCAAAAATTGTGTGGAACAACATGGGGAACTTCAGCAGAAACCTTTTGCGCATCATCCATTGCACTGGTCTTCTCAGCAGCCGAATATTGTGCCCCGGTGTAGCTAATCAGCTGCCAGACCAACTTGATAGACGGCCAGTGAACCACACTATGTGGTTAATAACTGGGGCAATCCGCCCAACGCTGACTTATTGGCTTCCTCTGCTGAGCCACATCTATCCACCAGCAATCTGCAGAAGTGAGGCCTTGCTTAGGGAATACCACAAGCTATAGAAGAACCTGGAATTACCCATACAGGAAGATATTCCAAGTTTATGGCAAAATAGATTCCGTTCAAGAAACTCAACTTTACGGCAAGCGGAAAGCTAGATGCCAATAGTATTGGGGTGAAAGACCTGTGGAACCAGAGCTGTCAACTTCTTGAAAATCCTCAAGAGCGTGGATCATTTCAAAAGTGTATTGTGATACTGCTGGCACAAAACTTGACAGGAAACTGTGGGTCAAATGGGATGCTACAGAATATCTGGTTTGTGGCTGAGGGGCTTTGAAACAGACAATAAAGCACGTTAGAGATGAATGGCCCCTTGCATTCCTACCAGGGGAGCTGGAGAAACCTCATGAAAGCTGATGCCAACCTTATATGGATTAGTAACATAGATATTGACATTTAGTTAGTTTTATACATAGTTCTGTATTCTCATATTCCTGTTATATGTAGTATTACTGTAATTTTAAACTGAATGGGAGCCATGTGAATAAATAAACAAATAACTGCAATTAAGAGGAATTTTACAGTACATTCAATAGAACAGTGAAATGTGTCTAAATGGGTAACTCAGTAAGGCTAGTAATGTATGTATCTATTTGTGTGCGTAATTGTGTAAGTTTATGTACCTCTGCATCTGTATTTTATATATTTGTGTTGACAACATCCATACAATTTACGTTGTCTATGGAAGGATAAATAAATAAATTCTTCATCATGAAGAGCTCAGATTTTTTCCTGTATGACACAAACTTTAAGCTGCCTGATAGTCACACAAAGCATTCCAAAATTCAAGAACCATTTACGCTACATTCAGTTTATATAGTTCAAAAGACATGTTCCGTAGGATCAATGTAATAGTATAAGCCACTTCACTGTCCAATAAAAACTATAAAAATTGTATGTATAATCAATAAAAATAATCAATTTTTGAAAATATAATTACGTTATATGTGTACAGTTACAAACAGACAGGTATTTAAGATGAAAAGTTACTAAATGTTCAAAGCTACAAAACAATGCAATATCTTAAATTGAAGATAATAATAAGCACAGTGTGCTAAAACATCAAGCTGTGCAAGCTGGAATAATGTAATTAAAAACCTTAAACATGCCAGTGATACAACACAGACAGTAATGCACACACTACATGATCAAAAGTATCCAGACCCCCGCCCCCCCCCCCCCCCAAAAAAAACAAACAAAAAACCATAAGTTTTTCATATTAAGTGCATTGTGCTGCTAGGTACTCCATAACAGTGACCTCAGTAGTCATTAGACATCATGAGAGAGCAGAATGGGGCACTCTGCAGAACTCACGGACTTTGGAAAAGGTCAGGTGATTGGGTGTCACTTGTCACACATCTGTATGCGAGATTTCTACACTCCCAAATATCCCTCGGTCCACTGTTTCCGATGTGATAGTGAAGTGGAAATGTGAAGGGACATGTACAGCACAAAAGGTAACAGGCCGACCTTGTCTGTTGACTGACAGAGACCGCCGATAGTTGAAGAGTGTGGATATGGCAAATGCCCGATGAACATCTGCCAGCCCCCCAGGGGACTCACGGTCCTTTCGTGAGTATGTGCATGGGGCCCTGAGCTGTTGTAGCCTTTGTTATTTCCTGGGCTGCATTTCCTTTCCCTTCCCCTCCTTTCCTGTCCTTGATACTTCCCCTCAGCCCTCTCCTCTCCCTCTCTTGGCGTCCTTGTTTACGTTGGCCCCACTATCCTCCTGGTTATGTTGGCCCCACTATCCTCCTGGTTATGTTGGCTTTGTGATTTGGTTTTGTTGAGTAATTACCTCATTCTTTTGGCATTCTCTGGTCCCCCTCTGTGGTTTGACCTCCATTACTAAATTTCTATTCTGTAGTGTGAGCCATTTGGGGAAGAGCACGTTACCTAGTGTCTCCGGTGTGTGCCCTCCTAGTTCCTTTCATCTTTTCCTTCCCGTCAGTGTATGATGCTAGGGTACATAGCCAGCATGATAGCCAGCCCATGTGGTGGGGCCACTATGTACCCTTTTGGTTGAGCCCCCCTGTAAACTCAGGGATCACACTTCTGATACCTGAGCTGTAATCACCTCATGTAAGCCTAGGAGTGGTTGCTTGTCATCCTGGAGCATTGGAACTCCCGGCAATGGTCGCTGTGTCAGATGGCCCTTGCTGTGGCTGGGTGGTGCCCATGGGGAGAGCCCCTGATGGGAGTGGGTGGTATCAGGGAGGATGCTATGCAAATCTCTTTGAATGGAAATGTTTCTTTTAGTGCTGCTTCTTCTGCCCCTTCGGCCTTCCCTTCCATGGCTACTCCCTGGGAGGAGGGTCAGGCTCATTGGCTAGGGGCAAAACCTTTCCCCCGTTATCTAGTTTGCACCAGAGCTGGTGGGGATACTTTCACTAATACCAAACCTTTATTTTCGTGGAAACCATTGGACACTCTGAGAAAGATGTGGTCGGGTTCACTGTTCATCAAAACTGCTTCAGCTGCCCAGTCTGCAGCCCTTCATGCCTGTTAGCATCTTGGCACAATTCCTGTGTCCATTATGCCCCACCAGTCTTTGAATATGGTTCAAGGTGTAATTTTTCACAGGAACCTCATCCTTCAAACAGATGAGCAACTTAGGGTCAATCTAGGATGGCGGGGTGTTCACTTTGTTCGGTGTGTTCAGAAGGGTGCGAAGGACAATCACATTGATAATGGCGCCTTTATCCTGGCCTTTGAAGGGGATACCCTCCCTGAGAAGGTCAAGATTATGGTTTATTGATGTGATGTGAAGCCATACATCCCACCACCTATGAGATGTTTTAAGTGCTTGCGTTTTGGACACTTGTCTTCCCACTGTTCACAGACCCCTCTCTGTGGTGACTGTGGACGTCCACTCCATGTGGGGAGTTCCTGAGTTCTCCATCCTGTGTGTATTAATTGTCATGGCGATCATTCCCCATGTTCACTGGATCGCCTGGCTTATAAGAAGGAAAACAAGATACAGGAGTATAAGTCCCTTGATCGTCTAACCTACACTGAGGCTCGTGAGAAGTATACACGTCTTCATACTGTGTTAATGACATCTAGCTATGCGTTAGTTACATCTTCACCCCTTCCTTACCCCAGCCCCGAACCCCCTCTCCTTCCCCCCTCCCCTTGCGGTTCCCACACCCTCCTCTCCGGGTGCCGCTCCCCCTCCCCAGCCGGAGAAGTGTCCAACGTCTTCGCTTCTTCGGCATCTGCCTTTCAAGGGCACCCCTCCTGGCCCCCCCCCCCCCCCCCCCGCCCCGTTCCCGGCACCTTCCAGCCCAAAGGTCTGCTGCCACACGACGACCACAAGAACCATGGTCTATGGGCCACCATGTCGCTCGCTCTCTTTCTGTTCCAGATATAACTGTAGCTGGCTCCTTTTTGCGGCGCAGACCTCCTAGATCTCAAACAAAAAAGAAGAAGAAACATAAGTCCCCACATTTGCAACCTGACTCTAGCCTGCTGTTAATGGATGTCACCTCCCCCTTGTTATGTGACAGATGGTGACCTGATGGCATGACTGGCTTTAGCCTGTTCACCACCATTTGAATCATCTTTCTGTGGCTATCCATTGGAATTGTAATGGATATTACTATCACCTTCTGGAATTGAAATTCCTTATTTCATTTTACTCTGCAGCTTGTGTGGTTCTACAGGAATCTCATTTTACTGATGACCACTCGCTGACCCTCCTTGGGTTCCATGCTTTGTCAAAATCGGGTCAGCCCCCTGCGGGCCTCTGGTGGTGTTTGTACATTGGTCTCTTCGGATGTTGCTAGCAAGTGGATTCCTCTTCAAACTACCTTGAAGGTGGTTGCTGTTAGGGTCCACCTGGACTCTGGGGTCACTGTTTGCAATCTTTACCTACCTCCTGACAGGACTCTTACACCTGCTGCCTTAACTGCCCTACTGCCTTTCTTCAGCAACTTCCTCCTTCTAGGGGATTTTAATGCTTATCACCTCTTGTGGGGCAGTGCATTTCAGTCTAGTCAGGGTCTTCTCACAGAGCAGTTTCTTGCAGACCACGACTTGTGCCTTCTTAATGATGGATCCCCTACCCATTTCAGTGGTGGTCATGGTACCTTTTCTGCCATTGATCTTTCTTTTTCTTCTCCCTCCCTCCTCCCTTCATTACGCTAGTCGCCACAGTGCAATAGTGACCTCTCCTGCTCCCCAATGGACAGGTTACCTCATTGGTCTTTCCAACGCACCGATTGGCCTCTATATACTGCACAGGTCGTTTTTTCCTCCCTTTTTGTTGGGTTGTATTGATGACGTCCTACATGATGTGTCCGATGCAATTGTTTGTGCTGCTAACCTTGCTAATCCCACGCTCATCTGGACCATTTCGCCGCCAGCAAGTTCCATGGTGGAGTACGGCCATTGCCGTTGCCATCTGTGATCGCTGTCAAGCCTTGCAACACCTTAAGAGGCACCCTTCCACTGCCAGTCTTATTACCTTTAAATGCCTTCACGCCAAAACGTGTTACTTAATCAAATGGAGCAAATGGGTGCGTTGGGAATGATTTGTTTGTTCCCTCGTTTCTACTGTCCCTATGTCACGGATATGGGCTACACTTCACTCTCTCCAAGTTTGCCATCGGCAGTCTACCCTCCCGGGCCTTGCCCTCCCTGATGGCCTCTGCATTCTCGCGGAACATCTTGCGACCCATTTTGCAACAGCATCAGCATCAACCTCCTATCCAGCTGCTTTCGTTCACCCTATCCGGCTGCTTTCCTTCACCAGAAGCAGCTTCCACCGTATGTTTTACCACTTGTCAGTCTTACAACAAACCTTTTACTAAATGTAAACTTCTTTCCGAATTTTCTACTTCTCATGATATGGCCCCTGGCCCAGACTCCATTCATAACCAATTGCTTCAACATCTCAGTGCTCCACAATGACGACATCTTCTCTGGGTTCTTAATCATATTTGGCTCCAGGGTGACTTCACTTCTCAATGGAGGGATAGCATCATGGTTCCCACCCTTAAGCCTGGTAAGAACCCCCTGTTTGTCCAAATATATCAGCCAATTAGTCTGAGAAACATTGTTTGCAAGTTACTTGAACGAATGGTAGCCTGTCGGCTCAATTGGGTTCTCGAATCTCGGGATCTATTGTCCCCTTACCAGTGTGGCTTCCGAGGGGGACAGTCTCCGAGCAATCATTTACTTTACTTGGAATCCGCAGTTTGGCAGGCTTTCTCCCAGCGCCACCATTTGGTTGCAGTAGTTTCCAACCTTCACAAGGCCTATGATACTGCTTGGTGCCATCATATCTTACTAACACTTCATAAGTGGGGTCTTCGGGGTCTGCTCCCGATTTTTATCTGCCAGTTCCTGTTCCATTGGTAGTTCAGGGTTTGGGTTGGTACTGTTTTTCATTCTCCACAGACCTGGGAGTGTACTTCTTTTCCTCATTGGTATAGATGGACTTGGGGCCTCCCTCAGTCCTTTGGTCACCCCTGCCCTGTATGTGGATGATTTCTGCATTTTGGATAGTTCCTCTTCGATGGCCTCTGCAGAGCGGCAGCTCCAGGGTGCTATATGGCATGTCTCTGCATGGACCCTCTCACATGGGTTTCAATTCCCTCCTTTAAAATTGCGGGTGGTCCACTTCTGTCACCGTACTACGGTCCACCCCAATCCAGAGCTCTACCTTGATGCACAACGATTACTTGTGGTCCCACAGTTTCGTTTCCTCGGTCTTCTTTTCGACAACAAGCTCACTTGGCTGCCTCATATCAGACTTCTGAAGATAGGCCATTCCATAAACTCAATGTCCTTCTCTTCCTTGCCTACACCTCTTGGGGTGTGGATCGTTCAACTCTTCTCCGCCTTTATTGGGCGTTAGTGCTGTCTTGCTTGGACTATGATTGTCAAGTTTGTGATTCAGCTGCTCCTTCCACACTGCACCTCCTGGATTTGGTCCACCTACATGGTATCCGTTTGGTCACCGATGCCTTCCCTACTAGCCCTGTTGATAATCTCATGGTTGAAGCTGGGATCCCTCCCCCCCCTTTCTGTTCAGCAGTGCCAGCTTCTGGTTTCTTATGCAACTGCTGCCCATTCCTCTCCCACTCATCCTTCCTATTCTATCCTGTTCCCAGACCAAGGACGTCGCCCACCTGATTCCCACCCTCAGTTGGGCCTTGCGTCACTTCGACATGATTTTCAGCTTCCTTCTTTGTCCTGTGCCCCCCCCCCCCCCCCCCCACCACCCAGTCCCCTTGGTTAGTTCCTTGGCCCTGGATTTGGATGGATCTCCACCAAGGTCCGAAAGATTCCATTTCCCCGATGGTGTTCTGTTGTTTCTTCCGCCAAATTTTATGGGTGTTTTGGGATGCTGTTGTTTTTTACATTGATGTCTCTATATCTGCTGATTATGTGTGATATGACTTCACGTCCTCTGTTGGCATGGAAAATTATCTCCTGCCAACTGCATGGGGGGTGTTTACTGTGGAATTGATGGCAATTTCCCAGGCCCTTACCTTTATTTAAACAGTCCCAAATAAACAGTGTTTTGTTATGTACGGACTCAATGAGTGGCCTTCTGGCTATTGACTGGTGCTTTTCCCACCATCCCTTGGTCTCGGCCATCCACGACCATTTCACTGATCTTCACCATACTGCTTGTTCGATTCACTTCCTTTGGGTCCCTGGCCATGTGGGCATCCCAGGCAATGAGCTTGCTGATTGTTTGGCTGGGGGAGCAATCACTTACGCCCCCTTCTCTGTAACCCCTCCCATGGTGGATTTACGGCTTCATATCAAATCCCACTTTGCACAATAATGGGCCAACTCTTGGGAGGCTACCTCCCTGTCTAGTAAACTTTGTGCGATTAAGGTGTTACCTGTCCCATAGCGTCCTTCCTTCCGCCTCTCCAGAAAGGACTCGACCACCCTGTGTCGTCTCCGCATTGGCTGTACCAGGTTGACCCATGGTTTTCTTTTGCGTAATGAGCCACCCCCTCCTTGTGGTTGCGGAGCCTTCCAGTCAGCAGCCCACATTTTGATGGAATGCCTCCTTCTTTTGGCTCTGCGTACTAAGTACAGACTTCCATGCACTTTACCTTTAATATTGGCAGATGATTCCCGGATGGTTGAACTGGTTCTCTGTTTCCTCTGTGAAAGTGGTTTTTATTTTCAGTTCTAAGGTTTTTAATCTCCCTCTGGAGTAGGGGCAGGGTGGTGAGGGTTGGGGTGTCTCCCACTGTAAGCTGTGTTTGGAGATTCCTGACTCTTCTCCCTGACCAAGATCCTCTTTTCTCTCCCTTTTACTCTGTTTTCATCACTTTTTAGGTTTGATTAGTCTCCTTTTACAATATGCACTTTTACATTCTAGCAGTTGAACACTTTGAATAACAGGTGGTTTTTCCTGTACTGCTTCAGAGGTGGGATATTTCGCACCTCTAGCATAGCCTTGAGGTTGCCCACTTTCTGACTTCCGTCCTTTTGCTTTCACCATTGACAACACGACTGCACTTTTACGTTTTTTTAGCCTTTTATCTTTTATCATTATGACTCTTCTGAGATGTAAATCCGTCCAAATGGACCACCTTTGAAACAAGGGACTGATGACCTTGCTGTCTGGTCCCTTAAACCCCAATCAATCAACCAGCCAACCAACATCTGCCAGCGTGTGTAGTGCCAGCAGTAAAATTCGGAGGTGGTGGGGTTATGGTATGGTTGTGTTTTTCATGGAGGGGGCTTGGGCCCCTTTTTGTTTTGTGTGACACTATCACAGCACAGACCTACATTGATGTTTTAAGCACTTTCTTGGTTCCCACTGTTGAAGAGCAATTCAGGGATGGTGATTGCCTCTTTCAATACGGTCGAGCATCTGTTCATAATGCAAGGTCTGGAATAACATCCCTGTATAGGACTGGCCTGCACAGAGTCCTGACCTGAATCCTATAGAACATGTATGGGATGTTTTGAAATACTGACTTAGCGCCAGGCCTCACCGACTGACATTGATACCTCTCCTCGGTGCAGCACTCTGTGAAGAATGGGCTGCCATTCCACAAGAAACCTTCCAGCACCTGACTGAATGTATGCCTGCGAGAGTGGAAGCTCTCATCAAGGCTAAGGGTGGGCCAACACCATATTGAATTCCAGCATTACCGATGGAGGGTGCCGCAAACTTTTAAGTTATTTTCAGTCAGGTGTCTGGATACCTTTGATCACATAGTGTACAAGGCAGCCCGTATGATTTACCTGTCACTGTCACATGATTTAACTATAAGACAGTGTAATTTAGTTAGGTAAGATTGGTAGTTCATTATGTATGCATATAATTAATTGATGATTGGTACAAAGCAGTACAAGAAACACTAAAATGAACAGCACCACCAGATTGTTTTTAGATGATGCTAGGACATACCCTACTTACATCACTGGCATAATTTTAAAATATGTTTCCTTTGTGCAAGTCAGATCAGTGTTACTAAATATGATATTGATTTTCATTTTATTAAAATATATTAGTGTTAGTGTATTTATGAATGTTCTCTACTGATACTGCATATCAATAGACACAAATTGGTACATGTATGTTAAACATATGTCTAATACAATTTGGTTGGTGGACATTATTATAAAGCAAACAGAGGATGAAAGGGCCAGTGGCCAAGGGCAAAAATGATTTGTTTGCATGCAGTCAAAGGTGATGGAGCTGCAACACTTTGTTTTCCAATCTGGACTATACTTCTGGGTGGTGGAATGCCACACTGCTGTGTTGTTGGAATGATTTCTGTGTATGGAGCTTGAAGATTGATTGGTGATCAGCTGACTGACAGTCTGAGCACAGTCTTGTGTTGTTATTTTTAAGGACAGGACTGGTGCTTTAACTTAATTACATGTTGCTTTCACATTCTGGAACTTTTATATTTTGTCTTAAGTTGATACTTTGCCCTAAGTTGGAGCACAGCTCACCTAGTGAATGTTGGGACAGTCGGTAGTAAGGAATACCAGTGCAGAGAATCTTGTAGTTTGTGAAAGCAAGATTTACGTGAACTTGCAGGGGGGGGGGGTGCAGGGGGGGGGGGGCCTTACAAACATGGTAAAGACCAGAGTTGATGTAGTAAAATTCAGTTTTGACTGTTCTGCAGTTGAAATTGTAATTCAAAATATGTCATCATCCATGTCTATTCTTTACCTAACAGTAGTCCCAAGTCATTGTAAATACGCTACTGGCAATTAAAATTGCTACACCATGAAGATGACATGCTACAGACGTGAAATTTAACCGACAGGAAGAAGGTGCTGTGATATGCAAATGATTAGCTTTTCAGAGCATTCACACAAGGTTGACGCCGGTGGCGACACCTACAACGTGCTGAGATGAGGAAAGTTTCCAACCGATTTCTCATATACAAACAGCAGTTGACTAGTGTTGCCTGGTGAAACGTTGTTGTGATGGCTCATGTAAGGAGGAGGAATGCGTACCATCATGTTTCCGGCTTTGATAAAGGTCGGATTGTAGCCTATCGCGATTGCGGTTTATCGAATCGTGACATTGCTGCTAGCGTTGGTCAAGATCCAACGACTGTTAGCAGAATATGAAATCGGTGGGTTCAGAAGGGTAACACGGAACACTGTGCTGGATCCCAATGGCCTCATATCACTAGCAGTCGAGATGACAGGCATCTTATCCGCATGGCTGTAACAGATCGTGCAGCCATGTCTCAATCCCTGAGTCAACAGATGGGGATGTTTGCAAGACAACAACCATCTGCACGAGCAGTTCGACAACGTTTGCAGCAGCATAGACTATCAGCTCGGATACCATGGCTGCGGTTACCCTTGATGCTGCATCACAGACAGGAGCACCTACGATGGTGTACTCAATGGTGAACCTGGGTGCACGAATGGCAAAATGTAATTTTTTCGAATGAATCCAGGCTCTTTTTACAGCATCATGATGGTTGCATCCATGTTTGGTGACATCGCAGTGAACGCACATTGGAAGTGTGTATTCGTCATCACCATACTGGCGTATCACCCAGCGTGATGGTATTGGGTGCCATTGGTTACACGTCTCGGTCACCTCTTGCTCACATTGACGGCACTTTGAACAGTGGACGTTACATTTCAGATGTGTTACGACCCGTGGCTCTACCCTTCATTCGATCCCTGCAAAACCCTACATTTCAGCAGGATAATGCGCAACCTCATGTCGCAGGTCATGTACGGGCCTTTCTGGATACAGAAAATGTTCGACTGCTGCCCTGACCAGCACATTCTCCAGATCTCTCACCAATTGAAAACGTCTGGTCAATGGTGGCCGAGCAACTGGCTCGTCACAATATGCCAGTCACTACTCTTGATGAACTGTGGTATTGTGTTGAAGCTGCATGGGCAGCTGTACCTGTACACACCATCCAAGCTCTGTTTGACTCAATTCCCAGGTGTATGAAGGCCGTTATTACGGCCAGAGGTGGTTGTTCTGGGTACTGATTTCTCAGGATCTATGCACTCAGATTGCGTGAAAATGTAATCACATGTCAGTTCTAATATAATATTACAATGAAATGAACACCCTTAGCTGCTTACAGGCGTTGACATACGTCAATGGGGACAGATGAAAATGTGTGCCCCGACCGGGACTCGAACCTGGGATCTCCTGCTTACATGGTAGACGCTCTATCCATCTGAGCCACCGAGGACACAGAGGATAGCGTGACTGCAGGGATTTATCTCTGGCACGCCTCCCGCAAAACCCACATTCTCAACGTATTGTCCCGTACACATTTTCATCTGTCTCCATTGACGTATGTCAACGCCTGTAAGCAGCTAAGGGTGTTCATTTCATTGTAATTTCATTCTAACGAGCTGCATGGTCACCGATGATATGTGTTCTTTCAGACATGGCTGAAAGAACAGATACCATCTTAGTATATATCTAGTATAATATATTCGTCCAATGAATACCTGTTTATCATCTGCATTTCTTCTTGGTGTAGCAATTTTAATCGCCAGTAGTGTAAGTCAAACAGCATGTTAAATAAGGCTAGCAGTTGTATAGGAAGCAAGAAAATTATACTGTGTGGTGACTTCAGTTTTGATTATAGTAAGATACTGAAGCTGAGAAAGGATCTCTGTCCACTCCTGAACTTATACAATTTGTATAACACAGTCAGTAACTATTCCAGAATTACTTCAAACAGTGCTTCTAATATAGGTTAAATGGTCACCAACATACAGGCATATAACTATAATGTAGCGCAAAACCGAAAACTGTCTGATCACAAAAGGCAAATAGTCTCTGCAGAACAAAATTTGAAGGCCAGGAAGCTCTATATTAAATACCATGAAATGCATGATAATGTCTTAACTAACTCTTAACTTGTTTGGTTCAGCACCTATGACGTATTTCCCTACTATTAGAAAACTTAAAAGTGGTCTAGTGCCCTTAAAACACATGACATGATACAAAACATAAAAATTCCTTAATGGACGACCACTGCTTGATCCACCCCTTACCTACTCGTCTCATGCCCTCAGCATGCAATCCACTGGAATTTGGACTACCGTCGGGTCCCTCTTGGAATTGGCTCTCCACCTGATCAGAATGAAAGCAACACATAACAATGTTAAGGCTGCAGAGACACTTGGCACAGAGGTGTTCAAAATTATCGTTATTTGCCGTTGCCTTTCCCTATACTGAGCAACATATTGCACAAGCTGTTCAGCTTATATGCGCCCCTCTTGCTCTAAAGTGAACTTATAACACCATAGCTCTAATGCTCTATTGATTTATTTTGCCTTTTGTTTTATTTAATATTACATTGTTGAGTCTGTGTAAATGTCATTGGACTGAATCCATACCATGAGAGAGTTTATTCTTTTCTCTGTTATAAACTTGATGTCTTTTGGAATGTGGGAAGTTTGACCTATGTAATATGTATGATATGAGCAAATGATATGTTTGTCTTTCTGACTTAATGTCTTTGGTTATCTTTGAGATTGAATAATTTTGTTTAAATCATTTTTTGTAGAAATACCAATATGTGCAAATGTTCTGTTTTAATTAATATGTTTGGCTGTTGTTATGTAATTGCTGGTCCTCACTTAGGGTTCTTAGTTATTTTGTATGTAAAAGGTGTTGTGGTTCCCCTCGGGAATGGAACTGTGTAGCGCGCGCAAATTGTGGTTGGCATAGGAAGAAAAGGTGGAACCAAGAGCCAGTCGGGGACGGGCTACCAAACTGTCAACTGCCCATGTAAAAGTTGTGTATTGTGTTGGTTCTGAGAGAGGCTTTTCCTGGCACTTTCCAATGCATTGGATGGATGGATAAAGAGCTGGAGCTATTCTGAAATTGGTATCCATCATTGCCACCAAGAAATGATGGAGTCCAGCAATTCTACCTGCAAATCCACCTACCAACATGCAATCGCCACCACATTGCGCAATCACTGTTAAGGGAACACTATAGTAATGTACAGTGAAGGATCAGCTCATTGGATGTTTAGTGTACTTAAATACAAGGTAAATTTTAACTGAACTTTTGTACCTACCGTGATTTATCCTCAGTCACATATCCACTTACGGTCCCTCCCACGCTATAGTGCTTACCGAGTGTCCCTTGTTGAAAGAAAGTTAAAGTTAATGTGGCAAGAGAGTGAGCTAAAGTACATGATGCTTGCTGAAAATAATTTTTCTATTAAAACTGCTTAGTAATATGTTGTTGCCAATTTCAAAATTAAAAGTTCTTAAAACTGAGGCTTATAAAGTTTTGCTTAGTAAATGATCACATTGCTGCTTGTTGCAAATCGCAAGAGGTGAGTCAGTTTTTTACAGGTATGTCAAGTTGTGTTTATTGCAGTAAGAGTTGAGAGCTAATATCTTGTTTCTTTAGTGTATTGAAGGTGTGTTTAGTATGCTCTGCTACAGTGGTCAAGATTAAGGGCCCCCCCCTCCACTGAAAGTAGTTCCAATGCACAAAGTTACTTAATTACAGCAAATTTCAATAACACTTGCTATTCAAGTCAAATTCTGTACAATATTGGATTCCTCTTGTGTATTAAAAGTGCATATTAATGTTGTAGCAGAATCCATAGTTTGCCTATTGTGCTCATACTGCATAACGATTAATAGAAAGACAACTATCTATGAAAACAGAAACTTCTTTATTCAAAAGACAGAGAAAAGTAAGCTGTTAGTGGATTCCACTTAACTTTAACTCTAAATAGAAAAGTATTTAGCTGAGGGGCTTAACTTGTGACCAGTTCATAATTTTGCAGTGAACTACATTTATAATTTTATGTCAGCTAGGAAAATGTTTGAAAAATAATACTTAATCTATGTCCAATTTATGATTCTGTAGTGATATTAATAGTAATGTTATAAAGCTTATTCAGTTTGAATAAGCCCTGAAAGTAATAGTGTGTTCTGTTATCTGTTATATTTATGCAAATAATTTGTTCTACTCTGTCAACTACAGACTTAACGTTAACATATGCAGGTGTCACAGTTCATTGCACTCGCGTGTGGCAAAATATAGGTTGTGTTTGTCCATTAAAGTTACTCATACCTACTTTCTTAAACAAGAACGTTAATCATGCTCTTACCTAATTAGGCTGGCGACCATTTTCTTTATTCTTCAAACAGTGTAGCTAGGTAAAATATTATTTGTTACTGTTTGAATATTTACGTAATTCTGACTTTCACTTGCGATAAGCCACCTCCGTTAGGTACAACATGGTTAACATAACAAAAATTCCTCTCAAAGGGTAACACTGCTCTGCTTCTTCATACTATAATTACTTGAATAAGAATAATTTCATTATACGAATTGCATTCAGCTTTGAGGTTATGGTATAATAGTAGCGGACAGTAGTGTTATAAACTGGTTTACAGATCTCAACAGACCTGACTCCAGGGATTTATTTAACAAGATCAGATTCTGCCTTGGCAAAACTCTAAAGTGGCTTATGGCCAGTACGACTGCGGCTGCGTAACATTCAATTGCTTTCAGGTGGAAGGTTGGCCCTATTATGTTACACACAGTTCCATTGATTAAAATTCCGCTCCCCTCGAGCTCTATACGCTTTGCTTCTACAAATACTCCCCACTCAAAACAACTTCCTACTACTATCAAAGTGTCATAGGTGGAGAAGATCCAATGCATCCCGACCCATTGCAAGTTCAATTTTAGCTTCATGATGTCCCTTGGACAGTCTGTTCCTTTCCTCCTGGCTAAAAATAACCACACTGTGCACGTATCCAGATTGGTGCTTACCACTCTGGCTGGACATACCGTTACCTTCCCTCTATGGCAGCTTCGTAATTCCTCCCTTGTCATTTCAGCGTACAGGTTGCTAACTGCTGAAATCAGCAATACCTCCTTAGTTTTCACTTCCACAAACTTGCTCAATGCTCCCCACGTCACTGGATATGGGTGGACCGTGTAACACTGAAACCTCGTGTTCTTCCCCATAACCGGGAATTGGACCAAAATATACACTCGTGCGCGGTCGGTTGTTACCCTTACTGTTGCAACATGGTAGAAAAACAGCAAATTTTGCTTGCTGGGCTCCATTATTAGATATAACCCTGACAGTAGTTCCTTCTGCGCCTTGTGCAACCCGCGTAAATGTTGGTCTGGCGGTAACAAACTGGTACTTACCTGGCCTTGCAATGCGTGATGCAGTGCTTCCTGCATATTCGTTATTACTCCCTGCACATCCCACACACTGTCAGCTACTCCTTGCAGAAGTCTCGTTAACACCACCTTGCTATCTAGGACTTCCAGATGCCCCTGTAAGGTTCCCAGGTTACAATTTATTACATCTTCCGACATCTTAGCATATTCCACTACCTGCCCTGCTAATGCACGGAGAAACCGTGTGTTATTTGGGACTTCCTCTTCCAATGTCCCTATCTGAGTTGCATTCCTGGCTTCCGTTGCTCTACTCTCCTCTGTGAGTTGCCTCACCACTTCCACCATGTTGTTCAGTTCTTTTATATTGCTTTTGTCTGCGGTTCCGAAAACTGTCTTCAAAATTCCCCCCCCCCCCCCCCCCCCCCCCCGCATTCAGCCATCCTCATTTCCGTCTTACCCATGGCACCGCTTCCTCCATCCGTCCTACCTGCTTCCATAGCGTCTCATAAACCTCATGCAATTTCTTGTACTCCCCTGCAACTCCCTTCACCATTCCCTTGCCCTCTGCACATTGCCTAAGTGCTTTAAACACTTGCTCAAGCCTCCTTATTTCATTCCGCGTTTCCTATACGTTCCATACCAACCTTAAATTCCACTGGTGACTCGACACCATCACATCTTCCTGCCTTGAGTACAGCACACCCCTATCCAGGTGCTGCACCCCTAAGGCGTCCACCCCGATGATGGAGAGATGAATCACCGCCAAAGCTCCCCCTTTCAGTGACCTGAGGATAGGGATGGATCACCATCGCCCTTCCTCCCTCCTCAAAACAACTGCTGTCTGCAGCAGGCTATGCTCGAAAATACATATACGAAAATACAGTGCCTAATTATTCTATGCAAACCCAATGATACATAAAAAGAAAACAAAAAAAGCTATAAATACTCTACTACTTTCTGGATCGCAAAGCATACAGTACTTCACACTGTACTTTATCTTCTTGGTTTTCTCTTGGTATTCTCCGGTATTTTTAGTAGCGGCTCGCGCTTAGTTGAAACTCTCCACTCTCTCTTTCTTCCTCTTCCCTTCCTGTGACATAAATGGAATCACATCGGGACAACTTTTAAATGGCCGCAACAGCCCATTGTGTACTATCGTTGTCCTAGTTGACAGCTCAAGTTTAACATTAATGGGGGATGTGGTTTCAAACACTTGGTATGGCCCTCGATACCTTGTGATGAGCTTATTCGTTTTCCCTTTTGGCGTATAGGGGCTGGATATCATTACCCATTGCCCTACTCTATACTGTGGTAAACTTCCTTTCTGCTTCACTGCGTCTTCCTGCCTTTCCAAAGCCTTCATATTCGCCTTTTGCACCCACCTCCAAATATGCCAAACTGTTCTTGTGAATTGACGTACAGATTCACATGTTCTTCCTTTCTGTAGCTTCACTAAATCAAACGGTGACGGCATTTTTCGCCCGTACACTACCTCATACGGAGACAAACCGGTATTGGTATGGACTTTTGCATTGTATGCACATACAATATGTTTCAAAAACTCGTCCCACTGACGGCGATGAGAATCCACATAAAAACTCAGCATCTTCCCGATTGTTCTGTACACCCGTTCTGTCCTTCTGTTCCCCTGTGCATGCAATGCGCTCATCCTCAGCTTCTTTACATTCAACAATTTACACAGCTCCTTCATTAAATCCGACATGAAGTTGGTCCCTTGGTCAGTAATTACTGTCTCCGGTACACCAAACTTCAAAATCCAGTTGTTTGCTAACGATTGCGCAACAATTGCTACATGTTGATTTGGCATAGCCACTATCTACACATACCTCGAAAAATGGGCTATTATTGTCAGAACGAATCTGTTCCCCAATGGTGTTCGCCTGAAAGGTCCTAAGACATTAATCCCCAACATAGAGAATGGACATGTCGCTTCCGGCAATCTTTGTAGCTGTATCTGTTTCCGACTCAAATCTGTTCTCTGTGCACATAGTATACAATTCTTGACATATTGATCCACATATCCTTTCCTAGCTCTCCACCAATACCTCTCCGCCACTCTCCTATTCATCGCTCTACACCCTCCATGACCAGATAACACGTGATCATATGCTTCCTTTAAAACTTCAACCCTCAGCTTCGCTGGCACTACTACCCTTGGTCCTAACTTCGTTTCCGTGCACAGAAGATTCAAATGGTTCAAATGGCTCTGAGCACTATGGGACTTAACTTCTGAGGTCATCAGTCCCCTAGAACTTAGAACTACTTAAACCTAACATCACACACATCCATGCCGGAGGCAGGATTCGAACCTGCGACCGTAGCGGTCGCGCGGTTCCAGACTGTAGCGCCTAGAACCGCTCGGCCACTCCGGCCGGCTGTGCACAGAAGACCGTCGTACATATAAAACTGCGCCTGCACCTGTGTCCGATACACATCCTGTAATTCTTGCCATACCGCTAGGTCATAAACTATTAGTTCTGCTTTTGCCCCCTTCCTACTTAGTGCGTCCGCAGTACCGTGCTTCTTCCCAGGCCTGAGCACCACCTCGTAGTCGAGTTCACTAAGCCTCACAGCCCATCTAGTGAGTCTAGTGGGCGCATCCCTCAACCCCAACTACTACTTCAACGCAGCACGATCTGTCACTACCCAAAATCTTCTCCCATACAAATAACATTTAAAACATGTGATTCCATACATCACGCTAAGCCTCTCCCTCTCTGTTGTTGAGTAATTCCTCTCCGCCGCATTCAACTGCCTAGACGCATAGGCTAAAGGATGTTCTTTCCCATCAATTTCCTGACTAAGAACACACCCTAATGCATAATTCGATGCATTGCATGCTAGTATAAACTCCTTTTCAAAATCTGGAAACACAAGAACCGGATTTGATGTTAAAACTTCTTTCAGTTTGTTAAACGCTTTCCGACACTCTTCTGTCCACTCAAATTTCACACACTTCAGTAACAATCGCGTCAATGGCTGTGCTAAATCTGCAAAACCCTTCACGAACTTTCGATAGAAATTACAAATTCCGATGAATGAGTGCACTTCCTTAACTTTTTTCGGTTCCCGAAAATCCCTTACGGCCTGTACCAACCTCGGAGCTGTTCGCACTCCGTCCTTACTGATAATATGACCCAAATATTTTACTTCTTCTAATGCAAAATGACACTTCTCCAGGCTCAACGTCAAACAAGCTGCCCTCGTAAAGATTTTCCTTAACCGCCGTCTATGTTGCTCCATACTACTTGAAAAAACTATAATGTCATCCAAATAGACAAGACACTGCCGTCGTTTCTGACCCTTCAAGACACGGTCTAGCAACCTCTGAAACGTTGCCGGAGCGTTTTTCAAACCGAATGGCATTCTGATGTACTGATAATGGTCTCCAGGAGTAAAGAAAGCAGTTTTTGGACGATCCTCTGGAGCAACCTCTAACTAATGATAACCATTTGTCAAATCCATCGTCGAAAAGTACTGGCGCTGTCATAAGTGATCCAAAGTCTCCGATACGTTTGGAATGAGGCATGAGTTCCTTACTGTCTTATTATTGAGGTATCGGTATTCACAACAGAACCTGTATTTCTTAGTTTCATCCGTAGATTTTTTAGGCACAATGACAACGCCCCCTCCCCACAACTATTACTATGCTCTATAATACCGACCGCAAGCTGTTGATCAATGAAATCCTCCACAATCGGCTGCAAATACCTCGGTATTCTGTATGGTTTACGGTAAACAGGTGCTTCGTTCCATGTTGGTATCCTATTTTGAACTAATGGAGTTGCTGGTAATGGCCCTTGCAGAAAAAAACAAATCCTTAAATTCCCACAATAATTCTTCCATATGCTCTCTTTCTCCTCCTTTCAAATGCTTAATTTTGCCACGCAATGCAGTTCTATCGGCAGGTAGTGGTTGATCGCTTCGCCTACCTCTCGAACACAGTATTCGTCATCTGGCACATCCAAATTCGCTACTAAAACTCCTTTTCTCATATTCTCGTCTACCGCGCCAAAATTATCCACATTCACGGGAACTACTCACCCGTCATTCCCCTCCTGTGCGTGTACAATACTACGTTTCACAAAACAACCCAATCGACCCAAAACTTCATTATCCTCAAATGGTTCGTTAACACATACTGTTCCCACAGGTAGATTCGACTCCACACTTACCCAAAGCGACTTCCCGGTGCCACGAGACACACACTCATGCGAATGAAGCCTTAATGTTAATGTACACGGTCAACAGCTCTACATCGACAATAGTTTCTCCTAGCTGAAATAACATTCCACCAAGTTCCACGGTTCGTTGTCCGAGGTCAATTTTTGCATGATGCTGATGCAAGAAATCTACTCCTAGGATCATGTCGTAACCCTCGCTTACCCATGGTACTACCTCCATGCATGCATCAAATCGGACTTTCCCTATGCGAAAGTCAACTGTCGCTGACCCCAAAGGTGTGATCTCCTTATCCCCCACTCCACGCAACCTATACGTGGTGGGTCTTAACTTCCTTCATCCCATTAAACTCTTAGTAGCCACTGACACTTGCACCCCCGTGTCCAACAAAATCTTAAATGTTTTAGTTCCTATGGATCCTACCACTGAACATTCCACCTCTGCATGTGTATTTGTAGCATTGAAATTAAACGGGAGGTCCCTTAGGTAGGTCTTGGGCCCCTCTGCCGTTTCACGATTGTCCACCACTACTAACTCCACTTCTCCATCCTCCACGTTGCTGATATCCACCCCTTCCTATATTCCTCAGTGACTGGGTACATTGCCTCTGCACATGTCCCGTACGACCACACTTATAACATTTTATATCCACTGTAAACACTATCACATACCCCTGCTTCCATGTCTGTTTCCTCACAATGGATTGCCAGTGAATGACAATCTCTCTTTCAGAGTCCCTTCACCCACTTTCCGCGACATATGCGCCGGTAACCCCCTCAAAAATACACCAAGTGCCCTTTGCTCGGCCTCCTGCAACAGAACACCATTGGCCTCATCGCTCTGACCCAACATAAAAGTGTACTCGTTAATTTCTCTTATTCTGTCCGCAAATTTCTCTACCATCTCCCCCTGTCTCTTCGTCATTATACTCAACCTCTCTATAAAGCACTGAGTGCTAATTTGTTTCTTGTACCTTTGTAAAAGCCCCTCCTTCAAGTGTTTAAACTGTCCTACCTTCCTTAAGGCCTCAGAATACCTTACATATGTCTGTGCTTCACCCGTTAACCTAATCTTGGCGACATGTAACAACTGTTCATCAGACCAACCGTTCATCACAGCTGAAGTTTCCAAGTCCTCCACAAACGAACGCACATCCTCAGACGGCTTCCCAGAAAACGGAATAATCAAACTCGCAGCAGCTGGATCAATCTCCTACTGCGGCACCCTAGGCAAAAACGACTGATCATATGCAGCTTCCCACTGACTTCTAGATGTTAATTCACTCCTCAACTGCATATTGTCCGCTGTCAACTGTTCTATCTTTTCCAACAAAATCTGTACCGCTTCTGGTTCCAACACACCTCGCGTTCCAGACTCTGCCACTGTGTTGCTTTTATTTTGCGTTAATTCCAAAACAAAACAATTAAGTACAAAAATAATCCGACTCTCTACACCTCAGTATCATCATACTCAGTAACATCATACTCAAACCAATGGAAAAGTAATTAAATGCCACGAAAAAAATAAAGCTTTTTGCCCCAAATACACTAACACTTACTCTGGCAACAAAAAATACTATGCCCACCCAAAACATCTACAATGGCCTGCCGTGAGCCATACTCAAAAACACAAAAAAGAAAGAAAACGTGCAACACTCAAAAGAAAACTGGTCAAAACTCACCACATCTTGTGACTAATGCAGGCGGTGGTCTCGAATGTTGTACTGTACAGACGACATCTGCTATTCTGACGCCAAATGTAGTGGCAACTTTTGAGACTGAATGTAACAGCAACACCAAATGTAGCAAGAAGGGGTAGAAGGCACCGTGTTAAGACTCATCCAAGCTTTTCAAGTGATTTATTGTTCCCAACTGCAGTGCCGTGTTCCCCTCGGTCTGCGTCACTGGGTCCCACAATGCTGAGGACGCCACCTCAGCAACCTGTCAAGCACTCTGCTAATTGGTCGGCCTTGTGCGGCCGCAGTGATAAAACGACGTCAGGCCTGCACCGGCAGCCAGTCAGCAGCCTTCGTCATGGGCTGCCTCAGCACTGCCTGCTGACAAGTGCAAGGTGGCATTTGCCATGCATCCCCACTGGTGTGGCTTGCGTCTTGGCGAAAACAAGCGCCTTCGATCCGGCAGCTGAATCTGCGGCCCTCGCCCTGGATGTCTTCAGTGCGTGATGGGAGCCAAGATGACTGCCCGTGGTACTGAGCCATGGAGTGGCCGCTGCCTGGCTACAGACCCCGTGTCGGCCTCAGAGGGTCGAACCAGCGACCTGCCATGGACTGGAATGTTGGCGCGCCATCTGCTGCTGTTTGTAGCCAGTGGTGTGACACCCCCGCCATCAAGGAGAGCTGCTTCACTTGAATGCTTTGTTAGTGAACCGCCACCTATTTATATGCGGCTGTGCACCTCTGTTTTGCTAAACACGCTGCTCTGCTTTGCGTCACGTACTCAAAACACGTAGGTTGCCCAGTGGGCCCCTTCTGTCTGTTTCTTGGGCCATGCAAACCACTGCGTGTACTTTTTCTGGCAGTTATACGCCCCTGTGGCCTCTATTTTACTTTGCAACTGCTGGTGAGCGTAATTCTCTGTAAACAGGCCCACGCCTGGCTGTAACTAGCGCCCTCAGAAATATTGCACTGACTTTTCCTATCCCAAATGGTAGTGCCACTTTGGAGGACTTAGGATCAAACAAGACAGAAGGGATAGATAAAATTCTATCAGAATTTCTAAGATCATTGGGGAAAGTGGTAAAAAAAATCGATTATTCACTTTGGTGTGTAAAATGTATGACTGTTGACATACCATCTGACTTTTGGAAAAGCATCATCCACACAATCCCAAAGACGGCAAGAGCTGACAAGTGCGAGAATTATCGCACAATCAGCTAACAGCTCATGGATCCATGTTGCTTACAAGAATAATATATAGAAGAACGGAAAAGAAAATTGAGGATGCACTAGATGACGATCAGTATGGCTTTAGGAAAGGTAAAGGCACGAGAGAGGCAGTTCTGACGTTGCGGTTAATAGTGGAAGCAAGACTAAAGAAAAATCAAGACACTTTCATAGGATTTGTCGACCTGGAAAAAGCGTCCAGCAATGTAAAATGGTGCAAGATGTTCAAAATTCTGAAAAAAGTAGGGGTAAGCTATAGGGAGAGGTGGGTCATATACAATATGTACAACAGCCAAGAGGGAATAATAAGAGTGGACGACCAAGAACGAAGTGCTCGCATTACGGAGGGTGTAAGACAAGGATGTAGCCTTTCACCCCTACTGTTCTATTCGTACATCGAGGAAGCAGTGACAGGAAAAAAAAAATTCAGGAGTGGAATTAAAATTCAAGGTGTGAAGATATCAATAATAAGATTCGCTGATGACATTGCTATCCTGAGTGAAAGTGAAGAAAAATTACATGATCAGCTGAACGGAATGAACAGTCTAATGGGTACAGACTATGGATAGAGAGTAAATTGAAGAAAGACGAAGGTAATGAGAAGTAGTAGAAACGAGAACAGCGAGATACTTTACATCAGGATTGAAGGTCAAGAAGTAGATGAAGTTAAGGAAATCTGCTACCTAGGCAATAAAATAACCAACGATGGACAGAGCAAGTAGGACATCAAAAGCAGACTAGCAATGGCACAAAGGGCATTCCTGGCCAAGAGAAGCCTACTAATATCAAATATCGGCCTTAGTTTGAGGAAGAAATTTCTGAGAATGTACAGCATTGTATGGTAGTGAAACATGGACTGTGGGAAACCCGGAACAGAAGAGAATCAAAGCAGTTGAGATGTGATGCTGCAGACGAATGTTGAAAATTATGTGGACTGATCAGGTAAGGAATGAGGAGGTTCTGTGCAGAATTGGAGTGGAAAGGAATATGTGGAAAACACTGATAAGGAGAAGGGACAGGTTGATAGGACCTCTGTTAAGACATCAGGGAATGACTTCCATGGTACTAGAGGGAGCTGTAGAGGGTAAAAACTGCAGAGGAAGACAAAGATTGGAATTCGTATAGCAAATAATTGAGGGCGTAGGTTGCAAGTGCTATTCTGAGATGAAGAGGTTAGCACAGGAGAGAGGAATTCGTGGAGGGCCACATCAAACCAGCCAGAAGACGGATGACAAAAGAAAAAGCCCAAGGAAAGGCACCTAGTATTTGAGGGAGGAGTGGCAGTCGGTGGGGGGAGTGTTCCCAAAAGCTGTGTCGCTTGTATGGGAAAATAGTATCACACTGGCCCTGAGAATGTGTTCTACAAGCCAGTAGATGGTTCAAATGGCTCTGAGCACTATGGGACTTAACATCTGAGGTCATCAGTCCCCTAGAACTACTTAAACCTAACTAACCTAAGGACATCACACACACCCATGCCCGAGGCAGGATTCGAACCTGCGACCGTAGCGGTCACGCGGTTCCAGACTGTAGCCAGAAGAAGCATGAAATTTGAATGTAGTCAATAATTTCTTAATGGAAGTTGATGTGTCTTAAACCTTGTTGTAACTGATAGACAACAATGTATGCAACATTGTAGAACAGAACAGTGTGATTCAGCTGCTCTATACAACCGGTAACGCCTTCAAAGAACCAAATGTGAGATTTTCATAGTGTCCTACAGAAAAAGTGAAAATTTGTACGGGGATACGTCTACGCTGGAGGCCACGGTTTTCGAGTTATTCAAGAAAAATGCGTTTGGAGGTTACTTTTGTACGTTTTTCTTGAACAGTTTTAAAGCTGCCGTCTCTGGCGAATTTTATTAATTCCTGGAAGAAAGTCATGCTCATTTTTTTCTGTAAGACTAACAGTTTTCACGTAACGATCGAGAGAATATGAAAATATCACACGCGGTTTTTGATAGCGTCGTGGGTTGCATAAAATCTATCTGTAGGGGCAACTGAATCACCCTGTATACGTTATGTGATCAAAAGTATCCAGATACACCTATCCAATGGAGTGCTGACCACTCGATGTCATGTGAGGCAGACCTGCCAGTACGGAAGAAAGTGGGGAGTATTGTGTTGTTAGCAAAGGAGCAGTAACAGCAGAATGGGCCGTGCAGCAGAGCTCAGTGACATCGAGAGTGGACGAGTCATTGGATATTACCTGAATAACAAATCCATTAGAGACATTTCAACCCGTCTAAAGCGGGCGTAGCCAATTATTCGTAGTGTCTTTATGAAGTGGAAACGCAACGGAGTGTCTAAAAAATCTCATGAACCCAGCACAAGGCATCCCTCATGAGTTCCAAACTGCTGCCACCAGTTTGACAAGTACTGCATAGGAGTTACTAAGACTGGGGTAAGGTGTTCGTGTAGCTCCTTATAAGCCACATTTATCTACAGTTAATGCAAAGTGACACTTGAGGTGATGTAAGGAGAGACACCAGTGGGCAGTAGATGACCGGAAACTAGTGATTTGCAGTGATGAATCACGCTATACCCTGTGGTAATTCAATGGAAAGGTTTGGGTTTGGCAAAAGAATGGAGAACGTGACCTGCGTTATGTGTAGTGGAGGAGGTGGTGCCACAGTATTCTTCGTGGTTACAGTGTGGTCCCCTTTTTTGCGCTTAAGAAAACGCTAAATGCGGAAAGATAGGGACATAGTTTACAGCTTTATGTACTGTGTACTGTAGGGGAACAGTTCAGAGACGATGAATGTCTACATCAGTATGACGTTACAGCCTGCCACAAACCAACATCTATGTGGCAATGGTTTCTGGACAATAACTTCCCTGAAATGGATTGGCCTGCCCAGAGACTTGATCTGAATCCAGTGGAACATATTTGGGGTGAGTTAGAACGTCGACTTCGCTCCAGACCCCTAGCGTCCAACATCACTGCAGTCTCCAGTTTTAGGACTGGTTGAAGAATAGGCTGCCATTTCTCAATACACATTCAGACACCTAATTGAAAGTGTCCCCATAAGATTTCAAGCTATTGTAAAATTAATGTCCACTAATGGTATAGGGATGCTTTTGATCAGGTCGTATACCTACATTCCCG
Source organism: Schistocerca piceifrons (assembly GCF_021461385.2). Taxonomy (NCBI): domain Eukaryota; kingdom Metazoa; phylum Arthropoda; class Insecta; order Orthoptera; family Acrididae; genus Schistocerca; species Schistocerca piceifrons. Next base: position 407,921,614 of record NC_060138.1, on the reverse strand, counting down.
AACTTTAAATTCTGCAGAAAGTAATATATCTGTCGCTGCACTAGTAAGAGTTTTATATTTCTATAAACAAAATTAAATGTTTATAAAAATATCGTCTTTGTTTTTAGGTGCATCTTTCTAGCATATTTAATAAAAATTAATACTTTTCACTTAAAAGTAGGTCGTTGGCTCAGGTAATTTATTTGTACGTAAAACGCTTGTTACCTTATCAGAGGGACTAATTTCCCTAACCATTTGTTGCACGAATAAAGTTGCCTGTTGTAAGTAGGCAGACCTAGAGGTTGCAATTTATTTCATATTTAATCTTTTTCTGATTTTCGGAGCTGATATTAAGTTATGATCAAAGAGAAAAAATAAGTATAAAAGCAATTACTTATACACCCGAGACACATTAGAATCGTTTTATGCAACATCGAACTTTTCCGTTTTATTATTTTGATGAAATCATATACGAAATCCAATAATACTGAAACAGTATTCGCAAAACAAGCTGTGTCTGTTGTTTAGGAGTGACAAAGAGGATCTCTTTCCACTGTTTCTGTGAGTGTGTTCTTCCGCTTTGCAGTGTACTTTAACCATGTTCACAAAATAAAGCTACACCGTTTGTTTAGAACTGACAAATATGATCTCTTTACACTGTTTCTGTGTCTCTGTTCTTCCGCTTTGCGTTGTACAGAATATAATACGCTATAATCATTCGGAAGCTACTTTGTAGAATACAAATCGTAACGGGCCACAGCAATATAGGACGCAATTATTTGACTACTACATTTAATTAATTGTCAGGGGACATACATCCACTTTATTGGCTGGCTCCTTTGATGACACGAGCTTGTTAAAAGCAAAGCTTTAAGCAGAAACACACTGCTAACTTAGGAAAAGTCATCTGATTGTGCGAATTACGACAGCAATGATATCAGAAGCTACATGATAATTCGCAGTACGTGTGGCCCGTGAATGAAACTGGGACTGGGCTGAAGTAAACCAGATACTTTAAACAGAATTAGGATTTAACACTTTGGCCGCTGTGTGCTTCAAATTGATACGTAAGGTGGCTTCCCTGTCAGGCCATGTACATCGAATTGATACACACATTCCATGTCGTGTGTATAAATCGCATAAACAGCTACAATGATAACGTAGTTTCCCTGGCCTCCTGGAGAGGCCGTGCACATTCGGTTTCAGATTTTGTTAACAGATAGTGTACAGTAGACTCATGTACTTTGTTCTGCTGCCCAGTGTTTCCTTGCACTGACGACATCTGGTTACATTAGCGACAACTCGAGCGGCAGTGTTGTTAGCAGGTATTTGTGTTTGAAATCGTGTTTCCTTGAAGATTTGATCCTTGTTCTTACGAGTTTGTGACAATGTCCGACACGCAATCAATAGTCGGTTGGCTGGACGAGGAAAGCGAATTCATTGAGAGTGAGGCCAGTTTATTTGGCGACATACCTGACGGCGATGATCCATAATATATAGCCCGCACAGGATACGGTGGCCGATGCGCTGTGGCCAATTTTCGTCCAAAGCGCTGTTCATTCGTTTGTTCGGAAGGGGAGGCCGAGTGTCTGAAGCCTTTTGGCTGTTCGGCGATGACAGACTCCAGGCGCACGCCCTGCAATCTTTATTAAACGATTTTACAGAAATTATTTGCAAAAAAAAAAATCATTTTTGCTTTACTTGTAGCTTTGTGTGTCAGGTTCATGATGGCGTATCCAACATTTCGTTAATGATCATAGTTACTGTGCAAGTAAGACGCCCGAAATCTGAAAAAGTTTGTAATGAAAAGTAGAGGTCGCTATGATTATGCGATTGGTGCATATTACATAAAATGTTGCAGCATATGAAATTTAGCTAAAATATTGAATTTTCCTTTAGTCTTGGGTAGAGGTCCCTATCTATCATCAATCTTGACAAAATTAATCTGACGTAGCACACACATTTGCGATCGCGATCGCCAGTGATAAAGCCAGAGTGAAACACCCACAACATTCCTCATACTTCATAAACGGTTTGAGATATCTAAATGCGATTTTGACAAATAATAGCACGCAAAGAGAAGAGTGTTATTTCACTGACTACAGAATTTTTCGATGAAAGAATGCAATTTTAAAGGCGATCGATAGCTGGAAAAACGAGAAATGTTATGGGTTTTGGAACAACGTAAGCGAAGGCGTTACAAGTTATTTTGAACCAAGAATGTGCTTTTTATAAGCTACTGACCTTACTTTTCCTCAGTTCCTCAATTAATAATAAACCGCTTGTTCAGAATTCTTTTGCAACCGCACCTGCACAACATTTCAGTGAGCTGAGACTGTGTAGATTCCACTATGTTTTGGCAAAAGAAGCAATTTTAACATGGCAACCAGAGAAATATGTAGTTTCACTCAAAATTCGCCACTCATGATGCTTCTCTGAAAGTTACAAATGGTTAACAAACCAGGCAAAAATAAATCGCTGCATTTTTGGAGACATTCCTTTTAGATGCTAACCAAAACAGAAATGACAGTAGGTCTTTTTGAATGTTCACCACCCGAGTGTGGGCACAGAAGGACCCCTCTTTAATACAGAAATTGTGAGAGTAGGTTTCAGTTTGGAATGGCACTTTCCCTCCAGAGCTCTGCATTTACACTACAGTGTCTGTCCATAATCCCCACCATTACCATTTTCCCACGTGTGCCCTGCCGTCTGCACATGTAGCGGCCATGGTAGTCTGCACGCACCTTTCTCTCCTGAGACTTCCGTACATGATTCTGATGCAGGAGGACTGAAAAAAAGAAAAATAATAACTGTTGGGGAACCAGCAGCTATGCCTCAAAGAGACTCTCCCAAGTTACTTGATATGATGTAACTGGAAATATGTGTGATTTTACCACAACCTGTAATGAGAGAATTGCTGATCATGTGAAGACGAAAATGACTGGAAGATGAATTGGATTTTTAGTGATTTTCTTATGACCTAGGAAATGATCGTCACCGAGATGAATCGTTCGAGAGACGATTTATTGACAGTATTGTCAACGAAAAATATGCAGAACACAGCCGACTACAACAATGGGTAGACACAAATCGAAATTCTGCATTTTCTGGTTTCGTTCTGTGGATTCATTTGGATCGAAAACGCACGCTACAGAAATATTTGTCAAAGAACATACTGCACAAAAATGAGGTAAGTAAAGCTTTACCCAGCAACATGTTTGAAGCCCTTTTGAGCACGCAACATTTTTTGGACGATTGTGGTACAAACAATGGCAAACTATACAAAATTTCACCATTAGCTGACCTACTAAACGATAAATTTCACGAAGTGTATTGTACTGGTGAGAAAGTGTGCATTGATGAAACTATGGAGCCGTGTAGAAGAAGGCTGGGGTTTCATCAATATATTCTGGGGAAGCGTTATAAATACGGTCTCAATCCATTCAAACTGTAACGTCATGCCGGCTATACCTTGCATGTGAAAGTATGTGCTGGAAAGGATATTGCGCCTCGCAGATCATAAAATGGCCTCCATTATAGTGATGGAGTTGATAGGTCCATTGATGAATGTTGTACGTCGAAAATTACTATACAAGCATCGCCTTAGCTCTTAAGTTGTACGGATATTCAAACCACCTCTTTGGTGCATTGAGGAGTAACACGAAGCGGAATCCAACGATAGTAGTGAAAGGAAAGATCAAGAAAGGTGAAAGTTTATGCACCCAGAGTAACACAAATGTTGTTGTAGGAAAATGAAAGGACAAGAGAAATTGACTTGTTTCTGACTATTAAAAATGTTCCTGAAATGGAATTGAAATATAATTACGCAAAATCCTTCATAGTCCTGTAATATCAAATGGCATCTTATGCCTCCACTTTATGAAGAGGAATGAAGTGGTACCGCAAGATTACATTCGAGCTCCTCACGAATATGGCAATTGTCAAAACTTATGCTATCTAAAAGGTAGTTATTGACAAAAATATGCACGTAACTGAATTCTGAGAGAAAGTTGCACTTGCAATCTTAAACATAGGAAGCCTGAAAGATGTGCCAGGGTCACTAGGAACATCAAATTCACGTAACCATGTCTTGCAAGAAACTAATAACAAGATAATTTGGATGCACTGAGCTACGAAGAAATCAGAGCAAGTCATCACAAACTTTAAGGGCGCCTGAATGAAAAGTTCATGTGCTTAGACTGTTTCTTTTTTTTTTTTCGTTATTCACGATGTAAAGTAAAGCATACAACATATTAATAAATTCAGATACTTTGTTACATCTGCTGTGAATTTGTAAGCAACCTTTTGAGTTAATAAATATTCCTCATTTATATTAGTTTTGCTTTGTTCTTCCAAAAAATAAATGTAATTCGTCTGAAATGCTGAAAGGAGTATTTATTTGTTGTTAAAGGTTGTGCATAATTTCAATACACGTGGCCTAGTAGGTCTGGTACATAATCTCGGGACATTCGGGTGCGGCTGCCAAAATGTTAAAATTTAAATCCGCCGATCAAATAGGCAGCCATCAGTCATCGTGTGCCCGGAACAAACTGGTCTCTAGCTGTTTTAGAGGCCAAATAACTGGCAATAAGACGTCAAAAACGGCAATCTGCGAGTTACCTTAGCCGATTTTCATCAGAGGAAGACGTACTGAAGGCGGAAGAATGGGCAGAAAGGAGATCTCAAAACGTTAAAATGATAAGGCAGCAGTAAGGCAAAGTGTAGACTGGTCATAACCAGTAATATCTTTCTTGGCGCAAGGATTCTCGATTGGTGCAATATGAGATGATCAAGTCTATTTTCGTTAAATGGTTTATAGTCAAGAGGCACACATGAGGGATTAAAGCAGGATAGATTTCATCTTTATTGTGTTACCTACATATGAGTCCACAGGGTCCAGAGAGTGTAGTGAATTTCTGTGAATTAAGGGAGGCGTTTGCTGAGCCCCATAGCTGTCCGTAATGTATGACCACCTTAGAGTTATTGTTCAAACTTTAAATACGGATGCAACCGAAACAAAATGTACAGCCTGCTCCAGGAAGGACTCCACCAAAAAGTATTTTCATTCTATACCCCTAAGTGCAGATTAGGCTGCTGAAAGTTCTGACACACTTTAGAGTGGAGGTCTTTCCTGCCAAGTACCAGACGAGGTGGTAATGGAGCAGAAAGAATTCCAGTAAGTATGTTCTTGGAGGGAATTTCCGTTTCCAGCATTTGCCTCCCGAATTCCTTGTTGAGATCCGAAGGATGGGAAACATTTTTAATTTACTTTTGCGACAATATTTACAAGACACAAGATATGAAAGCCTATTGTATATATAAGTGTAAGTTTGTCTGCGTATAAACAGAGTAAAGTTGATGACTTAATGGACATATGCGTTGTACTTATCTCGCTAGCAATTGCAGGTGGGAGGCTGGGAGATTCGTTGTAGAACTATGTCCTTTCCAGTCGAATAAAGCCTGGGAGTCCCAAATGGAAATGTTTTGGAGGTGATTTATTGTTCCACAATACGCCTGATAACGGAAGATAATCTTATGTGAAGCTTGAACGGAACGGGAAGATTGGATCGATCTGACCATTTACAAAACTAGGTCTGTGTCTCTACGTGTAGCAAAGCAACTGAGAGAACTTAACGTACACTACAAAACCACTACTCGAGCTGATAATTTGTAATAAACGAGTGACGAACCAGTCTTCCCATGTGTTGTTATTCATTTCTACGTGATAATCTATAGTTCCGCCCCCCCCCCCCCCCCCCCCCCGTGAACCATGGACCTTGCCGTTGGTGGGGAGGCTTGCATGCCTCAGCGATACAGATAGCCGTACCGTAGGTGCAACCACAACGGAGGGGTATCTGTTGAGAGGCCAGACAAACGTGTGGTTCCTGAAGAGGGGCAGCAGCCTTTTCAGTAGTTGCAGGGGCAACAGTCTGGATGATTGACTGATCTGGCCTTGTAACACTAACCAAAACGGCCTTGCTGTGCTGGTACTGCGAACGGCTGAAAGCAAGGGGAAACTACGGCCGTAATTTTTCCAGAGGGCATGCAGCTTTACTGTATGGTTAAATGATGATGGCATCCTCTTGGGTAAAACATTCCGGAGGTAAAATAGTCCCCCAGTCGGATCTCCGGGCGGGGACTACTCAAGAGGATGTCGTTATCAGAAGAAAGAAAACTGGCGTTCTACGGATCGGAGCGTGGAATGTCAGATCCCTTAATCGGGCAGGTAGGTTAGAAAATTTAAAAAGAGAAATGGATAGGTTAAAGTTAGATATAGTGGGAATTAGTGAAGTTCGGTGGCAGGAGGAACAAGACTTCTGGTCAGGTGACTACAGGGTTATAACACAAAATCAAATAGGGGTAATGCAGGAGTAGGTTTAATAATGAATAGGAAAATAGGAATGTGGGTAAGCTACTACAAAAAGCATAGTGAACGCATTATTGTGGCCAAGATAGATACGAAGCCCACGCCCAGCACAGTAGTACTAGTTTATATGCCTACTAGCTCTGCAGATGACGAAGAAATTGAAGAAATGTATGAAGAAATAAAAGAAATTATTCAGATAGTGAAGGGAGGTGAAAATTTAATAGTCATGGGTGACTGGAATTCGTCAGTAGGAAAAGGTAGAGAAGGAAACGTAGTAGGTGAATATGGATTGAGGGTAAGATATGCAAGAGGAAGCCGCCTGGTAGAATTTTGCACAGAGCACAACTTAATCATAGCTAACACTTGGTTCAAGAATCATAAAAGAAGATTGTGTACATGGAACAAGCCTGGATATACTGACAGGTTTCAGATAGATTATACAGGGTTATTACAAATGATTGAAGCGATTTCACAGCTCTACAATAACTTTATTATTTGAGATATTTTCAAAATGCTTTGCACACACATGCAAAAACTCAAAAAGTTTTTTTAGGCATTCACAAATGTTCGATATGTGCCCCTTTAGTGATTCGGCAGACATCAAGCTGATAATAAAGTTCCTCCCACACTCGGCGCAGCATGTCCCCATCAATGAGTTCGAAAGCATCGTTGATGCGAGCTCGCAGTTCTGGCACGTTTCTTGGTAGAGGAGGTTTAAACACTGAATCTTTCACATAACCCCACATAAAGAAATCGCATGGGGTTAAGTCGGGAGAGCGTGGAGGCCATGACATGAATTGCTGATCATGATCTCCACCACGACCGATCCATCTGTTTTCCAATCTCCTGTTTAAGAAATGCCGAACATCATGATGGAAGTGCGGTGGAGCACCATCCTGTTGAAAGATGAAGTCGGCGCTGTCGGTCTCCAGTTGTGGCATGAGCCAATTTTCCGCGGGCTACGCGTGAAACTTGCCCGCACGCGTTCAACCGTTTCTTCGCTCACTGCAGGCCGACCCGTTGATTTCCCCTTACAGAGGCATCCAGAAGCTTTAAACTGCGCATACCATCGCCGAATGGAGTTAGCAGTTGGTGGATCTTTGTTGAACTTCGTCCTGAAGTGTCGTTGCACTGTTATGACTGACTGATGTGAGTGCATTTCAAGCACGACATACGCTTTCTCGGCTCCTGTCGCCATTTTGTCTCACTGCGCTCTCGAGCGCTCTGACGGCAGAAACCTGAAGTGCAGCTTCAGCCGAACAAAACTTTATGAGTTTTTCTACGTATCTGTAGTGTGTCGTGTCCATATGTCAATGAATGGAGCTACAGTGAATTTATGAAATCGCTTCAATCATTTGTAATAGCCCTGTATAATGGTAAGACAGAGATTTAGGAACCAGGTTTTAAATTGTAAGACATTTCCAGGGGCAGATGTGGACTCTGACCATAATCTATTGGTTATGAACTGTAGATTAAAACTGAAGAAACTGCAAAAAGGTAGGAATTTAAGGAGATGGGACCTGGATAAACTGAAAGAACCAGAGGTTGTACAGAGTTTCAGGGAGAGCATAAGGGAACAATTGACAAGAATGGGGGAAAGAAATACTGTAGAAGAAGAATGGGTAGCTTTGAGGAATGAAGTAGTGAAGGCAGCAGAGGATCAAGTAGGTAAAAAGACGAGGGCTAGTAAAAATCCGTGGGTAACAGAAGAAATATTGAATTTAATTGATGAAAGGAGAAAATATAAAAATGCAGTAAATGAAGCAGGCAAAAAGGAATACAAACGTCTCAAAAATGAGATCGACAGGCAGTGCAAAATGGCTAACAAGGGAACCTCCCCATCGCACCCCCCTCAGATTTAGCTGTAAGTTGGCACAGTGGATAGGCCCTGAAAAACTGAACACAGATCAATCGAGAAAACAGGAAGAAGGGGTGTGGAACTATGAAAAAAATAAGCAAAATATACAAACTGAGTAGTCCATGCGTAAAACATGCAACGTCAAGGAGAGTATGAGCTGAAGACCGGCGTGGTCCCGTGGTTAGCGTGAGCATCTGCGGAACGAGAGGTCTTTGGTTCAAGTCTTCCCTTGAGTAAAAAGTTTAATTTTTTATTTTCCGACAATTATCAAAGATCAGGCAATCACACATAATTAACTTCGCTCTCCAAAATTCCAGAACATGTTCAGATTTGCTTGGACATATACAGGATTTGACGGTCTACACACGGAAAAATATGAAAACGTCAAAAACATATGTTTTGACAGAGCACAGGGAAAACTGTGCGACTGTGAAACTGTTGTATTCATTTGTTGCAGTTTATGTGACAAACTCTAATGTTTTCATCACTTTTTTGGGTGGTGGTGGTGGTGGTTAGTGTTTAACGTCTCGTCGACAACGAGGTCATTAGAGACGGAGCGCAAGCTCGGGGTAGGGAAGGATTGGGAAGGAAATCGGCCGTGCCCTTTCAAAGGAACCATCCCGGCATTTGCCTGAAACGATTTAGGGAAATCACGGAAAACCTAAATCAGCATGGCCGGAGACGGGATTGAACCGTCGTCCTCCACAATGCGAGTCCAGTGTGACTTTTTTGGGAGTGATTATCACATCCACAAGAAAACCTAAATCAGGCAAGGTAGAAGAATCTTTTTACTCATTCGCCAAGTGTAGAAGTTAGGTGGGTCGACAACATATTCCTGTCATGTGACGCACATGCCGTCACCATTGTCGTATAGAATATACCAGACGGATTTTCCTGTGGAGGAATCGGTTGACCTATGACCTTGCGATCAAATGTTTTCTGTTCCCATTGGAGAGGCACGTCCTTTCGTCTACTAATCGCACGGTTTTGCGGTGCGGTCGCAAAAAACAGACACTAAACTTATTACAGTGAACAGAGACGTCAATGAACGAACGGACAGATCATAACTTTGCGAAAAGAAAAAAATTAAAATTTTCACTTAAGGGAAGACTTGAACCATGGTCCAGGCTTATCTCACTAGAGGTAAGATAGATACTGCCTACAGGAAAATTAAAGAGACCTTGGGAGATAACAGAACCACTTGTATGAATATCAAGAGCTCAGATGGAAACCCACTTCTAAGCAAAGAGGGGAAAGCAGAAAGGTGGAAGGAGTATATAGAGGGTCTATACAAGGGAGATGTACTTGAGGACAGTATTATGGAAATGGAAGAGGATGTAGATGAAGATGAAATGGGAGATGTGAACTGCGTGAAGAGTTTGACACAGCAGTGAAAAACCTGACTTGAAAAAAAGCTCCGGGAGTAGACAACATTCCATTAGAACTACTGACAGCCTTGGCAGAGCCAGTGCTGACAAAACTCCACCATCTGGTGAGCAAGATGTATGAGACCGGCGAAATACCCTCAGACTTCAAGAAGAATATAATAATTCCAACCCCAAAGAAAGCAGGCGTTGACAGATGTGAAAATTATCGAACTATCAGTTTAATAAGTCACGGCTGCAAAATACTAACACGAATTCTTTACAGACGAATGGAAAAACTAGTAGAAGCCGACCTCGGGTAAGATCAGTTTGGATTCCGTAGAAATATCGGAACACGTGAGGCAATACTGACCCTACGACTTATCTTAGAAGCTAGATTAAGGAAAGGCAAACCTACATTTCTAGCTTTTGTAGACTTAGAGAAAGCTTTTGACAATGTTGACTGGAATACTCTCTTTCAAATTCTGAAGGTGGCAGGGGTAAAATACAGGGAGCGAAAAGCTATTTACAATTTGTACAGAAACCAAATGGCAGTTATAAAACTCGAGGGACATGAAAGGGAAGCAGTGGTTGGGAAGGGAGTGAGACAGGGTTGTAGCCTCTCCCCGATGTTATTCAATCTCTATATTGAGCAAGCAGTGAAGGAAACAAAAGAAAAATTTGGACTAGGTATTAAAATCCATGGAGAAGAAATAAAAACTTTGAGGTTCGCCGATGACATTGTATTTCTGTCAGAGACAGCAACGGACTTGTAAGAGCAGACTAACGGAATGGATAGTATCTTGAAAGGAGGATATAAGATGAAGATCAACAAAAGCAAAACAAGGATAATGGAATGTAGTCGAATTAAGTCGGGTGATGCTGAGGGAATTAGATTAGGAAATGAGACACTTAAAGTAGTAAAGGAGTTTTGCTATTTGGGGAGCAAAATAACTGATGATGGTCGAAGTAGAGAGGATATAAAATGCAGACTGGCAATGACAAGGAAAGCATTTCTGAAGAAGAGAAATTTGTTAACATCGAGTATAGGGTTAAGTGTCAGGTAGTCGTTTCTGAAAGTATTTGTATGGAGTGTAGCCATGTACGGAAGTGAAACATGGACGATAAATAGTTTGGACAAGAAGAGAATAGAAGCTTTCGAAATGTGGTGCTACAGGAAAATGATGAAGATTAGGGATCGGTTGGTAGGACATGTTCTGAGGCATCAAGGGGTCACCAATTCAGTATTGGAGGGCAGCGTGGAGGGTAAAAATCGTAGAGGAAGACCAAGAGATCAATACGTTAAGCAGATTCAGAAGGATGTAGGTTGCAGTAGATACTGGGAGATGAAGAAGCTTGCACAGGATAGAGTAGCATGGAGAGCTGCAACAAACCAGTCTCAGGACTGAAGACCACAACAACAACAATCTATAGTTTTTAAAATCAATGTAGCACTGGGTAAAAATGTTCATGGAACCATCGAGAGCAGTAACAAGCCGGTCGTTCTTCTCTCGTGGTTTACATGTTGCATGTCGTCCCTCTAGCGACTGGTCGTGTATGACACACGCTAAAGCCATATTTCATTAAACCATTTTATACTCCCTGGTTCACTGATAGCTCCTTTCAAGGGAAATGAAATTGTCATACCACATTGTATCGGAAGGCCATTATTACCTTTCTCCCTGTGAACAATTCTCAATGGATGCCAGTGTTTCTTAAAAAAATCGAAAGACTTCCATTGTCTCAAAACAAGTCACGATCCTACAGTGAAGCATTTATCGATGTAAGTGCCCTAGTGTCAGGTATTCTTTCCTGTCATAACATACACATGCACTGCTAGATATCAAAACTGTACAACAGAAAGGATATAAGATAATGAAATTTTAGTTATTGTGTGTATACAGTGTACTAGGCTACCGTATCTTCCTTCGCCGTCGGCGTTGTCGTTGTTACCGTGAGACACCGTTATACCAAGAGGAAAGGCGCGTCGATCTTAGAGCATGAGATATGATGACCTTAAGCCATTGACAACACACAACGGTCACGGTAGCACCTGATTCCAGAATAGCTGCAGTAGTTAAGATCTACGAACTATCCCCTCTTGACCAGGTCCCCAAAACTTAACTCGTAACGAGATCCCTTCAAAGCAAATTGTCATAACGATCGTCTATAAAGGCTTCGTACAACGAGAAGAAATGTTACAGTTTATGGAATAATAACAGATACGACCAAACTGTCTTGTCTCTTCTGCTTTATTTAACACAACTTCGTTCACAGTTTCATTTCGCATTCACCACTCATTCACCGAAACCCTTTGATGAACAGTTTTGGTTGCTTGACACCAACAGTCAATGATAATGATACAGCTTTTCTCCTTTTAATAAATTGAAGCCCGCTCTCCGCTATATAATTAAAAAAAAAAAAAACGGTCTCAATACCGCGTCCCTCGTGACATGCGAATAGACTTATCCCGGAATTGACCGCCCTGTAGGTGTACTCAGTTTAATGGCCACACTTCGCTGTCCGCTATTTCACGTAACTGAATGCCCATTTGTTAGTCTGATTATACACTGTAGCTATTTAAAATTCGCCCCTATATTTTTCACAACGCACAATTAGCACTTCTTTATTTGTTTTTTTTTTCTAAGAGTAAACGGAAAAAAAGACGCCGTATCATCGGCTTAGTCGATATAAAGCAAAACCCCTTAATATGCCCAATTTTACCTCTTCTTGTAGGATCGGCTACCTTACTCATTAATTTACTACATATTATTTCCAATAACACTAAATAGGTATCGCCGTTATATTTTAATTGTATTCAAAAGCATGTTACTACTATTATGACCGACCAAATCGTAACAAATCACGCGGCGTGCGTTTTTAACGATAACTTTACGCTATTCAAGTTCCGTTACAGCCATCTTGACTCGTAATGTTACACGGCCCCCCAGACTGTGATGTCTTGAAGAGGGTTCCAGACAGAACAGGCTTATTTTTTTTTGTGTGTGTACTGTGACAGGAGAGAGTATTTGTTTCGGCGAATACACTCACTCTCAGATTCACCCAACAAGTCAGTTGAGTTAATGGGCCTAGACAAAATGCCCTTAACTAAATTCCACATTTGTTTATAGGTTGTCTTAGAAACACTTCGCACTAATCACTTCATATTCACACCACATTTTTTTTCTTGGATGAAGCCCTCAGTTCTTCAACCGACTGTGCAAGGCAGCGATCACAGCCGGGTTCGACGATTGGCATCCTAGGCCAAAACCCTTATCAGGCCACTTGTTTAACCAGAGAGGATTTGGTCCTTTTCTTTTCCTCTTAATTCCACTTTTAAATCCTCCATCCTCGATGTTCGGTGAGAGGATAAACCGTATTTCAGCGTCGTCATTGTTGCTGATACCAAGAAAGTATCTCATGGAAATCGTTGGTACATTCTTTAATTTTCTTTGTAAGTTAGTATAAGTACGTATTTATCCATTGGTGCTTTTATTTAGTCCACTCTGAGTGTAGTCTTGGTATCATTCAGTGTTTCTTGAATCTATATTTTGCTCATTATTGATAATATTTCTTCAGGTCTATGTGAGGGAACAAGCCCTTAATTACATCAGTATCACAATCTGCCAGGAGGTAGCTCCCTTCATGAGGTATTTTCATTATTTTGTATGGACCTGTATATAAATATTGCTATTTCTTATTCAGTCTTTTCCTGATTGATGCTTTGGGTGATTTCTCAATAAAATTTCTTCCCCTACATGTCACTACGTTCTTCACATTTTTATCAAAACGGGTTTTTCTCAATTGTGCTTGATGCTTCAGGTTTTTGTAGACCTTCTTCACCATATCTTTTTTCTTGGTAATCTTGTTTTGTTCTATCGCAGGTAATTTCTTCATCCATTCTGGCAAAATACTTTCACCAAATACTATTTGGTTAGGTGAATAACCTCTCAATAAGTGTGGTAAGTCATTATACACTTTCTCAAATTCATAAATCCAATCGATCCATTTATAATGTTGATTGGGTATGTACGTCCGTAAAAATCGGTTCAACTCTCAGAAGATTCCCTCAACCGGATTTCCACAAGGGTAAAATCTTGAGATGTAAATGTGCTGGATTCCTTGTTCTTTCATAGTGTCTCTCCATACTTTGCTTGTATAATAAGCAGCGTTGTCTGTCAAGATCATTATAGGTTTGCTGAGCTCAGTTATATAGTTGTTGATAAATTTGCGTAACATGGGTCGAACGTGGAGATTTTTCAAAGGATATAATTTCACATATTTTGAAAACAGATCATAGAAAGCCAAAACATATTTGAACCGTCCACGTGTCATGGGACATGGCCCACAGACATCACATGACACCAACATTAAAGGTTGTTGTGGGATAATAGGATGTAATTCTATCTTCCGACAATAGTTTATGGGTTTCGCCTTCTGACATATTTTGCACTTCTTAAGAATATTTGTAGCTAGACGTTCCAAATTTGGATGATAGCAGTATTGTGCTATTTTGGCTGTACATTTAGCGACACCAAAATGACCCCAATTCAAGTGAGTGTACCATACTAGTGATTCTAAATATTTATTTGGTACACAAACTTTCCAAACATCTTCTTCATCCTTCCTCCGATACAATATTCCGGATTTTAATTGATACTGTTCTTGAGAGTGACTTAGCGTTTTGCTTTCAACAGCATGTCTAATGGCTTTCCACTACTTATCATCTTCTTGCAGTTGTGGAAGACTTCGACATAGCTGTGAAATCTGCGTCTCACAATATTGCCTTGATAAATTCATGACTTTAAAGTCAATAGTCCGTTCTTTACACTCGTCGTCATTCTTTCTTTTCGGTAGTCTTGAAAGAGGATCGGCTATGATGTTGTCTTTCCCTCTGACGTATTTGAGCGTAATATCATATTCTTGCAGGCCCACCGGGTTTAACGTGAATGGAACATCCTTCCTGTTAAAATAAAAGATAAAGCTTTGTGGTCGCAGAATACAATGATCTTCTTTCCATATACAAAATAGCGAAACTTTCTAAGGGACCAGACCACGGCTGGTACTTCCAATTCAGTAGTACAATACGCACGTTCACAGCTATAGAGTGTTCTGCTGGCAAACCCAATTATTTTGATGGTACTGATCTCTTCTGGATTGTCCATCTGGAAAAGAGTGGCACCCAATCCTGTTTCAGAAGAATCCCCAATAATATAAAGATCTTGATCAAGTCTCGGTTGATGTAACAGTGGAGCATTAGTCAAAGCATTGCGGATGTTATCAAAAGCTTGCGTGCATTCGGAATTCCACTCCCACATGACATTTTGTCTTAACAGCCGTAACAAACAGTCTTGGCTTCCTAACTGATTGGGTAAAAATCGTCGAAAAAATTAAACTAAGCCGATAAATGACTTTAATTCCGTTCTATTCTTTGGATAAGCACATCTGTTAATTGTATCCATCTTTTTAGGATTTGGTTTTATCCCTTCAGGAGTAATTATATGTCCAAGAAATTTCAATTGATTGTGAGCAAACTTGGATTTGCTCAAATTTACAGTAACTCCGTATTCCAAAAATTTCGCAAAAACTCTTCTTAATAAGTCCAAATGTTCCTCCCAAGTTTCAGAAACAATTAGCAAATCATCCACATATAAAGTAACTTCATTCAAAAGGTCTCTGCCCAGTACGGTATCTAATGCCGATATGAAAACACCACCGCTTATTTTCAACCCAAATGGCATGACGGTAAACTGGTAACTTCGGCCCAGAAAAACGAATGCAGTATATTTTCGAGATTCTTTCGATATTCTAGTTTGCCAATATGAACTATGCATATCCAAAGACGTTAAGAAGCAGGCACCATAAAACTTTTGTACTAACTCTTCTAGGTTCTCCGGTCGCGTTTGTACAGGTATAATGATCTTATTGATCTCTCTGGCATCCAACACCAATCTGATGTCACCATTGGGTTTAATTACCGCCACAAGAGGGTTACAATATTCGGAATCTGAGGGTTCAATAATACCCCATTCTAACATTTTATTGATTTCCTTTCTGACTACTTCTTTCTTTGTCCATGGGATAGAATAGGAAGTACGACAAAAGGGTTTATGTGCATACGTCTTTATATGGTATTCAAAGTCTTTTATTATACCCGGACGTTTACTAAAAATTGACTGATATGCTTCCAACAAATAGTACAATTCGTCCCTTTGGATAACAGATAAATATTCTGATTCTAACACCTTTTCCTGCAATGACATTTTATCCATCATTTCTTCAGAACATTCAATAAAGCAGATATCATACACATTTTCATCATCAATATTGACATATTTTACCATTAGATTCATACACAATTGATTTGGAATTACTCGGCCCTTTCTCAGGGTGGCTGTCAAAACATTACCATTGGAATTAAATATACATTCACCTTTCTCTAAATTAATGATTGCACCGGTCTCACATAAAAAATCCAAACCCCAGATACATGATACTGTCATTTTAGGAACAACCAGAAATGTACTTTCTATTTCAGCCCCCCGTATTGTAACGTCAACACGTACCTGTTTCACAACTTTTTGCATTTTTGCGCTGAACGCGCCAGACACGGTACATCCTGTGATAGGAAAAGTGGACATTTTTACCCCTTGGCTTATCTGTTTTAAACAGTCCAGCGTCATGACACTAATAGTCGCTCCAGTATCAATTAATATTTCAACATCAACATTATTTATACTTGTTGGAATTATTGCCTGTAAAATTTGTCCGCATTTATTAGAAACTTCAGGTTTTTCTTCAATTAATTCATTCCTTATATCCTGATCATTATTGTACCTTAATACTCTCAGTTCAAATTGATGCCTACCTTCCTTCTCCTTTCCAGTCATCCTAGGAAGGCATTTGGTGACTGGTATTAGTTTAATCTATCTCGTTGAGTCATCGGTGGGGGTTCATGAACTTCCACAATCCGTACAGTATGACCCGAGTTATGGTATTCACCCTGTCGCACACTGGAGGCTCCTTCGCCCATTGGTATAACTCCTTGTGCTGGATGAGGACTCGAGGCATTTGTTCCATCCTGCCGATGAACATTATGCTTCGAATTATCTTCCCATGGTCGAATACAATTGGGTTCATCACTTGGGTACCTGTTACTCTTATTCATATCACTACCATGCACATTCGCGTCACCATATCGAGGTTTACCTCTAGCACAGTAAGTATCTCTTCTATATTTATTATAATCATTGTTTTTATTGCAACCATAGGATGAAGATTGTCCACGCTCCTGTGATGCGGGTTTGACCTGGTTTTCGGTATTATTATTATCATATGTTAAATTATTATTATAATTATTCGTATTACTATGAGTGTGAGTCGACATTTGATTATTACTCATTTGTCTTGCGTCTTCCATAATCATATCTATAGGGTCAATCACCGACAAGAATTGTTCTACATCGTGGTCAGGCACATTTATTAACTTTTCACGTATATTTATGGGCAACCTTCGCTTCAAAATTCTGATCGCTTCCTTGTGAGAAATTGGATCACTCCAATAACGTGTCTTATTTATGTACTTTTCAAAATATTGCCTTAAAGTACTTCTTTTACTGTTAAAATACTCAGGTTGATAAACCTCTTTTCTTAATTTCTCTTGTTTACTCGACAACCAGTATTTAGCCAAAAAAAGTTGTTCAAACTCAGCGCAAGTATGGCAACTTTCACTTACTTCGGCGGCCCATAATGCGGCTTCTCCGGTAATTTTGGATACTATAAATTGAAGTCGATCGTGTTCTGACCAGCTACGTGGAAATATTCATTTGAAATTATTGATAAAGATTTTCGGATGCAGGTTGTTCTTTTCAGTGAAGAATGTTGGGAATTGTCTACTTTTAAAAATGCTGTTCTCCACCTTTGAAGAAGACAAATATCCTCGCTGACCAAAAGAATCATCCTCTTTACCAACAGAATTGTCAACTTCCCAATGCAAATTTTCACCACAATTGTGCTTCGTATTATCACATGTTCGGTTGTTTTTCGACCTATTCTCCGAACGTTCGTCCTCTGTCAACAAATTTTGTGATGACTTTCGTTCTAACTCCGCCAATTTATTATTGGTTTCCTTTTGCCATTTAGGTAACTCATCAACTATTTTGTCTTTTATTTTCTGAATTTCGCTAGTGAAGAGCTTAATTAATTCATCATTTCTACTTAGGTGCTCATTGATATTTTCATTTGGCTGGGATCCAATAGTAGTCTTAACCTTGTCTACAATTTCATTTCCTTTTATTTCTACCCATTCAGATAGATCTTCGTCAAGTCTTTTAGTTGGATCTACTAAATACTTGTCAATCCCCTTACAAGCATCGGACTCAAACTTGACTATTTGTTTCGAAAGCTCTTCTATCTGTGCGCTAGCACTGAAACAGCTGCTTTCACACTTAACCATCCTATTGGACAGGCCATCATAACTCTTCGAAACTACCTCATATTTCTTTTCTATGTCATGAAGTTTTCCCACTAAATTATTATATTCCCTTTCTAAGGTATTAGAAAACACTACATCTAGTTCTCCAAATTTCGCATTTAATTGATTCTCCAGTCCGCCTTTAATTCTTTGTTAGTATTTTCCAGTTTATAATCAAAGGTGTTCAGTTTGCTTTCCAAAGAATCTATTTTAACTTCTAATGAACCAAATTTGGCCTCAGATTTTTCATTTAACTTTTGATTGTCCCCTTTTAATTGCTTATTATCTTTTTCTAGTGAACCAAGTCTTCCATTCATTACACCCATTTGAGTATTTATTGATACCAGCATATCAAACATTTTTTGATTAATATTTCCATTTTGAGGATCAATTTGCTGATCTACTTCCGAAACCTCAAGATCTTTATGTTCTCCCACGCTGCTTACCTTACTTATCATTGTATTTGAATCTCCTAACGGCTCTGAATCAATAACTGAATTATTATCTGTACATGTCTCCTGTCCTACATTGAGCTCATGGGATGCATCATCCATATCCTCTTCACTTTCCTCTCTCTCTCTACTCATTACTCTACTCAACTGCACGTTATCATGTATTCTTTTCGTTCGTTTTGACATGATTATTCACTACCAAGACATACACTTATTTTCACTATGTATTTATATATATTTATCTACCAAAATCACAAGTCTCAACTTCCTTTTTTTATAATTATGCAGTTATTTTAGTCATACCTGGTAGTATCGCTCACTTTTAGCGATTATTGAAGAATACCTCTCTCATTGGACAGATTCACTGGCTGCTACAGTATTTTCCAACTCTAGGGTTCGTGAATCCGGATGACACTCGACTCAATGCAGCAATCCTCCTCGATCGAGCCGCACGTTGTGGCGCCACTTCTACCGTATCTTCCTTCGCCGTCGGCGTTGTCGTTGTTACCGTGAGACACCGTTATACCAAGAGGAAAGGCGCGTCGATCTTAGAGCATGAGATATGATGACCTTAAGCCATTGACAACACACAACGGTCACGGTAGCACCTGATTCCAGAATAGCTGCAGTAGTTAAGATCTACGAACTATCCCCTCTTGACCAGGTCCCCAAAACTTAACTCGTAACGAGATCCCTTCAAAGCAAATTGTCATAACAATCGTCTATAAAGGCTTCGTACAACGAGAAGAAATGTTACAGTTTATGGAATAATAACAGATACGACCAAACTGTCTTGTCTCTTCTGCTTTATTTAACACAACTTCGTTCACAGTTTCATTTCGCATTCACCACTCATTCACCGAAACCCTTTGATGAACAGTTTTGGTTGCTTGACACCAACAGTCAATGATAATGATACAGCTTTTCTCCTTTTAATAAATTGAAGCCCGCTCTCCGCTATATAATTAAAAAAAAAAAAAACGGTCTCAATACCGCGTCCCTCGTGACATGCGAATAGACTTATCCCGGAATTGACCGCCCTGTAGGTGTACTCAGTTTAATGGCCACACTTCGCTGTCCGCTATTTCACGTAACTGAATGCCCATTTGTTAGTCTGATTATACACTGTAGCTATTTAAAATTCGCCCCTATATTTTTCACAACGCACAATTAGCACTTCTTTATTTGTTTTTTTTTTCTAAGAGTAAACGGAAAAAAAGACGCCGTATCATCGGCTTAGTCGATATAAAGCAAAACCCCTTAATATGCCCAATTTTACCTCTTCTTGTAGGATCGGCTACCTTACTCATTAATTTACTACATATTATTTCCAATAACACTAAATAGGTATCGCCGTTATATTTTAATTGTATTCAAAAGCATGTTACTACTATTATGACCGACCAAATCGTAACAAATCGCGCGGCGTGCGTTTTTGACGATAACTTTGTAAGTAGGCTGTTTATGTTTCCTTATTGGCAAAGTTACGTAGCGGTCTGTATGAAAATCACTGGCTGTGCTGTGTGCAGTCTGTGGCTAGTTTGCATTGTTGTCTGCCATTGTAGTGTTGGGCAGCGGCAGCTGGATGTGAACAGCGCGTAGCGTTGCGCAGTTGGAGGTGAGCTGCCAGCAATGGTGGATGTGGAGAGAGAAATGGCGGAGTTTTGATATTTGTAAGAATGGATGTTATGAACCCCTATATATATTATGACTTTTGATGACATTAAGGTAAATACATTGTTTGTTCTCTATTAATATCTTTCATTTGCTAACTATCCCTATCAGTAGTTAATGCCTTCCGTAGTTTGAATCTTTTATTTAGCTGGCAGTAGTGGTGCTTGCTGTATTGCAGTAGTTCGAGTAACCAAGATTTTTGTGAGGTAAGTGATTTGTGAAACGTATAGGTTAATGTTAGTCAGGGCCATTCTTTTGTAGGGATTTTTGAAAGTCAGATTGCGTTGCGCTAAAAATATTGTATGTCAGTTTAAGCACAGTCATGTATAAATTGTTCAAAGGGGACGTTTCATATAGCGACCCTGCCAGGATACCTCACTGGAATCGTCTGATTTTCTTCTTGTAGTTTGTGTAATTAGTGTAGCTATTGTTTATTGCTAGTGCGTAATTGTAGAGAGAATCTGCTTTATAGTTGCAGCCTTTCATTGTTGTACAGTAAAACAGTTGTGGCATGCATGTAGATTTGCACCAAGTATTTCGCTGCTGCGCTTGCAATTAACGAGATATTATTTTCAGTGCTATGTTAATGTGTTATCTTATTTTTGCTCTTCCAATTGTGCTTTTCTGTGTTATCATGTGAAATATTGTGACAATAATGGCGTGTGAAAAACGTAACACTAGGCTCCAAAGTAAACTGAGAAATAATAGTGACGACGAGTGTAGCTTACCAGCACCGCTGTGTAATGAATTAACAGACATTCAAAGTAGTAATTTGGTAACTGTGCATAGGGAAATGGAGCAGGCGTCAAATAATGGTGTAGACAGTGAAACAGGTAGTGAACAGGGAAGCATTATCGATCGATCGGTCGGCAACAGCTCGCCTCAGGAATCGGGAATGACAGAACACAATATTGCAAATACTGTAGACTCAGGTTTTGGGTTCTCACCGTTTTCTCAAATGAGTCAAGAAACATTTTCTGCTTGTCAAAATGTGAATGTTGCCGGTGCAACTTCACTGCCGAAAAGCACTGAGGAACATGTTTCAGACACCAGTGCATTGTTATTACAGTTAATGCAACAAATGGGACAAAGGCTACAAAAATTAGACACAATGGAACAAAATCTTCAAAAGTTAGACACAATGGAACAACACCAGAGACAAACACAGCAACAGTTAGACACAGTGGAACAAATCTCAAAAAGTTAGACACAGTGGAACAAAATCTTAAAAAGTTAGACACAATGGAACAACAAAATCTTCAAAAGTTAGACACCACACTTGAACAAACACGTGAAGATTTAACTACTGAGTTACATAACATTGAACGAAATGTCAAAAAGTCTGTAATGACGTAAAAACACAAATTTGTGAGCATTTTCAACCTATTTTTTCGCGGCATGAAAATGCATTACAGAATCACGAAGCAGCCATAAAAGAACTGCAAACCATTGTTCATGAAAATCATGAGACCCTGCAAGCTGAAATTGACTCAGTTGCATTTACTGATTCGGTTACGCAACTTGGAAAAACTCAAGAAAACTTAAAGGACACAGTAGATACTCTGAAAATTGGTTCAGAAAGACACATGGAGGAAATTAGTTCATTATCAGAGAAAGTAGTTGAACTTTCGGATCAGCTAAATAATTTATCTACGAATGATACGAAACCGGTAGTCTTTAATGAGACAGAAGAGTGCGAACAAGTTAGGAAACTGAAACAAAATCTGAATCAAATTAATACGCAACACCAAAGAGAAATCCAGGTAGTACAAGATCAGCTGACACAGGTAATACAAGAATTACGTATTTCAGAGGACACTTGCGCCCCAATACGGGATGAGGGACACAGAAATATGGAACAGCCACAAAATAATAACACAGCGCATTTCGGAAATTATGACAGAAATTGGTAAGGTGCACCGACTTTTGAAATGGAACCGCCGAAACGACGTAACAATGACCGCTATGCGACTCGCCGACATGATGATTTTGACTATAAGCTGTTTATTACTACACGTAAATTCAAAACATTTAAGAATTCTGCCAACGTCATTCATCCACAAGCGTGGCTCCATCAATTTTCTCATTGTTTTCCTCCCAACTGGTCATTGGAGCACAGGTTAGAATTTATGTGTGGCTACTTGGAGAATGAACCAGCTGTAAGAATGCGATCGGTCATTCACGATTGTCACAGTGAAGGAGAATTTTATCATGCCTTCCTCTCAGCGTATTGGTCTCAAGCTCCACAAGACCGAGTAAAACATAGCATCATAATGATGAAACGTTTCGAACAGTCTGAATTTTCCAGTCTTATGAAATATTTTGAAGACATGTTGCATAAGAATCAGTATCTTTCAAACCCATACAGCCCCTCAGAACTCATCCGCATTTGCTTAATCAAATTACCTGCACATTTACGGCATATTATTTTAGCAGGACGTTGCAAAGACGACATTGAAGCTTTTCAGGGACTCTTACAAGAATTAGAAATTGACACTGACAATCGCGGAACGCACAAACAGGAACACAACAATTACAGGTCACATCCGTCGCAATTCCGCGATGAAAGAAATAATAACTGGACACGACAAGTCTATTCTTACAACGCAAATCGTGACCAAAACAGACACCACCCATATGACAACCACTGGCAGAGTAATAATAGTTACAGAGAAAGATCGCATTTCCGTAGTAATGACTATCACAGAGACAATCAGAGAAACAGACAATGTGGGAACCAAAACAATTACTATCAAGGGAGGCAGAATAACTTCAGACGCAACAGTTCGGCGCACAGTTACGATTCAGGGAGAAATTCTCCACCACGTGACGGACAAGGAAGAAACTACGGAATCTACCGACATGACGACAGACGATATATTCGTAACGACAGACCTGAATTGCATCAGAACTGGCGGGATTCAAACATGGCAGGGCCTTCTCGTCAGAGTGAATTTGTAGAAGTTAGGTCTCCTAATCTCAATAACGGCGCGCGCCAACAAAGAGACAGACAATGACTCGCACAGCAGGCAGCCGCGTGCGCCCACTGGCTCCGAGAAAAATAACATAAGACGCTAGCCTTGAGAAAAATTTTAGCATTCTTTACCGATGTATACAACATGATAATTGCTTTGAAGTTGAAACTCTGCGTACTAGGAAGAGTAAAGGTTTACACCACATTTCACATGTAAAACCGTTTATTGAAAGATAATCTGCTTTTTAACTTTGTCTTTGCCATATAACTTTTCACTTTACATTGCTAGTATGCTTTGTCAGACTTAGAATCTGTTAACATACAACAATGTTTGAAGTTAAATATCCAATCAAGAACCAAGAGAACGTATTTAAACAGAAATTACGAATGCATTGTTATAGTGAACAGACGTCACAGTGTTATTGTGTGTGTACATTCTTGCTTGTTAGTTGCACGATTATGTAACGACTATAAGGCTTACATACTTAGAACATTTACCAGTAATGCTAATGAGATTTTAATGCAACATTTTGGTTTACTTGAAAATACATTCTGGATTTAAAGTACTTTCAGTGAGATACCAGATGACACAGTAGTTAGTTTATGTGACAGCTACACGATTTTATCACGACGCTACTAATGAGTGACAATTTACAATGTTGCTTTTGCAGTTTTCTGTTTTATATCTGCACAGTTTTCTGTTTTATTCTGGAAAGTAAAACATGTTTTAGTAGTAACTTTTGTGGTATAGCTACAATGAGACTGCCTTTTCCGTAGCACAACAATACGTTACAGCACAGTACTTTCTTCATCATTGCAATAAGCGTAATAACTAAGATATCTATACGCAAAGCATTTCACTTTTGTCTATCATGAGGTAAGTACATTGACTTCTGCAGAACTTAGCTTTTGGAGGACGACAACTACAACACTTCCACAGAGATTATCTTACAACAAGACGCACAGTTTAGCGCTACAGTACATGTATTTGAGTGATTAATTTTATACTTAAAACATTTATTTTTAAAGGTTTTTGAATTACAAAGAAAGTTTTCCTTGATACATTTTATTCCATTGCAATAATCTGTAACACCTGAGGGTATTATTCATTAATCCTCAGGGGGGTACACGCTTACTTTGTGTACCATGTGTTTGGCAAGCACAAGGAGCCCTAGCTAATATGGTATTTGCTTATACAACTTTACACATCGGTACCATATTTCTCTAACACAGAATTACACAGCTATCTGATTATTTGACAGAGAAACATTCTTTTTACTACGTCAGTGACAGATGTTTATGCAATTACACAGATGGATACCTTCACACTTATGAAACTGTATTTTGTCTGTACTTTGTGAACTGTTCATATTTTTTCAGAACCATTGTGATGCTATGAGAGCTTTGAATGATATATTTGGTATGGGATCATGATTTTAAAGTACGTTTGAGGTAGATGACACTATTGAAATGAGCAGGGAATATTTTTTTTTAGGTTTTGGAGTTATTAGAGGAAGCTACGACAATTTTGAGATTTGGCCAGGTTTTATGATGTTATGATGACGATGTGTATTATGCTGTTGAGGTATGTTTATGATAAATAAGCTGATGCTATATGAGTTATTTGATTATGCTACATATCTGTTATGATGAAATACTGAAGAAGTATCGACGAATATTTATATGTGTAATAAGGTAAGGAGTAATGAATAGTGGTTAGGGACTCTGACTTGTGACAAAGGAGGTTGGAAACCAAGAATCCTACTTTAAGAGTTATGAAATGTGTGTAAATGCGTGAATGTATCACAATGTTATATTCATAAGATTTTGTATCTACACATTTGCAACACAAATTCTCGACCCGTGAAATTTTGTATATGAGACTGCCACTGTAGTGCAAACTGGTGTTGTAAATATTTCAGTAAGAAAGGTAAGTGTCCTTGACGTAATGCATTTTGGGCGCCCATCTGAGAGGTAGTCGTCTGACAAAAGAAAGCCATTAGGTGGAGAAAAAAAAAAAGAGGCCATTATCCTCGCCACTGACATTCCTTTAGAGAAAGCATCGCAAATTCGACACGCTCATTACTTGGAAAGATACTTACATCTGCACACCTGATTATGACAAGCGTCTTTCTACGAGAGTTGAGAGAATTTCTACTAACTTATGAAATGTCACATGACTATTGAATGATATTTTTATGCTTTGCTTTTCATAGTTGCTTATTTAATTGATATCTAGTTTCCAGCTGTGTTGCAGCATTGGTTTTATAAAATAAAATAAAATGCATTTGCTAATGTGAACACTTTCTGTCAACAGATCTATTAAATAATAATTTTGTGATCCACATTCTTCAAAAAAGGAGCACTTGGAAAGGAAAGAACAATAAGAAGGGACTAGTAACAGTAACTGCATACATAATATTCTTTTCAAGTACATGGTAATATTTTTTTTACAATAAGTTGTTGTGGTGCACCACTTTAATTACATAGACACTAAGATGTGACATAGGTATTTGACATGGCCATTTTTAGTGTAATATTTTTTCTGCTTGAGCTTTGTCATGTTTAGGTATAAGTTATTTCATTTTCTGCTGCTGTTTGCCAGGCATAGTGCTACTGAATTTTAATTTGTGTTACTCTGCTAAGCCAGATTTATTTTTCTTGTTTGCTGCACATTGCCTTATATTAGTTGTAATATTGCAATTGCTTTGCTAATTTCTATAATGCTGCTTCCTTTGCAAATCTGCATTTTTTTCATTGCTGTTTGTATTAATTGTTTTATGCTGCGGCATTGCCTCGTCCCTTAGTTTAGCATCTGAGCTCAGTAGATTTAAGTTAGCTTAAGAGGGGTAGACTATATAAGAGAATGAGTTGCAATGAATTGGAAGAAATGCATTGAGAAGTTATATGAAAAAGATTTGGGCCAAAATGAGTATTGTACACTGAGAAATAATTATTTTGAAAGAAATATGAATAGAATACAGAAAGCAGATATAGATAGCACTTTTTGAAATAATGAAGAACGAAGGGAGATCTCCAAGAAGTAAAGAAAGTTTTGTTTGCAAGATACTGCAGTAAAACAAACCCTGTCCTTTCCCTTTCTGTTATTCCGCTGTGTTTGTGTACTCTTGTATATTTATGTTCTTCCTGTCTTTATATGTTTACCTCATAAGACTTATGTTGTAGAATTTTTCTCATACTCAGCTACATGAACTATGATGAGGAATACTGTTATCCTCAAATATAATTTGCATTAATAATATGTTATTTATCTTGTAAAGATGCTTAGACATTATGTATTCTGTTTTGTTTTAATGCTCATGTGCGAAGTTGATGTTTCAAAAGTTATTCTGATCTTTATGTATGTACTTATGTCATAATTCTTGTAACACTGATATGCATGTTTATTTCTATTCTTTTGTAAACCCTGTTTTACTACAAATGTTATCTGCACTATTATTTTCTTTAATGATGTATTTTGTACCTTTGTTACTGTTTTCTTATATTATAAAATTGTAATTGACACCAGTTCATCAAATTAAGTAACTTGTAAGTTACATTTCACTGCACACGTTTCTGTTGGTCCTAGTATATGGACAATATGTGAGAAGTAGGACTGATAGTGTTTGCACGTGTGTTAATAATTCAGCAAGGGACTGGATAACAGGATTGCTGGTTCTAAGGACAATTCCAAAAACTTTGTGAATGCACAAGTGGTGGTTATGGACTTGCTATATTGTCCGCAAGACTCTTCAATGGTGATTGTGTACCTGCACAGTCACAGCAGATGGCTGCTGGCCATCTCTACAAGGACTACAGTGAGTCTACACCTTTGATGATTCATCAGTACCATTATTTCTACAAGGACTGCAGAGGGTCTGCACCTTTGGTGGCCCACCAATACCATACTCTCTACCAAGACTATAGAGGGTTTGCTCTGTGATGACCTACCTACTAATATTCTTCAAAACTTCGAATGACTCTGCTGTGGGTTTGCTCTGTTGTGGCCCATTATCTGTGAGCATGTCAAGAGTCAGCACTGTCTTTCTGTTGGAAGGACAACACTACTTCTTCAAGACTGCATGGAAATCCACTACTTCCGTGTGCATTTTCATTTACTGCTCATACTTTGAGAAAAACACTGCAATGTTACTGTGATGAATGATCAGGACTGTCTTTATAGACTGTGAGAAAATTTTAGCTTTTGACCAACATTGTATCAATAAGTGTGTGCCTTTGATTTCTTTGTTATTGTAATTATGAAAAATTTTTTCAAATCATTATTGGCCACTGCCCAAAACAATTTGTAAAATTTTTTGTGGGGAGCATGGGGGCTATGTAAGTAGGCTGTTTATGTTTCCTTATTGGCAAAGTTACGTAGTGGTCTGTATGAAAATCACTGGCTTTGCTGTGTGCAGTCTGTGGCTAGTTTGCATTGTTGTCTGCCATTGTAGTGTTGGGCAGCGGCAGCTGGATGTGAACAGCGCGTAGCGTTGCGCAGTTGGAGGTGAGCTGCCAGCAATGGTGGATGTGGAGAGAGAAATGGCGGAGTTTTGATATTTGTAAGAATGGATGTTATGAACCCCTATATATATTATGACTTTTGATGACATTAAGGTAAATACATTGTTTGTTCTCTATTAATATCTTTCATTTGCTAACTATCCCTATCAGTAGTTAATGCCTTCCGTAGTTTGAATCTTTTATTTAGCTGGCAGTAGTGGTGCTCGCTGTATTGCAGTAGTTCGAGTAACCAAGATTTTTGTGAGGTAAGTGATTTGTGAAACGTATAGGTTAATGTTAGTCAGGGCCGTTCTTTTTTAGGGATTTTTGAAAGTCAGATTGCGTTGCGCTAAAAATATTGTATGTCAGTTTAAGCACAGTCATGTATAAATTGTTCAAAGGGGACGTTTCAACTTTACGCTATTCAAGTTCCGTTACAGCTATCTTGACTCGTAATGTTACACTAGGATGGATATATTACTAAATTTGTAGGTGATTTAGGTCTGTTATCTAGAACACAGAGCTGCAACCTCTTGTAGGAACATCGGCTCTAACTTCGAATTGAGACAGCTACAGGTTCGTTATTTCACGCTCCGTCACTTCTGGTATAGAGATCATCAATTGTGTTGGCAGGTCAGTGGCGGCATGCGTATGAACTGATGGTTTCAGTGGGTGAGAGATCTCCAGAACTTCCTGATCTGGTCCATTGTCGAACACCCTCTGTATCAAAGTACGTCAGAACATCTGGGGCAACATGCGATCTCGCGTTACCTTGTTAAAAGGTAACGTCACTGGGACTTCGAAGACAGGGCACAGCCAGCAGCCTAACACTTCAGAAACGTAACGCCTGCAGTCTAAATTACCGCCTGTGCGAACCTAAGGTGATAGAGTAGTGTACCCAGAAGGCATCGCATACCTTCATGCCAGGTGCTGCGACTGGAGGAGGATGACTAATGCAGGCTGCTATCTCCTCGGATCATCCAAACACAAATATGTTCATCGTGGTGCTGTGCACAGCACTGGGACTCGCCTGGAAAGCGTGGCAGCACCACTGTCGGCGTAATTCTCTCTGCTGCTGCGTCAAGGGAACCGTAGCAATGGTCACAGGTTTGCTTGACCCACAGGAGAGGGACACGGGGATATTGAAACAGGTGAACTGGCAGACTCTTTAAATAGACACAAACTGTACCGTAAAAGCCTACTTACAATGTTTCAAGAACCGGATATAAACGGTCACTCTAGGAATATACTACAACCACTTACTTACCGCTCCCACAAGGAAAGTGAGAACAAGATTAGATTAATTACAGCACGCACAGATGCATTTAAGCAGTTATTCTTCCCGTGCTCTATACGTGAATGGAACGGAAATAACCTCTAATAACTGGTAGAATTGGATGTACCCTCTGCATATAGAGTATAGATGTAGATGAATATATAGATGGTAGGTCGCCTAACAGTCAGTAGTGCTCGAGGCGTCGGCACACTGTCCGTACGGATGTACGTGTTGTTGTAAGGGGCTGTCGAGATCCTGCATGGTGCTGAGTATTGAGTATGACCCTCTTGAACCACATACATTCCACATTAGCATGACACTCGTGGGATACCGGCCAACGCGAAGGCTAACGTCGTGGAACGAGTAACCACAGAATCGATAGGACATGGTACCGCCATTCTCAAATCCTGAAACGTGCCGGTAGATGTCTTTGCTTATCATAAGATCTTTACACTGGCAAAAAAACATTCAAACGTGGTTTCGGAATGAGAAACTCACTATGCGACGTTTCCTTACGCCTACTTATTTTGTGCAGATGCTCTGAAATGCTGATCATTAGCAATACCCACGCACTGCATACCGCCTTGATGGTGTTGCAATTTTAATTGCCAACAGTTTGTGCAATGAGTGATCCACCACCACAGCCGTGCGCATTAAAGCGCCACTTCCGGGACTGGGAGGTACGCCAGCTCCGGATTATCGTCGATGGTCGGTGTAGCTGTCATCCTGTTTGTGATTCTCAGGCGGCTTCTCACATCTCACTAGCTAAATGCAGGGCTGCTACCCAAGAACCGCCTCAGTTATACAATTCACAAACATTTACAAAACTTTCGTTCAAATGGTTCAAATGGCTCTGAGCAGTATGGGACTTAACTTCTGAGGTCATCAGTCCCCTACAACTTAGAACTACTTAAACCTAACTAACCTAAGGACATCCATGCCCGTGGCAGGATTCGAACCTGCGACCGTAGTGGTCGCGCGGTTCCAGACTGTAGCGCCTAGAACCGCTCGGCCAGCCTAGCCGGCAAAACTTTCGTTCACATTTATTTGAATGACACTACACGCAGACAGTTTGGGTGCACAAATTCCGTCCGGGGGGACGTGGGGGGAGGGGGGGACGTGGAAGGCGTGCGGGGGGGGGGGGGGGAGGGGGAGGTAATGCGGTGACAACAGGAAAGGTACCCGGCTACCCCTTAAAGGACGGGTGTTTATCCCACGGCCCACGTGTCGCGTGCGGTCCAAAGCAAGTATCAGAGCAGCGGCCGAAGAAGAGAGCGTCTATCACACGATCGTCTAAAAAAAATGAAGCCCAATCGATAAAATTTTCTGTATGTAAACTTACGATAAAGTCAATATTTTTGAATTTGAAACTCCTTCTCTCATTGGTCCATCCCGTTCTTAACCTTGCCGCCCGTGCTATACTTAAACCCCACCGACTCTCGTTCTTATAACCGGACAATCCGTTAAAAGCACTGATCTATAATCTTACGAGTACTTCAATTGCAACTGCGAAACTAAAGATTTAGAGAGATAAAATGCAATTAATTTATGAATATACAATGAAACTCTGTGTTATTTCTGTACAATTGTGCTAAAGAACTTTTTTCGCTGTAGTTCTGATCACTTCAAGTCGACAGAAATTAGAAATCTCCATATGGATTACAGTTACTATCTACGAACTAACAGTACGTAGCGCTGCATTATTGCCAGCGTCTTCGCTTGAACTATGACTGAAGAGAAGAGACCACAAACGAAGGTCAGTAGCTGTCCACAATTTCAACGACGCTTCATAGCTCATAGATCTGTTATGGACAGTAAGGTCCATAAAATAATACAGGATGTCGCGAAATGCTGCTGTCAAGAAAATAAATTGAATAGCGCATTACACACGTTGGTACCGGATCAAAATTCTTGTATTTATGCGATACTCTTTGCAAACAATATAGATGCGTTGCCAGATCTTCAGGTGGAATGCATAGAGTTGCAGTCTGACATCGAACTAAAGGAAAAGTCTGATCATGTTTGTTTGTGAGACTTTCACAAATCATACGTTCCCAGAGAAGAGATATCCCTTGCTGCACAGTAATTCGTTGTATACTGATGAACCAATACATTATGCCCACTGTCACCGCGAGGTTGAATGCCTCCTGGCGATGTAGTGGGCACATGACGCTGTAATAGGTAAGAGGAAGGTAGACGAATGGGCAGTCATTATAGCGAAGATACGCCCTGAAAATGCGGAAATCCACTGATATAAGCAATTTTGACGAAGGGAACATTGTTGTGGCGCTGTGGCTGGAAACGAAGAGCTCTGAAAAGGCGAACTGGTCGTCTGATTGCATAGTGCTGTCGTGGGCACATGTGGAAAATAGTTGAAGGACGGTGAAATAATGAGTAGGCCGTAGGGCAATGGACGACCACGCCTCATCACGAAACGTAGAGATCGGAGAATCCCTCATTCCGTGATCCAGGATAGGCGGCGATCTGTGGCAGATCTGACTACAGAGTACAATGCTGGTGCTGGAGCAAGTGTGTTGAAGCACACCGCTCAAAGGCCGTTGTCGAAAATGAAGCTCCGCGTCACACGATCCCTACGTGTTTCTGTGTTGACTCAACGACATCGTCAGATACGATTGCAATGGGCAATGCATCGCTGAGTTTTCACCGTGGATCAATAGAAATGTGTGACCTGTCGAATGAATCGCATTTTTTGCTACACTAGGTCGGTGACTGGGTCATTACACGCCGTCAGCCAGACGAACGCCTGAACGAAACGTGCATCGGCCCACAAATGCAGAACGGCGAGAACAGAATTAAGCTACGGGGTAGACTGATTTGGGCTTCTGTGGGACATATGGAAGTACTCGGATACACCATGACAGCAGTGAACTTCGTGAACATTACTGCAAACCATCTGCATCCCTTCATGGTTGAAGTATACTGCGATGGCGATGACATCTTCCAGCAGGACAAACCTCCGCGACTTAAGGCCAGAGCCGTGATGCAGTGGTTTGAGGAGCTTCATACTAAAGTCTTAGCCAGCAAATGCCCTGATCTGTACCCAATGGAACACATGTCGGGGGTCAGCTGCGTGCCCACAAACCATGGTCCCGTAATTTGCGGGAATTTAGTGACCTGAATGTAGACATCTGGTGCCACATACTTCTGGAAACCTGTCAAGGCCTTGTAGAATCCATGACAAGCACAGCCGATGCTGTACTTTGTTTCAAAAGTTTACCAAGTCGCTATTAAACAGATGGTCATAATGTTTTGGCTCATCGGTGTATGTGTCATCTTTGTTTCGAAGCATGTGCGCTTGTTAACAGTTATTTTCCAGAGTAAAGCACACAAAGAGTAAAAATAGAACCAAAATCTCAGATGAACACCTTACGAACACCCTGCGAATTGCAACCACTTCAGTCGAACCTGATACTAATATATTCATTCTCCAAATTGAGAGCAAAATGTCACTTTTTTGTCTCAGCAGTTATTGTTACAGTTAAGCATATTATGTGCGGCCCAAAAGTGCTGGTCTTCTTCCACTGTGGCCCAGATAAGCTAAAAGGTTGGACGCCCCTGCCTTAAACTATGTCAAATGCGTTCGTAACCATGCCGACTGTGCTCCGATGCGGGACAAATGCATAAGAAAAAGAAATGTATCCTACCGGCCATAAAAACTGCAACACCAACAAGACGACATGCAGCACTGTACATGCTGACTAACTTTATTTTCATTAACGCTGTCAGTGTTTGACACGCGGCGCGGTCTTTTCCACGACTTTACAACAGCTCTTCGAGCTGAATTCGCAATGTCTTTTTCAAATCAAATGGCTCTAATCATTATGGGACTTAACATCTGAGGTCATCACTCCCCTAGACTTCGAACTACTTAAACCTAACTAACCTAAGGACATTACACACATCCATGCCCGATGCAGCATTCGAATCTGCGACCGTAGCAGCAGCGTTGTTCCGGACTGATGCGCCTAGAACCGCTCGGCCACAGAGGCCGGCAATGTCTCTTTCATTTGCCTCCCCGTATGAATTCACGTACTTGACCTTTCAGCGTAACTTTTTTCACAAGTCTCCTTTTCACTGCTACACGAGAAGCCCCTTTAAGGTAAACGCCAACGGCGGCGCCACCGAGTCGTTTCCATAGAGACGTACAAGATCAAGCCTCAAGAGTAGTCGCAGGAGAGACAAGAGGAGCAGCCGCACCCAGACCGCTTTTACTGTCACGGATCTCTTGTGACCAAATGGAGTGCAGTCACTTTCACGTTCGAAACTTCCGTCAGCACCGCTTAACATACAATCGCGTGTAAGCAGAAGCGCTAAGAATTCAGAGGCTATAACCAATTGTGTATGAAATAGTGTTCATATTTATGGGATATTATCGTGTTCAGAACTGCTTTAAAAATGCAGCGTTATTCCGAATAGAAGCGAAGTTAGTAATGACTTATTTCTTGTCTATAGTTTAGTACTATCTATCACTAAAAGTAGTTGGTGGGTTTTGCTATTTGGGCAGCAAAATAACTGATGACTGCCGAGAGGATATATAACGTAGACTGATATGGCAAGAAAACATTTTTTAAAAGGTGAATTTGTTAAATCTAATGTAATTGTGTTAAGAAGTATTTTCTGGAGGTATTTCTCTGGAGTGTAGCGTTGTGTGCAAGTGAAAAGTGGATAATTAACGGTTCAGGGATGATGAATGGAATGATAGTACGTCACTGACGGCAAGAAGGCCTCACCTGGGTAACTCGGGCCGCCGATTGGCGAGTCTTTCAGTTGACGCCACATTGGGCGACTTGCGTGTCGATGAGGATGAAATGTTTATGATGACACCGTAACAACCAGCCCCCGAGCGGAAAAAAATATCTGATTCAGCCGGGAATCGAACCCAGACCCGCTGCAAGGCAGTCGGACACTCTGAAATTTCAGCTGAGGGGGCGGACAGATCTGAAAAAAAAATTGAAGTTTCGACATGTAACGCTGCAGAAGAATGCTTAAGTGAAGCCTGATATGGTCAGTAAAAATTTGTAATGCCTAGGTTGCAATTTTCGTCACAGTTAAAGTTAGAGAACTAGTTTCGGTTGCTGTCTGCAACCATCTTCAGATCGTTCAAAACATGAAAAGGCAGCGAATAAGCGTTGAAAAGTATCGTTAGCAATAGTCATGCAAGAATATGCGTTCGTAAGTACCGAAACAACAACAATACGTAGTTGAAAACGTCTCTGTAAGCAAGCCATGTTCGTTTTGACGTATCTTATCAGACTGGTGGCGTCCTTCTCATTTTATCGTTCAATTTGTACATATTTTAATAAGATAAGTTATACGCCACGCAGGATCATTCTTGTGAAGTCAGGCTACGGAACAGCTGATAGTTTTTGGAACCGTTGCATATACTGCTCTCGTGGTAATACCTGTTATACTTTTGCAAATATGAGCCTTTGATAGACCTTCTACTCATGCAACTGGTCAATTGCCTATACGACAGTCAACCAGCGAAATTACCGCCTACAAGGTGGCTTGCTCAGGGTGACGTTTTCAGCTGGGTACTGTTATTGTTTTGGTACTTACAAATGCACGTTGTTGTGTGACTGCAGCTAACGACGCTTTCCAATGCTTATTCACCGCCTTTTCATATTTTGACGGATGTGAAGCTGGCTGCAGATAGCAAACGAAACTAGTTATCGAACTTTAAGGGAGACGGTGGCAGTCTTGCACTGATATTTTTGTAAATCCATATCTTTGTCATTTTTTGTTCAATCTCATTGAAATTTTGCACACTTATGTATAGAAATCTAATATGATTTTTTTTAAATTCAGAATTTTTAATAACAATCTAATGCAGTGAGATAATTTTGAATTTTTTGCTGCATTATTATTTTAAGGTACACTTTTTCATAATTTCGAGGCAAATTTGGGAAATTTTCTTAATGGTAAAGTAATCTACACTAATAGGTGTACAATTAAGTGCAGTAATTTTTTGGTAAATTAATGTTATTATTTTCTGTGATATTTTGGATTCGAACATTTTTTACAAGCAAACTTTTCAATATATTATCAACTACAAAACTGTGTATAATATCACGATTAAAATTTTGTTCCACTTAAATATTGCTTCAAAGTAAAAGAATAATTGTGCCAAAGTTCATTGCAATCCTTCCAGTAGTTTCTGATATATGTGTTCCTGAAAGCAGAAAACCTTAAGTTGCAGAAAAATCATTTTAAAGTTTGGATGAAATAAAAGAAAATCTATCATACCTTAGCTAAAACTGCCCATATCCATATTCTATTTCTTCCTCATCATCCTCTACAGCTCTTTTAGCTTCTCTGCTCCTTTGCCTAGCAATTTTTTGTATGTTCTGGACTGAAGTCTCCACCTTCGGGATTCTTTGCTTATCGATGATCTGCAGTATCTGCTCAGTGAAGAGTCCAGATGTAAAGCCCAACTTGCTGAGGATGTGAAGTCTTACCACATTTCCATCATGAAACACTGCTGCAGCTTCCAAAGCAGAAATCTTCACCACCAAACTGGAAACAAACACACTCTTTGGATATCTTTTCCAAATAAAAGCATTGAAACTTTCATTTGGGTTCTGTGTTTTCCCATGCAGACATTTTTCTAGCAGTTCTGGTGAAGCCAGTGCTCTAAAAGTTAGTTTAATGGCCATTGAACCCTCATAAGGAAGGTTATTTTTATGGGTATAAGCTTTCCCACTTTCCTTACTTTTTAAAAATTTGCACCATTCATTAGAACAGAGGCCATGTTGAGATGTGGTGTCTGTCGACAAGTAATGAAACCAAATGGCCCATACTGCTTTCCTCATACTGTCCAAGCTTGTGAGGTTTCTTCTAATTGCAGCACCATAATAGACTTGTAGGCTGTCAATTCTCTTCATTGTTAGTCTGTTTTTACCTCCCAGTGGCTTCCCACCCTCTAGTAGCTTGCCATTATTGTCTGTAACAAGTCTTCGGAGTCGTCCACCCATCCTCTTCTGAATATTGCCTAAGCACTCCAGTTTCTCAATAGTGCAATCTTTTGCATAGGGCTGACTTTCAACTACATTCTTGAAAGCACTAGAGTCTCCATCTTATAATACTGTACGTATGTTACTCCATACTTTTGCAAAGATCTATGGAAAATGAATTTCATACCTGCAGCTTCCATCCCACCACTGGAGCCTGCATAATTTCTGCTACAAACAGCTTTATGGGCTTTTTGCGTTCTGTTTCTTTACCTGAATCAATATATTTCTTGTGCAAGGAACATGCAGAACAATATTTAGACATCACCTCGAAGTCTAATAGTTTTCCAGTGTCGACACTAATGATTGTTGAAACGCCATACAGTGAAGTATGCCCCCTCTTCATCCAGGAACTGTCAAAGGAAACTGCTATATCGTTGCTATTAGTTGCTTCACAATTTTCTTGAATTGCCCCCAAAACTGACATTTTCATGCTCTCTTCACTTACTTCTGCAACTGCATTGAGGAGAGCAGTATTCATTGCACAAAATTTTAGGGGAGGACCAGGCATGTTCATAATACCACATAAAAGGCTTCCACCATCTCTTCCAATCCCTATACATCTTAGTCCATAAGCAAATCTCATATTGGCTTCATATTACTGACCTTTGATGTCTTGAATGGTCTGTCAGCATCAAAGTTTTGACACAAAATGTGCAATGTGCAAACCAAACCTTCTCTCTTTCCATCGTCAACCAAATCCACATTTCCTCCACAAACAGAGCACTTGCAGGCTTTTCCAAGTGCTTATGCCACCATTTCCAGATCCACAATCCTGAAACCTGTATTTCTGTCATGATATGCTTCTTCTGACACAATCCCTGTCGCAAGTTTTATTTTAGATGCATCTGGAGACAAGGTAATGTTTGCATCTGCAGGCCTGACCCTAACCTCAATGTCAGTTTTTCGCTTTATATTGGAAATATGGGAGTTACTATATTTTTAAATACTTTACCAGGCCTAGGCATTGTAAAAAGGGATCAACAGATTCAGCCTTGCACAAAGAATGGCACAATAAATCAAGCATCACTCGAATTCCACTGAACAGCACAAATCTTGTTTACAACACTCCACAGACTTCTATACCACACTGATTGTACCAGAAAATGGCTCCACAGCATTCTTTACAACACTGCTGTTGTGTATACAAAAAATCACAGCCTTGTAAAACTATATTTTCTAGGTTCACAGGCCAAATTCTGCAATAAAATTTTTCCTCCATTTGGTACATTGAAAAGTGGGCTTGGCTCATTACACTGCTTAGGGTTTTAATTTTTTTATACCATTTGTAGTTCGAATTTCAAGGAAAAAATTTGGGATAACAATCTCAATTATATTTACTATCAAATAAGCAAATAAAAATAATTAGTATATTTTTCATTGTTTCTGCCACCGTCTCCCCTTAATTGTGACAGGAAAATTGCGGTCTAAGCATTAAAAGATTTTACTTTTAAATTTTTATTTTTTTATTTAATAGAATGTTGAAGATTAGGTAGGTAGACCGAGTAACTAATGAGTAAGTACTGAATATATCTGAGGGAAAAAGAAATTTATAGCACAACCTGACTAAAAGATGAGATTTGTTGATAGGAGCTGCATCTGACCAGGGTTCAGGCTGAAGACCACTACCATCAGCACCACAATAACAACAACAACAAAGTATGTGTGTAATATATCTCCATGACTTGTAATGGCATTTGGACTTCCTCCAAAGTTTTACTCTCTCTTGGTTGTGGGATGTCTGTGTGATAAGCTGTAGTCAACCAATACTGATGATCCGATGTTATCAGCGGACATTATTGTTCACTCTGAGACCCAGTTCTGCTCCAGCTGTTTTATTAATCAGCTTACCAGCCGGATGGTGGGACACTTGTAGTCAACATGGGTTGCTGTTTATCTAGTAACACAGGCCGTTGATGTTCTGACTGCAACTCTCTGACCCTTTTTGAAATTCTTAATTCTCTGTAGGAATGTAGGTTCGAAGCCAAAATGACGATCGGCGACATCTAAGATTTTAATTTAAAGTTTATTTCTTGAAAGTTACGGTTGAATGGCAACTCTTATTAGATGTTGAAGTGATAAGGGGACCGCACCAACTCGTCACCACCGATTTCGCCCAAATTTATGGTGTGTACAGGACTTGACCGGAAAAGAAAGTGACAGAAGTGAGAATTCCAGATGGTATTTTTGGCACAGGTTGCGAGAGGCATGAGCCATTTGGTGATGAAGACAAACATCACGGAGTTGCACTAGCAGAGCCCATTTGGAACGGAATAACACACGGGTGGCAATCCTTCTTCATCCTGTAATACGTCGTTGTTTGTACTCCACACGACTTAATTAACAGAAAAAATTTGTTCTCCTGTATGTAGGACTTCATTATTTCAGTCAAAACATCTTTGTTGTTTCCCAGAGTCTGACGAAGTAACGAGGTACACTCTTACATGTTTCTGTGTGCCCCTCTACAGTTTTTTTGAATCGTTGGTCCAAAGGAATCAGTACTCTTTTGTAGACATATGTAGACTGTTGGCAATATTTTTCCAGAAAGGGTTACAGCATACTGCCCCATATCTGTGTGATTTAATTTGTTCCTATTGTTGTGGCGACTTCTGCCACCGAATGAATCATTATGGCCAAATATAGTGGATAGACACCAAATGTGGTGGGTGGATGTCAGGATATGACGTGTAAAAACTCGGCCAGAACTTTTCAGATGATTTATTTGCTTACACTACAGTGCTCCGTTCAACTCAGTCTGCGTCACAGGGCCCCACAATGCTGAGGAAGCACCCCCAGCCTGTGCATCGCAACACTGAGTCGTGCCGGCCCTGGCTGGCCCACCGAGTTCCAATTATGTCAGGATGGCTGCTCGGTGTGAGCTGCATTCTTCTCCTCACCAGCTTTGCTGAGATCGCGGCGACGAACAAGTACCCACTATCCGGTATCTGAATCTGTGGCCCTCGCCTCAGGAAGTCTCCGGTGTGTGTCGGGAGCCGCGGTAGCGAGCCGAAGAGTGGCCTGCCACTGGCTGGCTGCGAACCCTGCGTCGGCCTAAGAGGGTCGAACCGACGACCCGCTGTGGCCTGGGGTGCTGGTGCCCCATCTGTTGCTGCGTGTAGCCTGGTGGTGTGATATGCCCCGCCGTCCAGGAGAGCTGGCACACTTGAATGAATCTCGTTAGAAAACGGCACCTATTTATACTTAGCTCTGTGCCTCTGTTTTGCCAAGCGCACCACTTCGCGTCACGTACACATAACACGCTATGTTGGCCAGTGGCCCTCTTCTGCCTGTGACTTGCGCCACGGAAACTGCTGTGTGCGCCCTCTCCGGCAGTTCTACGCCCCTGTGGCCTCTATTTGCCTTCGCAGCTGCTGGTATGTTTAACTTACTGCAATCCGGCCTGCACCTGGCTGTAACTCGTGCTCTGAATATCGCACAAAACTAACTTACCTATCCTAAACGATGGTGCCGCTACAATATCCTGTTATTCACGAGAACCTCATTTGCACCTCGATGGTCAGGACTGGTACTGGCAAACTGGAAAGAGAACGTATGGATGTCGATATTTTATTATACATGACGTTAAAAGGAGTATTTTGATTGACGTTGGCGAATAAGAATCTCGATTTATCTGTCTGACCGCATGCTTTAATTACAAGAAGTCTGCAGAGTCGCCGAGGCCGCGGTAAGTATAAGCTTTTCACTGAAATTTATTTGCAGTCCCAAATTTCCCTTTGCTTTCCCTTTCCAGACCTTTTATGAAAACATTAACAAACACAATATATTGAGCTTTATTTCCGTTTATTTGCAGTGTAAAAAACGTAAAAACTGAAAATAAAAACCGAGGACGAAAGATCCCACATTGGCACACAACCCGAAGACCCTCAGATAGCGGTTCTGTACTCGTTCCGCTGCGCCAACCGCTGCCTGGAAACTACCCAGCCGTAAATGTATTATGCCTCGCCCGACCACTACCAAAAACGCTGCTTTTTCTAAACGCTTGGCCATCTGGAGCTCCCACTTCTGCAGTTGTCATTTCTGGTCAAGCGCTACATATATCATAAATTTGGACGAAATCAGTAATGACGAGTAGGCACGGTCCACAAGTGAGTGGACAAGTAGCAGGGTTTACATTTGCCACAGCATCCACCAAGAAAAAAAATACGCATCAACTGCCTATCAAGCACGTTGCACGGAAAGAGTAATCTTGAAAGTCTATCCAGGTCGACTCAAATTAATCAAATTATAGAAACTAGTACAAGTTCGTCAAAGTTTAATGAAATTCATTTAACGTCTTTGCATGGTTTCGCAATGTGAATAATTTTTAAAATTTGCTCGAACCCCTGTAAAAAATAATAAAGTTCTAAATAGCATTGCTATAACGTTAAAGTTCGAAATTCTCAGTTGACCCATACGCGAAAATAATCAAGTTTCCAAACACTCTAGTAAATTTTTCAGCCTTTGTACTACTTGTCAGTGGAAAACTTACAATGGAAACAACATTTCTAAGGCGTTCGTGGCCGCTTATTGACAAACTGCCTGTTGGCTTCTGTCTCGGGTTCTTCAGACGACGTTGGTTTGATGATGTCTCTGACGTTTCACCAGCACGAGTGGCTGGCATTGTCAAAGCGTCACCCTCTACTACCGGTGGTGAACTGGAGTCGAACTCGAAGCCACAGGTTATTTGTACCTGGCGCGCCAACGTCCCAAAGTTCTTCTGCGGTCTTTACTGTTGCGGTTCTCCCATTACCATCTGCAACTATCGTTCACTGCTCATGGGAATCCAAGAGCCGTACATTTTGAGGCTTTCTTCTTTCTTGGTGAAGCTTTAGTCATGTTAGTATATTTCTATAACTTCTCTGAACAAGCAGATTGTAACGCCTATTTTCGACCTATTTTGTATCTATATCGACATTTTTAACGTCAATTTGAGTGTTTCTTATGTAGAATGCTGTATCTGTCATGGAAATTCTTTCACTATGTATACATATTTCAATTATGTGAATTTTTTGAACGAAAATGTTTAAACTGTGCTTCTGGATTTAAATATCCACTGGAAAAATTGTTATATAATGTACTGTAAATGACTTGTTCCATAGTTAGGGAACACAGTGTTGAATGTAAAAGATCTGGGGAAGCCCCGCAGCTACAGAAGTAGCCTGACCGAGTGGAAAAGGTGTGGTTGGCGCGCAAGTGGCAACTCGTCCTTTGTGATGGGTAAGGAGTATGGGCTGAGCAATGATGAGGTTAACATCTCGCTAGCAGTAGATGGTCATTGTGGCTCATATTCTTGGTGTTTTGAGTCCAGAGGAGCTTAAGAGCAGTCTTCATGGGCCTCGGAGACTAAATTTGGTGATATTATTATCACAGCATGGTTTTTGGCCCTATAAAAATATAATTCCGACGCCAAGAAGATCTCTAACACGACGAGGCCAACAGTACTGCCATGACTGCAATGCTGCCATGTTAACAGCCCCTACAATTATGCCATCAGTGCCACCAGCCTTCCACTAAATTGTTTATATTTGGCACTCTGTAAATGGACAATGTATTTGTGAAATTTGGTTGATTTTAATAATAATCGTGGTGTTGCTAAAAACTATCTTACACCAATGATTATCCCAAATCACAAACCTGAACAGGAATCCTATACTAGTGAATTTAATTCAGTGTCCTGATTTATGATGGAAAGACTTATTCGGCAGCTGTAAAAATAGTTGTGAGTGCTTTCTAATGTGTGGAGTTATAATGTTTAAAGTTCAGTTTTATAGTTCAAGAAATACTCCGCTTTCAGTGCATTTTTGAATCAATCTGCAGTCATTTCCTCAAATAATTTGCTTTACTTGAAAAGCTGCCTGAAATAGTAAAATTGATCTGAAGTGAAAAAGATGATTAATTGTTGCATTTATGCACTTTGGTAGAATTACAAAGTTTTATCAGTGTTTATTTCATGAGAAAGTGTTTGAACTTGATTTTAATGTTGTGCTTCTATTTGCATAGCCAAAGTATATTTTGAGCAGGTTAAAAAACTCGTTATCAAAGAACATTTGTTATTTAAAGAATTATAATTTGTTGTGCTTTGCTTAATTACTAATTATTAATGAGAATATTTACCATTTCTCATACATACTTGTGTAGTCTTGTTAATGAGCATGGTTCTTAAAACCATTTAAGTTCAAAGGCCCTCATGTACTAGGCTAGTTAGTTAATGAAGCAAAGCAAACGATCCTTTCAGAGCCAGTGTAGTTAGATTTTCATTCTGTTTAATTGCCTCGAACCGAGTTTCAGAAAGAAATATTGACTGTGTTAGCTATTCTAATTCAAGTTGGTTAATGCACAGGCATACAGACCCAGTACTAAGCAATGATGTTATAGAGTATGATCATTAGCAGAGACCCTGATTTGAGTCAGAATTATTTCATGCTCTTCCCTGTTAAGTGTTACTACTAGTTTCATCTGTGTTGGCGATTGGATGTATAAACTGTTGCATCTAGTTTATTTAAGGTAAGCGTTGTTCCGAGGCATATGTTACTGTTTGCTATCGTATTGGCAGTTTGTTTGACTTTCAAGTTAGTAGTACAATTATCTGCAAGATTAGGTTACTGTGTTATAGTGTGAACAGATATAAAGAAAGAGTTCTGAGTGTGTATGTGTGTCAAGGAAGGTTAGGTTAGCCTTAGCACTGCCTTCTGCTATGTTATATTGCTTGACACAAGAACGCCTAATTAGGCTGTCGACCGATATTAATACGTAATGTTACAACTTCCTTTTTGTTCTGTTCCCATTAGGTTATTTCACGCTCACAACTCTCTCAAAAATTCCTCGCAGAGGTTTAACGTTAGCATCGATTGCCGTTTAAGATGGTCGTTGTTACCGTTACAAAGTGTGATAGCTCTTCGCTACGGCCAGAACTTCCGTGTCGGCGAATTTTACTATGTGATCGGTCTCACAGAGCACGTGTTCCACCACGGCCGATTCCTCCACCTGCCCCATCATATAGAGCCGTTTACGTTCGGTGACCCTGGTGTTGACTGATCGTCCACTCATTCCAACGTAGACATTGCCACATATGCGTTGTATGCGGTATATTTCCGACATTACAAAAGGGTCTCTTCCGCCAGTGTGATACACTCTTTGATCTTCTTCGTCGGTTTACGGTCTTTAGGTCATGTTTGCACAATATACTGCTGATACTGTCCGTCACTCTGGGACTGTATAACAGAAAGACCGTACCCTAAATTTCTTCATCCGATGGTTCATTTCGTCGAATGTTTGATCCTACGATACTTCTAATGTAACTGGTGGAGGATCCATTGCTTCTCAGAACAGTTTTAGGTATTGCGCCTCGCTTCTGAGGTGCTGCGGTTCACAGTTTCGTCTCGCGCGCGTTACGAGCGTGTGAATCGTGCTTCTTTTTTTGACTCGGTTGGTGATTTGACAGTTTGTGCAGGTCTCGGTTTCTCACAATCTTGTAGCCGATACGTCTAGAGAGGGTAGCCGCTGAACCTTTTCTATCTCCATGGTAAATGTTGTGTTGGCATGGAGACTATTCAGGCGTCTTAGGAAGTCATCGATCAGTTCCTCACCATGACTCCACAAAACGAAGGTATCACCAACTTATCTGTACCATACCTTAGGTATACAAGGCACCAAGTCCAGTGTCCGCGCTTCGATATGGTCCAGAAGAAGTTGGCTGCCATTGGACTAAATGGGCTATCAATGGCGACGCCTTCCAGCTGTTAGTAGAAGTTGCCATTCCACAGGAAACAGCTCTTGGCGAGACATGCATGAGCTTGGTGATTTCTTGTGGGAAAATGAAACCTATATACTCCAGACAATCACTGAGTGGCACTTTGGTAGGCAAAGAAACCATATCAAAGCTGACCAGGATATTGTTTGGTCCAAGTTTTAGTATCTTCAGTCAAATGTCCCAAGTCCTTTATGCATGTACTGGTCTTTCCCACGTGCGGCTAAAGCAGAGAGGCCAAGTGTGTCGCCAGTTCATAAGCTGGTGAGCCATGAGCGTTTACAATCGGTCTTAATGGAACATTATCGTTATGGGTCATTAGTAATTCATACAG
This sequence comes from Schistocerca piceifrons, assembly GCF_021461385.2. Taxonomy (NCBI): domain Eukaryota; kingdom Metazoa; phylum Arthropoda; class Insecta; order Orthoptera; family Acrididae; genus Schistocerca; species Schistocerca piceifrons. The sequence goes on along the minus strand of NC_060138.1, from coordinate 407,877,582 downwards.
ACAAGGTGGTAGGGTTCCTCTCTATGCCCGCCGAGAGAGAAGCTTTCATCAACCAGTTCGAACCCCGTGTGCTCCACTACGTTAGATCTGTTTTTAATTTTCGGTACGTCGTTGGCTCTAATAAGTCCCCGATCTTTTGCTCATAATCTTCGGTCTTCGTTACAACGGTCCCATTTCCATTTTTGCCAAGACCAATGTACTCTTGTCTGCATTAAGACTCTCTATAAATTGTAACTCTTCTTTTTTCAGGTTGCTAGCTGATGGTTTTGTTCGGCTCAATATCCTGGCGGTTTCAGTGCGTATTATTTCAGCTCTTGCACAAGGAAGGGCCCGAACGGCCTCATCGATGTTAGCAATGATATCGTACGTAGATCTTGGGATGATAGAAAAATTCCATCTTTTTTGAAGGACAGACTCTTTCTCTTTGGTCAATGGTCGTTCACAGAGGTTGACCGCTGTGACATGACGGAAATCGACTTCTCAACCTGCTTCCCGCATCTTACAAACTTTTTCTTCTGTCACTCGGTGCAGTGGTCTTCTTTATGTATGCTTCCATGAATGATGCTGTCGATCTTGTCGCAGTCGTCTTCATGCATGCTACCAGCTTAGTTGATAGTATTCCACCAGTTACATAGGGAGCGTCACGGAATCAAACACTCGGCGAAGTGACACATCGTAAGAAGGAATTTCGGGTACGGCCTTCATGCCATAGATTCGCCGAATAACGGGCAGAATCGGCCGTGTATTGCGCAAACATGGCGTAAAAATGATTTATAAATCGACAAAGAAGATCAAATAGTATCTCACGTCGGCAAAGGAGAAAAGGGATCCACCTACAATGTCGGGAATACACCGCATACCGTGTACACGTGCAAGAGTCTATGTTGGAATGACTGGACGATCAGTCAATAACAGGAGCACTGAACATAAGCGGCATTGCAGGTTGGGACACGTGGGGAAATCGGCCATGGCGGGGCACGCGCTGTGTGAGACCGACCACATAATAAAAATCGCTGACACGGAAGTTCTTGCTGTAGAGAAGAACTTTCACATCCGCTCGTTCAGGGAAGATATAGATATTACAAACATGACAATAGCTTCAACAAGGAAAAGCAAAGCTTCAAGGTGAACGGATCCTGGATTCCCGTGCACAGTGGACGACAGTTGCAGGTAGCAATGGGAGAACCAGAGCGGTAATGAGCACGGAAAAACCTTCGGACGTTGGCGCGCTGGGTACATATAGCCTGCAGCCGTGAGTTCAACTCCGCCAGCAGCAATAGAGGGCGAAGCTTTGACAATGCCAGCCACTCGTGTTGACGAAACGTCAAAAAAAATCTTCAAACGAAAGTCGGCCGAAGAGCCCGAGGGAGAAACCAATAGACAATTTGTTATAAGGGACAGGCAAATGTAAACGAGACTGTTGGAACATAGTGAGTGAGCTGTTTACTATTTCAAAAGTAATCTCCATAAGGTTTAATACATTTATCCCATTGTGAGACAAGAAGGTCGTTGCCGTCATGAAAATATGTTTGCGGAGCCAACAGAACCGTGATTGTATCCAGGCATGCACTTCTTCGTCCGAAGCAAACCGACAAACCGACGGCCACCAACGCCTTTCTTCAGAGCCCAAAACTGTGGGAATCGCATGTGCAGGGATAGGGACTGTACGGAGGCTTGCAAGGGCTTCCCAACGAAACTTCTGCAGCGTAGTCGAAACAACCTGGGGAACAGGTGGATAGTCATTATTCTGCAGCAGAATGGTACTGTCGTTTAAAGTTCCTGGGCGTTGGGACACGATAGTACGCTTCAGTTTTTACAAAGTGTCCACGTTCCGTCGTTCGTTGATTGTGGTGTCGTGTTCCCGAAAGACAATGAGCAAGGGGGCCTTGAAGTCCAAGGAGAGGGTCATTATGACTTTCTTGGAGATGACGTGCGTGTTGTCGTGGAGGAACCCTTGGAACAAGAGGATATTTGGCGAATGGACTGGCCCGCCAGAGGGAGACACATACTGCAGCATCTCCACATGCAGCAATGACCATCCAGCAGTTGTCAGCCACACTTGTGGAGGAATGGAACGCTCTACCACAAGAGCTCCTTACCAACCACGTGGCCAGCTTGGGAGCATGTTGCAGAGTAGGCATTAGCGTTTGTGGAGATCACACACCAAGTTAAGAACCATGTACCTCATTTTGTAAATCCAAAGGATCATCGCAAATTGCAGTGACTTCAGTGTAATTATTGCCTTCGAATAAAAGTGTCATTTCTGTTCGCTTCATTCCTTATTTCTTTCAGTTGCCTTCTGTACTATACTGTAGCAGTTCTTTTTATATATGATCCAACCTTCATCGAACTATGTTGCTTGGAAGTGTGTAGTGTTTCGAGAATTTCCGCGTAAATTCTAGAACCACTCAGACTTCCACCGCCTCGAACACACGATATTTTAGTTGTGAGTGAGAAAAAGGAACCCTATCTACTGCGCGTCAAAAAAAAAAAAAATGGTTCTGAGCACTATGGGACTTAACATCTGAGGTCATCAGTCCCCTAGACTTAGAACTACTTAAACCTAACTAACCTAAGGACTAACCTAAGGATATCACACACATCCATGCCCGAGACAGGATTCGAACCTGCGACTGTAGCAGCAGCGCGGTTCCGGACTGAAGCGCCTAGAACCGCTCGGCCACAGCGGCCGGCTACTGCGCGTCACCTGTCTGTGTGTGCAGGTGCGAAATCAGTCGCGAGTGAAAGGTCGACTTGGCGGTTGAACGGCACCCACAAATACCAGTCGGTCGGTCCATGGAAGTAGTAATGAAAGCACACGGCAGCACTAAGGAACTTCTGTGTTATTCTGTGCTGTTTTGTAACTGTGGCTATTGTTAGTGGCAAAAGAACATTTTAATTGAGAAGTCTTTTAAGTAACTCTTAATTTGGCCTTGCAAGAGGCAAGACATGTGTATGATTGCTGTATAATAGAGTCGTGGTTAGCAAGCCAACTCTGTTGTAAATGTAACTTAATTGTTTCTAATGTGAGACGACACGGGTGACTTACAAGAACTCAATTGTTTATGTGAGAAGTGTGAATTTTGTCTTTGTTGAAGTTCAAATATACCGTTAGTTGTTGAAAAGTATTCTTCGAGTGCCTCATTATTTTACAAAGAGAGAGAGGGTCTTAAAGGTTCCTGTGACTAGCATCATTCTTCGGAGAAGTTTGTAGAGATTCCAGAAGCCGGCTATCCAGAGAAGAAGATAGGCTGCGCATTCCCAAGTAAGTCAACTCGTGTAAGAGAAGTGTGGAGTTTGCACATACACTTCACACACTCTTAGTCGTCAAAAACGTTAGAAGTGATAGATCATGCGAAAGTTACTTTCGTCCTTAAATTTTGATCACCTGTTTATAATTCTTTTTCTGTGTATTGGAAAGAAATGACGAAGAACACTTCACACCATAACAAGTTTGGAACTAGATCAAGTAGTATCAAGATAACTGATGCCATACACAGTCCCGTCGTCAGGAGAAGGGGTCCCACAAACATCTGCGCTGTTGAACCAAATGTAAGCAAGCACACAATTCAAGTACCATTATAATTATTATCTTGAATGTCATATCTAGTGCTCAAAATGTTGACCTTGAGCAGTGATATGCGCTGCAAAGCGATTCCGGACGGACAATACTGCGCATCGAAATTAATCTAAATTTATGGCAACGAAGTCACGAGTTACAGGGCATTGCATGTCTTCGGAAGTTGTCAGTGTTTCCTTGTAAACCTCTTTTTAAATTGTCGCAACAGACAAAAGCCCAAAGGCACTAAATCTTGTGAGCGTGCACACCATTTCGTGTCTTCGAAATGACCGACCCAACTGCAACAACCCCCTAATCGGACTGCTGGACTGTGATATAATTGATCGTGATCTCGTATGTCTAATGAAATTTTACAGTGAGTATTGTTATTGTTACCGTCGGAAAATGATATCGGTTAGTAGGACGCAGCGTTGCCAACCATACGATAAATTATCGCGATATACGATAATTACAACGTGAACACGATATACGATTGCTGATAATTGCGGAATCTACGATAATTTTTGTGAAGATTTAAAATGAAAATAAATTGATACTTGTAGTAGTTTCATACGCTAATAATCTGTTTTCATATATTTAAGTCCATACTCCATTCAATATAAGCAATTTCCTCTTTTTCTCTCGTCCACTCCCCGCAACAGTCCAACGACTCTTAACACTGTATATTCGCTTCCGGGGAATACCCTTACCGCCTAAAAAATATTGTTTCACAACAATATGGGCTATTGGGGCTAGGCCATCGTCATCAGTTGCTGGTGAAATTGGGACTTGAATGCACGGGTAGCTGTCTTTGTGCTTTTAAAAGAATATTCATTTTTTGTTCTTAAGGGAAATTAAAGTGTGGTGTTCTTTAAATAAATACTGTAGTAGTGTATTCAAATATAAATAATGGAAACTGACAACAGTGATGTAGATTCTCCCCGGACCCCACAGAAGAAATTGAGGCTGCATGGTGAGTTCAAAATAAAACGTTTGAAACAAAAGTTCACAAAGGAATGGTTGACTGATTTATCTTTCAAGGATTGGCTACAACCTGTTAGTGATGATGCATATAAAGCTCGGTGTAAAGTTCGTAGATGTGAATTCAGGGCTGAGTTGACTGTAGTGAAAAATCACGCTAACGGGAAAAAACACTTAAGTAACGTAAAATGTGTCGGGCCTCTACAAAAGAAACTTTACTTTTCATCACAATCAAAATCGTCTGATACATTTGATAAGCAGGGCAAGAGGGCTGAAATATTGGCAGAACATAACATCTCTATTAATACAGCCAATCACTTAACAGATGTAATTAAAAGTGCTTTACCCGATTCTAAAATAGTTGAGAACTTGCAGTTGGGTAGAACAAAAGCCACAAGGGTGATAAAGAATGTCATAGGTAAATGTCATTTGGATTAACTGAATGAAGTTTTACGGAGACAAAAGTTCAGTTTCATAATTGATGAATCTACCGACATTTCCGCTACGAAAAATTTGTGTATTTGTGTGCGGTATTTTGATGAAGATAGTTCCAAAATACATACTAAATTTTGGCAGTTGTTACAGCTATCTGACGAGAAAAATGCAGAGGCCGCTCATGAAGGTGCCACTGCTAATCGTTTGTACGATCTCGTACGTAAAGCCTTGTCAGTACACAATATTCCACCAGAAAATTTAATAGGATTTGCTTCGGATGGGTGCAACACAATGATGGGGAAAGATGATTCTGTTGCTAGTCGAATAATTAGAGATTCTCCTGGTATTTTTATACAGAAACGTATATGTCATTCATTGCACCTATGTGCAAGTGAGGCTTGCAAACAATTACCAAGACTATGTGAAGACACGGCTAGGGATACATATTCATTCTTTAAGCGTAGTTCAAAAAGAATAGCCCAGTTTGTGGAATTCCAACTGTTTTGTAGTGTCGAACCTCACAAGATACTGCATCCATCTCAAACAAGATGGTTATCTTTGTTAACTGTTGTTTCACGTATTCTGGAACAATGGAATGCATTGCAATTATTTTTCACTTGCAAGTGGGAAGAAGAAAGACTGTATGCAGCTGAACAGTTAGCAAAGGCATTCAGGGACAACTTTGTACGTGTATTTTTTATAGTTCTCGAGTGGATTCTACTGAAATTTGTCTCTCTGAATCAATATTTTCAAAGCGAGAAATTAATAATTTGCTCTTTGTATGATAGAATGTGCAAAACGCACAAAGAAATCCTTCTTTGCTATATGTCTCCTGATTATATCAATAAAACTGATTTGACAGACATAGATCCAGCAAACCCAGCTCAACTTGTGCCTTATACGCAAATGTATTTGGGTGTAGGCGTAATGGATTTCATGAGCTAATCTGACTGATTTCTACTACAGAGTGCAACAGTTTCTTATAGTATCTTGTGAGATAAAAAAGCGGTATGATTTCAACAATTCTGTTGAGTTGGTTAACACCAGAAACAGCATTGTCAAAAAGTGCTGCAAGGCCGTCAACGCTTGTTCCACTTATAAAGTCGGTTCAGAGGATTTCTCCAAAAGACAAAAGGCTTATGAAAATGATTGATGATCAGTGGAGAGCATTGCCACATGCAGAATTTCCCGAAAATCTACGGTCTAAAGAGGTGAACGAATTTTGGGTGTTCATAAAGAACGCTAGGGACCTTCATGGCAACCAAGAGTTCCTCCAAATAGGAATCTTTGTGCTAAATATATTAGTTTTACCATATTCTAGTGTTGATTGTGAGCGGGTCTTTTCAAAAATGAATCTAGTGAAGACACCATTGAGAAATAAGTTACATTCGGGTACAGTCAGCGCAGTAATGCTCACTTCCCAGCGTGTGAGGAATTGTGTACAGTTCGAACCAACCAGTGCAATGATTGCATCAAATGAACACGTCGAACATTTATGCTAAGAAGAAGGAATCTCATCGGGATAGTGACGCCGATTTCGCCGATGTGGAGTTCGACAACGATGCTTATTAGGGTGAGTTTAATTATATTATTTTTAATTATATTACGTACACACTGCTACTTTTCGATCGGGGTTAGGGAATTTTCCTTGCATAAAATCAGTGATGCTTTGGACACTTCCGAGTTTATCTGGTTCTGAAAGTATTTTTAGTACTTAGCATCGCGATTAGAGACGTTTTGGTTCGTAATTAGGAGGTTTTATGGATAAAAATTTTAAAAGCTGAGAAGACTTTGCCATTCGCGATTGAAAACAAATATTGTGTACGTCATATTATCAGCATTATTGTTTTTGTTTTTTTAAAATTGTCAATATACGATAAAATGCCATAATTTTATCTTCTGGGGTTGGCAACGCTGGTAGGACGAAAGTGTACAACAGATCCTTCTGAAAAAAGAATCTATTCTAAAACTAAGATAAATACTGCTACTAATTTGAAATGCGTGGAATATAGTGCAATGGATCACGAGCCACACAGAGGAAAAAGGATAGCACGTAATATTTTTAATACAAAAAATACTGTTAGAAAAAAAGGAAAAAAGGGATTAGTAAATGGCCGCCAGCCCACTATGTCAGTGAGTCTCCAGAATCTTATGAAAGGCACTGGGAAAGAAAATCAAGCAAATAATCAATGGATTGGCAACAGAAGGTTGTCACACTTTCCACAAAAGCACTGAATTCGGAGTTACTTAATGTGAAATATTAAATTTTGAAAGCAAAGTTAAATGAAGTTACTGGTTAAATAAATGAATGGCTGTAAATGAAACTTTGTTACGTACAAAACTGACTTTCGGTAACCTCAGCGTAATGTAATGCAAAATTTGGAAACGAGCAAGCAATTTAATCTTAATTATTGAAAGATTGAATTGAATTTAATCAAATGAGCAGCTGAATTTATTTTTAACGTAAGAGTAATAAAGTATTTACCAAGCCAGCAGAAGTCACACGCTAAGCTAAATACAAAATAAATGAAACTGTGCACTCTTGATTTGTGCTGTATCTTTAGTTACCGTATTAGTTTTGCCAGTGAAATTTACGTTGCTTTAAGTGAATGAAGTTAATACTCAAAACTGCAAATTCTTTAAGCCTCTCTTATGCAATACAAGAATGAACTGTTGAGGCAGCAAAATTTAGACTGAAACTGGTCATTACCAAACCAACAACACTAGCAGTAAGTATTTAATCAATTTCCACATTTTTACGACACTCGGTGATTGCACGGAAAGGAAAGGGGCTCCGCTTGGTAATAATGTCCGAGGACAATGACAACAAAGGTGCCCTATAAGTTTTAACTATTGCAGGTTATTATTCAAGAAAATTATTAAAGTTTTTGAAAGGAATACTATTGGGTAATGCCCGTACGATATTAGTAGAAGTCTGTCACTTTAACAGCCTTACGATGTTGTAGCTGTGCGGACGACAGAGAATGTAGCCGATGACAGTGCTCAACTGCTGCTGTTTGCGAACCACGAGTCGTTTCCAGAGCCACGGATAATTATGAGACAAGCAACAGAATTGCAGCTTCCTCCGCCGTGCTCTCAACACTCACGGGTTAACGAAGTAGTACACCTACATCGGCGCAATCATAGCTGCACACCAAGACTGCGGGAGTGCCCAACAAACACTTCCGCACATTTTCATGTCTCTATCTGCTCTGCTTCCTCTCTGCTGGCAGCTCGACAGAGACATACGCAAAGATAAATAACGGCAAGCCGCGCGGCTCCCCCCGTCGGCGGTTCGAGTCCTCCCTCGGGCATGGGTGTGTATATTGTCCTTAGAGTAAGTTAGTTTAAGTTCGATTAAGTAGTATGTAAGCTTAGGGACGGTTAAAGCAGGCGCAAACATGGTAATTGGATGTCTCTATAGGCCCCCTGGCTCAGCAGCTGTTGTGGCAGCGCACCTGAAGAAAAATTTGGAAAATATTTCGAGTAGATTTCCCCACCATGTTATAGTTCTGGGTGGAAATTTTAATCTGCCGGATATAGACTGGGAGACTCAAACGTTTATAACGGGTGGCAGGGACAAAGAATCCAGTAAAATTGTTTTAAGTGCATTATCTGAAAACTACCTTGAGCAGTTATACAGAGAACCGACTCGTGGCGATAACATATTAGACCTTATGGTGACAAACAGACCCGAACTATTGGAAGCAGTTAACGCAGAACAGGGAATCAGCGATCATAAAGCGGTTACTGCATCGATGATGCCGTAAATAGAAATATTAAAAACGGTAGAAACATTTTTCTGTTTAGCAAAAGTGACAAAAAGCAGATTTCAGAGTACTTGACGGCTCAACAGAAAAGTTCTGTCTCAAGTACAGATGGTATTGAGGATCAGTGGACAAAGTTCAAAACCATTGTACAATATACATTAGATGAGTATGTGCCAAGCAAGATCGTAAGAGGAGGAAAAGAGCCACCGTGGTACAACAACCGAGTTAGAAAACTGCTGCGAAAGCAAAGGGAACTTCACAGCAAACATAAACATAGCCAAAGCCTTGCAGACAAACAAAAATTACGCGAAGCGAAATGTAGTGCGAGAACGGCTATGCGAGAGGTGTTAAATGAATCCGAAAGTAAAGTTCTATGTACGGGCTTGGCAGAAAATCCTAAGGAATTTTGGTCTTATCAAAGCGGTAGGTGGATCAAAACAAAATGTACAGACACTCTGTGGCCAAAATGGTACTGAAACAGAAGATGACAGACTAAACGCCGAAACACTAAATGTCTTCTTCCAAAGCTGTTTTACAGAGGAAGACTGCATTGTAGTTCCTTCTCTAGATTGTCGCACAGATGCCAAAATGGTAGATATCGAAAGAGATGACATAGGGATAGAAAAACAATTAAAATCGCTCAAAAGAGGAAAGGCCGCTGGACCTGATGGGATACCAGTTCGATTTTACACAGAGTACGCGAAGGAATTTGCCCCCCCCCCCCCCCCCCCCCTTCTTGCAGTGGTGTACCGTTGGTCTCTAGAAGAGCGTAGCGTTCCAAAGGATTGGAAAAGGGCACAGGTCATCCCAGTTTTCAAGAAGGGACGTCGAACAGATGTGCAGAACTATCGACCTATATCTCTAACGTCATCAGTTGTAGAATTTTGGAACACGTATTATGTCCGAGTATAATGATTTTTCTGGAGACTAGAAATCTACTCTGTAGAAATCAGCATGGGTTTCGAAAAAGACGATCGTGTGAAACCCAGCTCGCGCTATTCGTCCACGAGACTCAGAGGGCCATAGACACGGGTTCCCAGGTAGATGCCATGTTTCTTGACTTCCGCAAGGCGTTCGATACAGTTCCGCACAGTCGTTTAATAAACAAAGTAAGAGCATATGGACTATCAGACCAATTGTGTGATTTGATTCAAGAGTTCCTAGATAACGGAACGCAGCATGTCATTCTCGATGGAGAGAGGTCTTCCGAAGTAAGAGTGATTTCAGGTGTGCCGCAGAGGACTGTCGTAGGACCGTTGCTATTCACAATATACAATAAATGACCTTGTGGATAACATCGGAAGTTCATTGAGGCTTTTTGCGGATGATGCTGCAGTATATCGAGAGGTTGTAACAATGGAAAATTGTACTGAAATGCAGGAGGATCTGCAACGAATTGACGCAAGGTGCAGGGAATGGCAATTGAATCTCAATGTAGACAGGTGTAATGTGCTGCGAATACACAGAAAGAAAGATCCTTCATCATTTAGCTACAATATAGCAGGTCAGCAACTGGAAGCAGTTAATTCCATAAATTATCTGGGGGTAGGCATTAGGAGTGATTTAAAATGGAATGATCATATAAAGTTAACCGTCGGTATAGCGGATGCCAGACTGAGATTCATTGGAAGAATCCTAAAGATATGCTATCCGAAAACAAAGGAAGTAGGTTACAGTACACTTGTTCGCCTACTGCTTGAATATTGCTCACCGGTGTGGGATCCGTGCCAGATAGGGTTGACAGAAGAGATAGAGAAGATCCAGCGGAGAGCAGCGCGCTTCGTTGCAGGGTCATTTAGTAATCGCGAAAGCGTTACGGAGATGATAGATAAACTCCAGTGGAAGACTCTGCAGGAGAGACGCTCAGTAGCTCGGTACGGGCTTTTGTTGATGTTTCGAGCACATACCTTCACCGAGGAGTCAAGCAGTATATTGCTCCCTCCTACGTATATCTCGCGAAGAGGGGGATAAAATCAGAGTGATTAGAGCCCACACAGAGCCATACCGACAACCCTTCTTTCCACTAACAATACGAGACTGGAATAGAAGGGAGAACCGACAGAGGTACTCAAAGTACACTCCGCCACGCACCGTCGGGTGGCTTGCGGAGTATGGATGTAGATGATCTCAGCGGTTTGGTCCCATAAGACCTTGTCACAAATTTGCAAAATTTCCAAAATAACGGCAAAGCTACTGCCATTTCGTCGTTGTTATCGATACATTTAAATAAAGTTTCCTTGGCTATTACCCAGCAATTTACATTATACCTACAATCAATTACATACATTCACAAATAAATACACTATTATATCCATTACATATTAAATATAGCTTAAATATAGCTTTCAGATTCACAGTAGCAGTACAGTACAAGTTATCAATGGATATTACAAGGTGAAAATTTTTGAACGGCGCGGAAGATATTTTATTTGTATTTTCGATGTTACGCTATGATTTCCAAGTGTTCTGTTAAGAAGGTTTGCAATTATACGAGCGGAAGGGGCGAAGCACCCATTGGTAGCAAATGGACTGTCTTAAGTTAATGTGGCTGTCTTCCTCTAACTGCGCCAGCATCAGTAGAATGCGATCCTTCAAAAGCCCGCGTTACACTTTGACGGCCCAAGGTAATTGATTATCTAATTCTCTGAGCCAGCGAGGATTTTTAGTAGAACATTTCGAGTTAAATTTGCCCATTATCTGTAAACGATGCTTCATGCGTTAACAAATTCCTGCACATAAACAATTCATCACTCTACAGTTTTCGTCGATGCTATTCGGATAGATGTAACCGATTTTGAGACTCATTACCTTGAAGTCGTTGATGCAGCAAAATGTGAAAAACTCCGCCCGAACAGGCCTTGGAAGGCCCAAAGGTACTGACCGGCCGCCGTGTCGTCCTCAGACCACAGGCGTCACTGGTTGCGGATATGGAGGGGCATGTGGTCAGCACACCGCTCTACCAGCCGTAAGTCAGTTTACGAGACCGGAGCCGGTATTTCTCAATCAAATAGCCTCACAAGGGCTGAGTGCACCCCACCTACCAACAGCGCTCGGCAGACCGGATGGTCACTCATCCAAGTGCTAGCCCTGCCCGACAGCGCTTAACTTCGGTGATCTGACGGGAACCGGTGTTACCACTGCGGCAAGGCCGTTGGCTGAAATGTGGAAAGGGTGACAGGTATTGGAATATAGCATACGCAGAACACTGCTTTGGCTGATCTCACTTGCACGTTCAAGCTTCATGTGGATTGTGTTTTACTCCCATTACTTTCATCAGTTGACGTTATTATTCACTGGCGTGCTTTATTCTTAACACATCCAATTTCTTGACTTTCCAGTAATGTTTATAAACACAGGCCTTGATAGGGTACCTTTCCGCATTCAACTGTACTGTTGCTTTAACAACTGGAAGACATTTTCCAGAAACGAAAACCACATCCAGTTTTTTCGACTGTCGCATGTACTGTGAAAGTCTGAATGACTTATCGAGTAAGTTTTCTGATTGCTATAACAGCACAGTGCTCACTGATCGTTTCACGTACGCGGGTAAGCAGATGAACCGTTCTAGAGTTACGTGTTTTCTTACATTTGGCGCTGGTTGGCAGAATTTTGTGCGCTTCTTCTTCTGACGGCGGGACGGTGGTTCGCCACTCTGTTACCTTGTTACTATTAGATTACGATCGACACATCTTCTGCCGCTCAAGTCCTCTTCGAGGACTTTTTCCAGTGCCACAGAAAAATTATGTAGTTTCACTTAAATGTTCAAATGTGTGTGAAATCTTATGGGACTTAACTGCTAAGGTCATCAGTCCCTAAGCTTACACACTACTTAACCTAAATTATCCTAAGGACAAACACACACACCCATGCCCGAGGGAGGGCTCGAACCTCCGGCGGGACCAGCCGCACAGTCCATGACAGCAGCGCCTGAGACCGCTCGGTTAATCCCGCGCGGCGTTTCATATAAAAACTGGCCATTATAAACATTAAAATTAGATGCGACATCTGAAAATTCGTCACATTCTCCGCTATCACTTAGCGAAAACCGCATATTGATGTATTTCATACTTCTGAATGTATGTGGGGTCAACTTTGTTGGTTACCCCGTCCTGTACAGAGCCACCTCATTTCACTCTTCCGGGAACATGGCCCATGAATGACCACAAATGGATATTAGAAGATTAAAAGCAAATGTTTCTGAGCTACAGTGCTCATCTATATGTCATTTTGCGCTCTTTTAGGTATTAGTTTCATAGGATTCGTCATCTGCTTGACACTGATGTGGGTAAAACTGCACCGTTTGACCATTATTAAGTTACCACAATAAATTTTCACGCTGCAGTGCTGTATTTGTGACTTGAAACTTCCTGGCAGATCAAAACTGTGTGCACTCGAACTTGGGACCTTTGCTTTTCGCTGGTAAATGTTCTGTCGAGTGAGATATTCAAGCACGACTGGCGACCCGCCCTCACGGCTTTACTTCCACCAGTATCTCATCTCATACCTTCGTAACTACACAGAAATTATCCTGCATACCTCGCGGGACTAGCGCTCCTGAAACGAAGGATGCTGCGGAAAAATGGCTTAGCTACAGCCTAGGGGATTGTTTCCAGAATGAATTTGCAATGGAGTGCAATCCAGAAAACAGTTTTAATCTGCATACTGGTGCGTGGGAATGTCCTATAAGTCTTGCAAATATTTCCCATCTCGCCAACAAAAACTTCTTTCTTATTATGCATACACGCAATCTTGTACGCAACAACGCCCGTCCTTTAGACACTGAAGGTATTCCAAGCTCTTTTACAAACTGCCTGTACGAATATTCACTTATATAGGATCACTAAAATAAAACTTTATTCCCAAGGTAACTGACTAACTTATCCACTGTGTACAGCTATGTAATACGGCATCACAAATGTTACATGACTACTGCACACAATAGCTACCGATAATACAATTTAAATACTCGTATGTGTTCTCTGTACGGCATTCTGCAACCTTTTATTATTCGCGGTATATCCAGATGATCCTAGATCGAGCACGGTACACCAAAATGCCTGTTCCCTCAAAACCATGTGAATTTTTAATATAATTACGAATTATGACGTTATGTAGTCAGTTATTATTTATTATAAAACAGGAATAGAAACATGCATTAACAACTTATTAGACCCTAACTTTAATTCGCTGTAGAAAACAGACTATTGTAATACGATTTTTAAAATTAAATAACTCTGCTAATATCTTCAATGCGATACTTGAGCCTGGTTAGCTGCATGCAGACAGCTGATTCGTGGCGGAATCGTAGACTAAGCAAGCCTCATTTCTCAATCTATGGATTTGAGTCTCTCTCCCTTGGATGTTTCAGTTTGTCATCGTCGAGAAGCTCAGTTCACACATATATGTAGTTGAACACGCTAATAACACATTAACTGCCCCCTCGGAGATGGCTGGGTATTCACTGCTTACTGACATCCAAAATGTATCCAAAACCACCTCGAAAAATTTTGATTTCAATATTCTGTCAAAATGTTTCGAATCCACGAATGAGATCACGAACCACTCAAAATCCCCAACTCTCCCCAAAATATTTTTTTCAGTTCTGTTGCAAGAGTACATAATATTCTTTAACCTTATTATCGTCGGTAAGGAGCCATACAGTTGGGAACATCTCACATGGTCCATTTTCGATTGTCTATATCCACAAATTTAACTTATTAGTATATCATTGAATATTATGCAAACTAGTCATAATATTTTCGTTTCTACCTTAAATTCATGTTTACGAACTTCAAGCACGGTTGAGTAGCTGTGGACCAGCAACTTCTGTTAATCAGTACACCGAAAAACCGATCCAGAGTTGCAAATTGCACTGTTTTTTGTATTCACTCGATGACTAGTTTCTGGCAGAGAACCATTTTCAGATCACTGTGACATAGTAAAAAATGGTGTTTACAGTTATCTGAATGTACAGTAACTGTTCGTTGCACATTTTTGACACGGTCATCTTCGGAAATACCATTTTTGACAATGTTACGATGATTTGAAAATGGGTCTCGGCCCGAAACTAGTCATCGAGTGAATAAAAAAAGTAATATTTGCAACTTTGGACTTGTTCTTCTGTGGATTGAACTGTTCTGTTCAGTTCATTTAAGTGAACGACAACATTGTAAAGATATGCAAATCTAGATACCCATTCATCTGCAAATAAATCCGCCTATATACTCATGCCTCTCAATAGTAAAAAATGCAAGCACTTCACTCCAAGTTCAAACATTCGCGTTAATGGTCTACGTAGAGATAATAATATTACTTTTAATGTAGCAGAAAAGTTGTCTCCTGTGATCCTATTTTTTGAAAGAAAACATTAAAAAGTGGCATGTTTAAAGGCTACGTTTTGATAAGTTCACGGCTTTTACTTCTTCGCAGTGTTGTCAACTCTAAAAAAAAAAAACGAGTCGCTAGATTCAATATCAAAAGTCGCTAGAAAGTCGGTAAAACTGATTTTACTAGGGGTATACTGAAAATTTCGTGCTCTGAATGGTGCAAAAGCCAGTGGAGTGGGGGGGGGGGCGTAATAAAATATTAATAAAAACTGTCTCATACGTAATTGCTATATTGTCTTAATTAAATGACACATCGCTTGCAACAACATACATATAAAATACGCTAACGTTTAATTAAACATGTTATCATACTTGACGCAACACATAAATTGTTGTTTCAGTAACAGTAGTCAAATATACTAGAAATATACAACCATATTTGTAACAAAAGAAAGCAAGAACTCAAATTAGGTTACAAAATATATACATATCGGTATGTGAGCTATTCATCGTCGTCACTCAGAAGATCGAATAACTTTTCTGTTTCATGCTCTGACAGAACTGTAGTTGATGTAGAGGGTTGAACGTCGCTCAAAAGATGATGTTGCAGTTGACTGGTTTTGTCGCAAAAGAATAGTAACTTTTGTTCGTTCCAATAAGCTCCAATACGTCTGACGGTATGTCAAAAGATGCACAACCTTTATTTTGTTTCTTCAGCGGGTCTCTCAACATGATCAAGCATTAATTGCCTTTAACTATAATCTGCTACGTTGTTTAGTTTTTATAATGTTCATAGAACTGAATATTCTTTCCACTTCTGCATTTGAATGCGGTAGGCATAGAACAGTCATTGCTAGCTGTGAAATCAAAGAAAAACGATTCTCCCCTACGGCATTTTTATACTGCAAAACCTCACTCAAAAATCGAACCGTGTTAGTAGTGTTATTCCACCTAATGAAGTTGATATTATGCCATTCTTGCAGCATAGCGTCTATGAAATTGCCACTAAAACCCAATTCTTTTGGCTACATCCGCTACAGCATTATTTTTGTTCACTTTTAGTGTTTCTTCAACATTCGGCATTGACACTTTTTACGGGATCGGAACGTTACTTGGTAGTCTTTGTTGAATTTCCTTTATGAGTTTCAGACTAAACTGAATGCATCTCCTCTTCAAATAAACTTTATTTTCTTCAGACAAACTTGACTCAGACAATTTCTGTTCAAACATAAAGCCAAGGTTCGGATTTGCGTACATACATTCGCTTGGAACTGGTGTTGTCAACAAATCAACAGTTGGAAAAACTATGTATTGTCCGAGTAACTGCATGAGAAATACAAGTGTATCTGGTAATTTAGTGGGGTCATTGTCTTCTCCTTCAAAAGCTTTTATTGCTATTTGTACGTCTTTTAAAGCATGTTTAAGGTAAAACATGTAAAGATGATTTGAGTCGTCACAATACATCTTGTACAAAAGATCGGCAGTGTAACAATTTTCTGGAACCACGGCAAGTGAAAAATGTAGCTTTAGGTGTTCCCACTGCTCCAGAATTCTTCGTATTGCTGGTTCAATTGAAAGCCAACGTGTTGCACAGACTTTCAAAATTTTTAGTGGCTGTTTTCCACAATTTATTGTCTCATAAACCCTTTTTTATTCCTCGTGTCTTTTGGGTGAAATGGAGAACCAATTGTAGGTTTCCCGTACAAGAAACTCTATGTTTCTAGGTATGGTATTCACTGAGGCGTCCGAAACTGCAAGCTGAAGAGAGTGACAAATGCAACGGCTCAATACCAAATGCTTCAAACCATATTCTCTCTTGAGTTGTTCGAAAAGCCCATTGTTTATTCCAACCATTGCAGAAGCATTATCTGTGCCAATTCCTACCATATTAGCGATTGGAAGTTTGAGATCTTTCAAAGAATTTACAAGAACAGCAGCCAGATTTCTTGCATCTGCTGTTTCTACTACAGCGAGTTTGAGAAATGCTGATCTAATGGTTTGGTTGTTTACACTATAGTACCGTATAACGATACCTAGCATTTTAGATATTGATACATCTGTGGATTCATCTATTAGTACACTGTATTTTTGGTTACCTATATCTTCAACCAATGATTGTGTAAAAATACAGATCCAAAACTTCAGTTATAATGTTAGTGCACTTTGTACGATGTAATTGCATGTTTTTAGCGCCCTCACCACCGGAAAACACCTTCTTGCAGCCGGCCGGTGTGGCCGTGCGGTTCTAGGCGCTTCAGTCTGGAACCGCGTGACCGCTACGGTCGCAGGTTCGAATCCTGCCTCGGGCATGGATGTGTGTGATGTCCTTAGGTTAGTTAGGTTTAAGTAGTTCTAAGTTCTAGGGGACTGATGACCACAGATGTTAAGTCCCATAGTGCTCAGAGCCATTTAAACCATTTGAACCTTCTTCACAGTATTCCTAAATGATCTACAGCTAAAATAGAACAATGTTCAGCAAATAATAAAGAAAGGGCACCTTCCGCTCTGCTTGCTATTCTGACTGTAGTTTTCGGAACAATTTTCACAGGTAAGGTGGTTTGTGTTTTTTTTTTAAATTAATTTTTGTTTATGCTTAATAGTTTTCGAATGCTTTCTAATATCATACTATTTAGCATAAAACTCTGTTGCACATACTTGACATCTTGCATGGTTTCAGCCACCCATTGAATTCAGGTTCTGCTTCCCACGCATCCCGGTATTTTTGAGCGTACTACTTGTTCTTCTGCGGTAAATCCATTATGTAAGCCACCACAACATAAGTTTCACCAATTTATAATCACTGAAAATACATTAAAACTCAGGCGAACTAGAGGTCATGAAACAATCTACTCACTCGGTAACTCGATATCAGTCCTATTGTTCATTGTTTAAAACGTAATAATGTCTGAGATACCCCCACCGAATTGTTCTTGCGTTACCACTGTGCATGTGGTAATAATTTGACTGCGAGTTAACATTTCGAAAAATTAGAGGTTGCTGGACAGAAATGTATTTTATTATACTTAATATTACGTATGTTTTTTGTCAATTCGAAAAATAAAGGAAGTTCAAAAGTTGAAGAATTATAGATCGATACGCTATCGACGATAACAGGCTAGTGGGTAATGAATAATGAATTGTTCTATAGTCAAGGTTTTCTTACTCTGTAGGCAATTCCCATATTCAGGTTTACTAAATGCTGAACAATGCTACATGATGTGCTAAGAACTTAATTTAACTTAGTAAATCTAGAACAAAGTCAGTGTAGTACCTATTCTATAGTTAAAATCTTAGTTTCGTTAATGAAACTACTGGCCCAAAATAGTTTTGATTTGTACTTCAAAAGTCGTCAGTACTCCAAAAGTCGCCATATAAGTCGCAAAATAATTTTTGTAGCCAAAAAGTTTTTTTTTGTCGCTAAGACGAAGGAAAAAGTCGCCATTTCTAGCTACAAAGTCGCTAAATTGGCAACACTGCTTCTTCGTCCATCACAATTTTCAGAGGCGACAACAAAGACTTAGCAACAATGGCTTCGCGGTTAGTGAGACAATGGTCGGTTTGTAAGTTAGAATATACTTTACCTGCTTTACCCACGACCCCCTTTACTCAGTCTGTCGAATACTAACGCAGTCCTCCCATGCCAAGTCATTAAGGAGCACATATTCTTTAGTCACTCGAAATACGAGTATTCCTTCACCGGTTACTCATTCAGAGACTCTTTGCAAAAAAAAGAAATTACTTGAAATTACATTCCGTCTACATACCTCATGTAAAAGGAGGTTGTGCATGACTGTCAAAATCGGTGGACTCGTCGATCTGAAGTGAGAACTTACGACTGCTCTTCATTTTCTCTTGCAAAATGTTTTCGATGTCACTGGACATGTCACGAACTCGGAGGCCGATTGGCTGAGTAGAGAGAGGAATTTTTGAAATTCTAGTAGTTGCTTCTGAACCCAGGACTATTTTTACCATTTCTCTACACACGAGCATTTACAACGTTTCTGTTACTGTGTGTGGCTTTTTGGCCTTTACAATATGTTTGGTTTCCTCTACTTTTTGCGAAAATAATTACCGCCCTAGTCATAAGCTTCACTTGCTTTTTATTTTGTTGCAACAACTGACGAGTGTAATTCAAATCCGTTAAGATAAATAATTATCACTATCTTGATTTTCAACTTCTTTCTGCTTTTTTTTTTTTTTTTTTTTTTTTTTTTTTTTTTTTTTTTTTTTTTTTTTTTTTTTTAACTCGATTGCTCCATTACTTGCACTCGAGGACTGACCACTCCGTCGAAACGACTTACCCATTGTTTAATAACACTGTAATGTAGCAATAATAATACTCGCACTGCAGCAGAGCACAGCTGAGATAAAATAGAACTGAATTACAAGAACAGTGGAAAGTCCAGAATAAAATAAAACAACATTGCTGAACTGAAATACTGTAGTGTTGCCTGACAATATGCGGTGAACGAAAGAAAAAATAAAGCTAAAGAAGCAGCTACAAACCGGAAAAAATATTAAAGCAAGCCACTGAAAACGTTTTCTAACTCCCGGAATTTTAGGGAAAAGACACATACAGCCAATGGTACACAAAAGATGCGGTGTTACAAAGTACTATCACCCTAGGGGCACAGCCGGCGCAGTGGTACAGGCGAGAATACAATAAACTTAAGATAAACAAAATTAACAACAATACTGACTAAATAAATTACATTTCATTTCTAGGGAAATAAAACAATTAAAATCGAAGGAAATAAATTGCTTTTCTTTTCTTTAAAAACACAAAAATGCACGGAATGTCTAAAATCGAAAACCCGTAATCTCTTGCAATAATGTGTAAATGTTCGTGTCGCATACTTCACTTTGTGGCAGCACGCCAACGTGCCGTGATTGCGGAACACTGCTCTAGTACGTAGCCTCAAATATTGAGGTACAAAGAGTAATTTTCTCTTACAACGGTTTAATTGGCAATTCCAGTAAGTAATTATAGTTCCTAACGTCTGAAATCTTGTGGCAGTTACTCGTTAACGACACGGTACTTCTACCTACGACGCTACTTCCAATTAAGTTCAAATGTCTCTCCTTTAAATAGCTAATATAAATTTATCATCAAAAGGTGTTAATGTAATAGACGAAATTCTAATATCGTAAGTTAATTCACTACATATTTATCCTCTTTAACCTGGAATGAAATTCCGTCACTACGTCTTTTGTCTAGCGATTCTCCTATCACAAAAGCAAAGACCTGCCTATTCGCAAAGTCAGAGGTATAATATCTATACTTATTTAACATCATCAATTATGCAAGTATAATCTTTGCTTTGTATTCCCTTCAACTTTTTTTATAATTGTTTTCTTTTAACTGGACGAGTTCGTTCATTCTATACAATATTTTTCTTTGCTTAGTATTTTTCTGAATTACAATTGCATAAGGAATATGCTGTTTGGCGGTAAATTCATATTCAATCTCTGAAACAGTCTTTCCTGAGGTTATTAGAGTTTAAAATTGCAAACAAATTTTCTTTTCAACACTTGACGTACTAACTTTGAAAACTTTTTCTTCCTTTTAAATATATTTCTTTTCTTTCGACGCTCTTAGGGCGTTTCCTTTATTAGCAATCATATGGCGTTGGGATTAACTCAGTCTAGGCAGAATAACAAAAGTCAGTGTCTTATATTTTCTTTTTAGTGAAAGATAGGTTTCTTCATCCCAAGTTTGGAATGCAAAGACCTTGTAGACTTTATGTGCAAACAGTACTGTATAGCTAATCTCGGATTCTGGTATTTACTTGTCTGTTGTTGCAATATTCCGTATCTGAGTCACATTTACGACCTCAACACAATTTAATAGTCAGTACCATTCCCAGTCAGAAATCACCTTTCCTCAAGAGACATCTCTGTACATGCACACCAGTTTAAACTGGAACTTACGTCGATTCGAAATAATCCTCGTACCAAAGTAACACTGAATAAAAAGTAATTTGTTAACATTCAGTCATCACCGAATAATCCGTTAAGAATCCACCCAACTATTTCAGCCCATTAATTATTCTCGTGCTGATCAAGACGACGAATTCCTTTCAATCTCGAATCTTAGTTGAACATTATCCTAAGTAACCATAGGCACTCGTACCTGTCTCTTCCGAAATTAGTCCAACTAATATTTTGAACCACAATACTCAACGACAGCCACGCTATCGCACCGATTTACCCAGCCTCATAACACCGAACCAATTGTGCTCAAATCGACAGACCTCCGCGCTCAGACGACTTTCTTATACTTAAACCCCATCCACACTGCCATACGAACCATATAGAAATTTTTGTGAACCACTGAACTAAACAAATTAGCAGCGCTACCACCACACTTAACAACTAACATATTGTGCTCCATGGCTGTCGTATTTCTTCTGAATGGCCAGCTACGGCGCGATGTAATCTCTTTGCATATTCAACAGCTCGCAGAATCTTTCCATTTTCCATCTGTCTACGACCTGTTTCCACAACAATTTATAAAACATAACCACGAATTCGTAACAACAAGCAGGTTTTAATCAACGATTAACGTATAATTTATGGATAAATAAGTTAAGGCAATATCTTTTATCGTGATGACAATCACCATGTATTCTGTCACGTCACATCTTCCAGGAAGTTTCAAATCAGGGCAGAGTTATCTCTGTGTACCAGCTTAATTAACAGCTGTATCGCATAGAGCTTCAAGTCGTCTAATAGCGCTGGACATACGATGTCCAACGGCAGTTCACTGAATGTTGCATCGGTGACTGATTTGGCCACCAAACGCAGACAGCTACAAAACAGTAATACATTAAGTCTATTTACAACTACGCACACTTAATAATTGAGTTTTACATAATTTTGAATGACATAGTCTCCTCTATGGGACCGACCTATACGTAACTGCAGCAATGTTCTACATCTACATCTACATTGATACTCCGCAAGCCACCCAACGGTGTGTGGCGGAGGGCACTTTACGTGCCACTGTCATTACCTCCCTTTCCTGTTCCAGTCGCGTATGGTTCGCGGGAAGAACGACTGTCTGAAAGCCTCCGTGCGCGCTCTAATCTCTCTAATTTTACATTCGTGATCTCCTCGGGAGGTATAAGTAGGGGGAAGCAATATATTCGATACCTCATCCAGAAACGCACCCTCTCGAAACCTGGCGAGCAAGCTGCACCGCGATGCAGAGCGCCTCTCTTGCAGAGTCTGCCACTTGAGTTTATTAAACATCTCCGTAACGCTATCACGTTTACCAAATAACCCTGTGACGAAACGCGCCGCTCTTCTTTGGATCTTCTCTATCTCCTCCGTCAGACCGATCTGGTATGGATCCCACACTGATGAGCAATACTCAAGTATAGGTCGAACGAGTGTTTTGTAAGCCACCTCCTTTGTTGATGGACTACATTTTCTAAGCACTCTCCCAATGAATCTCAATCTGGTACCCGCCTTACCAACAATTAATTTTATATGATCATTCCACTTCAAATCGTTCCGCACGCATACTCCCAGATATTTTACAGAAGTAACTGCTACCAGTGTTTGTTCCGCTATCATATAATCATACAATAAAGGATCCTTCTTTCTATGTATTCGCAATACATTACATTTGTCTATGTTAAGGGTCAGTTGCCACTCCATGCACCAAGTGCCCATCCGCTGCAGATCTTCCTGCATTTCGCTACAATTTTCTAATGCTGCAACTTCTCTGTATACTACAGCATCATCCGCAAAAAGCCGCATGGAACTTCCGACACTATCTACTAGGTCATTTATATATATTGTGAAAAGCAATGGTCCCATAACACTCCCCTGTGGCACGCCAGAGGTTACTTTAACGTCTGTAGACGTCTCTCCATTGATAACAACATGCTGTGTTCTGTTTGCTAAAAACTCTTCAATCCAGCCACACAGCTGGTCTGATATTTCGTAGGCTCTTACTTTGTTTATCAGGCGACAGTGCGGAACCGTATCGAACGCCTTCCGGAAGTCAAGAAAAATAGCATCTACCTGGGAGCCTGTATCTAATATTTTCTGGGTCTCATGAACAAATAAAGTGAGTTGGGTCTCACACTATCGCTGTTTCCGGAATCCATGTTGATTCCTACATAGTAGATTCTGGGTTTCCAGAAATGACATGATACGCGAGCAAAAAACATGTTCTAAAATTCTAAAAGAGATCGACGTCAGAGATATAGGTCTATAGTTTTGCGCATCTCTGATAGAACCAAACATCGTGTTTGTAAGGATTGTAGGGAAGGCGAATAGTCGACTCCGGTTTATTGGGAGAATTCTAGGAAATTATAGTTCATGTGTAAAGGAGACCGCATGTAGGAAACTTGTACGGCCCATTCGTGAGAACTGCTCGAGTGATTGGGATTAGCATCAGGTCGGATTAAAGCAAGACGTCCACGCAATTCAGAGTCTGGCTGCTAGATTTGTTTCCGGTAATTTCGAACAACAGGTAAATATTTCGGAGATGCTGCGGGAACTCAAATGGGAGTCTCTGGAGAGAAGGCGACGTTATTTTCAAGGTATACTAATGGGAAAATTTAGAGGACAGCATTTGAAGCTGACTGCAGAACGATTCTAGTGTCGGTAACGTACATTTCGCGTAAAGATCACGAAGATAAGTCAAGAGAAATTATGGCTCCTAGGGAGGCATATGGATAGTCGTTTCTCCCTCGCTCTGTTTGCGACTGGAACATGAAAGAAAATTCTAATAGTGGTACAGGGTGCCCTCCGCCACGCACCGTATGGTGGCTTACGAAGTATGTACGTGGATGTAGATGTAGATGCATATTTACTTTCTCAGAATGTTTGCAGTCCTTTATAGCGTCTACCTACGTACATAAATTGTCCTTACTGCGGCCTCCCATACCAACACCGATAAGACAACTTTAATCTCATAAGGAATGATAATGGGAAACACGGATTCAGGATTTTCAGAAAAATACGTGTACTGTTATTATTATTATTATTATCATTATTATTGACTACATTTCAAACCACCAAATCAGCACAAAAATGCCTTCTTTTATTTTTCTATTAATGGTCTTCTTAAGCTACCACTCTCTCTGACTGAATATGAAAAAAAATTAGGCACTATTCACACTATTCAACACATTGCCAGGGTAAACAACTACACTCCCCCCCCCCCCCCCCCCCCGCATTCCCGCCCTTACATAGATAAAATTTACAAAAAAAAAAACTGCAAGAAAGTACCCTCTACATCTACATGGGTACTCTGCAAATCACATTTAAGTACCTGGCAGAGGGTTCATCGAACCAAGTGTAAGTGAAATTGTAAGTAGCAACAAAATGGAAGATACACATAGCAAATACATGCTGGCCGATGTGGCCGAGCGGTTCTAGGCGCTTCAGTCTGGAACCGCGCGATCACTACGGTCGCAGGTTCGAATCCTGCCTCGGGCATGGATGTATGTGATGTCCTTAGGTTAGTTAGGTTTAAGTAGTTCTAAGTTCTAGGGGGACTGGTGACCTCAGATGTTAAGTCCCATAGTGCTCTGAGCCATTTGAACCATTTTTGAGCAAATACATTATCTTGCCATACTATGCACCTTTAGTACAAAAATGGCACCGGTTTTCAGAAAACAAAACATAAAGGTTCTCTTCTCAACTACAAACAGCCTTGGGCGTATTTTGGCTAATGGGGTTGATAAAATAAACCACGAATCAGGTGTATACAGAGTGGAATGTCCAGATTGCGAGGTCTATTGCGTGGGGCAGGCAGGTGGAAGACTTGAAATCAAGTTTGGTGAACATGTAGTTTTGGATAGGCGGAACACAGTTGAGAGATCCAACTTCGCTGGCCACCTTGGTGAGAGTTGATGCAGCCATCCCTCTCTGAGGTCGGGCGTCAAGTTGTTGCACAAGGCTGAAAAAGGCAGATTCGTGGAGTTCCTGGAGAAGATGGAGATATCCTGCCATCTGAGGTCTGTGGAGTTCACCTGCTCGTTGGTAAGTAGCAGTCGATTTTTGGAGCTCTTCGACGATTTCCTGCGTCGGAGCAAGAGCCAAGAGGGATCTAATATGGGAATTTTTTTTTTACTTTATTGTTATTTTAAAGCCTGTACAACAGGCAGGCTGTCAGCAGCACACTACGCTGCTCTTCAGCCATAGAAGACACAAGCAGCAAAAACAGTGAGAAGACACAAGTTACAGAACGGTGGGCAATAAAACAGGAGACACATAGAGACAAACACGGAGCCGTTCACACTCGTCGATAATCCACACTGCTAACTGATGAGACGACGCACGAACACTGAATATGACGATGGCACTGGTGAACGAGGGAGTGTGACGGTGAACACTGAACACTAAACACGACGGCACACACGAAACACTGATGGCGGTGATCTCCGGCTAATATGGGAATTTATGCCTGCCTTTAAAAAGACAATACTTGGCGTAGTGGTATGTGAGAACATAGCTTATTATTATTAGTGGGTCGTTTTGTCTTTAATTTTGTTGGTGCTATCCAATACTGTATCTATTTTACCACCAAACAGGTAAATCACTTCTCAATTTTAGCGTTAAAGGCTAGGTAAAAGTGGCAATTTGTTTTATCGTCTTTCTGGAAACAGCACAACGCAGTTGGAGCTACGTCATAAGTTTATGTATGAAATTTTACATCAGTAGAGGGCATATATATGTTTTATTAAACGTACCTGGTTAAATCAGCCTTGTCATGTTGATCTTCATGTCTTTACTGTGATGTTAATAGATCTTCATAGAAATCGATTGCAAGGACTTTTATATGTCTTTATATTAAATATTTTGTGGATCACTTAACCAGTATGATACGAGGAACTACGCTAGGCTTTAGCTTTTGACGAATTTCAATGTAATATGTAACTGTATTCTATCAAGACGATCGTCAACAAAACTTTTTAATTTTTATTTCTAAAGTGGTGTGATAATTTGTGCAAGATATTTGTATGAACCTATTAATGATCCTTTGCGTAGGTTGTGCTGAATCGCTTCATACCATAAAATATGAACAATCACGTTGTAAGATGGTATTTCAAAGCGATATGGAAATATGCTTGTTGATTTTAGATATTAAAAAAGGGTTGTTCAATGACTATATTTAAATGAATCCGTTAGTTGATTCGTAACATAGAGGGCGTTACTTGCACCACATGACGTAAACCAAGGCTGTTGTGGTTGGTGTAAAGTTTACTTCTGCCTAAACACCAATAAGATCATATGGTGACATCTACTGCAGAGAGATTGTTGGATCGTAACTCAAATGGCATGTTGAGCAGAATGGATAGCTGCTGTTGGATAACATGGGTTTCATTTGTTGTTGTACATGCAGTAAATTAATTCTGATTTTGTCATTTTCCTTTTATTTCAATACTGAAGAGGGCTATTTACAGCCGAAATCTAGATATGCAAGAGTAATAAAAACTAATGGAATTGCGACTGATTGCTGTGTGCCCCTCCTTTCTCAACATTGATAAGTATATAGATGCCCGCTCGCCCGGGTAGCCGTGCGTTCTAACGTACTGCTTTCCGGGCGGGAAGGCGAGTCGGTCCCCAGCACGAATCCGCCCGGCGGATTAGTGTCGAGGCCCGGCGTGCCGGCCAGTCTGTGGATGGTTTTTAAGGCGGTTTTGCATCTGCCTCCGCGAATGCCCTTATCCCGCCTCAGTAACACTATGTCGGCGATTGCTGCACAAACGCTTTCTCCACGCAAACATTGGGGTTATACTGGTGTGGTGTGAGACGTTCCCGGGGGAGGGGGGGGGGGGGGAAATCTACTGGGGGCCGAACCGCACAATAACCCTGTGTTCGGTGTGGGGCGGCCGTGGGATGAGTGGACTGCTGTAGCCTGTCGTGGGGTTGTGAACCACTGACTACTGGGGCTACGGCGGGGACGAAGCCTCTCCGTCGGTTCTAGGTCCCTGGTTCCACACAATACAAACGAATATGGATGCCCTGGATCTCGGGAGAGAGCTCTGAACGGTATTTGCTTAAAATGATGCGCCGGCCAATCAGAGTCTCGAACAGGGAGGTATTCTGGATTTTCGTTCTCTTGTGACGTGCGCGCTTGGCGCCTGTCACCAGAGGCAGCGAACGGTGGAAGGATGGTGGCGCACTGATGGGTGGTTTAGAAAGTAGCGTCTTTCGCATACAACGGGAGGGTCTGACACGTGGGTCACCGATTAGGATCAAGTTTTGCAAGGACCATCTATACTGAAAATAAAGACACACGTGTTTCGGCTTTTGGTAGCCTCTCACTAGTTTCTGAAATATCGAAGTCACAGTTCACGACGGAGAATAGTATTTTCAGTGCTGTAAATCGAAGAATCGTCTAAAAGCCAACGTTTTAACGTAATATAATGTGGGGTCCACAGTTAATAATGTTTGAGTTATTATCGTTTCCCTGTTTTCATGCCGTAGCTTGGGTACCTGTTATTCAGTATGACCAGCACAGCGACGTCGGCTGCCCCACGATCGAGGTATTAGACTACAAAACCGATGATACGTG
Organism: Schistocerca piceifrons; assembly: GCF_021461385.2. NCBI lineage: Eukaryota > Metazoa > Arthropoda > Insecta > Orthoptera > Acrididae > Schistocerca > Schistocerca piceifrons. The sequence goes on along the minus strand of NC_060138.1, from coordinate 407,849,967 downwards.
TTCGATTTTTGGACGTGGCTTTTTTCATTCGCTATTGTTTTATGTTTAGCTGATAATAATTTGATAATCTGAATCCTTTTCTCTGCCTTTTTTTTAAAGTAAAACATCGGGCGGTGTGATTAATAATCAAATAAGTACGTATTGTATTGTACTGACACTTATTTTCATCGTGATACATAGTACACAAATACGTCTAGTGGATACCATTGAGTAATTTTAACAGATTGTCTATTCGCGAGCGTTCTCGAAATCAGTGTGGTGAAACTTATGATAGAAACAGTCGAAACATTAATATATCTCGCTGCATTGAAATGTTTTCTTGTACAGTAATCGTGGAAAATATATCTGATTCACCTTGGTATAAACAGATCTCTCATCTATCAGATGGTTCAAATGGCTCTGAGCACTATGGGACTTAACATCTGTGGTCATCAGTCCCCTAGAACTTAGAACTACTTAAACCTAACTAACCTAAGGACATCACACACATCCATGCCCGAGGCAGGATTCGAACCTGCGACCGTAGCAGTCGCGCGGCACCGGACTGAGCGCCTAGAACCGCTAGACCACCGCGGCCGGCTCTCATCTATCAATCTGGATGCGTAACCAACTATAAAAGCATATCATGAAAGACAGGCGTGGACAACTGTTGATTGATGAACGCACGTATTGTAATAGCATCCGTCCTTCCTCGTAATTCTCTGCACTGCTGTGACGTCACAAGATTTCGAAGTCGTGCGATGAAGTTCTTTACCTGTCGGAAAAAGTAACACCGTTGCCAAATTTAGAAATATTTCAATGGTATCACTTTCACGGTGCAGGTCGGCCGAGCATCATCCTCTTCGAAAGTCTATTCAGCGCATTATGAATTACGAAAGTAACTGTCAAAAATTGTAGTATGTACTGATTTGATTATTGATGACACCTCGCGATGTTTTACTTAAAAAAAGACAAAGAAAAGTATTCCGATTATGAGAATATTATCAGATATACTGAAAATATATCGAACGAAGACAGAGCTATTACCAAGAATCGAATACGGACAATCGGTTTAGTAGTCTAATGCCTTGACCATTCTGCAGCGGACTTTGCTCTGTTGTACTCTGAATAACGGGTACAAAGACACAGCATGGAAACATGAAAATAATGACCTGAACATTATTAACTTTGGTCCCCACATTATACTGAAAAAAATGTTTGTTTTTAGACGATGTTTCGATGTATAGCACCGAAAATACCCTTTTCCGTCATTAACTCTGAGATCTATTTTGTTCAAAACTAGGGAGCGTCTGGCAAAAAGCCGAAACCCGTGTCCCTACATTTTCAATACAGAACGTCCTTGCAAAACTTATCAAATTTGGTGACCGCCACGTTGTTAGCTGCGAGCGGCTGGCGATGCTGCGGGTGCGGTTGACGAAGATGCCGTTCAACCGGCACTCAGGTCTAAATAACTTTTACGCTTGCTCTTACTGTTTTTCACACGACTATCATATTTATTAATATTTATCCTGATATAACTTTCAAGGTGTTAACTGTGCTGAGGAGGCCTTTTTTTCAGCATTTCTACTGTAAGAAGCCTGTTTGTATGTTTGTGTGTTGGCAGCGCTATAGACTGCATTAATATCACGACAGCGCTCTGCGCCCTCGCTAAGAGACTCTGTGGCTGGTCGGACTCGCAGTTAGAAGTTAATAGTTTAGCAGTGATGGAGGTTAGAAGTGTTAGCGCGAGAGGACGGTTTGGACGTGTGTCCGTCATGGAGATTTAATATTGGTTGGACATGGAATATAAAATGATGATTCATGTATTTGCTAATGTCTGGGGTAATGGAATTATTGGCGATTATATAATTTTTGGAACTGGATGTCACATGATGAAGGTAAAATCTGCTAAATACATTTTTTCTCTGCAACAAAATCTTTCCTTAGCTAACCTCATGCCTATTAGTAGTTAGCGCCTACAGTAGTTAGAATCTTTTTATTTAGCTGGCTGTAGTCGCTGGTTGCTGTATTTGCTATACTTCGTGTCATGAAGATTTTCTGTGAGGTAAGTGAGTCATAAAAAGTGTAGGTTATTGTTAAGATTTCTTCTAATTCAGGGCCATTCTTTTGTGTTAATTATTTGCAGTCAGGCTGCGTTGCGTTTGTATATTGTGGGTCATAAATGAATAGAATAAGTTTGAGTTGTATTTGTCAGGGAAAATTCTGTAGGTCAGTGTTGAAAGGATAAAAACAAGTAAAGGGACAGTAGGTTCAGTTGCACTCAGCAATTTCATCTTGTGGTAAAAACTAAGAAGTTTCACTCAGTCGCATGCAGCAATTTCAGTAAAAACGTAGAAGTTTCACAACTACATCGATGCTCCACAGTCCATCTCACGGTGTATGGCAAAGGGTACGCTGTACCTTTCCGGTTCCGCTCGCAAACAGAACGAGGGAAAATACGACTGCCTATATACCTCGGTATGAGCCCTCATTTCTCGGTTCCTATCTTCGTGGTCATTGCATGCAATGTATTTTGGAGGCAATAGACCCATTCCGCTTCAAATGCCAGTTTTCTCAATAGTGTTCCTCGAAAAGTAGGTCGCCTTCCCTCCAGGGTTTCCCATTTGAGTTCACGAAGAATCTCCGCAACACTTGCATGTACTTCAGACCTCCCGGTAACAAATCTGGCAGCTCGACTCTGGGTTGCTTTGATGTCTTTCTTTAATCCTACCTTGTACCGATTCCAAACACTCGAGACGTACTTAAGAATAGGTCGCACCAGTGGTCTATATGCTGTCTCCTTTACAGATGAACCACACTTTTCTATAATTCTCCAATAAACCCAAGTCGACCATTCGCCTTTCCTCCCACAATCTCCATATGCTCGTTCCATTTCATACTGCTTTTCAACGTTAGGACCAGACGTTTAAACGATGTGACTGTGTCAAGCATGACACCACTAATACTGTATCCGAACATTATAAGTTTGTCTTTCTTATTCATCCGCATTGACTTACATTTTTCTGCATTTAGAACTAACTGCCATTTATCACACCAACTAGAAATTTTGTCTAAGTGATCTTGTATCCTCCAACAGTCACTTATCTTCGACACCTTACCGTACACCACAGCATCATCAGCAAACAACCACAGATTACTGTCCACCCTGTCCGCCAAATCACTTATGTATATAGACAACAAAGCGGTCCTATCACACTTCCCTGGGGCATTTCTGACTATACCCTCGTCTCTGATGAGCACTCACCGTCGAGGACAATATATAGGGCTCTATTAGTTAAGCCACTCATGAATCTGTGAACCTATTCTGTATGCTCCATCTTCTTTAACAGTCTGGAATGGGACACTTTGTCAAATGCTTTTCGGAAATCTAGAAGTATGGAATCTTTCTGCTACCCTTCACCCAAAGGTCGTAGTATATCAGGTAATAAAAGGGCAAGCTGAGTCTCCCACGAGCGATGCTTTCTAAAACTACGCTCGTGGACATAAGCTTCTCGATCTCAAGAAAATGTGTTATATTCGAACTGAGAATGTGTTCAAGGATTTCGAAGCAAACCGATGTTAGGTATATTGATCTGTATAGCGTGAAATTACCTGTCCATTGGTGTATGTGTAGTTCTTGTGGCTCCCTTGGTTCTATAAGTTTATTTTCAATCTAACATTATATCTGTGACACCATTTCGTTACCTTTGACTGCTCAGGCAAGTCGACCATTACCAAATGCACTAAGACAGGTATATTTTCCGATGTTGATCTGTAAGACCCATTCCTTTCTCGTCGTGGCTCTTCCCGGATACCAGAACAGCACGGGTGAAAGCTAGTGTCGTGTTGCTGGTACTTCCAGAGACGTCCACCAGTCGTGTCCAGCACATGTGTATCTTTGTCAATTTTTTGTATTCTATCTATTGCAGCCACTGACAGATACCACTAGTTTACAAGTTGGGTTCTGCACGTACATCAACTAGGTACACAGAAGGACATGTTGAGATTAAATTTAAAAGACAATTACTCACTGAGAAACATATGGCGTATTTGTTCAGTACTTCTGGTCATAAGGCCATGGCAGTAATTTTGTAATTCGTTGTAAAGGAGAATTTTACTCCAGACTAATCACAATATAGGGGTCGTCCACTAGGGTTCTGCAAACCCATGTTGTTTTTTCAGGATGGAGACAGATGAACCCGTTTGGCGTCATCGGACGCAATAGAACAAGATTAAGTATTACTTCTTTTGTTCCTCAGAATACATCTTGTTGCAGCGTCCTCCGCTACAGCTGGTGGCGTCGTAAGCCAGAGTGGAATGTGCTGAATCCAGAGGCAGACTCACAAGGGGTACTTCCGGTATGAGTATCTCTTTCCTCCTTCCCTGTTCCTTTGGCGAATGGTTTGTAGGGAGAACGATTATCAGTAAACCTCCATATGAGCCACAATTCATGTCACATTTTTCGTTGTTCTCATTTTGCGAGACCTATGTGGGAGGAATTAATACATTGTCCGCCGGTGACATATGTGATGGCAGTGAACTGTTGTGTTTCCGCCAGTCTGTTATTTGGAATCAGGCTAGTAAGATAGGTCAACGGGAGATGTGACACAAAGACAGAAAGGACCTATCATGTTTGACGTGCGCACGACAATACTGTGAGACTGCCCGATTTGTTGGTGTATCAACTTGTTTGCACGGAACGTTGCACCATTCGCAGTCATAGTAAAAGCATGCTAACCACACCTTGTCAATGAAGATAGGTTTCAATCACGACAGGAATTTCTGCTGACAGTGAGCACCGGTAAATATTTCCCATTTTCCGAGCGAATATTGAGAGAAGAGACCTACATGCAATGGACAGTTCCAGACAAAAGACAATTCAAATGTGTGTGAAATCTTATGGGACTTAACTGCTACGGTCATCAGTCCCTAAGCTTACACACTACTTAACCTAAATTATCCTAAGGATAAACACACACACCCATGCCCGAGGGAGGACTCGAACCTCCGCCGGCACCAGCCGCACAGTCCACAAAAGACAATTGTTCACAGCGCCACATACAGTGAGGTGACAGAAGTCATGGGATAGCGATATGCACATTTTCAAATGGTGGAACTATCGCGTACACAAGGTATAAAAGGGCAGTGGATTGGAGGAACTGTTATTTGTACTAAGGTAATTCATGTGAAAAGGTTTCCGACGTGATTACGGCCGCAAGACAAGAATTAACAGACTTTGGAAGAAGCCGAATGATAATTGGAGCTAGACACATGGAACATTCCATTTGGAATCATTAGGGAATTCAATATTCTGCTATCCACAATGTCAAGAGTATGCCGAGAGTATCTCTCGCCGCGGACAAAGCAGGGGCAGAAGGCTTTCACTTAACGATCGAGAGCAGTGGCGTTTGCATAGAGTTGTTAGTGCTATCAGACAAGCAACAGTGCGTGAAATAACCGCAGAAATCAATGTGGGACGTACGACGAACTCATCCTTTAGGACAGTGCGGCAAAATTTGGTGTTAATGAGGTATGACAGCAGATGATTACCGCGAGTACCTTTGCTAACAGACGACATCGCCTGTAGTGCCTGTACTGGGCTCGTGACCATATCGGTTGGACCCTAGACGGCTGGGAAACTGTGGTCTGGTTACTGTGAGTCCCGATTTAAGTTGGTAAGAGCTGATGGTAGGGTTAGAATGTGACGCAGATGCCAAGAAGCCATAGACCCAAGTTATCAACAAGGCACTGTGCAATCTGGCGGTGGTTCTATAATGGTGTGGGCTGTGTTTACGTGGAATGGACTACGTTCTTGAAGATCATTTGCACTCATTCATGGAAGTCATGTTCCCATACAACTATGGTGTTTTTATGGATGACAATGCGCCTTGCCTCCAGGCCAAAACTGTTCGCGATTGGTTTGAAGAACATTATGAACATTTCGAGCGAAAGGTTTGGCTACACAGATCGCCTTACATGAATCCCATCAAACATTTATGAAACATATTCGAGAGTCAGTTCGTGGACGCCGGCCATTGTGGCCGAGCGGCTCTAGGCGGTTCAGTTCGGAACCGCGCTGCTGCTACGGTAGCAGGTTCGAATCCTGGCTGGGGCATGGCTGTGTGTGATCTCCTTAGGTTAGTTAGGTTTAAGTAGTTCTAAGTCTAGGGGACTGATGACCTTAGATTTGAACAATCAGTTCGCGCACAAAATCCTACACCGGCAACACTTTCGCAATTATGGGTGGCTATAGAGCTAGCAAAATCATCGACTTGTTGAGTCCATGCCACGTCAAGTTGCTGCATTGCGTCGAAGAAAAGGAGGTACGACACGATTTAACGAGGTGCTCCATGACTTTTGTCACCTCAGTGTAAAGCTGCCCTAGCCGGCCGGTGTGGCCGAGCGGTTCTAGGCGCTACAGTCTGGAACTGCGCGACCGCTACGGTCGCAGGTTCGAATCCTGCCTCGGGCATGGATGTGTGTAATGTCCTTAGGTTAGTTAGGTTTAAGTAGTTCTAAGTTCTAGGGGACTGATGACCTCAGAAGTTAAGTCCCATAGTGCTCAGAGCCATTTGAACCATTTTTTTGTAAAGCTGCCCGTTATTCAGTGGTTAAAAACAACACAGAAACTAGACAATAGCTGACTGGAGGCGTCGGGTTTTGTTATGCGATGAGTCATAATTTTGCCGCTTTTCAAATGAAGCAAGCCGCCGAGCGCACCGACGGCCTGATGGAGCGCTTAACTCGAAATGTGTGGAGAATGTAATAGGAGCTTCTGTAATGTTTTGGGGTGCTTTTCATGTCATGAAGTGGACCCACTCGAACATGAACTAGAATATTTATTTCAACATTCTCGGTGACCAAGTACTGCCTTTTCTTTAATGTCTTCATGATGATTATGCTGCAGACACTTCTCTCCGCCAACATGAAGACACTCGCGTTCACGCGGCTGCCCGTGTACGTTCCTGGTTTGAGAAACACTCTAGAGCGATATGGCAGCTCAACTGGCCCGCTAAACCACGTAAACAATGGTTGAATCGTAGCAGTCATCCCCACAGTTTGGTAGCTGTATGAGAACCAGTCACTAACGAGTGGCTTTAGCTGGATATGACACACCCTAAGAGATCTGTCGATTCATTTGTAAGGGGTCAACCATCCCTTACGTATAGAGTACGATATATCTTTGCCTCACGCAGGTCGCAGTAGGTACTATCTATAGTCCAGCGGCCCGTGCGCCAAGTAGTCAATGTTGAGACTCCAAGCAAGTAAGCTGTTGGCTGCTAAGCGAGCAGGTCGGATTTCGGCAGGACGACTGACCACATTTACAAGTGTTTAACGGCTGTGTGTCACCCAACTCCGTGGGTCTGACCTCCAGAAAATAAGTAAATGGCTTTAATTGTGTGATTAGTTGACGTACTTAAGTGTTCATTTGTGCACCGTTATACCACGACAACCGCGCCGGGCACCGACGATTTGGATTGCAGTGACGATTGTGGATTCAGTGCTACATGAAAAATATTGGCGTGTGACTATGTTAATAGGAGACCTGTGATGAGTCTTTGTCAGACGACGGGAGTAACTGCCTCATTCATGCTGTTTAGACAATATATATAGAACCTTAACAACAAAGTATGTACCGATTATTACTGCCTGACGTCCTAATTAGCTTTGTTGGATTTCATACGAGACATTCCAGTGAAAATATTAACCGATTAGCCTTTATCAGTTGCACACGGTCAGTCTATTCTAAACTGATAATCCACTAGTCAATAACGGTGAGTTAATAAGGGAGTGTTTCACCTTCCTCTCTAAATAGAGGCCATTGTTACGGCTAGAGGCGACGTTGTACACGGAGTTAACGTGAAGGCTCCTGGGAGTGACTAATTTCTTTTCCAGTATGCTGTTATTCGGGTAAAAGATGTTTGAAAAGTAAGCAGGCGAGGCATATTTGGAGCTCACTAGTGCTGCTAATGTTTGTATGTAATGTACAAAAACAGGCAGAGATGGTATCACTGCATTTAAGAATTAAGTTTACTATCCTTTTCGGAAAGTTTTCATTTTCGCTAAAACATTAGTAAATGTTATAAAACTGGATTTACGTATATATGTATGTACGAGAGACGTACAATAAGTAATGCAACACTTTTTTTTCTGAAAACAGATTCGTTTTATTCAGGATTCCAACACACAATATTATTCCCCACTCTTCCGGCTACAAAACCCTGTTTTACAGCTTTGTCTCCGTTCAGCCTTTGACCACCTTACTGGGAAGCCTTGTACGCCCGCATGGTACCAATCTACTGGCCAAACAGATGGAAATCAGAAGGTACAGGACACGGGCTGTAGGGTGAATGAGCAAGAATAGTCAAAAGAAGTTTCGTGAGATCCTTTCGGGTGTGTACTTGTGTGAGACGTTGCGTTGCCAAGGAGAAGAAGACGTTCGTTTGCATTTTAGTGGCGATTACGCTGAAGTCGTTTCTTCAATTTCCTGAGGGCATCACAATACACGTCATAGTTGATCGTTGCACCATGAGGGAGGGCATCAGAGTAATCTTTTCAGAGTGCTAGAAGACTGTTACTATGACTTTACCTGCTGAGGTTGCAGCTTTGACCTTTTACTTTAGAGGAGAGGCGGTGTGGCGCCACTCAATGGATTGCCGGTTTGTTTCCGGTTCGAAGTGATGAACCCATATTTCACTGCCTGTGACGATGTTCGAAAAAATATTTCACAGTGAGCGTCGGAACGCGCAAGCAATTCAGCACAGATGGTCCTTCGTTGCTCTTTATGGTATTTAGTTAGGCGGGGATGAACCCAGCAGGTACACACCATTGAGTTCCCCAACTGGTGGACCGGTGTGTCAGCAAGACCAACAGAGACGTTCAATTGTGCGGCAAGTTGTCTGATTGTGATCCGTCGATCAACTCGAATGAGAGTGTCCGCACGTGCCAAAACTGCAGGAGTCAAAGCTGTGTACGGCTGGCCGGCGTGCGCGAGGTCGGACAGGTTTGTTAGACCTTGTTGCGATAATGCCAGACGCCTCGCCCAACAACTCACCATGCTTTTGTTCACTGTAAGGTCTCCGTAGACATTCTGCAAGCGCCTGTGAATATCTAGAATGCTCTCGTTTTCCGCCAAAGGATACTTAGTAATATCTCCCTGCTCCTCCGTTACAGACGCCATTTTGAAGGCTACGTATACCGCTGCCACCTATCGGAACTTCATGAAACTATAGGGGCTCAAGCGGGAATATTCTTCTTTTTTTCAATCGAAATTATCCGAGAAATAAAGTGTTGCATTACTTATTGAGCGCCCCTAAATCAGTGGATCGATTTCAGTCAACATATACCACTTACTGCCTGGAAGGAGTCGCTGTCGGGGTAAGAACAACCTGCCTATCAAGGGGATGTGGGTAAAACAACATGACACGTGAAGAGCCGTACTTTAGGCATCCAGTATTTGAGAACGAGAGTGACTTGGAACAAACTCTAGACATAATTTCAAATCCATACAATACTTTTTCTGTTTGACAGCCCTCGTGAAACAATGAAAGGAAAAAAGCTTATCGAATACTATATTTTCGCTGATTATGTAGTAAACCTCCCTTATGAATAACGACATTGTAAATTTATTTCTTTTTTTACTACTATCTGTATTCGCTACAAATTTTGCAGACGCTATTCACATATACCACTGGATAATTATATTATTGTACAGCGCATAGTTCAGGATAAACAACACCATCAACATTAATCTGCATGGAAACGAAACTACAGAGCGAAATTCGCTAGAGGTACAGGTGAAATATGTGTACAGGTAGGTGTGAAACATGTTGAAATTAGTTGTAGTATATTTGACATGTGCGTACAAGGGGAAAGGCAACGACATAAAGCTTATCCTAAACCCATGGAACGATATCAACTAAATTTGGTATACATATTAGGTACGACCAGAAAAGAAATACAATGAGGGTATGAACTACCAGCGTCCTTTTGGGGTAAAAGTGATAGTGCGGAGAGAGAGAGAGGGAAGAGGTGATCAACAGATAGCGAGGGGGAAAGACGAGATAGGTACAAATGGCGTAGAACGAGATGGACAGTGAGACGGAGGGTTAAGAGACAGAGAGAGGAAAGAGGAGGAGATAGATGGAGAAAGAAAAAAGGAAAAGATGGACGAAGACAGGGAGAGGAAGAGGTAGGCAGAGAGAGGAGAAAGGAAAAAATGAACAGAGCAAAGTGGCGGAGGAAACGGGCAGAGAAAGGGAAAGCAATGGACAAAGACAGGGGAGAGGAAGAGATGGATGGAGAAAGGAAAAAGAAGGGGATGAACAGGGAGAGAGGGGGAGGAGGAGATGAACTAAGAGAGGGAGGAGTTTGAGACGGCTAGAGAGATGAACAGAGAGAGTGGTAAGGAGGAGATGGACCGGTAGAAGAGTGGAATAAACACGTACCCATGCAATGCCAGGGGTGCTCAGCTAGTTGTTATACACTGGTGTCCAAAATTAAAGCAACAAACGGAATTTTTGCAAGGTTGCTTTTATTTTGCCACAAAACAGTATAAACAGGTGACAGTAAAGTAGAAACAATGTAATGAATACAGAACGTAGTCAACTGCAACATTCATAAGGGTAGACAAAAATGTTCTTGCCTTTTTTCCAACTTTCTGAAAACTGGTTAAGGTGCTCAGTATGGGTGTGACCACACTGGCACCAATACAGACCTGACAACTATGGGACATGCTGTGAATGATGTCATCAGTTTCATGTTGAGGCAATAACACCCATTCTTCCTATAGAGCTGCTCGCAAGTCTTGGAGAGTGGTTGGTGGATGCTGACGTGATGCAACTCGTCTACCTAATGCATCCCAGACATGCTCTATGGGATTCAAATCGGGTGAGCGAGCAGGCCATGCGATGCGTGCAGTATATTCCGTTTCCAACAACTCGTGCTCTGTGAGGTCGAGTGTCATCGTCGTTCAATACGAAGTCTGGGCATCTCGCAACAACCGCGAATGAGATCCCAAGATCTCCTCACAACACCTGACACCAATTAAATCTTCCTGATTCACCTATGCAATTTCATGAAAATGTGTATCAATAGTCAACGTAATCCATGCCCACACCATTAAAGGATCCTCCTCGATATCGGTCTTTTCGCACAATGTTTGGGTCACGAAATCGTGTTCCACGTGCCCTCCAGATGCTAATTCGTCGAAAATCCCTCTCCAGACCAAATCGGGAATCATATGTGAAAAGAACATTGGTCCACCGTTCGACCGTCCAGATGGCATGTTGACGGATCGACTCCAAAAGTTCCCTTCTGTGAAGACATGCCAGAGGTAAACAGACAGTAAAGGCTACTCTGCTGAAGCCTTCTGTACACAGTTTGCCTCGATATAACACGTCCAGGGAATGCAGCGAGGTCAGATGCTAGTTGAAGTGCAGTACTAAGGCGGTACCGTCGTGTCCTTACAGCCAAATAACGGTCCAGTCTTTCTTATGTCACACGTGGTCGGCCCTGTCCTGGTCCCCGGGATATGGTTTCGGCCTCCATAAACCGTCGCCTCGTTCGAGAAACAACACAGCGATTCACATGAAGCCACTGGACCACATCAGTTTGCAACTCTCCTGCTTCCATTCTTCCTATGGTCCTCCACAGCAGACAGTCTGGTAGGCGTCTTCTCTGTGCCATAATGGGCCGTCAGTAACTATGTACAATAACAAATACTAAAAAAAAAAGTTGCATGGCGCGAGATTCGATCTGCCGACCTTCGGATTACGAACCCGAACGCTTACCGCTGCGCCACGACGGTGCAGGAAGTTACAAATCGTAGAGAGTATTTCACCTCAACGGTTTCTTTTAACTGTCGCTTTCTCGACAACGGCTGAGAAGTGCATCTTGGTGCTTTGCCACATTACACCTCTGGCTATGAGCTTTTATTATGCGCAGTATGAATCGAATCTGAATTTCACAATTGGCGGCCTCCCCTTGTTAGTGTCAGAACGAAAACCTTACGGTACTGCCAAATTCATAATGCCACTTTTGTTATCTACCCACATATTTTTTCTTGTTGCGAATACATAATTTTATCTATGAAATGACACATTTTCGTAATACTTGCGAATGATACACGAAATGAAGTAAATACAGTTCTTTTCGATATCAAAAGTCGGTAATATCCTACTAATTCGCGTTAAAATAGGATCAATCGTCTTATAGACACTTAATGTTTTTTTTAAGATAGACTGCCGTCGTGTTGTTACTGTAGTAAGCTGAATTTAATTTGTATTAGTACAGTGAATATTTTAATTAAATTTTCCATTAGTTTATTAAACGCATCAGTAACCGCCAAAGACAAATTAATCAGGAGCACAATTTTTTTTTCGCGATATCTAAAACAATCTGACAATGCTAATGTTGTTTACAAATTCTACGCCCGTAGAAACCCACTAGTTCTAACGATGTCATTAAACCAGTGTAGTTTTAAGAGTATTTTCGTCTAGAAATGAATTGCCTTGACGGTTGATCGATCAAGAGCGGAAAAGGTAAATTTTTACGCATATATGACGAGAGGGACATGTGCTTGAGAGAGGACTTCCCTATCAATACAAATGCCTGAGAGACGACTTTACTATCAATCTCCTGGACAGTTTTGTTTCTCAAATCAACAGAGTGCGTCATCATGCAGTAGCACAGGTGATGTAGTTTTGTTGCTCGATTTCCTTACACTGCCACCAAACGGTGTCTTAGTTGTTGGCAACAAATTCCAGCTGTGTTGCACACACCCCGTGGGGCAGAATTCGTAGCCCAAAACACACTTTTGGAGCTATCAGATGTAAAATATTATGTTCACACTACTCTTTGCTCGAGTTTACGTCTTTTGGTGGGGCTCAGCCTTTCATTTCTTCTTAGGAAGTTAACGATAAAGGCATCATAACACGTCATCAACAACAGTACAGCATACGAATGCTCAATGAGCGACCTGACGACGTTCAATAATAGTCACTCCATGATTTTTGTTGTTTCGAATTAGAGCATGCAGTACTCCTACGTCAGACTTCTGAACTTTGCCTGTTGATTGCAAATGTCGTATGATGGTGAAATGGTAATCTATCACATGTATCAGTAGTCGAGACTTCCTTAATGTGGAAAATCATTCATGCCAGAACGATCTTTGTTGAAACAAGAATATCTTTTTCTGGCGTATTTTTCCCAAAAGCACTCGCTCTACACACAGTTCAAATCTTTCTAGTTGCCTCCTCTGCATTCACCCCTCTGTTATACCAAAAGTAAACGTTGTGTTGCAGATGTTACACCTTCTTCCACTTGTGACTCAATTTTACAATGCTTAACCGTAGTTCATGATTTTCAAGTATGCAAAATGCAGTGCTTAACTGCAAGATGATAACTAGAACTTCAAATTCGAAAATGACAGTTAAAATATATACTGACAGCGTCGCGCCGCGTTCACATGGGCGGCGCCGGATTTCAGGCGGCGGGTGGCGTCTGGCCGGTGGCCGGTAGCCGCTGCAGCGCGAGGAAACGCTCGAGCGTAAGCTGTTATGATCGCGACGCAGCCACGAGCTGTCCTGCGGAATTGTTTCTGGAATACTTGTTATTGCTGGTGGGTAGAATGTCAAGCGAATTATCTTCGATGTTCAATCAGACTCATAACTTTATACGAGGGCCGAAATGTAGTAAAAAAAAAAAATATACATATAGGTGGACACGAACAGGCGACTATCAGTTTAGAATGCGCGACTATTACCGCTAGACCACGGGCTCACACAGTGCGAGCACACATCTGAAGTAGACAACACTTCCTCCTAACACTTCCGCATCTTACGGTGTTGCCAGATTGTGCAGATGACCGGACTTAGAGTTGTCAGGTGCGGCCAGTTTTATTGGCCACCTTAAGTGAACGACTCGGACTTAGTCTCTGTGGCGGCCGGCCGGCGGCCAGTTTTTATGTCTAAGACTGTACACAACGATTGTGGAAGTGGGCCTACCCTGCAAATACTACTCCGCTTGATAGGTGCCCCGACGTCATTGCTGGCGTGTTGTCTGTTGATCGGAATGCCATCTTCCTTGCAGAACAGGATCGTAACGACATTTGTTGACAGTTTGTATGATTATATCGTGAATTAGACACAGGACGGGGAAATAGCAGTTTGTTGCTTTAATTTTGGGCACTGGTTTACAAACAAAAATATGTGTAGCGAAACGTTGTAGTTTGTAAATTCCCTCTCTGTGACAAACATACGAGGAACTATCATAAACTTGTAATGATCATATTGAAAAATCTAGTTATATAAGTATTTTTTTGGTTTGCAGATACATGTCTGGAGCCCTAGTATGTGCTGCAATGTTCGCATCACGTTATCGTAACACGTCGCTAAAGTAGCGAAAACAAAATGTTGCAGCCTATTGATAAAGTGGAGTCGGAAAGCGTGTACCTGCAAACCAACAAATTAATTGGATAACTTCATCAGTTAGAGGTGATAATTAAAACTTTATGACTGCCCCTCGAACTGTCACAGAGCCACGAAAAATCACTTACGATTTCTGAGATAATCTCACAAAAAATAACTCGTTAAAATACTCAAGTTTACCGAGGAGCAACAGAGAAAAAATTGATATTTTAGCCAAGTACATTATATAAAGCGGTGTTGATCAGCAGATGTCACGAAAGGTGAAATCGCCAGAATAAAAGGAGGCAGTGAGTATTGTGTTGCCAGTAGAGAAGCAGTGACAGCAGAATGGGTCGATAAGGAGAGCTCAGTGACTCCGAACACCGAGTAGTCATCGCATGTCACCTAAGTAAGAAATCCAACAGGAACCTTTTAACCTTTCTAAAGCTGCCCAAACGAGTGTGGTGATGTGACTGTGGAGAGGGAACATGAAGGAACAGCCACAGTGAAACCAAGACCTCATGTCCTGATGGTCTAGGTGCGTCGAACATTGCGGAAGGTGGCTGTAAAAAATTGTACGAAATTAGCGGAAGAAACACTGGTGAGTACCAAAGTGTTACCAGCAGCCCAGCTAGCAAAATGACTGTGTGTAAGAAATTAAAAAGACTGGGGTACAGTGCTCATAAGCCACAAATTTCTGTGGTCAGTGCTAACGACGCTTCAGTTATTGTAGAGAGCGACACCACTGGACACTGGATGGATGGACACGAGTGATTTGGAGTGAGGAATCGCGCTATACCCTATGGCAATCTGATGGAAGGCTTTGGGGTTGTCGAACGTCTGGAGAACATTACCTGCCATTTTGTGAGTGCGAACAGTGAAGTACGGAGGAGGTGATGTTACTGCATGGGGGTATTTTTTGTGGTTAGTGTGTGATACCCTCGTACATTAAATACGAAAAGATATGAACACATTTTTTCAGCGCTGTCCTGCGTACAGAAGAGAAACAGCTTGGAGACGATGGCTGGTTGTATCAGCATGACAATGCACCGTTTCATGAAAAAGTACGTGTGAGGCAATACTTTGTGGACAATAACATCCTGAAATGGACTGGACTGCCAAAAGTCCCGACGTGACTTCGTTCCGGACTGCAGCATCCAACGTCACTACCTTTTACGTTTTCGGCCCTTGAGGAAGAATGGACTGCCATTCCTCCACAGACATTCATATACTTCATAGAGAGTATCACCACCATAGTTCAAGCCAGCATAAAGGAAAGGGTGGACGCACCCCATATTAATGTCCTCTAGAAGGTATCCAGATCCTTTTGACCAGATACTGTATCTAAGTTTTGTGTTATAATTTTATGGGAAATCGACCATAATCCTCGAAGTCACAAAGTCACCGTTGCTTATGCTCTGATAAAGTGAACAAGTTTCATTTCATGGGTACCAGAGTACTCGGTAGTGGTCACACGCAGGCAGGCTGTGACCTGTGACGTCAACGTGAATCCTCTCACCACGCCATACTGCGTTGAAGCTTACAGGCACACGGCGCACATATGTTTAACTCATACAGAAGTAGGAATGTAATCGGTATTTTCCATGTTTTAGTGTTTTATTAAGAGTCTTTATATTAGATAGATATTTTTTTCTGCTGTCTGTGAAATGCTAGGGTAAAGCCTCCGAAGGATGTCAACCTCTTTCACCATTTCAGAGGGCACAGCTTTTTGTTCTGAGGGAATACTCACTCAGGCTTGGACCGTATAGACCTGTAGTATGGAGAAACACTCTATAATGTAATTTTAAACTCTTTTAACTATTTTCACAGGTTTCCTTTTTATGCTCTGGAACAGTTAGAATTTTTTCATTTTTTCAGTTTTTTTTTCGTTCGCTCTCAGTTCTCTTAGTAACCACTTTTGGATACTTGTTATTTATAACGTCCTTTAACCTTACAAAAAGTTTTGGGTTACGATCAATGAAATTGCCGTGGAACTGTTGAAATTCTCTTTCCATTTTCATAGCGAACTCCGTAAAACTCGCAACTGGCTTCATTAAAGATCTTCTTGAAACTGTTTGAAGCCAGTTCTTTTCTGAAACATTTGCATGATCAATTGGTTTACCGTAGAAACGTGTTATTTTGGGGTGTTTGTGCCGGCCGGAGTGGCCGTGCGGTTCTAGGCGCTACAGTCTGGAATCGAGCGACCGCTACGGTCGCAGGTTCGAATCCTGCCTCGGGCATGGATGTGTGTGATGTCCTTAGGTTAGTTAGGTTTAATTAGTTCTAAGTTCTAGGCGACTGATGACCTCAGAAGTTAAGTCGCATAGTGCTCAGAGCCATTTGAACCTTTTTTTTTGCGTGTTTGTGTTCAATATCGCAATCGTCTTTAACAACTCAACATTTTTCTTGGAATCTGAAACATCGTCCCCTCTACATCCGGTTTAATTCTCAAAAATTTCTACGACCTCTGAAATAATCTCTTCAGCTTGTTTGCTGTTGCATTCGCTTTGCTGGAACATTTACGTGATCAACTGGTTTACCGTACAAACGTGCTAATTTGGGGTGTTTGCTTCTCAGATGATGACGGCCCTACAATCTTTCTCATTATTGCATGTACTACCTGACAGGATGTCACCCTCATCCACAGCAGTGTTTGTTGTCGCGGTTAACGTCATATCCAGTACTAATTTCTTCATTACTTGGTAATATATTGACCTGTAAATGTCTTCTACTTCTTTATGCCAGCTTCTTTTTTTGGCCCAAATATTTCTCTCGTTATTAGGCTCATTATTGCGCCCTAAAACAGCATCAGAGGATGGTAGATTTAGATTTGGAACAGCATCAATCTTCAAGTTGCGTTTCGAAGAACTATCCAACAGTCCACTTTACGACTCGCTTTCATAATACGGATCAGTATCATACATTTAGCAGACACAAGCATTTTCAACTGGAAACGAATCTGCACGTTTACAAGCATTTAACCGTTTTCTTTCCGTCTCATGGTTTTAGGAAATACAGTAAAACTTCGTTAATACGAATTCGAAGGGAATGAAAAATCAGGAGTTCGTATTAAAAAAATTCGTGTTAAGTGAAAAACACAGGTTTTAATAAGTATACCTGT